>NW_027140639.1:1155000-1755000 GCF_036365525.1 Heterodontus francisci
TTTCATGTCCTGGACTTTGCTGTGTGTGTATGTATATATATATATATATATCTCAGGTCCTGGACTTTGGTGTGTGTGTTTATATATATACATTTCTATCTCAAGTCCTGGACTGCGGTGTGTGTGTGTATATATATACATATCTCTGGTCCAGGGCTTTGGTGTGTTTGTATATATATATATATCTATATATATCTCAGGTCCTGGACTGTGGTGTGTGTATATATATATATATATATATATATATCAATATCTCAGGTCCTGGACTGTGGTGTGTGTGTATATACATATATATCTCAGGTCCTGGACTTTGGTTTGTGTTTGTGTATCTATATATATATCACAGGTCCTGGACTTCGGTGTGTGTTTATATATATACATATCTATCACTGATCCTGGACTTTGGTGTGTGTGGATATATATATATAAAGATATCTCAGGGCCTGGACATTGGTTTGTGTGTATATATATAGATATATATCTCAGGTCCGGGAATTTGGTGTGTGTGTGTGTTGTTATAAATAGATATATATCTCAGGGCCTGCTGTTTGGTGTGTGTATATATATATATATATATATATATATCTCAGGGCCTGGACTTTGGTGTGTGTGTGTGTATATGTATATATTTTTATATATCTCAGGGCCTGGACTTTGGTGTGTGTGTGTATATATATATATATATATATATATATATATATATATATCTCAGGTCCTGGACTTTGGTGTGTGTGTATGTTAAATATATCGATATATACCTCAGGTCCTGGACTTTGGTGTGTGTGTGTATATATATATATATATATATATATATATATATATATGTATATCTCACTTCCGGGAATTTGGTGTGTGTGTGTGTTAGAATTTTTTTTAGAATTAGCACATTACAGCGCAGTACAGGCCCTTCGGCCCTCGATGTTGCGCCGACCATCTGACCTACACTATTCCATTTTCATCCATACTTCTATCCAATGACCACTTAAATGCCCTTAAGGTTGTCGAATCTACTACTATTGCAGGCAGGGCGTTCCACGCCCCTACTACTCTCTGCGTAAATAAACTACCTCTGACATCTGTCCTATATCTTTCACCCCTCAACTTAAAGCTATGTCCCCTCGTGTTTGCCATCATCATCCGAGGAAAAAGACTCTCACTATCCACCCTATCTAACCCTCTGATTATCTAGTATGTCTCTATTAAGTCACCTCTCCTCCTCCTTCTCTCTAACGAAAACAACCACAAGTCCCTCAGCCTTCCCTCGTAAGACCTTCCTTCCATACCAGGCAACATCCTAGTAAATCTCCTCTGCACCCTTTCCAAAGCTTCCACATCCTTCCTATAATGCGGTGACCAGAACTGCACGCAATACTCAAGGTGCGGCCTCACCAGAGTTTTGCACAGCTGCATCATGACCTCGTGGCTCCGAAACTCGATCCCCCTACTAATAAAAGCTAACACACCATATGCCTTCTTAACAGCCCTATTAACCTGGGTAGCAACATTCAGGGATTTATGTACCTGGACACCAAGATCTCTCTGCTCATCTACACTACCAAGAATCTTCCCATTAGCCCAGTACTCTGCATTGCTGTTACTCCTTCCAAAGTGAATCACCTCACACTTCTCCGCATTAAACTCCATTTGCCATCTCTCAGCCCAGCTCTGCAGCCTATCTATGTCCCTCTGAACTCTACAACACCCTTCGACACTATCCACAACTCCACCGACCTTCGTGTCATCCGCAAATTTACTAACCCACCCTTCTACACCCTCATCCAGGTCATTTATAAAAATGACAAACAGCAGTGGCCCCAAAACAGAACCTTGCGGTGCACCACTAGTAACTAAACTCCAGGATGAACATTTGCCATCAACCACCACCCTCTGTCTTCTTTCAGCTAGCCAATTTCAGATCCAAAGCTCTAAATCAGGTTTAAGGCAGAAATTCAGGGAGCTAGGGTGGAAGCTTAGAGCGAGAACAAACAGAGTTCTTATCTCTGGGTTGTTTTCCGTGCCACGTGCGAGCGAAGCGAGGAATAGGGAGAGAGAGGAGTTGAACACGTGGCTGCAGGGATGGTGTAGGAGGGAGGGTTTTGGTTTCCTGGATAATTGGGGCTCTTTCTGGGGTAGGAGGGACCTCTACAAACAGGATGGTATTCACCTGAACCAGAGGGGTATCAATATCCTGGGGGGGGGGGCAGATTTGCTAGTGCTGTTTGGGGGGTTTAAACTAATTCAGCAGGGGGATGGGAACCTAAATTGTAGATCCAGTGTGCAGGATGTTGAGAGTAGTGAGGTCAGGGATACGGTTATAAGGACACAAGAGGGCACTGGCAAGCAACAGCTTGGTTTAAAATGTGTCTACTTCAACGCCAGGAGCATCCGGAATAAGGTGGGTGAGCTTGCAGCATGGGTTGGTACCTGGGATCTCGATGTTGTGGCCATTTCAGAGACATGGGTAGAGCAGGGACAGGAATGGATGTTGCAGGTTCCGGGATTTAGATGTTTCACTAAGAACAGAGAAGATGGTAAAAGAGGGGGCGGGGTGTGGCATTGTTAATCAAGGAAAGTATTACAGCGGCAGAAAGGACGTTTGAGGACTCGTCTACTGAGATCGTCTGGGCCGAGGTTAGAAACAGGAGAGGAGAGGTCACCATGTTAGGGGTTTTCTATAGACCTCCAAATAGTTCCAGAGATGTAGAGGAAAGGATAGCAAAGATGATTCTTAACAGGAGCGAGAGTCACAGGGTAGTGGTTATGGGGGACTTTAACTTTCCAAATATTGACTGGAAATACTATCGTTCGAGTACTTCAGATGGGTCTGTTTTTGTCCAGTGTGTGCAGGAGGGTTTTCTGACACAGTATGTAGACAGGCCAACCAGGGGCGATGCCACATTGGATTTGGTACTGGGTAATGAACCCGGCCAGGTGTAGTATTTAGAAGTTGGTGAGCACTTTGGTGATAGTGATCACAATTCGGTTAGGTTTACCTTAGCGATGGGCAGGGACAGGCATATACAGCAGGGCAAGAATTATAGCTGGGGGAAAGGAAATTATGATGCGATTAGGCAAGATTTAGGATGTGTAGGATGGGGAAGGAAACTGCAGGGGATGGGCACAATCGAAATGTGGAGCTTATTCAAGGAGCAGCTACTGCGTGTCCTAGATAAGTATGTACCTGTCAGGCAGGGAGGAAGTTGTCGAGCGATGGAGCCGTGGTTTACTAAAGAAGTTGTCAAGAGGAAGAAGAAGGCTTATGTTAGGATGAGACGTGAAGGCTCAGTTAGGGCGCTTGAGGGTTACAAGCTAGCCAGGAAGGATCTAAAGGGAGAGATAAGAAGAGCAAGGAGAGGACACGCGAAGTCATTGGCGGATAGGATCAAAGAAAACCCTAAGGCTTTCTATAGGTATATCAGGAATAAAGGAATGACTAGAGATAGGTTAGGGCCAATCAAGGATAGTAGTGGGAAGTTGTGTGTGGAATCGGAGGAGATAGAGGAAGTGTTAAATGAATATTTTTCGTCAGTATTTACAGTGGAAAAAGAAAATGTTGTCGAGTAGAATACTGAGATACAGACTACTAGGCTAGATGGGATTGAGGTTCACAAGGAGGAGGTGTTAGCAATTTTGGAAAGTGTGAAAATAGATAAGTCCCCTGGGCCAGATGGGATTTATCCTAGGATTCTCTGGGAAGCCAGGGAGGAGATTGCAGAGCCTTTGTCCTTG
Organism: Heterodontus francisci; assembly: GCF_036365525.1. Lineage (NCBI taxonomy): Eukaryota > Metazoa > Chordata > Chondrichthyes > Heterodontiformes > Heterodontidae > Heterodontus > Heterodontus francisci. Next base: position 1,158,730 of record NW_027140639.1, read on the forward strand.
ATTTTTATGTCGTCATTGCCGACAGGAATAGTGCCGGAAGACTGGAGGATAGCAAATGTTGTCCCCTTGTTCAAGAAGGGGAGTAGAGACAGCCATGGTAATTATAGACCTGTGAGCATTACTTCGGTTGTGGGTGAAATGTTGGAAAAGGTTATAAGAGATAGGATTTATAATCATCTTGAAAAGAATAAGTTCATTAGAGATAGTCAGCACGGTTTTGTGAAGGTTAGGTCGTGCCTCACAAACCTTATTGAGTTTTTTGACAATGTGACCAAACAGGTGGATGAGGGTAAAGCCGTGGATGTGGTCTATATGGATTTCAGTAAGGCGTTTGATAAAGTTCCCCACGGTAGGCTATTGCAGAAAATACAGAAGTATGGGATTGAAGGTGAATTAGTGCTTTGGATCAGAAATTGGCTAGCTGAAAGAAGACAGAGGGTGGTGGTTGATGGGAAATGTTCGTCCTGGAGTATAGTTTCTAGTGGTGTACCGCAAGGATCTGTTTTGGGGCCACTGCTGTTTTTCATTTTTATAAATGACCTGGATGAGGGTGTAGAAGGGTTGGTTAGTACATTTGCGGGTGACACGAAGGTCGGTGGAGTTGTTGATAGTGCCGAAGGATGTTGCAGGTTACAGAGGGACATAGATAGGCTGCAGAGCTGGGCTGAGAGATGGCAAATGGAGTTTAATGCGGAAAAGTGTGAGGTGATTCACTTCGGAAGGAGAAGCAGGATTGCAGAATACTGGGCTAATGGGAAGATTCTTGGTAGTGTAGATGAGCAGAGAGATCTTGGTGTCCAGGTACATAAATCCATGAAAGTTGCCACCCAGGTTAATAGAGCTGTTAAGAAGGCATATGGTGTGTTAGCTTTTATTAGTAGGGGGATCGAGTTTAGGAGCCACGAGGTCATGCTGCAGCTGTACAGAACTCTGGTGCAGCCGCACCTGGAGTATTGCGTGCAGTTCTGGTCACCGCATTATAGGAAGGATGTGGAAGCTTTGGAAAAGGTGCAGAGGAGATTTACTAGGATGTTGCCTGGTATGGAGGGAAGGACTTACGAGGAAAGGCTGAGGGACTTGAGGTTGTTTTCGTTTGTGAGAAGGAGGAGGAGAGGTGACTTAATAGAGACATATAAGATAATCAGAGGGTTGGACAGGGTGGATAGTGAGAGCCTGTTTCCTCGGATGGTGATGGCAAACACGAGGGGACATAGCTTTAAGTTGAGGGGTGATAGATATAGGACAGATGTCAGAGGTAATTTCTTTACACAGAGAGTAGTAGGGGCGTGGAACGCCCTGCCTGCAACAGCAGTAGACTCGCCAACTTTAAGGCCATTTAAGTGGTCGTTGGATAGACATATGGATGAAAATGGAATAGTGTAGGTCAGATTGTTTCACAGGTCGGCGCAACATAGAGGGCTGAAGGGCCTGTACTGCGCTGTAATGTTCTATGTTATATATATATATATATCTCAGGTCCTGGACTTTGGTGTGTGTATATATATATATATAGATATATATCTCAGTTCCTGGACTTTGGTGTGTATATATATATATATATATATATATATATATATATATATATATGTCTCAGGGCCTGGGCTGTCGTGTGTGTGTGTGTGTGTATCTATCTCAGGGCCCGGACTGTTGTTTGTGTGTGTGTGTTTATATATATATATATATATATATATATATATATATATATATATATATATATATATATATATATATATATATATATATATATATATATATATATATATATATATATATATATATATATATATATATATATATATATATATATATATATATATATATATATATATATATATATATATATATATATATATATGTCTCAGGGCCTGGACTGTGGTATGTGTGTGTTTATATATATATGTCTCAGGGCCTGGACTGTGGTGTGTGTGTGTGTGTGTGTGTATATATATATATATGTATGTCAGGGTCTGGGCTGTGGTGTGTGTGTGTATGCTCACACCTCTCAGGGTTTGTGCTGTGGTGTGTGTGTGTATGTGTGTGCGTGCATGTATATAAGTCTCACGGTCTGGGCTGTGGTGTGCGAGTGCATATATATAAGTCTCAGTGTCTGGGCTGTGGTGTGTGTGTGTGCATATATATAAGTCTCAGGGCCTGGGCTGTGGTGCGTGTGTGTATGTGTGTGTGTGCATGTATATAAGTCTCAGTGTCTGGGCTGTGGTGTGTGTGTGCATATATATAATTCTCAGTGTCTGGACTGTGGTGTGTGTGTGTGCATATATTTAAGTCTCAGGGCCTGGGCTGTGGTGTGTATGTGTGTGTGTGTATATATATATATATATATATATATAAGTCTCAGGGTCTGGGCTGTGGTGTGTGTGCGAATATATATAATTCTCAGTGTCTGGACTGTGGGGTGTGTGTGTGCATATATATATGTCTCAGGGCCTGGGCTATGGTGTGTGTGTGTGTGTATATATAAAAATATATGTCTCAGGGCCTGGGCTATGGTGTGTGTGTGTGTGTACATATGTATATATATGTCTCAGGGCCTGGACTGTGGTGTGTGTGTGTGTGTGTGTGTGTGTGTGTGTGTGTGTGTGTGTGTGTGTGTGTGTGTGTGTGTGTGTGTGTGTGTGAGAGAGTTTGTGTATAGAACTCTCAGGGCCTGGGCTGTGGTGCGTGTGTGTGTGTGAGTTTGTGTACATAAGTCTCAGGGTCTGGACTGTGGTGTGTGTGTGTGTGTGCATATATATAAGTCTCAGTGTCTGGGCTGTGGTGTGTGTGTGTGTGTAAATATATGTCTCAGGGCCTGGACTGTGTGGTGTGTGTGTATATATATAAGTCTCAGGGTCTGGGCTGTGGCGTGTGTGTGTGCATGTATATAATTCTCAGGGCCTGGGCTCTGGTGTGTGTGTGTTTGTGTGCATATATATACGTCTCAGTGTGTGTGTGTGCATATATATAGGTCTCAGGGTCTGGGCTGTGGTGTGTGTGTGCATATATATAATTCTCAGTGTCTGGACTGTGGTGTGTGTGTGTGCATATATATAAGTCTCCGGGCCTGGGCTGCGGTGTGTATGTGTGTGTGTGTGTGTATATATATATATATATAAGTCTCAGGGTCTGGGCTGTGGTGTGTGTGCGAATATATATAATTCTCAGTGTCTGGACTGTGGTGTGTGTGTGTGCATATATATATGTCTCAGGGCCTGGGCTGTGGTGTGTGTGTGTGTGTATATATGTATATATATATATGTCTCAGGGCCTGGACTGTGGTGTGTCTGTGTGCGTGTATCTATCTCAGGGCATGGACTGTTTGTGTGTTTGTGTGTGTGTGTGTGTGTGTGTGTGTGTATATATATATATATATATATATGTCTCAGGGCCTGGAGTGTTGTGTGTGTTTGTGTTTTTATATATTTGTCTCAGGGTCTGGGCTGTGGTGTGTGTGTGTTTGTGTGTGCGTGCAAGTACATAAGTCTCAGGGTCTGGACTGTGGTGTGTGTGTGTGTGTGTGTGAGTGTGTGTGTGTGTGAGTTTGTGTATAGAACTCTCAGGGCCTGGGCTGTGGTGTGTGTGTGTGTGAGAGTTTGTGTACATAAGTCTCAGGGTCTGGACTGTGGTGTGTGTGTTTGTGTGCATATATATAAGTCTCAGTGTCTGGGCTGTGGTGTGTGTGAGTGTGTGTGTAAATATATGTCTCAGGGCCTGGACTGTGGTGTGTGTGTGTATATATATAAGTCTCAGGGTCTGGGCTGTGGTGTGTGTGTGTGCATGTATATAATTCTCAGGGCCTTGGCTCTGGTGTGTGTGTGTTCGTGTGTATATATATACGTCTCAGTGTGTGTGTGTTTGTGTGCATATATATAAGTCTCAGGGTCTGTGCTGTGGTGTGTGTGTGCATATATATAATTCTCAGTGTCTGGACTGTGGTGTGTGTGTGTGCATATATATAAGTCTCAGGGCCTGGGCTGTGGTGTGTATGTGTGTGTGTGTATATATATATATATATATATATGTCTCAGGGCCTGGGCTGTGGTGTGTATGTGTGTGTGTATATATATATATATATATATATAAGTCTCAGGGTCTGGGCTGTGGTGTGTGTGCGAATATATATAATTCTCAGTGTCTGGACTGTGGTGTGTGTGTGTGCATATATATATGTCTCAGGGCCTGGGCTGTGGTGTGTGTGTGTGTGTATATGTGTATATATATATGTCTCAGGGCCTGGGCTGTGGTGTGTGTGTGTGTGTCTTTATATGTATATATATATGTCTAAGGGCCTGGACTGTGGTGTGTCTGTGTGCGTGTATCTATCTCAGGGCATGGACTGTTTGTGTGTTTGTGTGTGTGTGTGTGTGTGTGTGTGTGTGTACATATATATATATATATATATATATATATATGTCTCAGGGCCTGGACTGTTGTGTGTGTGTGTGTTTTTATATATTTGTCTCAGGGTCTGGGCTGTGGTGTGTGTGTGTTTGTGTGTGCGTGCAAGTACATAAGTCTCAGGGTCTGGACTGTGGTGTGTGTGTGTGTGTGTGTGTGAGTTTGTGTATAGAACTCTCAGGGCCTGGGCTGTGGTGTGTGTGTGTGTGTGAGTTTGTGTACATAAGTCTCAGGGTCTGGACTGTGGTGTCTGTGTGTGTGTGCATATATATAAGTCTCAGTGTCTGGGCTGTGGTGTGTGTGAGTGTGTGTGTAAATATATGTCTCAGGGCCTGGACTGTGGTGTGTGTGTATATATATATATATAAGTCTCAGGGTCTGGGCTGTGGTGTGTGTGCGTGTGCATGTATATAATTCTCAGGGCCTGGGCTCTGGTGTGTGTGTGTGTGTGTTTGTGTGTATATATATACGTCTCAGTGTGTGTGTGTGTGTGTGTGTGCATATATATAAGTCTCAGGGTCTGGGCTGTGGTGTGTGTGTGCATATATATAATTCTCAGTGTCTGGACTGTGGTGTGTGTGTGTGCATATATATAAGTCTCAGGGTCTGGGCTGTGGTGTGTGTGTGCATATATATAATTCTCAGTGCCTGGACTGTGGTGTGTGTGTGTGCATATATATATGTCTCAGGGCCTGGGCTGTGGTGTGTGTGTGTGTGTGTGTGTATATATGTATATATATATGTCTCAGGGCCTGGGCTGTGGTGTGTGTGTGTGTCTGTATATATATATATATATATATATGTCTCAGGGCCTGGACTGTGGTGTGTCTGTGTGCGTGTATCTATCTCAGGGCCTGGACTGTTTGTGTGTGTGTGTGTAAATATATGTCTCAGGGCCTGGACTGTGGTATGTGTTTGTATATATATAAGTCTCAGGGTCTGGGCTGTGGTGTGTGTGTGTGTGTGTGTGCATGTATATAATTCTCAGGGCCTGGGCTCTGGTGTGTGTTTGTTTGTATATATATGTCTCAGTGCCCTGTGTGTGTGTGTGTAAATATATATATATAAGTCTCAGGGTCTGGGCTGTGGTGTATGTGTGTGTGTTCCTTTGTGTTTGTATATATATGTCTCAGGGTCTGGACTGTGGTGTGTGTGTGTATATATATAAGTCTCAGGTTCTGGGCTGTGGTGTATGTGTGTGTGTTTCTGTGTGTGTTTGTATATATATGTCTCAGGGCCTGGCGTGTTTGCGTGTGTGTTTATACATCTCAGGGCCTGGACTGCGGTGTGTGTGTGCATATATATATGTCTCAGGGCCTGATCTGTGGTGTGTGTGTGTGCATTTTAATATGTCTCAGGTTCTGGTCTGTGGTGTGTGTGTGTGTGTTCCTGTGTGTTTGTATTTATATATCTCAGGGCCTGGACTGCGGTGTGTGTGTGTGTATATATGTATGACTCAGGGTCTGGACTGTTGTGTTTGTGTGTGCATTTATTTTCGTCTCAGGGTCTGGGCTGTGGTGTGTCCATGGAGACTGACATTAATTACGGTTTTTGAACAAACTGGTTCAGTTAACCACGATCAATTCAACATTTTTTGTACCACAGTAAAGTAGAACATTTATCCAGTCTGGATGGTAATTATGAGAGTTACTGAGGGAAGGAATGGTGGAAATGACAGAGGCACTGGACAGAATCTTTCAGTCCTCCTTGGATATGGGAGTGATGCCAGAGGTCTGGAGGACTGTCAATGTTACACCCTGTTTAAAAAGGAGAGGTTGGGTAAACCCTGTAACTATCAGTCTAATGTTGGTGGTTGGAAACTTCTAGAGGTCATAACCCAGCACAAAAATATATCCTGCTTGTAAAACATGGGTTAATAAATGACAAGTAGCATGGATAGGTTAATGGAATTTCATTCCTGAAAATCTTGATCAAGTTCGTTGAGGACGTAACTGTGAGTGTTTCATATAATATACCCATAGAAAGTTTAAGATACAGGAAGAGGCCACTTGGCCCATTGTGTCTGCACCGACTGAAAAATGCTACACCTATTCTAATCCCACCTTCCAGCATTTGATCCATAGCCGTGCAGATAATGACACTTGAGATGAAATTCCAGATTCCTTTTCACAGAATGGAGGGAGTCTGCTTCAACTATCCTTTCAGGACGTAAGTTCTAGACCCTCACTATAAACGGGGAACGCAATACTGAACCGTGTGGAATGCCACTGTAAACAGTCCTCCAGTCAGTAAAACACCCGTCAACAACTACCCTTTAATCAAAACAAGAAATGCTGGAAATACTCTGCAGGTCTGGCAGCATCAGTGGAGGGAGAAGCAGAGTTAACGTTTCAGGTCAATGATGAAGGGTCACCGACCTGTAACGTTAACTCTGCTTCTCCCTCCACAGATGCTACCAGACCTGCCGAGTATTTCCAGCATTTCTTGTTTTTACATCAGATTTCCAGCTTCCACAGTATTTTACTTTTATTATAACAATTACCCTTTGTTTCCTGCCACTGAGCCAATTTTGTATTTTTGGGTGAACAAGTTTCTTCTCAACTCCCCGCTAATCCTTCCACCAAGCACTTTAAGTCACTACCCCCTAGCACTGAGCTCTCTGCTAAGGTGAATAGACTCTTCACCTCCACTCTATCCAGGCCCCACAAAATTATGTCCATTTCCATCAGATCTCCCTTCAGCCTTCTCTGTTCCAATTAGAATAGCCCCAGCCTATCTCATCTTTCTTCAGAGCTGCATTTTTCCAGTCCTTGTAAATCTCCTCAGTCGCCTCTCTCGTGCAATTACATCCTTTGTGTAATGAGGTGACCAGAACTCCACACAGTACTCAGGTTGTGGCCTAAACAATGATTTATCCAGTTCTAGTATAACCTCCCTGCTCCTGTATTCCATACCTCAGCTAATAAGGGAAAGGATTCCGTATCCCTTCTTAACCACCTTATCGACTTGACCTGCTACCTTCAGGGATCAGTGGACATTGACTCCAAGGCCCCTCACTTCCTCTACACTTTTCAGTATTTTCCGATTGATCGTCTATCCCTTTGCGTGGTCTGACCTCCTCAATTACATCGTCTCATACTTAACCAGGTTGAATTCCATTTGACACTTTTCTGCCATCAATATTTTCGAGCAGCCCACAGCTATCCTCCTCGCTATCTACCGCACGGCCAATCTGTGTACCGTCTGCAAACATCTTGATCATGCCCCCTACATTTACGTTCAAATCGTTAATATACACCACAAAAAGCAGGGGATCCAGTACTGAGCCCTGTGGAACGCCACTGGAAACAGACGTCAAGTCAGTAAATCACCCATCAACAAACAGCCTTTGTTTCCTGTCACTGAGCCAATTTTGTATCCAGCTTGCTGCAGTTCCCTGGATTCCATGGGATTTTATTTTTTTAACTAGTATGCCACATGGGACCTTGTCAAAAGCCTTGCCAAAATCCATGTAGAGCATATCATTAGCACTACCCTCATCTATCATCCTTACTCCGTCGTCGAAAAATTCAATCAAGTCGGTCAAACAATATCTTCCCTGATCAAATGCATGCTGGATGTCCTTGATTGACCTGAGCCTTTCTAAGTGACAGTTTATCCTGTCTCACAGAATAGATTCCAATAATTTGACCACTACTGAGATTACACTGACTGGTCTGCAATCATTCGGTCTATCCCTTGCTCCATTTTTAAAGAGGTACAACGTTAACAGTTCAACAATCCTCTGGCACTACACCTGTATCCAGTGAGGATTGGAAAATGATGGTCATTCCCTCTGCTATTTCCTCTCTCACTTCTTTTGACAGCCTAGAATACATTTCATCTGGCCCTGGTGATTTACCAACTTTCAAGGATGCTAATCCCATTAATACTTCCTCTCTCCCTATGCATATCAGATCCAATAATTCACACTCCTCCTCCTTAACCACAATATCTGCATTGTCCCCTCTTCTGTTAAGACACATACAAAGTATTCATTAAGAACCATACCAACATCTTCCGCCCCTGCTCATGTATATCCACTTATGGATATAGATTTTCAAAAGGCCTGTGATCAAATGACATTTTATAGACTTGTCATGACATGGATTAATGTGACAGTGATAGTGTGGATATGACACGGACTGAGGGACAGAAAGCAGAGAGAAGTGGTGAACAGTGATTGTTCAGACTGGAGGTGGAGGGGAGAATACAGTACTGTTTCTCAGGGTTCGATTCACTCTGAGTGATATCAAGAAACGACTGAAGGCACTGGATACTGCAAAGGCTATGGGCCCTGACAATATTCCGGAAATAGTACTGAATACCTATGCTCCAGAACTTCTGTTCCCCCAATAAGCTGTTCCAGTACAGCTACAACATTGGCCTCTATCCTGCAATGTGGAAAATTGCCCAGGTATGTCCTGTACACAAAAAGCAGGACAAGTCCAACCCGGCCAATTACCGCCCCATCAGCCTCCACTCAATCATCAGTGAAGTGATGGCAGGTGTCAACGACAATGCTAACAAACAGCACTTGCTTAGCAATGACCTGCTCAGTGACGCTCAGTTTGGGTTCCGCCAGGGTCACACAGCTCCTGACCTCATTACAGCCTTGGTGCAAACATGGACAAAGGAGCTGAATTCAATAGGTGAGGTATGAGTGACTGCCCTTGACACCAAGGCAGCATTTGACTGAGTATGGCATCAAGGAGCCCGAGCAAAAATTGAGTCAGTGGGAATCAGGGGGAAAACTCTCTGCTAGTTGGAGTCATACCTAGCACAAAGGAAGATGATTCTGGTTGTTGCAGGTCAATCAGCTCAGCTCCAGGATATCACTGCAGGAGTTCCTCAGGGTTGTGTCCTAGGCCCAACCATCTTCAGCTGCTTCATCAATTACATTCCTTTAATGATAAGGTAAGACGTGGGGATGTTCACTGATGTTTGCACAATTTTCGGCACCATTTGTGACTCCTCAAATATTGAAGCAGTCCGTGCAGAAATGCAGCAAGACTTGGACAATGTCAAGGCTTGGGCTGAAAATTGGCAAGTATCGTTCACTCTGCACTAGCGCCAGGCAATGACGGTCTCCGACAAGAGATAATCTAATCATCCCCCTTGACATTCAATGACATCACCATAGCTGAATCCCCCACTCTCGCATCTTAGGGTCCACCATTGACCAGAAACTGAACAGGAGTAGCCATATAAATACCATGGCTAAAAGAGCAGGTCATCGGCTAGGAATCCTGAGGCGAGTAACTCACCTCCTGACTCAACAAAGCCAGTCAACCATCTACAAGGCACAAGTCAGGAGTGTGATGGAATATTCTCTGCTTGCCTGGATGGGTGCAGCTACAAAAACACTCAAGAAGCTCGGCACCATCCAGGACAAAGCAGCACTTGATTGGCACCCCATCCACAACATTCACTATCTTCACCACCAACGCAAAGAGGCAGCAGTGTGTACCATCTACAAGATGCACTGCAGCAACGCACCAAGTCTACTTAGACAGCATCTTCCAAACGCACAACCTCTATCACGTAGAAGGACAAGGGCAGCAGATGTATGGAAACACCAGCACCTACAAGTTCCCCTCGAAGCCAGACATCATCCTGACTTGGAACTATATCACTGTTCCTTCACTGTCGCTGGGTCAAAATACTGGAACTCCTTCCTAACAGAACTGTGAGTGTACCTACCCCACGTGGACTGCAGTGGTTCAAGAAGGCAGCTCACCACCACCTTCTCAAGGGCAATTAGGGATGGACAATAAATGCTGGCTTATCCAGCGATGACCACATCTCATGAATGAATAAAAGAAGATGCCAGAGAACTGGAGGGCTGTAAATGTTACACCCTGTTTAAAAAAGGAGAGGTTGGATAAGCCCTGTAACTATCAGTCCAATGCTGATTCTTTGAAAATTGTTGAGGCAATAACCCAGCACAAAAATATTTCTTGCTTGTAAAATCATGTCTTAATAAATGGCGAGTAGCACGGATAGCTTCATGGAAAATCATTTCTAATAATCTTGATAGTTTGTTGACATTATTGTGAGTGTTAACGAGGATTGCGTGCTTCGTATGATAGAATCATAGAATCGTAGAAAGTTTATGGCACAGAAAGAGGCCACTTGGCCCATCTTGTCTGTGCCAGCTATTTCTGGGTGAACATGTTTTTCCTCAACTCCCTTCTGATATTTCTACCAATCACTTTAAATCTATGTCCCCGAGTCACTGATCTCTCTGCTAAGCTGAATAGACCCTTCACCTCCACTCTATCCAGGCCCCGCAAAATGTTGTTCATTTCAATCAGATCTCCCCTCAGCCTTCACTGTTCCATGGAGAACAACCCCAGCCTATCCAATACTTGCTCTTAGCTGCATTTTTCCAGTCCTGGGAACATCCTCGTAAATCTCCTGTGTACCCTCTCTGGTGCAATTACAACCTTTCTGTTACCAGAACTGCACACAGTATTCAAGTTGTGGCCTAACCAATGATCTATACAGTTCCAGCATAACCTCCCAGCTCTTACATTCTATACCTAGGCTAATAAAGGAAAGGATTCCATAAGCCTTCTTAACTGCCTTATTGACCTGTCCTGCTATCTTCAGGGATATGTGGACATTCACTCCAAAGTCCCTTACTTCCTCTACACTTCTCAGTATTGTCCCAGTAATCGTGTATTCCTTTGCTTGTTTGAGCTCCCCAATTGCATCACCTCAGACTTAACCAGGTCGAATCCCATTTTTCTGTCCATCTGACCAGACCGTCAATATCTTCCTGCAGCCGACAGCTATCCATCTCGCTATCCACCGCATGGCCAATCTTTGTGTCGTCTGCAAAAGTCTTGATCATACCCACTACATTTACGTCTAAATCTTTAATATAGACCTCAAAAAGCAGGGGACCCATTACTGAGCCCTGTGGAATGACACTGGAAACAGTCCTCCAGTCGCAAAAATACTTGTCAATAATTACCCTTTGTTTCCTGCCACTGAGCCAATTTTGTATCCGCTTTTCTGCATTTCTCTGGACGCCATGGGATTTGATTTTTTGATCCAATCTTTCAGGTGGGAGCTTGTCAGAAGCCTTGCTAATATCCATGTCGACCACATCAACTGCACTACCCTCATCTATATTCCCTGTAACATCTTCAAAAAATTCGATTAATTTGGTCAAACAAGAGCGTCCCTTAACAAATCCATGCCGACTATCCTTGATAAACCTGTGCCTCTCTAAGTGACAGTTTATCCCGTCTCTCAGAATAGATTCCAATAATTTGCCCACTGCTGAGGTTAGACTGACTAGCCTGTCATTATTCAGACTATCCTTCGCTCCCTTTTTAAACAGAGGTACAACGTTAGCAATTCTCCAATACTCCGGCACCACAACTGTATCGAGTGAGGATTGGAAAATGTTGGTGGGCAGACCCTCTGCTATTTCCACTCTTGCTTCTTTGAACAGCCTGGGGTACATTTCATCCGGCTGTGGTGATTTATCAACTTTCAAGGATGCTAATCCCATTAATACTTCCTCTCTCCCTATGTTTATTATATCCAATAATTCACACTTTTCCTCCTTAACGACAATATCTAAATCCCCCCTCTTTTCTGAAGACATACGCAAAGTGTTCAATAAAGAACCATACCAATATCTTCTACCCTTATACAAAGATTACCTTTCTGATCTATTATGGGGCCTACTCTCCCCTTAGTTATCCTCTTACTCTTAATGATTTTGCTTGCCAATATTCTTTCATACCCTCTCTTTCCTTTCCTAATTTCCTTTTTGATTTTACCCCTTCACTTTCTATACTCCTCTCGGCTTTCTGCAGTACTGAGTTCTCAGTGTCGGCCATAAGCTTTGCTTTTCTGCGTTATCCTACCCTGTCGGCTCCTTGACATCCATGGGACTCGAGATTTGGCCGCCTCACCCATTTTCTTTGTGGGAACATGTTTATCCTGAACCTCTGGAATCTCCCCTTTGAATGCCTCCCACTGCTCTGAGACTGAATTACCTTCAAACAGCTGTTTCCTCAGTTGAACAGCCTGGGGTACAACTTTCACTCCTCAGTTTAGTAATATCGGCCTTGCCCCATTGAGAACTCTGACTGCTGATATATCTCTTGTCCTGTCCCATAATTAAGTTAAAACTAACTGAATTATGATCACTCCCACCAAAATGCTCCCCCACTGTCACTCCTCCACATGCCTATCTTCATTTCCTAAAACAATGTCTAAAACCGCACCCTCTCTTGTTGGACTTGTTACATCCTGGTCAAAAACGTTCTCCTGAATGCACCTCAAGGTTTCTGCTCCCTCAATTCTTTTCATACTAAAATTATCCCAGTTAATATTGGGGATATTAAAATCCCCTACCATTACTGCCCTTTTGTTCTTGCACTTCTCAGAGTCTTGCCTACATATCCGATCTTCTATCTCTTCTAACTATTTGGCTGTTGGGATCACACTCCCAGCAGAGTGATTGTGCCTTTCTGGTTCCTTAGCTCAATCCATATGGTCTCATTTGATGAACCTTCCAACATGTCATCCCTCCTCACAGCTGCAATAGAGTCCTTGACCGAAATTGCCACTTCCCCTCCTTTCTTATCCCCTTCCCTATCGTGTCTGAAAACGATGTAACCAGGAACGTTGAGCTGCCATTCCTGTCCCTCCTTAAGCCATGTTTCTGTAATAGCTATGATATCATACTGCTACCTGTCTATCTGTGCCCTCAGCTCATCTATTTTATTTGCTGTACTCCTTGCATTGAAATAGATACCCTTGAGCACTGCCAACCTCTTTTAAAAAAGAATTCTAACCCTCTTTTCCTCTGTCTCCTGGACTCATCCATTAATTTTCTGCATTCTATTTTCGTTTCAGGTTTTGTCCCTACTGATTCTAGCCTCAGGTCCCCATCGCCCTGCAAAACTAGTTTAAACCCTCCCCAACAGCACTAGCAAAACGTTCTTTAAGTAACCCAGTCCCGGCTCCGATTAGGTGCTAGTCCGGCCTGTGCAGGTCCCATCTAATCCAAAGCTGGTCCCAATGTCCCAGGAATCTGAAGCTCTCCCTCCTGCACCATCTTCTCAGCCACACATTCATCTGTCTTAGTTTTCTATTTCTATACATGGAGTAATCCAGAAATTACCACTTTGAGGTCCTGCTGGCCTATTTCTTCCCTAGCTCCATAAATTCTGACTGCAGGACGACATTCCTCTTTCTACCTTTGTCGCTGGTTCCGATGTGGACCATGACAGCTGGCTGCTCCCCTTCTCCTTAAAGATGCTCTGCAGTCGCTCAGTGACATCCTTGTCCCTGGAACCAGACAAGCATGACACCATCCTCGATTCACGTCTGTGGCCACATAAACGCCTCCCTGTTCCCCTGACTATTGATCACTATGGCTCTTCCAGTCATCCCTCGACCCCGCTCTGCAGCTCAGCCACCCGTGTTTGACAGGACTTGGCTCTGGCTGCACTCCCCAGGTGAAGCATCACTTTCCTCAGCATTCTGAACTGAATACCTGTTGGACAGTGAGATGCACTCAAGGGTTTGCAGCACTACCTGCCTGATTCTTTTTGACTGTCTGGGGATCACCCATTCCCTCTCTCCCTGCATAATTTTCAGCTGTTGGGTGACCACATCAAAAACATGCTAAAGATGAATAAAGTGGGGTATTAGAAGGAAGAATGTGCAGCGTTGATGGAAGAAGACAGGGAATGGGATTAGGTGAATTGCCCATTCGGAGAGGCGATGCAGACACGTCGGACTGAATAGTTCCTTTTGTGCTGTAATAACACTGTGATGGTGCGTCTCAGATGGGTGTAATGGTGGAGAATGGGGGATCCGTGGTGGGAAAGGGAAGTTGTCCTATGGGAACCGGAATCTTAGCAGGGACTCTCCGACAGCCTGTCCGGGTCGAAGGCATCCAGGAAGTATCCTCCCTGCCTCCTCCTCCTGAGGTAGCCTGCGGATTCCTGGTGCCAATGCCTGTGTCCTCGTGATGGTGATGATATGAAGGGTGCAGCAGAACACCATGAACTTGGACACCTGCTCCAGTGTGTACTGGAGGGCTCCCCCCAAGCGGTTCAGACGTCGGAAGCATTGCTTCATCACACCGATGGCCAGTTCCACCATGTTCCTGGTGACTCCATTGCTCACGTTATACACATGTTAATTGTGTGAGGTTGATTGGCGGTGGGAAGTGGTTTGGGGGTGTAGAAACACGAGCTGTGTCTAGAGGGGGTTTTCTTTGTCTCCGAGGAGTCGCATTCTGGTTCTGCATGGAGACCCGCAGTGTTGGGACTGGCTGACTACTTCAGAATGAAGGTATGGTGGCTGCTGCCAGGATAGAGGACATTCACCAACATGATGGACTGGGCATGCTCAGACACCAACTGTACATTAATGGAGTGAGAGTTCTTTCAGTTACTGTACCTCTCCCCGTTGACATGGAGGCCCCTCAGAGCCACGGACACCATCAGGATTCCCGCTATCCTGACAAATCCACGGGATCTCTCATCGTGCTTCTCCCTGCTGAGGGAGAACATGATGACAAAGATGGCCACCCTCACCTCCCAGAATTATAAATGGACAACACACAGGCCTAGTAACTACTGGTCAGTTAGTTTAACATCAGTTGTGAGGAAGGTTTTAGAAACAATAATCAGGGAAAAAGAACGACACACACTTGGAGAGGTTTGAGTTAATTAAGGATTGTCAGCACGGATTTCTAAAAGGCAGATTATGCTTGACTGAGCTAATTGAATTTATTTTGATGATCAGAGAAGGTTGATGAAGGGAATGTGGTGGATGTTGTCTACATGGATTTTATGAAAGTATTTGATGGACAACCAAACAAAATTTTGGTTAACAAAACTGAAGCTCATGGAATAGCATCCAATTGGATCAAAAATTGTGCAAAGGACATCAAAAAGAGAAATGTGTTAAATGGTTGTTTTTCAGACTGGAGGATGGTAGACAGTGATTTTCCCCAAGGGTCACTGTTAGGGCCACAGTTTTTCTTTTGCTTTATATATAAGTGACATGGTTCTTGGAATACAGAGTAGAATTTCACAATTTTCTGATGATACCAATCTTGGAGGAGTGGTAAACAGTGAGGATGTTACAAACTGTCTGCAACAGGATATAGATAGGCTAGCAGAATGGACAGAGAAGTGGCAGGTGGAATTTAATACAGAGGAGTGTGAGCTGATGCATTTTGTCAGAAGGAATAGGAAGGCAATATAGACTTAATGACACAGTTCTAAAGATTGTGCAGGAACAGAGGGACTTGTGGCTCCAAATGCATTGATCTGTGAAGGTGGCAGGACATATTAGGAGAGTGTTTGGCAAAACATATCAGATCTTGGGCTTCATCATGAGAGGCAAAGATACAAAAGAAGGGAAGTTATCCTGAAACTTTAGAAAGATTTGGTTCGGCCCCAACTAGAGAACTATGTCCAGTTCTGGTCACCACACTCGGAAGGAAGTGAAGGTCCCTGAGAGGGTGCGGAGGAGATTTACCAGAATGGTTCCAGGGATGGAGGTTTAGTTACAAAGTGAGTTTGGAGAAGATGGAGTTGTTCTCCCTGGAGTAAAGGAGTTTGGGAGAGATTTGATAGAGGTGTACAAGATTATGATAGGCTAAGATAAGATAGACAAGGAAAAACTGTTCCCATTAACTGATGAAACACGGACCAGGGACAAACAGATGGAAGGTTTTGGGTAAGAGATGTAGCGGAATATGAGGAAGAACTTTTTTACACAGTGGATGTTAATGAGCTGGAACTCACTGCCCATGAGGGTTGTGGAAGCCGAGACAATCAATGATTTCAAAAGGAAACTGAATGAAATTAACTTGCAGGTATATGAGGAATGAGCGGGGAGTGGCACTGACTGGATTATTCCAGCGAGAGATGGCCTCCTTATGTGTTGTGCATGACTCTACGACTCCATTGATTTCTGTGAGTCTATGCTGTATGTGTCTACTGCTCCTGCCTGGGAAGATCCAGATATATAGACTTTCAATGAAACTGACCTTAACAGCCACTGACAGCTCCGTCCTCACCCTGGTGTGAGGCTACAGGTCGTGTTACAGGAGGTGACACAGCTCTGCGACCACCTCCTTATTGAATCAGAGTCACCTCACACACTGCTCTTGGGTTAATTGTTGGTAGGAAAAGAGCTCTTGGAAAACCTGGCGTGGGTAGGGAAGAGCCCCTCCTCCCTCTTTACAGAGCTTCCGCTCTCTGCCGTCTCTGCTCCATTTGTGGGTCATGTTACAGATCCAGAGACACTGTAACTACAGTCCCCATACCTCGTACAGAGTTGAGTCACTAAATCCTCTGTCCTCCCTGCATGTCTGCAGCAGCTCACAACGCAACCTCTAGAAACCCATCCACAACACCTGCACTGACTTTACAATAGCAGAAGTAAGTCAAAAGCCCCTCACCTGTAGGTTGGATGCCTGGTCCTTTTAAATAACACTAGAGGGGATTCATTGTGATGCTAAATGTATATTCAGCTGACAGTGACTAACACAAGCAGTCAGTGGTCATGCCGAGACCTGATTTCAAAGATGTACTCAAAGCTGTCTGGTTGGGACATTGAAGTCACATTCAAAACTATCCTCACATGAGTATCACAAACATAGTATGACTCGCTGGAGCCCGGTCCAGCATGAGGCACTGGGCTGACCACACAAGAGCCCTGACCAGCATGAGGCTTTGTGCTGATAATACTAGAGCCCTGTCCAGCATGGGGCACTGTGCTGATAATACTAGAGCCCTGTCCAGTATGGGGCATTGAGCTGTTAATACCAGAGCCCTGTCCAGTATGGGGCATTGTGCTGATAATACTAGAGCCCTGACCAGCATGAGGCACTGGGCTGACCACACTAGAGCCCTGTCCAGCATGGGGCATTGTGCTGATAATACTAGAGCCCTGTCCAGTATGGGGCACTGTGCTGATAATACTAGAGCCCTGTCCAGTATGGGGCATTGAGCTGATAATACCAGAGCCCTGTACAGCATGAGGCACTGGGCTGACCATACCAGAGCCCTGTCCAGCATGGGGCATTGTGCTGACCATACGAGAGCTCTGTCCAGCATGGGGCACTTTGCTGACCACACTAGAGCCCTGTCCAGCATGGGGCATTGTGCTGACCACACTAGAGCCCTGTCCAGCATGGGGCACTGGGCTGACCACACAAGAGCCCTGACCAGCATGGGGCATTGTGCTGACCAAACGAGAGCATTGTCCAGCATGGGGCATTGTGCTGACCATACAAGAGCCCTGTCCAGCATGGGGCGCTGTGCTGACCATACTAGAGCATTGTCCAGCATGGGGCACTGTGCTGACAATACTAGAGCCCTGTCCAGCATGGGGCATTGTGCTGACCATACTAGAGCCTTGTCCGGCATGGGGAACTGTGCTGACCACACGAGAGCCCTGACCTGCATGCGGCATTGTGCTGACCATACTAGAGCCCTGTGCAGCATGGGGAATTGTGCTGACCATACTAGAGCTCTGTCCAGCATGGGGCATTGAGCTGACCATACTCGAGCCATGTCCAGCATGGGGCACTGTGCTGACCATACTAGATCCCTGTCCAGCATGGGGCATTGTGCTGACCATACGAGAGCCCTGTCCAGCATGGGCATTATGCTGACCATACTAGAGCCCTGTCCAGCATGGAGCATTGTGCTGACCATACTAGAGCCTTGTCCAGCATGGGACACTGTGCTGACCATACTAGAGCATTGTCCAGCATGGGGCATTGTGCTAACCATACTGGAGCTCTGTCCACCACTGGGCACTATGCTGACCACACAAGTGTACTGCCCACCATGGGACACTGTGCTGACCACACTAGAAGTGGCCAGCTGTGTGGTTCGCATCTTTTTATGGGTCCCATCTTCTGTGCCATCCGCACCAGTGGGTCTGTAGAGTTGAAAATCGTGGCTAGGAACAGATACAGAGAGAAAGAAATTCACTTTAAAAAGAGAATTGAGAAAAGATTGAAGGCATATTATTTGCAGAAATATGGGAAATGCACAGGGGAATGGGACTGATGGAGTGGTGAGGCCATGGAGGGATTCAGACTCAAGAATGAGAATATTAAAATTAAGGTGCTGCCAGATCGGGAGCCATTGTAGATCAGTGAGCACAGGGGTGATGGGTGATCGGGATTTGGTGTGAGTTTGGATACAGGCATCAGAGTTCTGGATGGGCTGTGGGTTATGGAGGTTTATAACTGGGAGGGTGACCAGGATAGATTCGGAATAGTCAAGTGTGGATTTAACAAAGGCACATATGAGGGTTTATGCAGCAGTTGGGCTGAGGCAGAGGTGGAGATGGGTGGTGTTACTCAGGTGGTAGTAGGTAGGGTTGGTGATGGTGAGAATTTGGAGATGAATTCAAATAAGGTAAAAATAGAACACAGAGGTTGTAAACTGTCTGGTTCAGCCTCAGGATCGGGTATGTGGTTCACAGATAGGGGATGGAGTTTGTGACGGAGACCAATGGACCAATGACACTGTCTTCTCTCTTCCCACAATTTAGGTTCCAGAACAGTATTTCAGTAAACAGGTTGAGAGATCTCCTAGCTGGAAATAGAGACAGTATCAGCAGCAAAGAGGAGAGAGTAAATTACAAGAACTGAAATACCGTTAGCAGTGGTTTATACAGCTGATTTCTGGAGATAGAGATTCAGCAGAAATAACAACAGCAGCAAGGAGGGCAGAGAAAATTACAGTGGCAGTAATTCAGTTAAACATGGTTAATCAAGGTAATTACTGGAGATATTCACCGGGATTAACAACAGCAGCAAGGAGGGTAGAGTAAATTACAGGAATATAATACAGTTAAACATGGTTTACAGAATAAATACCTGGAAGCAGATACTAACCAGGGACACCAACAAGAGCGAGGAAGGGATAATAAATGTATTGAGCAATCCGAAGTGCGAGGTTGATGCGAAAGTCTAATGAGAACCAGTCATAATATGTAGAAAGATCGTGAAGTTCTGAGGATAAACTCTTGCTCATTGTTGTAACATTCCAATCTACTGTTCTCAGATTCTGACCCATTGTTCTCAGATTCTGACCCATTGTTCTCAGATTCTGATCTATCCTCTCCCTTACTCTAGAGCCGCTGATCCCTGTGAGTGCCTGGCGTGATGCTCCCGCTGACAGTATGGGATAACACATCGAAAGGAGTCCCATATTAATAGAAGAGGGAAACCCTCCTGTGACACAATTCGGTCCATGGAGACTGACATTAATTACAGTCACTGAACAAACAGTTTCATTTAACACCTTTCAATCCAACACCTTTTTGTACCACAATAAACTGGAACTCTTACCCAGTCTGAATGGATGTATAGGGGTTTCTGAGGGAAGGAATGGTGGAAATAGTTGAGGCATTGGCCAGAATCTTCCAATCCTCCTTGGATATGGGTGTGATGACAGAGGATTGGAGGATTGTAAATCTTACATCCTGTTTAAAAAAGGAGATATGCGATAAATGCTGTAATTACTGACTAGTCAGACTAGTGCCACGACTGGGGACATTTGTAGACGAGACAACCCAAGAGAAAAATACTTGTTGCTTGGAAAAACATTGGATAGTAAATGGTTAGCAACCTGGATATGCTAAAGACTATTGATGTCTGGCAAACAACAACAACAACAACAACAATTTATATTTAGATATTGCCTTTAATGTTATAAAACATCCCAAGGTGCTTCACAGGAGTATTATGAAGCAAAGTGCGAACTGAGGCAATTCACAGGTCCAGGTTGCGGGCCGTCGGGGGTTCCGTCCTCCCCGATTGCCTGCCCCTCTTCCGCGGTTACGTTCGCGCCCGGGTGTCCCTGGAAAAGGAGCATGCGGTGTCCGCCGGTACGCTTGAGGCCTTCCGCGACCGGTGGGCACCGCAGGGACTGGAGTGCATCGTCGACGCCGAGAATGGCATTTTAATTTGAGTTTTTTTTTTGTTTATTTATCTGTTTTAATAAAGTTATTTTAAAACTGTAAATATGTACATAAAGGGGGCCTGAGGGATAAAGGCCCCCTCGATGTGAAAAATATAAAAGGGGCCTGGGGTATAAAGGTCACCTTGTAAAAAAAAAAAAAAAAAAAAAAAAAAGTGCGAACTGAGATACAACAGGACATATTAGGTCAAAGGACCAGCAGCTTAGCCAAAGAGGAAGGTTTCAAGGAATGTCTTAAAGGAGGAAAGTGAGATGGAGAGCTGCAGAGGCGGAGATGTGTAGGGAGGATACTGCAGCTTGGTCCCCGGCAGCTGAAGGCACGGTCGCCAGTGGTGCAGTGATTAAAATAACGGATGTAAAAGAGGCCAGAATTAGAGGAGCACAGATGTCTCGATGGGTTCTGGAGCTGGAGGAGATTACAGAGATAGGGAGGGGCGAAGCCATTGAGAGATATGACAACAAGGATGAGAATTTTAAAATCAAGATATTGCTTGACTGGGAACCAATGTCGGTCAGTGAGATATGAACGGGACTTGGTGTGAGCTAAGACATGGGCAGCAGAGTTTTGGATGACCTCAAATTTACAGAGAGTAGATGTGGGAGATCAGCCAGGAGTGAGTTGGAATAGTCACATCGAGAGGTGACGAAGGCATGAATGAGGTTTCAGCAGCAGATGGGCTGAGACAGGGGTGAAGTCAGGCGATGTTACTGAGGTGGAAATAGGCGGTTGTAATGACATCCTGAAAATTAGGATAAAGATCATTTTGTGGTGAAATGTGACACCAAGGATGTCAACATATTGTCTGAATCTCAGACTGTCACCAGGAAGAGGGATGGAATCAATAGCAAGGGAACAGAGTTGGAGTGGGGAGTGAAAACAATGGATTCTGTCTTCCCAATATTTAATTGGAGGAAATTTCTGCTCATCCAGTACTGGGTGTCGGATAAGCAGTCTGATAATTTAACTACAGTGAAGGAGTGGAGAGAGGTGGTGGAGAGGTAACTGGACGGGGCTCTTTGATAAAACAATGGAGAGGGTTGATGAGGGTGGTGTGATTGAAGTTATATATATGGACTTTCAAAAGGTGTTCGATCAAGTGACATTCAATAGACAGGTTAGGAAAATTGAACACTATGGATTAAAGGTACAGTGACAGTGTGGATATAACATTGGCTAAGGAACAGTAAACAGAGAGAAGTGGTGAAAGGTTGTTGTTCAGACTCAATGGGAGTATACAGTGGTGTTCCCCAGGGCTCGGTATTAGGACCACTGCTCTTTTTGCTCTTGGAAACCCAGGGTGGGTAGGGCAGAGACCATTCCTCCTCTTTCTTTCCAGAGCTTTCCCTCTCTCTGCAGCCTCTGCTCCATTTGTTGATCATGTTACAGACCCAGAGACACTGTAACTACAGTCCCCATTCATCGTACAGAGTTGGGTCAGCAAGTCCTCTCTCTTCCCTGAATGTCTGCAGCAGCTCACAACGCAACCTCCAGAAAACCATCCACAGCACCTCCACTGACTTTATAATAACAGAAGTAAGTCAAAAGCCCCTCACCTGTAAGTTGGACGCCTGGTCCTTTTAAATAACACTAGAGAGGGTTCCTCGTGCTGCTGAACGTATGTTCAGCTGAGAGTGACTAACACAGGCGGTCAGTAGACATGCAAGGACCAAGTTTCAAAGACGTAGATCAAAGTTGCTGAAATGGCTGACCGACATCATATTCAGACCCCTCCTCACACTACAGACACACACACGTTACACCGACACCAGCACCCCGGCCAGCTTGGGTGTCCTGTACAATGTGCTGGATGTGACCGGCAGTGCAGCTCACACCATTATATGGATCCAAGCTTCCACAGCATGAGTGGAGCAGGACAGATGAAATGTGTGGTCAGGAAGACCACACTGTGGCTGTCTGGATACAAAATTGTCTGGCCCATAGAAGACAGAGGGTGTTAGTAGATGGAAAGTATTCAGCATGGAGCTCGGTGACCAGTGGTGTTCCGCAGGGATCTGTTCTGGGACCTTTGCTCTTTGTGATTTTTATAAATGACTTGAATGAGGAAGTGGAAGGCTGGGTTAGCAAGTTTACCGATGCCACGAAGGTTGCTGGAGTTGTGGATAGTGTGGAAGGCTGTTGTAGGTTGCAACTGGACATTGACAGGATGCAGAGCTGGGCTGAGAAGTGGCAGATGGAGTTCAACCTGGAAAAGTGTGAAGTGATTCATTTTGGTAGGTCGAATTTGAATGCAGAATACAGGCTTAAAGACAGGGTTTTTGGTAGTGTGGAGGAACAGAGGGATCTTGGGGTCCATGTCCATAGATCGCTCAAAGTTGCCACCCAAGTTGAAAGGGTTGTTAAGAAGGTGTATGGTGTGTTGGCTTTCATTAACAGGGGGATTGAGTTTAAGAGCTGCGAGGTTATGCTGCAGCTCTATAAGGCCCTGGTTCGACCACACTTGGAATATTGCATTCAATTCTGGTCGCCTCATTATAGGAAGGGTATGGAAGCTTTAGAGAGGGTGCAGAGGAGATTTACCAGGATGCTGCCTGGACTAGAGGGCATGTCTTATGAGGAAAGATTGAGGGAGAGAGGGCTTTTCTCATTGGAGCGAAGAAGGATGAGAGGTGATTTGACAGAGGGGTACAAGATGATGAGAGGCATAGATAGAGTGGACAGCCAGAGACGTTTTCCCAGGTGGAAAGGGCTATCACCAGGGGGCATAATTTTAAGGTGACTGGAGGAAGGTTTCAGGGAGATGTCAGAGGTAGCTTCTTTACACAGAGAGTGCTGGGTGCGTGGAATGCGCTGCCAGTGGTGGTAGTAGAAGCAGATACATTAGGGAAATTTAAGCGACTCTTGGATCGGTACATGGATGATAGTAGATTGAAGGGTAGGTAGTTAGTTTGATCTTAGAGTAGGTTAAAGGTTCGGCACAACATCGTGGGCCGAAGGGCCTGTACTGTGCTGTACTGTTCTATGCTCTATGTTCTATGCTATATGAAGAGTGACAGAGGGAAAGAAACTCACTTTTAAGCGGGAATTGGAAAAAAGATTTTTAAGATGAACAAGTTTCAGGAACATTGGAAATGAACAGGGGATTGGGATAATCAGAGGGGTGAGGAC
Source organism: Heterodontus francisci (assembly GCF_036365525.1). NCBI lineage: Eukaryota > Metazoa > Chordata > Chondrichthyes > Heterodontiformes > Heterodontidae > Heterodontus > Heterodontus francisci. The sequence goes on from NW_027140639.1 coordinate 1,182,256, forward strand.
ATGGAGGGATTTGATCACATGAGTGAGAATATTAAAATTGAGGTGTTACTGGACCAAGAGCCAATGGAGGTCAGTGAGCACAGGGATGTTGGGTGAACAGAATTTGATGCAAATTAGAAGATGGCAGCAAAGTTTTGGATGACCACAGGTTACAGAGAGTAGGATGTGGGAGACCAGCCAGGAGTGTGTTAGAATGGTCAAGTCTCGAGCTAAAAAGGCATGGATGAGGTTTTTAGCAGCAGATGAATTGAGCTCTCTCTCTCTCGTTCTTTCTCTCTCTGTCGGCCTCATTTGCTCTGTCCCAAACTCAGAATCTTATAAGTTTCAATCAAGTCGCCTCTTACTCTTCTAAACTCCAGCTGACATAAGCCTAGCCTGTCCAGCCTTTCCTCATTAGACAACACCCCCATTCCAAGCATTAGTCTAGTAAACCATCTCTGAACTGCTTCGAATGCATTTCCACCTGTCCTTAAATGAGGAGACCAATACTGTACACAGTATTCCAGAAGTGGTCTCCCTATATAACTGAAACGTAACCTCCCTACATTTGTATTCAATTCCTCCTGCAATAGCAGATAGCATTCTATTAGTTTTCCTAATTACTTGCAATACCTACATATTAAACTTTTACAATTCATGCACAAGGACTCTCAGTTCCCCCTGGATGGTAGAGCTCTGAAATCTCTCACCATTGTGATTATATGCTGAATTTTTATTCTTCCTGCCAAAATGGACAATTTCATATTTTCCCACATTATACTCCATTTACCAGATCTTTGCCCAATCACTCAATCTATCTATCCCTTTGTGGTTCACTTGTGTCCGGTCACAACATACTGTCCGACCGACGTTTCTGTCATCAGCAAATTTAGCAAACATACCTTTGGCCCCTTCATCCAAGTGATTTATATAAATTGTAAAGAGCTAAGGCACCCGCACTGATCTCTGTGACACACCACTCGTTACATCTTGCCAAACAGAAAATGATCCATTTAAGCCTACTCTCTGTTTCCTGTTAGTTATCCAATCTTCTATCCATGCAAATAGGTTGCCCCCTACACCATGAGCTTTTATATTCCGCAATGAACTTTGATGTGGCACATTATGAAATCCCTTCTGGAAATTTAAGTATAGTACATCCACCAGTTCCCCTTTATCCACAGCACCTGTTACTTCTTCAAAGAACTTCAATAAATTGGTTAAACATGGTTTCCGTTTCACAAAAGCATGTTGACTCTGCCTGATCACCTTGAATTATTCTGTGTGTCCTGCTATAACGTCTTTACTAATAGCTTCTTACATTTGATCCATAGCCAGAAAGCCTTTCTCACCTGCCACAGGCCGTATGTCCACTATGTCTATTCTGATTTTGTGCTGTATTTGAACTGTTACTCCTCAATAAACTGTCTGTGACCCTTCGACCTCCTTTTGGTTAATCTGTGACCCTGGAACAGATCTTACATTGGTGTAGGAGAGGGAACACAGCTCATGTCAAAGTCCTGCCTCCCTTTTATATGATCCTGCATAATGGACAGGGACTACTGGGCAGTAATGTGCTCAAAGGTTATCAGCAGTAATTGATTATCCCTATATTTGTATATTGTAGAACATTAAATCATACCCCTACTCTGGTGTCCAGTGCACCCTCAATATTCATGATTAAAATATCAGAGGAGTGGGAACCAGACACCTCTGATCACCCTGAGGTACAGGCGACTCTCAAGTCGGTGTCGAGTGTATCCACAACCCATAAAGATGACTGTACAAGCATGAGCAGACCCGAAGAAATTAACTGACCATTGCATGATCCATGAAGCAGTATTCTTACCGAGCTAAGATTATATCATACATTCCAGACACTATCATGTCATTGTTATACCAGGGTGCAGTTCACGGAGCCATGTTCCCTTCTCACTGCCCGATTTGACTGGTTGGAAAACCGGATGGCAGCTGGTGACTGACTGTTGACCACCACTAACTCAATTCAGTCAACCATGCGTGAACCCGGTTGTCTGATAGACACCCACCCTACTCTCCCGGATTCCCAATGTTAGGTCTGTCTTCCCCACCCCGGATATCTCTAATGGTTATTGTAGTATCGCAGTAAAACTAGAGAAACAAATTAAATTCACATTCACTTCTGAGGACCAGAGGTACCCCTGGACATGTCTGTCACAAGGGGTTCCACAATAACCCCACTATTTTCAGCAAACCCACAGCCAGGCCCTTCTGAGCTTTTCACAGTCTTCCTGCTTGCTGCAATATGTCGATGATCTTCTCATCACCACAGACGTGTCCACACATTTAACCCTTTTACAGGAACTACTGCAGTTACTTTGGGAGCTGGACTAAAAGACCATCCACGTAAGGCCCAGCTGCTGCAAGACCGTGTCACCTTTCTACGTGCCCAGATCAGATCATCCTGCATCAGCCCACACCAGCATCAGTTCGAGACCATCCAGTATCTAACCCTGTCCACCTCAAAGTCTGCCCTGTGTCCTATCCTCAGGCTGGTGGGGTATCAGTGGACCCTCATCCAGTGTCTACTCCTGTCCACCTCAAAGACTGCCCTGTGTCCTATCCTCAGGCTGATAGGGTATCAGTGGACCCTCATCCCTCGATTTGCAGATACTGTGACTCCTCTTTATAAACTACCTAATGATGGTGATGACCAGGTTTAAACCGGTTGGACTGAAGAGAGCATAGAAGCAGTAACACAATTGAAGAAATCTGTCGCCCAGGCAACGTGTCTTATCTCACCTAACCCTGACAAGACTTTCAACATGGAGGTGGTGGACACAATGAAAAGCCTGACTGCTGTCCTATGTAGAGAAAACGAGGAGAAATTACTCCCCATTGTGAATGACTCCAGAATTGTCAGTGGGACTAAACTGATTTACTCTGTTTGTGAAGGACCTTTGTTAACCACTTTCTGCGGCATCAAACATTTCACTTACATCACGGGGTTCAACAGGTTGATACTGCCCAGTCCATTATAAACTTTCCCAGTATAGGGCGGCACAGTGGCGCAGTGGTTAGCACCGCAGCCTCACAGCTCCAGTGACCCGGGTTCAATTCTGGGTACTGCCTGTGTGGAGTTTGCCAGTTCTCCCTGTGTTTGCGTGGGTTTCCTCCGGGTGCTCCGGTTTCCTCCCACATGCCAAAGATTTGCAAGTTGATCGGTAAATTGGCCATTAGCAATTGCCCGTAGAAAAGGTAGGTGGTAGGGAAACATAGGGACAGGTGGGGATGTGGTAGGAATATGGATAGTAGGATTAGTATAAATGGGTGGTTGATGGTCCGCACAGACTCGGTGGGCCGAAGGGCCTGTTTCAGTGCTGTATCTCTAAACTAAACTAAAAGTAGTAATAGTATTCCCCTGTCAGAGAGTCGTAGATTCATAGTCATTTCAGCACAGAATTAGGCCATTCTGCTCATCGAGTCCATGCCAGCTCTTTGTAGATAAATTCAGCCAGTCTCATTCCCCAGCTCTGACTCCATATTCTTGCAAGTTTATTTACATCAAGTGTTCATCCAATATCCTTTTGAAATAATTCACCTTCTCTGCTTCCACCACCCTCGTAGGCAATGATTTCCAGGCCATTACCACTCGTTGTGTAAAAATGTTGTTCATCACATCCCCCTTATCTCTTGCCCTCAATCTTAACTCTAGTCCTTGTACCATCAGCTAATGGGAGCATCTTTTCCTGTCTACCTTATCCAAACAGGTCATCATCTTGTATACAAGTATCAAATCTCCCCACAATCTCCTTTCCTCCAAGGAAGACAATCCCAGCTTTTACAGACTATATTGTACTTAAAATCCTCCATCTCTGGAACCATTAAAGTAAACCTCCTCTACACCCTGTCAATGACCCTCACATCCTTCCTAAAGTGCGGTGAACAGAACTGGATGCAGTACTCCAGTTGGGGCCTAACAAGAGCTTCATAAAGTTACAGCATAACTTTCCTTCTTCTGAACTCACCACCTCTATCTATGAAGCCCAAGATCCCATATGCTTTACTGACGACTCTCTCAATATATCCTGCCACCTTCAAAGATCTATGTGCGTGAAGCCCATGTTCCTTTGTCTCTGCACACTCTTTCGAACTTTACCATTACGTGTATATTGCCTCTCCCTGTTACTTCTGATAAAATGCATCACTTGACACTTGTCTGTATTAAATTCCAATTGCCTCTCGTCTGCTCATTCTGCTAGCCTATCTATGTCCTCTTACATCGATTGGTATCAACCTCAATGCCTGCCCCGCCTCCAAGTTTGGTATCACCTGCAAATTTTGAAATGTTTCTCTGTATGCCATTATCCAAATCATTTATACATATCAGAATAAAACAGTGTTCCTAGCACTAACCCTTGGGGAACACTCCTGCCTATTTTTCTCCAGTTTGAATAACAACTATTTACCGCAACTCACTGTTTTCTGTCATTAAGCCAGTTTTATATCCAAGCTGACACTGACCTTCCTTTTCCATCAGCATCAATTAACTGTCCAATTCTCACAAACTGATTGTGAAATAAAGTACAAATTCAGCTTCAAATTAAGTGAAATGCTAAATGTAAAATTAACAAATTGTTGGAAAGAGATCGACTCTTAGATCACTTAAAATTCAATCACTCGTTAACTTTACTGCATTTAGTACTCTGTCCAAGCAGGACTCCCTAAAACTGGACTCAGTGCAGCTTATTACATTTAGGGTTTGGGGAGAGAATTCAAAAGATTAGGGATGAGACCAGAAAGTGCCGGAAATACTCAGCAGGTCTGGCAGCATCTGTGTAGAGAGAAACAGAGTTAATGTTTCCGGTCTCTGACCCTTCATCAGAACTGGTAAACGTTAGGAATGTAACATTCTGTAATTTAATCTATCCCCTCTCTGTCCCATCACAGTCCTTCCTTCTTGTTCTTCTTCCCCTTTCCCCTCTTTCACTTGCTCAAATACTGTTACATTTCTAATGTTTACCAGTTCTGATGAAGGGGCACAGATCTGAAACATTAACTCTGTTTCTCTCTGCACAGACCTGCTGAGTATTTCCAGTGTTCAGCATCCGCAATATTTTGCTTTTATTTTAGTGTTTAATTTACTGACATTTATCTTCCAGGAATTCCTCCCTGGAAGTTCTGCTCTCCTCTTCCAGAGCGTAGGGCCTCAGCAGCTGAAGGCAGGACCACCAATGGGAGAGCAATTAAACTCGTAGATGCTCAAGAGGCCAGAAATAGATGAGTGCAGATATCTCGGAGGGTTGTCGGGCTGGAGGAGATTACAGAGATAAGGAGGAGTGAGATAATGAAGGATTTGAAAAGAAGGCTGAGAGTTTTAAAATTGAGGTGTTGCTGACCAGGAGCCAATGTAGGTCAGTGAGTACAGGGGGTAATGGGTGAACAGGACCTTGTGTGAGTTAGGACATGGGCAGCAGTGCATTGGATCACCTCAGGGTTATGGAGGGTAGAATGTGGGAGACCAGCCAGGGGTGTGTTGGACTAGTCGAGTCTACAGGTAACACAGGCAAGGGGGAGTGTTTCATCAGCAGAAGAGCTGAGAGAGGGGCAAAGTTTGGTGATGATACGGAAGTGTAAGTAGGCTGTTTTAGTAATATTTAGCAGGAAGCTCGTCGCAGCGTCAACTATGAAACCAGGTTGTGAACAGTTTGCTTTAGTCTCAGACAGTTGCCAAGGAGAGAGATCCAGTCTGTAGCGAGGAAACTTTTGACGTGGGGTTTGAAAACAATGGCTGCATTCTTCCTACTATGTAATTGGCATGGCAGATGTGTGAGGTGATACATTGTCGGAAGATTTGATCTATATTATCCGTTCATGGGATGTGGGTTTCGTTAACGAGGCCAGCATTTATTGCCCATCCATAATTGTCCTTGAGAAGGTGATGGTGAGCTGCATGCAGATGAATGACCAGGGATAATACAAGCTGAATGGCACAACTTTAAAGATATTGAGAGTAACAGAGAGACCTGAGGTGTTTGTATGCAATCTTTGAAAGTAGCTGGACAGGTTAACAAACAGTTCACAAAGCAAATAGATTACTCGGCTTGATTAATAGAGACACAGAGTACACTGGCCAGGATATTGTGTTAACCCTACAGAAAAGACTAGTCCGGCTCCATCTGGAGTATTGTGTCCAATACTGGAAACCACACTTTAGGAAGGACATGAAACCTTGGAGAGGGGACAGAAGAGTTTTACTGGAACTTTTCCAGGGATGAGGGATCACAGTTATGTAGCTGGGATTGTTTTCCTTGGAGCAGGGACATTTACAAGGTGATCAGATAGGGATATTTAACATCATGAAGGGTTTATATAAATTATATAATGTTTCTAATGTATGAGTGGCCATTAACCAGAGGACATAGATGTATGGTGATTGGAAAAAAGAAGCAGAGTTGACATGGGGATTATTGTAATGCAATTTTTGTTTCGCATTTGCAAATTATTGTATGATAGGCTGAAGGATACAGATTCAAAAGTAGATTCAAAAAGTGATTTGGTTAGATATTAAGGGGAAAAGATCAAGGATCTGGGAAAGATCCAGGGTGTGGAACTCACTGGAAACTCATCAAAAGAGCCAGCACAGACTTCATAGACCAAATGACCCCCTTCCATGCAATGCTATTATATGTTTCTATGACTTTTCCTGCCTGTACTTTTACAATTTTCCTATCGTTTCAAAAGGTGTTTGATAAAGTACTATATAACAGCCGTGTGACCCAATTAGAAACACATGGGATTAAAGGGCCAAAGTCAGCCGGGGCTCAGTTTGTAGCTCTCTCCCTTTTCAGTCACAAGCTTCCAGGATCAAGTGTCATGAAATGACTTTTTCACAAGAATCAAGGCTAACACTGCAGCGACAGTACTGAGGGAGTATTGCGCTCTCAGATGAGCAGTCTTTCGAATGAAACGTTAAACCAAGGCCCCATCTGCCCTCTCAGGTGGATGCTAATGATCCTATGGGATTATTTAGAAGCAAATCAGGGTTTTTATTCCCTGTGGCAAGGACAATATTTATCCCTCAAGCAACATCATAAAAACAGATCTGGTCATTATCACATTGCTGCTTGTGGGATCTTGCTGTGCGAAAATGGGCTGCCCTGTTTCCGACAGTACAAGAGTGAGTAAGCATTATAAGTATACGTTGATTGTAAATCGCTTTGGAATATGCAGTAGTCATGAAAGGCGCTACATAAATGGAAGTCCTTTTTTTTTCTTTTTCAATCCCAGCATGCAAGAAATTAGCTAGGTGACAGGGATCAGAGAGTAGGGAATAATGGCTGCTTTTCAGCTGGAGCGATGTACACAGTGGGGTTCCCCAGGGTGACTGTTGGGATCCCTGGTGTTGCATGCCAATGCAGTGGGCTTGTGTACAGAGGGGGTAATGTTCAAGTTTTCAGATGGAAGGAAACTCAGAAATGTTAATAAACAGTGAGAAGGATAGTAACAGACTTCAGGAGGACAGAGACTGACTGATGAAATGGGCAGGAACATGGCAGATGGAATTTAACACATTGAAATGTGAAGTGAGACATTTGGGTAGGAAGTATGAGAAGAAAAAAATATAAAATAAATGGTACCATTATGGAGTGAGTGCATGATTAGAGAGACCTGGGGTGTAAACACACAGATCTTAGTTAGTAGCATGCAGTGTCCTTGGTGTTAGAGAGAGACACAGAGTAATAAAACTCAGGAGGAAATGCTGATATTTATACATCATTGGTTAGGTCCCAGATGGAGAATGGTGTCCAATTCTGATCACCACACATTGGTAAGGATGTCAAGGACTTAGTGAAGATACAGAGGTGAATTACTAGAATGGTACCAGGGATCTGCGAATACAGTTACGTGGATAGATTCGAAAAGCTGGGATTGTTCTCATTAGAGCAGTGATAGGTAAGGAGAGATTTGATATAAAATTCAAAATTATGAAGGGTTTTGATAAGGTAATCAATGTGAAACTGTTTCCAGTGTCAGAAACAGGGGCGGTACAGTGGTGCAGTGGTTAGCATTGCAGCCTCATATTGTGGGCTCTGCCTGTGTGGAGTTTGTGGGTTTCCTCCCTCAGCCAAAAGTCTTGCAGGTTGATAGGTAAACTGGGCATTATAAATTGCCCCTAGTATAGGTAGGTGGTAAGGGAATATAGGGACAGGTGAGGATGAAGTAGGAATATGGGATTAGTGCAGGATTAGTGTAAATGGGTGGCTAATGGTCGGCACAGACTCGGTGGGCCGAAGGGTCTGTTCCAGTGCTGTATATCTAAATCCAAAAATCTAAAGTTCAGTATTAAGAAGACACAGACTGAAGGTAATTGACAAAAAACCAGAGGTGAAATGAGGAGAATTTTCTTCCACAGCGAGTTGTTGGGACCTGGAATTCATTGGCTGAAAACATGGTGGAAGCAGATTCAATAATATCATTCAAAAGGCAATTTAGCAAATACTTGAAAAGGAAAAGAAAAACAGGAGTCTGGGGAAAGAGGAGGAAAGAAGAACTAATTATATGGCTCTTTCGAAGAGACAGCACTGACACAAAGGGCCGAATAGCCTTCTTCTGTGCTGCATCAATCTCTTATTTTATGAGCAAGAGAAAGTGAGTGAAGAGAGAGAGAAAGACAGAGAGTGAGAAAGTGTGAAAGAGAGAACAGCAAATAGAAATAGAGAGTACGTCGTGTTTTTGGGCAGAGGGATCATGATCTGCCCGTGCCCGTTCCTGTTGAGGCAGGTGACAAACACACTTCCTGCTGCCTCCTCATTTCCATGAATTCTACGTGCCACCCCGTTTAAACCGCGCGGCTGTCTGTCTGGATGCTTAACAGGGCCCTAATGGTATGTGAGGCTGACACATGTTTCAGCCAGGTTCAGCTTTTAAACGCAGTCTGTCCCACTTAAAGAGAAGATGCACTGATTCACTGGAGGCTGCTGGTGCTCACTGTGAATTCTACAATTGGAGACAAGGTAAATAGCACACTGCAACAGAGGGTTCTGTGGTTCACGGATGTGGGGATGGATGTCTTAGTTACGAAGGGTGACAGGAGGAGAGAGGCTCTGTTTCCATGTGATGGGGTGGAGACTCTCAAGGAACGTCCTCCGAAGGGAATCGGTGAAGGTGGTCAGGGAGGTCAATGCAAGAACTCTCGCCACGAGAATCTGGCAGCAGAGCCAGAAGAAGTTTAATGAGCTCATACGGGTGGTCAATGTCATTGAATTAATCTCCAAATGGCACCTCCTACCCCCAACATCACCAACCTCTCACACCGCTCAATGCACCACACCCCCATCATTCACCCATCAGCAGTCCCTAACACTCAGGACTCACACCTAACATTCACATACTCCACCTCACCCTCACACGCCTTGTACTGATAGCAGTCTCACACCCACCTCTCACTGCCTCCAATTACCTCCAGCTATTCAGCTATGGCAGGCATATCATCAAAACACAATGTAACACAATCATTAATATTCTGCCTCCTTTCTTGCAGGACAAGGGGACCCATAATCACAGGGAGCAGCAAGTGAACCGGCGAGTGCCAGGCATACCTTCATCCCCTGAGCTTGAGGGAGGAGATGGTTCTTCACATCATGGGACCGGCTGTGACAGAGCCCGTGGCATCCGGCATCGCCGAGAGCATTCAGGATGATGCTATGTTCCTGCCTTATGCCCCTTCTTAACTCCCACCTCCCCCCACATCCTGCTGACTGGGATGATGTACAAGCTGCAGATGGTGGGATCATGGACCTCCTGCTTTCCAACCCACCCACAATCTCTCATCCCAATACGATCCTTCTGATTTTACACTTCCCAATGGTACCCCAAAACTGCCAGCATCCCAGTCACAGCAGCTCCAGGAGACAGAGAGAGAGAGCATCAGCACAGGACTGATGGTGAAGCCCCATCACTTAGTCTGATACTCACAGCCTCCAGCTCAAATACTTCCACTGTGTGTGCCTTAGAGGCTGGTATAAAGTCGGAATCTGCACATGCTGATTCATCGAACACGCACGAACTGCAGCCAGGGCAGGGGGAAAGGATAGTGCATGTGGCAGCTCCCGGACAGCGAGGTCACAAACGGGTTATAATACACAGGACTCAGATCAGAACATTACTGGGCTGCTGCCTATGTCGAGGTGGTACAGTTTGAATCGAAGCACTCAAGGCCCAGAGCTGCTCGAGGACGTCCTGCAAGGTCATCTGCAGTCTCCCCGAATGAAAGTCAGCAGTCTTCCACCAGCCATGCTGCAGTCACTAGGGAAACACTGGGGAGCACGAGGCAAGTCGAGGGAACGCACAAGACAGAGACTAAGGGAATATACAAGGGTGAATAGTTCCATTTTTCTTTTGTATAATTGGATGTGTTGTTGGATAAAGATGTTACTGAAAAGGTTTTTGTTGGTGGTTTTTATTACAGGATGGTGACCAAGGGGACACTGTGATGGGGCGTCTCAGATGGGTGAAATGGTGGAGAATGGGTGATCCATGGTGGGAAAGGGAAGTTGTCCTATGGGAAACAAAATCTTAGCAGGGACTCTCCTACAGCCTGTCTAGTTCGAAGGCGTCCAGGAAATATCCTCCCTGCGTCCTCCTCCTCCTCCTGAGGTGTCCTCCGGCTTCCTGGTGCCAATGCCTGTGTCCTCATGATGGTGATGATATGAAGGGTACAAAAGAACACCATGAACTTGGACACCTGCTTCAGTGTGTACTGAAGGGCTCTCCCCGTGCGGTTCAGACATTGGAAGCATTGCTTCATCACACCGATGGTCTGTCCCACCATGTTCCTGGTGACTCCATTGCTCACATTATACACATGTTAATTGTGGGAGGTTGTCTGGCGGTGGTAGGTAGTTTGGGGATGTCGAAACATGAGCTGTGTCTAGACGGTTTTTTTCTTTGCCTCCGAGGAGCCACATTCTGGTTCTGTATGGAAGCCCTAAGTGTTGAGAATGGCTGACTGCTTCAGAATGAAGGTATGGTGGCTGCTGACAGGGTAGTCAACATTCACCAACATGATGTACTGGGCATGCTCACACACCAACTGTACATTAATGGAGTGAGAGTTCTTTCATTTCCTGTACTTCTCCCCATTGACCTGGGGCCCCCGCAGAGACACCTCCACCATCAGGATTCCCGCTATCCTGACAAAGCCACGGGATCTCTCATTCTGCTTCTCCCTGCTGAGCGAAAAAACGATGACATAGATGGTCACCCTCACCTCCCAGAATTATCAATGGGAATGGACAACACACAGGCCTCGTAACTACTGGTCAGTTAGTTTAACATCAGTGGTGAGGAAGATTTTAGAAACTAAATCAGCGGGAAAAAAATCAACACACACTAGGAGATGTTTGAGTTAATTAAGGGTTGTCCACACGGATTTTTAAAAAGTAGATCATGCTTTCATGAACTAATTGAATTTATTTTGATGAAGTAACAGAGCAGGTTGATGAAAAGAATGTGGTGAATGGTCTACATGGATTTTAAGAAAGCGTTTGATGAAGTACCACACAAAAGGATGTGGAAGCTTTAGAGAGGGTGCAAAGGAGATTTACCAGGATGCTGCCTGGACTGGAGGGCATGTCTTACGAAGAAAGGTTGAGGGTGCTCGGTCTTTTCTCATTGGAACGAAGAAGGATGAGAGGTAACTTGACAGAGGGGTACAAGATGATGAGAGGCATAGATAGATTGGATAGCCAGAGACATTTTCCCAGGGCAGAAAGGGCTATCACCAGGGGGCATAATTTTAAGATGATTGGAGGAAGGTTTTGGGCAGATGTCAGAGGTAGGTTCTTTGCACAGAGAGTGGTGGGTGCGTGGAACGCACTGCCAGCGGCGGTAGTAGAAGCAGATACATTAGGGACATTTAAGCGACTCTTGGACAGGTACATGGATGATAGTAGAATGAATGGTGTGTAGGTAGTTTGATCTTAGAGTAGGTTAAAGGTTTGGCACAACATCGTGGGCCGAAGGGCCTGTACTGTGCTGTACTGTTCTAAGTTCTATGTTCTAAAATGTTGGATAACAAAATTGAATCACATGGATTAGCATCCAATTGGATCAATAATTGATTGATGGAAAGAAAAGGGTGAGTAGTGTTAAATGGTTGTTTTTCAGACTGGAGGATGGTAGGCAGTGATGTTCCACAAGGACCACTTTTTTTTTGCTATATATAAATGACTTGGATCTTGGAATACAGAGCAGAATTTCAAGGCTTGCCAATGACACCGAACTTGGACGCGTGGAAAACACTGAGGATGAGACAAACTGCCTGCAATAGGATATCGACAATCCAGCAGAATTAACAGAGAAATGGCAGGTGGAATTTAGTACAGAGGAGTGTGAGGTGATGCCTTTTGCCAGAAGGAATAGGAAGGCAATATAGACTTAATGACACAGTTCTGAACATTGTGCAGGAGCAGAGGGACCTGGGGCTCCATATGCATTTATCATTGCAGGTGGCAGGACATATTAGGAGAGTGTTTAGCAAAACATATCAGATCTTGGAGGCAAGGATACAAAAGCAGGGAAACATGGAAACATATAAAATAGGAGCAGAAGTAGGCCATTCGGTCCTTCGAGCCTGCTGCACCATTCGTTATGATCATCGCTGATCATCCAACTCAGTAATCTTTTCCCCCCATATCCTTTGATCCCTTTAGAACCAAGAGCTATATCTAACTCCTTCTTAAAAACATACAATGTTTCGGCCTCGACTGCTCCCTGTGGTAGTGAATTCCACAGGCTCACCACTCTCTGGGTGAAGAAATTTCTCCTCATCTCAGTCCTGAAAGGTTTACCCCTTATCCTTAGACTGTTACCCCTGGTTCTGGACATCCCAACATCGGGAACATCCTTCCTGCATCTAGTCTGTCCAGACTGATTAAAATTCTGCAGGTTTCTATGAGATCCCTCCCTCACTCTTCTGAACTCCAGCGAATATAATCCTAACCGACTCAGCTTCTCCTCATACATCAGTCCCGCCATTCCAGGAATGAGTCTGGTAAACCTTCGCTGCACTCCCTCAATTGCAAGAACGTTCTTCCTCATATATGGAGACCAGAACTGAACACAATATTCCAGATGTGACCTCACCAAGGCTCTGTATAATTGTAGCAAGACATCCCTGCTCCTGTACACGAATCCTCTCGTTATAAAGGCCAGCGTACCATTTGCCTTTTTACCGCCTGTTACACCCGCATGCTTACCTTCAGCAACTCGTGTACGAGAACACCAATAATTCCCTTCTCTCAGTTTATACCAGTTCTGATAATAATCTGCCTTCCTGATTTTGCTACCAAAGTGGATAACCTCACATTTGCCCACAATTATACTGCATCTTCCATGCATTTGCCCACTCACTCAACTTGCCCAAATCACATTGAAGCCTCTATGGTTCCTCCTGACAACTCACCCTCCCACCCAATTTTATGTCATCTGAAAATTTCGAGATATTACATTTAGTTCCCTCATCTAAATCATTAATATATATTGTGCGTAGCTGGAGTCCTAGCACCGATCCCTGTGGTACTGTTCACGTTCTGCCATTCAGAAAAAGACCCGTTTTTTCCTACTCTTTGTTTCCTGTCTGGCAACCAATTTTCTATCCATCACAATAAACTACCCCCAATCCCATGTGCTTTAATTTTACACGCTAATCTCTTATATGGTACTTTGTCAAAAGCGTTCTGAAAGTCCAAATAAACCATATCCACTGGCTCCCCCTCATCAACTCTACTAGTTGCATCATCGAAGAATTCCAGTAGATTTGACAAGCATGATTTCATTTTCGTAAATTCATGATGACTTTGTCCAATTCTACCACTGTTCTCCAAGTGCTCTGCTATAAAATCTCTGATAATGGCTCCAGGATTTTCCCCACTTTCGACGTCAGGCTCATTGGTCTATAATTCTCTGTTTTCTCTTTCTATCCCTTTTTAATTAGTGGGGTTACATGAGCTACCATCCAATCTGTAGGAATTGTTCCAGAGTCCATGGAATCTAGGAAGATGTCCACCAGTGCATCCACTATTTCGAGGGTCACTTCCTTCATTATTCTTGGATTAAGATTATCAGGCCCAACACCATTTCTCTACGAAGACTGATTTATTTAACTTCCTATCTCTCACTAAACCCTGTGTTCCCCAACATTTCTGGTTTGATATTTGTGTCCTCCTTTATGAAGACAGAATCAAAGTATGCACTTAGATGGTCAGCCATTTCTTTGTTCTGCATAATAAATTCCCCTGCTTCTGAGTGTAAGGGACCTACATTTGTCTTCACCAATTGTTTTCTCTTCACATACCTATAGAAACTTTTACAGTCAGTTTTTATGCCCCCACAAGCTTACTCTCGTACTCTATTTGCTGCTTCTTAATCAATCCCAATGTCCTCCTTTGCTGAATTCAAAACTGCTCCCAATATTCAGGTCTGTTGTATTTTTTTTCCATGGAGAATTTGTGTGCCTCTTCCTTGGATCTAATGTTATCTCTAATTTCCCTTGCAAGCCATAATTTGGCTACTTTTCCCGTTGTTTTTCTTTTGTGCCAGGTATGCTGTTATAGATGCTATGCTGAAACTTTGGAATGCTTTGGTTAGAAACCAACTAGAGAGCTCTGTCCAGTTCTAATCACCACACTTTAGGAAGGATGTAAAGGTCCTTGAGAGAGTGCAGTGGAGATTTACCAGAATTGTTTCAGGGATAGGGGGTTTAGTTACAAGGTCAGTTTGGAGAAGCTGGATTTGTTGTCCCTGGAGCAATGGGGATTGAGATAGATTTGATAGAGGTGTACACGATTATTATAAGCTTAGATAAGATATTGAAGGAAAAGCTGTTCCCGTGATGAAACACGGACTAGGGGTCACAGATGGAACATTTTGGGTAAGAGATGCAGGTGGAATATGAGGAAGAACTTTTTAACACAGTGGATGGTAACGATCTGGAACTCACTGCCCATGAGAGTGGTGGAAGCCGAGATAATCAAAGACTTCAAAAGGAAACTGGGTGGAACCTGAAGGAAATGCACTTGCAGGGCTACTGGGATTGAGCAGCGGATTGAGACTGACTGGATTGTTCCACATAGAACCGGAAAGGATGGACCGAATGGCCTCCTTATGTGTCATAAATGACGCTATGACTCCATCAATCTCTACTAATCTATACTGGATATGTCTCCTGCTCCTGCCTGGAAATATCCAAATACATAGAGTTTCAATGAAACTGTGATCTTAACGTCCACTGACAGCTCCGTCCTCACTCTGGTGTGAGGCTCCATGTGTTGCAGGAGGTGACACCGCTCTGTGACTAACTCCTTTTTGAATCAGAGTCACCTCACACACTGCTCCTGGGGCAGGCAAGGTAGAGGAAGTGCTCTTGGAAAACCCAGGGTGGGTAGGGTAAAGCCCCTTCCTCATCCCTCTTTAGAGAGCACCCCCTCTCAACATCCTCTGCTCCATTTGTTGGTCATGTTACAGACCCAGAGACACTGCAACTACAGTCCCCATACCTCGTCCAGAGTTGGGTCACCAAATCCTCTGTCCTCCCTGAATGTCTGCAGCAGCTCACAACACAACCTCCAGAAAACCATCCACAGCACCTCCACTAACTTTACAATAGCAAAAGTAAGTCAAAAGCCCCTCACCTGTAAGTTGGATGTCTGGTCCTTTTAAATAACACTAGAGGGGCTCCTCGTGCTGCTGAATATATGTTCAGCTGAGAATGACTAACACAGGTGGTCAGTGGACATGCACAGGCCAAGTTTCAAAGACATACATCAAAGCTGCTGCAATGGCAGATTGGCACCATATTCAGACCCTTCCTCACACTACCAGCACATGCTTGATAAACCCGGGCTAAATCCCTGTCCAGCACTAAATCCCTGTCCAGCATGGAGCACTGCAAGTGACCGGCAGCTCAGCTCGTACCATTTTATGGATCCAAGCGTCCATGACGTTGGGACCTGTGGCGCTGTGGAGCTGAAAATCGTGGCCAGTGGTAGAATAAAGAGGGGGTGAAGTTTATTTTTAAAGCTAATTGAAGAAAATACTAGAAGGCCAAAAGGAATATGGGAACGGTCAGGGGAATGGGACTAACTGGAGGGGTGAGGCCATGGAGGGATTCAAACACATGAATGAGAATAATAAAATTAAGGTGCTGCCAGACTGGGAGTCAATGTAAATCAGTGAGCACAAGGGTGATGGGTGATCGGGATTGGTGTGAGTTAGAATACAGGCAGCATAGTTCTGGATGGGCTGTGGTTTATAGAGGTTTATAAATGGGAGTGTGACCAGGATAGAATTGGAATAGTCAAGTGCGTATTTAACAAAGGCACAGATGAATGTTTATGCAGCAGATAGGCTGAGGCAGAGGTGGAGATGTGTGTTAGTACAGAGGTGATAGTAGGCAGGGTTGGTGAGAATATGGAGATGAACTCAGCTCAGATTTAAATAGAAGACAGAGGTTGCAAACTGTCTGGTTCAGCCTCAGATATTTGGCAATGAGGAGATCATGGTTCATGGATAGTGGATGGAATTTCTTATAGAGACCAATGACAACTGCACTCTTCCCAAATTTAAATAGCAAGAACATTATTTCAGTGAAACAAATTTTACAGATCTCATAGCGGGAAATAGAGACTTACCAGAGACAGCAAAGATGGGAGAGTAAATTACAAGCACTCTAATGCACATAGCAATGGTTTATTGAGCTAATATCTGGAGACTGAAATTTGCCAGGAATAACAACAGCAACAAGGAGGGCAGAGGAAATGACAAGAATGGTAATGCAGTTAAACATGGTTTATAGAATTAATAGCTAGATACAGAGACTTAATAGGGACACCAATAATAGCCAGGAAGGGCTAGTAAATGTATTGAATATTCCTCAGTGAGTAATAGATCCGACTGTTTAATGAGAACTGATCATAATCTGCAGAAAGAAAGTTAAACTCCCAGATGAAACTCCTGCTCATTGTTGTAACATTCCAATCTATTGTACTCTGATTCTGATCTTTCCTCTCCCTCTCTCCAGAGCCGCTGAACCCTGTTAGTGCCGGGAGTGATGTGATACTCCCACTGGCACTATGTGATAACACATTGAACGGAGCTCCTTATTAATAGAAGAGAGAAATCTTCCAGTGACACAATTAAGGTCCATGGAGCCTGACATTAATTGCAGTCACTGAACAAACAGGTTCAGTTAACCCCTTTCAATCCAACAATTTTTGTATCACAATAAAGTAGAACATTTACCCGGTCTGGATGGGAATTCTGAGGGTTGGTGAGAGAAGGAATGGTGCAAATGGAAGAAGCACTGCACAGAATCTATCAATTCTCTCTTGATATTGGAGTGATGACAGAGCACTGGAGGGCTGCAAATTATACACCAAGTTTACAAAAAGGAGGGATGTGGTAAACCCTGTACTGTCCAGTCAATCTGACGTCAGTGGTGGTGAAATTTCACAACCCAGGACAGAAATATTATTTGCTTGGAAAAGCATAGCATAATAAATTTCAAGCCGCATGAATATGCTAATGACAAATCATGTCTGGCAAAGTTCAGCAAGAACTTATCCCAAGGTACTTCACAGCAGCATTATGAAACAAAGTATCACACTGAACCACCAAGGGAGATATTAGGTTAGGTGACCAAATGTTTGGTCAAAGAGGCAAGTTTTAAAGGAGTGTCTTAAAGGATAAAAGCGAGGTGGAGAGATGGAGAGATGGAGCTGTGTCGGGCGTGTATTCCAGAGCTTTGGGCCGAGGCAACTGAAGGTGTGGCCACAATGGTGGAGTAATTAAAATCAGGGATGCACAAGAGGCCAGAATTAGAGGAGCAGAGATATCTCAGAGGTTTGTGGGGCTGGAGGGGATTCCAGAGTTAGTGAGGGGTGAGGCAATGGAGGGATTGGAAAACAAGAATGAGAATTTTAAAATCAAGACATTGCTTGACTGTGAGCTGATGTCGGTCAGTGATTGGGGAATTAGACTTGCTGTGAGTTAAGGCACAGGCAGCAGAGTTTTAGATGACCTCAAGGTTACAGACAGTAGAATGTGGGAGAATGAGTTCGAATAGTATAGTCTACAGGTAATGAAAGCATGACTGAGAGCTTCAGCAGCGGATGAGTTAAGACAGGGGTGAAATCAGGCGATGTTATTGAAGTGGAAATAGGTGGTGATAGTGATGGCACGAATATAACGGTGGAAGCTCATTTTGTGGTCAACTGTCACAGAATCACAGAATTGTTACAGGCGGCCATTCTGTCCATCGTGTCTGCACTGGCTGTCCAAAAGAGCAATTCATCTAGTACCGCTTCCCTGTCTTCTCCCTGTAACTCTGTGCAATTTTCCTTTTCAGACAGCTATCCAATTTCCTCCTGAATGCCTCGATTGAATCTGCCTCCACCACACTCTCAGGCAGTGCATTCCAGACCTTAAGCACTCGCTGTGTGAAAAAGTTTTCTTCATGTTACTTCTGCTTCTTTTACCAATTACTTTTATTCTTTGCCCTCTCGTTTTAGAACCTTTCAGGAGTGGGGACAGTTTTTCCCTATCCACTCTGTCCAGACACCTCATAATTGTGAATACCTTTTTTTCTAATCTCCTCTCAGCCTTCTCTTCTCTAAGGAAAATGTTCCCAGTTCTCCAGTCTCTCTTCATAACTGATATTCTTCATCTCTGCAACCATTCTTGTGAATGTTTATGTACACTCCCCAATGCCTTCACGTTACCTAAAGTGTGGTGCCCAGAACTAGACGTAATACTGCCACTGAGGCCAAACTAGTGTCTCATACAAGTTCAAAATAACCTCTTTGCTTTTGCATTCCATGCTGCTGTGAATAAAGCACAGGATACTGTCTGGTTTATTAAGTGCTCTCAACCTCTCCTGCCAACTTCAATGACCCATGCATATATACACCCAGGTCCTCTGCTCCTGCACACCCTTTAGAGTTGTATAATTTATTCTATATTGCCTCTCCATGTTCTTCCTATCGAAATGAATCACATCACATTTCTCCACATTAAACTTCATCTGCCACCTGTCTGTCCATTCCACCAACTTGTCTATGTCCGTTTTAATTTCTACACTATCCTCCTCACAGTTCACAATGCTTCCAAGTTTTGCATCATCTGCAATCTTTGAAATTGTGCCCTGTGCACCAAGGTCCATGTCATTAATATTTGTCAGGAAGAGAAACGATCCCAACATTGATCCCTGGGGAACTCCACTACAAGTCTTAAATGAAAACAAAAAGTGCTGGAAAGACTCAGCAGGTCTGGAAGCATCTGTGGAGAGTGAAGCAGAGTTAACGCTTCAGGCCTGTGACCTTTCATCAGAATTGGCAAAGGTTAGAAAGGTCAGGTTTTAAGGAAATAAAGCAAGGGTGGGGCAAAAGAGAAAAAAGAGGTGTTGAAAGGACAGAGGGTCATAGAGATTAACTGACAAGGAGGTCATGGGGCAAAGGCAAAGAGAGTGTGCTTGTGGTGTGGTGAAAGACAAAGTGTTAGTGCAGCGAACGTGTTAAATGACAAAATAATGAACAGCCCAAGCCAAAAGCAGCAACATAAAAAAATCCAGTTTAAGGCCAGGACATGGCAAAAAAAATGATAAAGCAAAATAATTAAAAGAGCCAGTCTTGATCTGAAATTATTGAACTCAATGTTCAGTCTGGAAGTCTGTAGAATGCCTAATCGGACAATGAGGTGTTGTTCCTCGAGCTGACGTTGATGTTCACTGAGAAAGCGCCGCAGGCTGGGATGTGGTTTATGGAGGTTTATAACTGGGAAGGTGACCATGATAGAACTGGAATAGTCACGTGTAGATTTAACAAAGGCACAGATGAGAGTTTATGCAGCAGATGGGCTGAGGCCGAGGTGGAGATGGCAGTTATTGCAGAGGTGGTAGTAGGCATGTTTGTTGATGGAGAGAATATGGAGGTGAAATCAGCTCAGGTTTAAATTACTACAGAGGTTGTAGACTGTCTTGCTCAGTCTCAGACACTGGCCAGTGAAAGGTAAGTGGTTCACAAATAGGGTATGAAGTTTCTTATGGAGACCAATGACACTAGCTTCAGTCTTCAAAAAAATAAATAAATTCCAAATCAGTATTTCAGTGAAGCAAGGTTTACATATCTCATGGCTGGAACTAGACTCTTACCGGGGCAACAACAGAAGCAAAGATGAGAGATTAAATTACACAAACCATAATGTGGATAGCAATGGTTATATAAAGATAATAGCTGGAGGTATACCAAAATCAGCAAGGGCAGAGTAAATGAGAAGTACAGTAATGCAGTTTAACATAGTTAGTAGAATGAAGAGCTGGATATAGAGACTTACCAGGAACACCAACGATAGCGAGGATGAGATAGTAAATGTATTGAATAATGTTCACTGCGTAATTGATGCGAGATGCTAATGGTAGCCGATCATAATATGCAGAAAGAGTGTCAAGATCCCAGGATAACCCCCTGCCCATTTTTGTAACATTACAATCTATTGTTCTCAGATTCTGACCCATTATTGTCAGATTCCAATCTATTGTCCTCGGATTCTGATCTATCCTCCCCCTCTCTCTGGAGACGCTGGTCCCTATTAGTGTCAGGGATGATGCTCCCACTCACACTCTGTGAAAACACATTGAAAACAGTCCCTTACTATTAGAAGATGGAGCACCTCCAGTGAAATAATTAGGTTCCATAGAGACTGACATTAATTACAGTCACTGAGCAAATAGATTCCGTTAACCTCTTTCATTCCGACACCTTGCATACCACAATAAAGCAGAAAATTTACTCTGGACAGGATGCGTGAGGGTTACTGAGGGAAGGAATGGTGAAAATAGTAGAGGCACTGGCCAGAATCTTTCAATCCTCCTTGGATATGGGAGCGATGACAGAGGACTGGAGCACTGTAATTGTTACACCCTGTTTAGAAAAGGAGAGATAGAGTAAACCCTGTAATTACTGAGCAGTCAGACACGCATCACTACTGGGGAAATTTCATGGGGTCACAACCCAGGAGAAATATATTCGTTTCTTTGAAAAACATACGATAACGAACAAGAAGCAGTAGGGGTCTGGTAATAACAAATCATGTTTGGCAAACTTCAACAACAATTTATATTTATATAGCGCCTTTAACATAATGAAATGTCCCAAGGTGCTTCCCGAAAATGAGATACTAGTTTAAAGCTTGGTCAAAGAAGTAGGTTTTAACGGGCGTGTTAAAGGATGAAAGCGAGGTGGAGAAGCGGAGAGGTGAAGGGAGGGTATTCTCGAACTTGGAGCCTCATTAGCTAAAGGTGCAGATAATAGTGGTGGAGTGATGAAAATCAGGGCTGCACAAAAGGCCAGAATTAGAGATGCACAGATATCTTGGCGGATTGTGGAGCTGGAGGATATTACAGAGATAGGGAGCATATATAAGGAGCAAGAGGGTAACTAGAGAATACAAGGACAAAGGAGGAATGTGATGCGTGGAGTCAGAGAAAATGGGTGAGATTCTAAACGAGTACTTTGCATCGGTATTCACCGAGGAGAGGGACATGACGGATGTTCAGGTTAGGGACAGATGTTTGATTACTCTAGGTCAAGTCGGCATAAGGAGGGAGGAAGTGTTGGGTATTCTAAAAGGCATTAAGGTGGACAAGTCCCCAGGTCCGGATGGGATCTATCCCAGGTTACTGAGGGAAGCGAGAGAGGAAATAGCTGGGGCCTTAACAGATATCTTTGCAGCATCCTTAAACACGGGTGAGGTCCTGGAGGACTGGGGAATTGCTAATGTTGTCCCCTTGTTTAAGAAGGGTAGCAGGGATAATCCAGGTAATGATAGACCGGTGAGCCTGACGTCAGTGGTAGGGAAGCTGCTGGAGAAGATACTGATGGATAGGATCTATTCCATTTGGAAGAAAATGGGCTTATCAGTGATAGGCAACATGGTTTTGTGCAGGGAAGGTCATGTCTTACCAACTTAATAGAATTCTTTGAGGAAGTGACAAAGTTGATTGATGAGGGAAGGGCTGTAGATGTCGTATACATGGACTTCAGTAAGGCGTTTGATAAGGTTCCCCATGGTAGGCTGATGGAGCAAGTGAAGGCGCATGGGGTCCAGGGTGTACTAGCTAGATGGATAAAGAACTGGCTGGGCAACAGGAGACAGAGGAGCAGTGGAAGGGAGTTTCTCAAAATGGCGACGTGTGACCAGTGGTGTTCCACAGGGATCCGTGCTGGGACCACTGTTGTTTGTGATATACATAAATGATTTGGAGGAAAGTATAGGTGGTCTGATTAGCAAGTTTGCAGACGACACTAAGATTGGAGGAGTAGCAGATAGTGAAGGGGACTGTCAGAGAATACAGCAGAATGTAAATAGATTGGAGAGTTGGGCAGAGAAATGGCAGATGGAGTTCAATCAGGGCTAATGCGAGGTGATGCATTTTGGAAGATCCAATTCAAGAGTGAACTATACAGTAAATGGAAAAGTCCTGGGGAAAATTGATGTTCAGCGAGATTTGGGTGTTCAGGTCCATTGTTCCCTGAAGGTGGCAACGCAGGTCAATAGAGTGGTCAAGAAGGCATATGGCATGCTTTTCTTCATCGGACGGGGTATTGAGTACAAGGGTTGGCAGGTCATGTTACAGTTGTATAAGACTTTGGTTCGGACACATTTGGAATACTGCGTGCAGTTCTGGTCGCCACATTACCAAAAGGATGTAGATGCTTTGGAGAGGGTGCAGAGGAGGTTCACCAGGATGTTGCCTGGTATGGAGGGCGCTGGCTATGAAGAGAGGTTGAGTAGATTAGGATTATTTTCATTAGAAAGACGGAGGTTGAGAGGGGACCTGATTGAGGTGTACAGAATCATGCGAGGGAGAGACAGGGTGGATAGCAAGAAGCTTTTTCCCAGAGTGGGGGATTCAATTACTAGGGTTCACGAGTTCAAAGTGAGAGGGGAAAAGTTTAAGGGGGATATGCGTGGAAAGTTCTTTACGCAGAGGGTGGTGGGTGCCTGGAATGCTTTGCCAGCGGAGGTGTTAGACGCGGTCACGATAGGGTCTTTTAAGATGTATCTAGACAGATACATGAATGGGCAGGAAGTAAAGAGATACAGAACCTTAGAAAATAGGCGACATGTTTAGAGAGAGGATCTGGATCGGCGTAGGCTTGGAGGGCCGAAGGGCCTGTTCCTGTGCTGTAATTATCTTTGTTCTTTGTTCTATGGAGGTATTGAAAACGAGGATGAGAATTTTAAAATCAAGACATTGCTTGACTGGGAGCCATGTCGGTCAGTGATAGAGGAAGAAAACTTGGTGTGAGCTAGGACATGGGCAGCAGAGTTTTGGATGACCTCAAGTTTACAGAGTGTAGAATGTGGGAGATCAGCCAGGAGTGAGTTGGAATAGTTATGCACAGAGGTAACAAAGGCATGAATAAGGGAATCACATAATTGTTACAGCACAGAAGGAGGCTATTCAGTCTATCATGTACACATCGGCTCACCGAAAGAGCAATTAACTTCGAGCCATTCCCCGCCTTCTCCCCATAACCCTGCACATTCTTCCTTTTCAGATAACAGTCTGATTGCATTTTGAATGCTTCAATTGAACCTGTCTCCATCACATTCTCAGGCAGTACATTCCAGTCCTTAGCCATTCCTTGCGTGAGAAAATATTGCCTCATGTCACTTCTGCCTCTCTTACCCATTAATTTCAATCTGTGCCCTCTCGTTCTCGATTCTTTTCACGAGTGGAAACAGTTTCTCTCTATCTCCTCTGTCCAGACCCCTCATGGTTTTGAACAACTCTATCAAATCAACTCACCTCTCAGCCTTCTCTTCTCCAAGGAAAATGATCCTAACTTCTCCTGTCTATCTTCATAACTGAAATTCCTCATGCCTGGAAGCATTCTCATGGATCTTTTCTGTACTCCCTCCAATGCCCTCACAATATTCCTAAAGTGTGGTGCCCAGAATTGGACAGAATACTTCAGCTGAGGCTGAATCAGTGTTTTATATAAGTTCAACATAACTTCCTTGCTCTTGTACTGAATGTCCCTGTT
Organism: Heterodontus francisci; assembly: GCF_036365525.1. Taxonomy (NCBI): domain Eukaryota; kingdom Metazoa; phylum Chordata; class Chondrichthyes; order Heterodontiformes; family Heterodontidae; genus Heterodontus; species Heterodontus francisci. The sequence goes on from NW_027140639.1 coordinate 1,206,324, forward strand.
AATAAAGCCCAGGATACTGTATGCTATATTAAATGCTCTCTCAACCTGTCCTGCCAACATCAATGACTTATGTACATATACACCTCGGTCTCTCTGCTCCTTTATAATGCTTTGCCCTTTATTTTACATTACCTCAATATTCTTCCTACCAAAATGAATCACTTCATATTTCTCTGCATTGAAATTCATCTGCCACCTGCCTGCCCTTTCCACCAAGTTGTCTAAGTACTTTTGAAATTCAACACCATCCTCCTCACAGTTCACAATGCTTCCACGTTTCGTATCATCTGCAAACTCTGAATTTGTGCCCTGAACACCATGGTCTTGGTCAGTTACCTTCTTTGGCCTCCTTGTCTCGAGAGAAAATGTATAAGCGCCTGGAGGTGGTCAGTGGTTTGTGGAGCCGCACCTGGAGTGGCTATAAAGGCCAATTCTAGAGTGAATTGGCTCTTCCACAGGCGCTGCAGATAAAATTGGTTGTCGAGGCTATTTCACGGTTGGCTCTCTCCTTGTACTTTTGTCTTTTTTCCTGTCAACTGTTAAGTCTCTTCGACTTGCCATTCTTCAGACCCGCCATTATGGCTATCTGCTAGCACTAGAGATCACTGGCAATTGACTCCCACAACTTGTGGTCAATGTCACAGGACTTCATTTCGCGTTTGCAGATGTCTTTAAAGCAGCGACACGGATGGCCGGTGGGTCTGATACCAGTGACAAGCTCGCTGTACAATGCGTCATTGGGGATCCTACCATCTTCCATGTGGCTCACATGGCCAAGCCATTTCAAGCGCTGCTGACTCAGTAGGGTGTATATGCTGGGGATATTGGGCGCCTCGAGGACTTCCACGTTGGAGATATGGTCCTGCCACCTGATGCCAAGGATTCTCCGGAGGCAGCGAAGATGGAATGAATTGATACGTCGCTCTTGTAATATATATCAGGAAAATCAAGGGTGCCAACACTGACCCCTGGGGACCTCCATCCTTTCCTCCAGCCCCCCAAAAACATCCACAAACTACAATTCTTTCTTTCCTGCCACTCAGCCAAAGCCGTATCCATGTTGTTACCGTCCATTTTCATTCATGAACTATAAGTTTTCTCACAAGTCCGTTATGTGGCACAGTATCAAATGCCTTTTGTAAATACAATACACCACATCAATCGCATTGCCCTCATCAACCCTCTCTGTTACCTTCTCAAAATCTCCAGGCTGTTAGTTAAATAGTATTTGCCCTTCAGGAATCCATGCTGTTTTCCTTACTTAACCTGAATTTGTCCATGTGACTATTAATTTGTCCCGAATTATTATTACTAGAAGTTTCCCCACCACTGCAGTTAAATTGACTGGCCTGGAGTTCTTGGGATTATCTTTACACCCATTTTTGAACAAGGATGTAATAGTTGCAATTCTCCAGTCCTCCAGCATCACCCCTAGTCTAAGGAAGATTGAGAATTTATGGCCAGTGCCTCTGCGATTTCCACACTCACTTCCCTCATAATCCTTGGATGCACCTCATTGGCCCTGGTGCTTTATTCACTTTACCTCTAGACAGCCTATCTAATATGTCCACTTTATCAATTTTAAACCCTTCTTGTTTTTTTAATTACCTGCTCTTTCGCCATTGCCTGTGTTGTACCTTCTTCCTTGTGTTATGACCCGAGGCGAGAGGTGTGCACTGTTCATTCAGTCCAGCTTCTCCACAGGTCACAGCATTTTTTTCTCATTTTCCCACTTGCTGAAACAGTCCATCAGATACACTATTCTCATCACAATAGAACACACTTTACTGAACTAAACAATTAACAGTTTATCATAAATGAAGCAGGTGTAAGACCAGGAATCCTGCAGCGAGTAACTCACCTCCTGACTCCCCAAAGCCTGTCCACCATCTATAAGGCACAAGTCAAGAGAGTGATGGAATACTCTGCACTCGCCTGGATGGCTGCAGCTCCAACAACACTCAAGAAGCTCGACATCATCCAGGACAAAGCAGCCTATTTGATTGGCACACCATCCACAAACATGCTCCCCCTTCACCACTGACGCACAGTGGCAGCAGTGTGTACCGTATACAAGATGCACTGCAGCAATGCACCAAGGCACCTTAGAAAGCATCTTCCAAACCCGCGACCTCTACCATCTAGGACAAGGGGAGCAAATGCATGGGAACATCACCACCTGCAAGTTCCCCTCCAAGTCATACACCATTCTGACTTGGAACTATATCGTCATTCCGTCACTGTCGCTGGGTCAAAATCCTGGATGTCCATTCCTAACACAATTGTGAGTGAACCTACCTCCCATGGACTGCAGCGATTCAAGAAGGCAGTTCACCACCACCTTCTCAAGGGTTATGGAGAGATGGGTAATAAATGCTGGCCTAGCCAGTGATGCCTACATCCCAGGATCGAATAAAAAAGTCTCAACTAGAAATGAAGTAAAACAATATCACAGATCAAATTTTTAAAAATCCAACAATTAATCTTTAACTTCCCCTTCCCACCTTAACCAAAGTTCAAAGTCCCTTTTAACCAGAACCAAATTTTAAAGTTACTTTTTTTTACCTTAGTCCCTTAAAACTCAAACACAGACATATACACTGGTTAACCGAAAACAAGATCTAAAAAAAAAGATTTTTCGATCAGAGCTCTGTTACAAACAAAAAGCATTTGGGTTAACTAGTTGCCCATTTTGAAGGAAGCAGCAGATGAGTTATGTTGTTCCAAACCAGCATGCAGTCTAACTTCTGAGCACACACATCCAGGTTACCAGACAACAGTTCTCTTCAGGCGGCATTGAGAATTATTTTTAGCAGGCTTTCTTCAAACAGGAAACAAGATGACTCAACTCCGTGGACTTCACAAGGTCTGTTCTGGAACTTCTGGAAAATGAGCTGGGTTGTGGTCTTCTCTGCTTTCTTGACTTTTTCTTCAGACTTGACGTTATCTCCTTCCAGAAGGTAAAACCACACACACTGACCGACAACCAGAAAGCTTGTCAGTTTTTCTGTCCATCCCAGGTGTTCTCTGCGACAACGGGGCTTGTCTAATCAAAGGAGAACTTATCACTTTTCTGCCCGCTACCAGGGTTTCGACTTCATCTCCAACCCGAGCCTTGTGATAACCAGTAACTCTGTTGCCAGTCCAGCTCCCTCTCAGTGACCTCTTGGTGGTTCAATTTTTAATTTTAAAAAAACGGTCTAACATTTATTCAGCTGAACCATAAATGCCTTTAGAAATATTTTTTTTTTACCAAAAAAGAATCACTTTTGTTACACTTGGTAAAGACAGATGCAACGTATTCATTTAATACCTCAACTATGCCCTCTGCATGCATGTGCAATTCCTCTGTGTGGCCCCTAATTGGTGCAACTCCTCCTTTTGCTACCTGTTTATACATCTATAGAAAACTTAGGAACTCCATTTAATTCTAGCCGCCAGACTCTTCTCATATTCTATTTTACTTCTCTTACTTGCTTTTATGCTTCCGCTCTGCCTGGTTCTGAGTAGGATTGTCTACCTGGCGTCTGTCAAAAGCACACTTTTTCTTCTTCATCTTAATCTCTACGTCACTCACCTCTTTTGTAATTCAGGGAGCTCTGGATTTGTTGACACTACCTTTCCCCTTCGAAGGAATATACCTTGACTGAGCCCAAACTATCTCTTCTTTGAAGGTAGCCCATTGTTCAGCTATTGTTTTCCTGCCAATCGTTGACTCCAATTTATTTTCCCCAGCTACATTCTTACCCCGCTGAAGTTGGCCTTCCCCTAGTTAATTATTCTTACCCTTTGTCCTTTTATGTAGTCAGCCTAAACCTTATTATGTAATGACCACTGTCCTTTAAGTGCTTCCCTACTGGTATTTGATCCACTTGGCCCACCTCATTCCCAAGTAGCAGATCCAGCAGCGCCTCTTTTCTTGAATGAGGGTTTCAGCAGATGAGCTGAGGCAGGGATTTAGTCAGGTGATGTTACAGAGATGGAAATAGGCGATTGTGGTGATGGCACCAGTGTGAGGTTAGAAGCCTATTTTGTGGTCCAATGTGACACCAAGGTTGTGAACAGACTATAGTAATGTCAGACAGTTACTAGGAAGAAGGAAGGAATTGCTAGCTAGGGAAGGGAGATTGGAGCGGGAAGCAAAAACAAGGGGCTGAATTTTATTCTCCCCAGCGGAGTGCGAAACATTGGTGGCCCATATGTGCAGTCTGTGTCTGCTGTGCCACTGTGATGTAGCAGGCGACGGCTCATTTTAATACAGTGAACGGGCCGCCCACTCCACCCCCAATCACGTAACAGGGACGGCCTCAGCGACAACAGTAGTGCTGTCAGCTGTCTCTGTGCAGACACTGGTGACATTTTTATAGGGCAACCAGACCTGCCACAAAAAGTGCAAAGCTTAACCCCGTACACACACCCCCGCCACTGCACTGCAAATAAAATGTTGCCCATTTCCCCCCAAAAACTTACATTGTATAGTGGCCTTCCCACCAGCCCCTCCAAAGACTTAAACTGCCGAGTACCCTCGCAACCCAACAACTGTCCAAAGTGTAGAGTTTGCCCCTTCTTCCCCTACACTATTAATGCAGAGTTGACCACGCCCGCCACAAGCACCAGCCACCACCCCCCACCCCATCAGTACTCTAAAAATCCTATTTTCCCCCATTCCCCACCACTGTGGTGCTGGCTTTCCCTGGACGGGAAAGCGACGGTGTGTGAGAAGAAGGGTCACTGACCCGAAACGTTAACTCTGCCTCTCTTTCCACAGATGCTGCCAGACATGCTGAGTGGTTCCAGCATTTCTGGATTTTATTTCAGATTTCCAGCATCTGCAGTATTTTGCTTTTATTATGAAGGTGTGTGAGTGTCAGCCGCTGCATGGAAGATCCCGGGCTGTAAGTAAGATCACAGGGAATTGGACTGAAATATATACATTAAGTTTATTGAAATATTTAAAGGAGGGTACCGCTGCCGAGCGGTTGGGGGGGAGTGGGCGGGGAGCCACGAGCCTCTGCACAGCTGGAAAGATCAGGCCCAGCAATCCCGATGTGTGGCTCCATGGAGACCTACATCAGGAGCCCAACAGAGTCCAGCCCAATGGTTTCAGTATTCCCAATATTTTATTGGAGGAAATTTCTGCTCATCCAGTACTGGGATGTTGCACAAGCAGTCTGATAATTTAACAACAGTGGAGAAGTGGAGAGAGGTGGTGGTGAGGTAAACTTGATGGAGTTCTTTGATAAAACAATGGAGAGGGCTGATGAGGGTGGTGTGATTGAAGTTATATATATGGACGTTCAAAAGGTGGTTGATCAAATGACATTCAATAGACAGGTTAGGAAAACTGAAACCTATGGATTAAAGTGACAGTGATATTGTGGATATAACATTGGCTAATGAAAAGTAAACAGAGAGAAATGGTGAAAGGTTGTTGGTCAGACTCCAGGTGAGTATACAGTGGTGTTCCCCAGGGCTCGATATTAGGACCACTGCTCTGTTTGCTCTTGGAGAACCCGGGGTGGGTAGGGCAGAGCCCCCTCCTCCTCCCACTTTACAGAGTTTCCCCTCTCTAGCCTCTGCTCCATTTGTAGGTCATGTAACTACAGTCCCCATAACTCGTCCAGAGTTCGGTTAGCAAATCCTCTGTCCTCCATGAATGTCTGCAGAAGCTCACAACGCAACCTCCAGAAAAACATCCACAGCACCTCCACTAACTTTACAATAACAGAAGTAAGTCAAAAGCACCTCACATGTAAGCTGAGTAAAAAATACACGCATATGAACTAGGAGCAGACGTAGGCCATTCGGCCCCTCGAGTCTGCACCGCCATTCAATCAGATCATAGCTGATCGGTTTGTGTTTCGAATTCCACACTCCCATCTAACCTTGATAACCTTTCATTCCCTGGCCTGATAAGAATTTATCTATCTCCACCTTAAAAATATTCGATGACCCCGTCTCCACCACCTTCTATGGCAGAGAATTCCAAAGTCACACAACCCTCCAGAGAAAAATGTTCTCCTCCTCTCTGTCCGAAAGCAGCGACCCCTAATTTCGAAACAGTGCCCCCTAGTACTGGACTCACCCACAAGAGGAAACATCCTTTCCTCATTCACCATGTCAAGGCCTTTCAGGTTCTTATAAACTTCAGTCAAATTTCCCCTCACCATTCTAAATTCCAGTGAAAACAAGACCGTCCGTCCAACCTTTACTCAGAACACAACCTGCTCAATCCTGGTATCAATCTAGTAAACCACATCTGAACCGCCTCCAAAGCATTCACATCCTCCATTAAATAAGGAGACCAAAACTACAGACAGTATTCGAGATGTGGTCTCACCAATGCCCTGTATAACTGAAGCATCACATGCTGACTTTTATTTTCAATTCCTCTTGTAATAAAGGAGAGCATTCCATTAGCCTTCTTTGTTACTTGCTGTACCTACCTACTAACTGTTTGTGACTCATGCACTACAGAACCTAGATCCCTCAGCACCTCGGAATTTTGCAGTCCTCCTGCCAAAGTGAAAAACTTCACATTTTCCCACATTAGACTCCATCTGTCAGATGTTTTTCCCCACTCACTCAACCTATCTATATTGGACTACACCCTCCTTGTGTACTCTTCACAACATACTTTCCTACCTATCTTTGAGTCATCTACAAATTTAGCTAACATGCCATCGCTTCCCTCATCTAAGTCTTTCATATAAATTGTAAAATGTTGAGGCCCCAGCACAGACGCATGATGGACTCAACTTGTCACATCCTGCCAATCTGAAAAGGACCCATTCATGCATACTCCCTCTTTTCGGCAACCGGCCAATAAAACTTCGATCCAAGCTAATATGCTACCCACTACACCATGAGCTCCTACTTTGCACAATAACCTTTTATGTGGCACCTTGTCTAATGCATTCTGGAAATCCAAGCGCAGTATGTCAAAGGGCTCCCCTTTACCCATATCGCATGTTACTCCTTCAAAGAACTCCAATAAATTGGTTAAAGATGACTTCCCTTTCATAAAACAATGCTGTCTATTCGCGATTACCTTGAGTTTTTCTAAGTGCCCAGCGAAAGCCTCCTTAATGATCGATTCAAACATCTTCCCCACGACAGATGTCAAGCTAACTGGCCTATAGTTACCTGCTTTCTGCATCCCCCTCGTCTTGAATAGAGGGGTTATATTTATTACTTTCCAGTCTGATGGAACCGTTCCAAAATTAGTGAACTTTGAAAAATTAACAACAACACGACTACTACCTCATTAGCCACCTCTTTTAAGACTCTAGGATGAAGCCCATCAGGACCCGGGGACTTTTCAGCCCGCAACTCCATAAGTTTGCTCAGTAATGCTTCCCTGGCAATTGTATTTTCACCAAGTTTCTCTCTTCCATCCACCTCCTGATTTACAGCTACTACTGGAATGTTTCTTGTATCCTCTATAGTGAAGACAGAAACAAAATATTTGTTCATTGCATCCGCTGTTTCCTTTTTATCTACTATTAACTCCACATTCTCACTGTCCAGAGGAACAACGCTCTTTTTACTTAATCTTCTCCTTTTTAAATACGCCGAGAAACTCTTGCAATCCATTTTTACATTTCTAGCTAGCTTCCTATTATACTCGAATGTCTTTCTCCTGATTAACCCGTTAGCCATTGTCTGCTGTTCTTTATATTCTGACCAATCATCTGAACTGCCACTCATCTTTGCACAATTATCTGCCTTATCCTTAAGTGTGATGTGTTCCGTAATTTCTTACTAAACTGCTGTTGGGTCCTCCACCTTATAGTAGGAATATACTAATTATGGAGTATTCCTGAAATATCCCCTTAAATGTCTGCCACTGCTTCTCTATTGACCTATCTCCAAGACGAGTAACCCAGTTCACTTCAACGAGCTCAACTTTCATGCCCAAATAGTTTCCCTTATTCACGTTTAAAATACTGATCTTAGATCCACTCTTCTCTCTTTCAAACTGGATGTGAAATTCAGTCATAATGTGGTCGCTGCTACCTAGAGGTGCCTTTACTCTGAGGTCATTAATTAATCCTGTCACATTACATTATACGAAGTCTAATATAACCTTATCTCTGGTTGTTTCCAGAACGTGCTGCTCCAAGAAACTACCTCGAAAGCATTCTATGAACTCTTCATCCGGGTTACTGTCCCCAATCTGATTTTTCCAGTTTATATGTAGATTAAAATCACCCATGATTATTGCCGTATGTCTATCACAAGTAAACAATGTTTCTTCTTGTATACGATGTCCTACATTGTGATTACTGTTAGGAGGTCTGTGGACCACTCCTGCTAGGGACCTCTTTCTCCTGGTATTCCTCACCACCACCCAAATCGATTCTACATTTTGATCCCGTGAACCAAGGTCATCTCGAACTAATGCCCCAACACCATCCTTGATTAACAGTGTCACCCCTCCACATTTACCTAGCTTCCTATTCTTCTTGAATGTCAAATATCCCTCAATATTCAGGACCAGGAAGCCTGGTTCTTTTAAAAATACTAGAGGGGATTCCTGGTGCTGCTCAATGTATGCTCAGTTGTGAGTGACTAACACACGCGATCAGTGGACACGCACGGACCAAGTTTCAAAGATGTACATATTAGCTGCTAGAAAGGGACATTGACGTTACTCCAAACCCCTCCTCAGACTAACAGCAAATGCACAGTGCACCCAGGCTAGATCCCTACACAGAATGGGGGACTGTGCTGGCCACACTATAAGTGGTTGGCTGTTCCATTCCCATCGTTTTTATAGATCCAGGTTTTTGTTACATTGGCACCAGTGGCACCTTAGTGTAAAAATCACAGCCGGAGGTGCTAGGGAGGGGAAAGAAATTCACTTTCAAAAGGGAATTTAAAAAAGTTTCAAAGGCATAAGATTTACAAGAATATGTGAAATCGAGAGGGGAATAGGGCTAATTGGAGTGGTGAGGCCATGGAGAGATCCAAAGACAAGAATGAGAATATTAAAATTAAGGTGTTGCCAGACCGGAAGACAATGTAGATCAGTGAGCACAGGGGTGATGGGTGATCAGGATTTGGTGTGAGTTAGAACACAGGCAGCAGATTTCTGGATGGGCTGTGGTTTATGGAGGTTAATAACTGTGAGGGTGACCAGGATAGAATTGGAAGGTGACCAGGATAGAATTGTAATAGTCAAGTGTGGATTTAACAAAGGCACAGATGAGGGTTTATGCGGTCGATGGGCTGAGGCAGAGGTGGAGATGGGACATTTTACAGAGGTGGTGATAGGCAGGGTTGGTGATGGAGAGAATATGGAGATGAACTCAGCTCAGTGTCAACTGGATGCAGAGGTCGCAAACAGTCTGTTTCAGCCCCAGACATTGGGCAGCGAGAGGAATGCAGACAGTGGATAGGGAATGGAGTTTGTGGCAGTGACTGAAGACAATGGCTTCAGACTTCCCAAGATTGACATGACAAGAACATTAAATCTGTAAAATATGTTTATAATTCTAAACGTTGGATACAGAGACTCACCAGGGACACCAATAATAGCGAGGATGGGATAAAAGAACAAAGAACAAAGAACAAAGATAATTACAGCACAGGAACAGGCCCTTCGGCCCTCCAAGCCTGCGCCGATCCAGATCCTCTCTCTAAACATGTCGCCTATTTTCTAAGGTTCTGTATCTCTTTTCTTCCTGCCCATTCATGTATCTGTCTAGATACATCTTAAAAGACTCCATCATGCCCGCGTCTACCACCTCCGCTGGCAATGCGTTCCAGGTGCCCACCACCCTCTGCGTAAAGGACTTTCCACGCATATCCCCCCTAAACATTTCCCCTTTCACTTTGAACTCGTGTCCTCTCGTAATTGAAACCCCCACTCTGGGAAAAAGCCTCTTGCTGTCCACCCTGTCTATACCTCTCATGATTTTGTACACCTCAATCAGGTCCCCCCTCAACCTCCGTCTTTCTAATGAAAATAATCCTAATCTACTCAACCTCTCTTCATAGCTAGCGCCCTCCATACCAGGCAACATCCTGGTGAACCTCCTCTGCACCCTCTCCAAAGCATCCACATCCTTTTGATAATGTGGCGACCAGAACTGTACACAGTATTCCAAATGTGGCCGAACCAAAGTCCTATACAACTGTAACATGACCTGCCAACTCTTGTACTCAATGCCCCGTCCGATGAAGGAAAGCATGCCGTATGCCTTCTTGACCACTCTATTTACCTGCGTTGCCACCTTCAGGGAACAGTGGACCTGAACACCCAAATCTCACTGGACATCAATTTTCCCCAGGACTTTTCCATTTCCATTTGAATCATCTTCAGTGCATAATACATCCGATCATCTAATGTTAGCCAAAAATAATCGGCAGTAACTAGGCCAAGCCAATAGGAGAAACTCCTGCTTCCCATGGTTGTAACATCCCAAGCTATTTTTCTCATGTTCTGACCCAGTGTTGTAACATTCCAATCTATTGTTTTCAGATTCTGACCCATTGTTGCAGCATTCCAATCTATTGTTCTCAGATTCTGACCCATTGTTGTAACATTCCAATCTATTGTTCTCAGATTCTGGTCTATCCTCTCTCTCGCTGGGGCTGCTGATCCTTGATAGCGCCGGAATGATGCTGTTGTTGACACTATGGGATAACACACTGAAAGGAGTCCTGTATTAATAGAAGAGGGAAACCCTCCAGCGACACAATTAGGGTCCATGATGACTGACATTAATTACAATCACTGAACAAACAGGTTCAGTTAACCCCTTTCAATCCAAGTCTTCTTGTGCCACAATAAAGTAGACCATTTACCCTGTCTGAATGGGATGTGTGGGGGATGCTGAGAGAAGGAATGTTGAAAATAGCAGAGGCAGTGACAGAATGTTCCAATCCTCCTTGGATATGGGCTTCATGCCAGAGATGGGAAGGGTTGTAAATGTTACACTTGGTTTAAAAAAGGAGAGATGGAGCAAACGGTGTAATTACTGACCAGTCAGTCTAACGTCGCTGGTGGGAAATTTCTAGACTTCACAGCCCAGGACAAAAACATTCGTTGCTTGGAAAAAAACACGGGACAATAAATGGACGGCAGCAGGGATATGGTAATGACAAATCATATCTGGCAAAGCCCAACAACAACAACTTACATTTTTTGGTCAAAGCAGGAGGTATTAAGTAGTGTCTTAAGGGAGGAAAGTGAGGAATAGAGGCAGTGACAGTGGTATAGCGGTAATGTCACTGAACTAGAAAACCAGAGGTTCAGGCTAATGCCATGGGTTCAATTCCCACATGGCAGTTGGTGGGAATTAAAATTCAATCAATTAATAATTTCAATTCATTAATAAAAATCTGGAAATGAAATTTAGTCTCAGTAATAGTGCCATGAATCTATCATCGATTGTTGTAAAAACCGATCTGATTTACTAATGTCCTTTCGGGAAGGAAATCTGCTGTCCTTACGTGATCTGGCCTCCATGTGACTCCAGACCCTCAACAATGTGGTTAACCCTTAACTGCCTGTTGAAATGTCCCAGCAAGTCACTCATTTGTCAAGGGCAATTAGGGATGGGAACAAATGCTGGCTTTGCCAGCGATGCACATATCCCACACACGAATAAAATAAAAGAGGTGTAGTTAGGGAATTCCAGAGCTTTGGGTCTAGGCAGCTGAAGACCTGGCTGGCAGTGGAGCAATGATGAAAATCAAGCATACACAAGAGACCAGGATTGGAGGAGTGCAGATGTCTTGGAGGGTAGTGGGGCTGGTGAATATGACCTAGATAAGGAGGTGTGAGGACATCGAGGGAGTTGCAAACACGGTTGAGAATTTTAAAATCAAGACATTGCTTAACTGGCAGCCGATGTATGTCAGTGATCGGGGAACGGGACTTGGTGTGAGTTTACACAAGAGCAGCAGAGTTTGGATGACCTCAAGTTTACAGAGAGTAGAATGTATGAGACAAGCCAGGAGTGTGTTAAAATCTGGAATAGAAAGCTAGTCTCAGTCATGGAGCCATGAAACTATCATCGTTTTTTGTTAAACACCATCTGATTCACTAATGTCCTTTAGGGAAAAAGATCTTCCGTCCTTTCCTGGTCTAGCCCACATATGACTCTAGACTCACAGCAATGTTATTGACTCTTAACTGCCTTCTGTAAAGGCCTAGCAAGCAACTCTGTTGAAGCATTTGAAAAGAAGGCTGAGAGTTTTTAAATTGATGTGTTGCTGACCAGGATCCAATGTCGGTCAGTGAGTTCAGGGGGTGATGGGTGAACAGGACTTGGTGTGAGTTAGGACATGGGCAGCAGTGTTTTTCATCACCTCAAGTTTATGGCGGGTAGAATGTGGGAGACCAGCCAGGAGTGTGTTGGAATAGTCAAGTCTACAGGTAACACAGGCAAGGAGGAGTGTTTCATCAGCAGAGGAGCTGAGACAGGGATGAAGTCGTCCTCTGTTAAGGGGGTGGAAATAGGCAGTTTTATTGATAGCGTGAATATTTGGTAGGAAGCTCATCGCAGGAGCAACTATGACACCAGGTTGCAAACACTATGCTTTAGTCTCAGACAGTTGCCAAGGAGAGGGGTGGAGTCTGTAGCTAAGAAATGTTTGATGTGGGGTTTGAAAACACTGGCTTTAGTTTTCCTAATATTTAATTGGCCTGGCAGATGTGTGAAGTGATACATTGTGGAAAGATTTTATAATATTATTTATTCATGGGTTGTGGGTGTCGCTGGCTGGGCCAGCAGTTATCACCCACCCCCAATAGCCTTTGAGAAGGTGATAGCGAACTGCAGGTGGATGAATGAGGAGAGATAACACAACTTTAAAGGTGGTGAGAATAACAGAGAGACCTGGGGTGTTTGTGTGCAATCTTTGAAGTGAGCTGGACAGGTTAACAAACAGTTAACAAAGAAAATAGATTCCTAGGTTTTATTAATAGAGACACAGAGTCGAATAGTCAGGATGTTATGTTACACATATAGAAAAGACTAGATCGGCTCCACCTGGAGCATTGTGTCCAATACAGGGAACCACATTTTAGGAAGGACATGAGCCCATTGGAGAGGGGATAAAAGAGTTTTACTGGAATTTTTCCAGGGATGAGGGATTACAGTTATGTAGCTGGGATGGTTCAACTTAGAGCAGGGAAATGTAAAAGCAGATCTGATCGAGATGCGAAGCAGAAAGCAGAGAGTAGTGGAGAATATTTATTGTTCAGTCTGGAGGGAAGTACACAGTGGCGTTCCCCTGTTCTGAAGAAGGGTCACTGACCTGAAACATTAACTCTACTTCTCTCTCCACAGATGCTGTCAGACCTGCTGTGTATTTCCAGCATTCCTTGTACTTATTTCAGATTTCCATCATCCTCAGTATTTTGCTTTTATTATCCCGAGGGTCACTGTTGGGATCACTGTTGCAGTATGTTAATACAATGGGCTTGTGTACAGAGGGGATAATGTCAAGGTTTTGTGATGGGTGGAAACTCAGAAATGTGAATAAACAGTGAGAAGTATAGTAAAAAACTTCAGGAGGACAGAGACTGACTGGTGAATTGGACAGGAACATGGCAGATGTAATTTAACACAGTGAAGTGTGAAGTGAGACATGGGTAGGAAGTATGAGGAGAAACAATATAAAATAAATGGTACCATTATAAAGCGGGTGCAGGATTAGAGAGACCTACGGCGTCACACACAGATCTTTGATGGTAACATGTAGTGTCCTTGGTGTCAGAGAGAGAGGCACAGAGTAATAAAACTCATGAGGAAATGCTGATGTTTGTACATCATTGGTTAGGTCCCAGCTGGAGAATTATGTCCAATTCTGATCACCACACTTTGATAAGGATGTCAAGGACTTAGTGAAGAGACTGAGGTGATTTACTAGAATGGTACCAGGGATCTGGGAATTCAGTTATGTGGAGAGATTGGAAAAGCTGGGATTGTTCTCTTTGGAGCAATGAAGGGTAAGGGGTGATTTAATATATAATTCAAAATCATTAAGGGTTTTGATAGGGTAATTAATGTGAAACTGTTTCCAGTGTCAGGAAGTTCAGTATTAAGAAGACATAGATTGAAGGTAATTGACAAAGAACCAGAGGTGAAATGAGGAGAATTTTCTTACACAGCGAGTTGTTGGGATATGGGATTCACTGCCTGAAAACATGATGGAAGCAGATTCAATAATATCATTCAAAAGAGAATTCAGCAAATACTTGAATAGGAAAGAAAGGAGACTGCAGAAAGTTGGGGGGTGGGGGGCGGTGTTGGTGGTGGAATTCATTAAGTAGCTCATTCCAAGAGACAGCACTGAAACAATGGGCCGAATAGCCTCCTTTTGTACTGCATCAGTCTCTGATTCTATGAGAAATAGACAGAGTGTAGAGAGCGAGTGAGGACATGAAAGGAAGATTGATATAGCGAGAAAATCGGGGTTGCTTCGCTTTTCGGGTGTAAGGATTGTAATTCGTGATCTGCCCTTGCCTATTCATGTTCAGGCAGGTGACACACAAACTTCCTGCTGCCTTCTCATTTCCACGAATTCTATGTACCGCCTAGGGTTACACGCGGTGCTGTCTGTCTGCTGGGCCCTAAGGTTGTGTGAGGCTGGCTCGTGTTTCATCCAGGATTCAGCTCTTAAAGACAGTCTGTTCCTCTTAAAGGGAAGTTGCACTGAATCACAGGAGGCTGCTGCTGACTGTGAAATGCCGCAATTAGAGACAAGGTAAATGGAGTACTAGGACAGAGAGAGGGTTCTGCGGTTCACGGATGTGGTGCTGGAGGCCTTAGTCATGGAGGGTGACAGGAGCAGACAGGCCATGTTCCCATGGGGTGGGGTGCAGACCCTCAAGAAATGCACTTCGAAGTGAATAGGAGCAGGTGGCTAGGGAGGTCAGTGCAAGAAGTCTGGCCCCGAGGACCTGGCAGAAGAGCCAGAAGAAGTTAAATGAACTCACACGGGTGGTCAATGTCAGTGAATTCATCTCCACATGACATCTCCTGCCGTCAACACCAGTAACCTCTCACACTGCTCAATGAACCACACCCCCATCACTCACCCATCAGCTATCCCTAACACTCAGGACCCACACCTAACATTCACATACTCCATCTCACCCTCACACACCTTCCACTGATACCAGCCTCACATCCACCTCTCCCTGCCTCCACATGCCTCCAGCTCTTCAGCTATGGCAGGCACATCACCCAAACACAGTGCAACACAATCAGTGACATTCTGCCCTCTCTCTTACAGGACAAGGTGGCTCATAACCACAGGGAGCAGCAGTGATCCGGTGGGGACCAGGCATACCTTCATCCCCTGAGCCTGAGGGAGGAGATGATTCTCCACATCATAGGACCGGCTGTGTCAGAGCCCGTGGCATCCGGCATCACCGAGAGCATTCAGGATGATGTTATGTTGCTGCCTTATGTTCCTTCTTAACTCCCACCTCCCCCTCATCCTATTGTCTGGGAAGATGTACAAGCTGCAGATGGTGGGACCATGGACCTCCTGCTTTCCATCCCATTCCCAATCCCTCACCACAACCCTCCCCTTCTGATTTTATACTTTCCAATGATAACCCAAAACTTCCAGCTTCCCAGTCACAGCAGCTCCAGGTGACAGAGAGAGAGAAGCAGCACAGGACTGCTGGTGAAGTCCCATCACTTGGTCTGAAACTCAAAGTCACCAGCTCAAATTCTTTCGCTGTGTGTATCTTAGAGGCTGGTATAGAGTCGGAATCTGCACGTGGTGAGTCACCGAGCATGAGTGAGCTGCAGCCAGGCCAGGGGGAAAGGATAGCTCATGTGTCAGATCACCGGAGGGCGAGGTCACAAACGAGTTATAATACACAGGACACAAATGTAAACATTGCTGGAACAGCAGACAGGAGAATGCTGATCGACATGTACAGTGAGATACTTTGCCCATTGACAGGCCTCTCAGACAGTCTGTTATCACTGTCAAAGAACATGGAGGAGTCCGACTCCAACATGGCACAGGACATTGCACAGAGTTTGAAGCACATTCTTTCCCCTGTCGAAGTGGTCACTAACTCCCTGACAGCACTAGCGGACCCAGCTGTGATACAATTGTTGGTGACCATTGTCTCAGCTTCCACTGCAGCACAGATGGCAGACACCCAACGTCTCAGTGCTGTAGTGGAAACTCAGACTCAGATTGCTTGCTGCCATGTAGGATCAGACTGCTGCCATCATGGCTGTGGATCTCAGTGTTCAAAGGATTTTGCAGGCTCTCACAACAGTCCAGCAATCTGTGATCCAGTAGATTACTAGGATTCCTGAGGTGTCGCCCCGTGGCAGTGACAGTGTCTCCGTGTAGCATGAACCTGCTGTCCTCTCTGAGGATGACAGTATTTGTTCTCCCTTCACTGTCACTCCACCAGTGTCCTTGCTGTTACCCATCAGCTAGCCCAGACTGCTGCTGCCCATGTCGAGGTGGTGCAGTCCGAAACCGAGCCCTCAAAGCCCAGAGCTGCTCGAGGACGTCCTGCAAGGCCATATGCAGTCTCCCCAGTGAAAGTCAGCAACCTTCCACCAGCCATGCTGCAGACACTGGGGAAACACTGTGTAGGATCCCTAGCAAAGTCGAGGGAACCCACAAGACAGTCACTAAGGGAATCTACAAGGGTGAATAGTTGCGTTGTGTTTGCATAATTGGATGTGTTGTTGGATAAAGATGTTCATGAAAAGGTTTTTATTGCAGGATGGTGACCAAGCGGATGCTGTGATGGGGCATCTCAGATGGGGACAATGGTGGAGAATGGGGAATCCGTGGTGGGAAAGTGAAGTTGTCCTATGGCAACCGGAATCTTAGCAGGCAATCGCCGGCAGCCTGTCCGGGTGGAAGGCATCCAGGAAATATTCTGGAAATATCCTGGTTGGTTGGCGATGGATGGTGGGGTTTGAATTCCTTGGGGGTGAATCATGAGCC
The DNA here is from genome assembly GCF_036365525.1 of Heterodontus francisci. Taxonomy (NCBI): domain Eukaryota; kingdom Metazoa; phylum Chordata; class Chondrichthyes; order Heterodontiformes; family Heterodontidae; genus Heterodontus; species Heterodontus francisci. Next base: position 1,223,283 of record NW_027140639.1, read on the forward strand.
ATGTAAAGACAGGGTAGTGATTCTCTCCGAGGAGCTACACTCTGATTCTCCACAGAGTTCTGAAGTTTGTAGGAACAGAGGAGGAGGTGTCGGGCGTCTTGCAAAGCATTAAGGTAAATAAGTCCCCAGGGCCTGATGGGATCTAATGCAGAATACTGAGGGAGGCAAGGGAAGAAATAGCTGGGGCCTTGACAGAAATCTTTGCATCCTCATTGGCTATAGGTGATGTCCCAGAGGACTGGAGAATAGCAAATGTTGTTCCTTTGTTTAAGAAGGATAGCAAGAATAATCCAGGAAATTACAGGCCGGTGAGCCTTTGGTCAGTGGTAGGGAAATTATTAGAGAGGATTCTTCGGGGCAGGATTTACTTCCATTTGGAAACAAATGAACTTATTAGTAGCGAGAGGCAGCATGGTTTTGTGAGGGGGAGGTCGTGTCTCACTAACTTGAATGAGTTTTTTGAGGAAGTGGCGAAGATGATTGATAAAGGAAGGGCAGTGGATGTTGTCCATACAGACTTCTGTAAAGCCTTTGACAAGGTCCCTCATGGCAGACTGGTGCAAAAGTTGAAGTCACACGGAAGCAGAGGTGAGCTGGCAAGATGGATACAGAACTGGCTCGGTCATAGAAGACAGAGGGTATCAGTGGAAGGGCGCTTTTCTGAATGGAGGGCTGTGAATAGTGGTGTTCCGCAGGGATTAGTGCTGGGACCTTTGCTGTTAGTAGTATATATATATACGATTTGGAGGAAAATGTAGCTGGTCTGATTAGTAAGTTTGTTCAAAACACAAAGCTTGGTGGAGTTGCGGATAATGATGAGGATTGTCAGAGGATACAGCAGGATATGGATCGGTTGGAGACTAGGGCGGAGAAATGGCAGATGGAGTTTTTCCAGACTCTCGCTGGCACGAGAGTGTCAATATAAATTTGTGTTTACATTCCCGGACAACTGTACACCTGGATGTGTCTCCCCCAGGGATTACATGATAATCCGTCAACATTCCACCAGTGGTTGGCCATAAATCCGGTGTTACAGGTGCCGGACCCACCCCTACCCTTTGCCCTCGATGTCGCTACCACAGATACCACCTTATCAGCGGTATTCCTTCATAAGAAACATGGCCGATTCTGCCGAGTGGAATACGCATCTCACTTGTTAACATCAGTAGAAAGGGCCTTTACAATGTGTGAAAAAGATTTGCTGGCCGTCTTCTGGGTGATTCAAAATGTTACTTATATTGTCAGCCTCAGCCCCGTTACTATCCGAACTGAACACACACCCTTCCAGTTGTTACTGGATGGACGGTTGAAGGACAGTAATGTTGTATTGTCAGCCTCAGCCTTGTTACTATCCTAACTGAACACACACCCTTCCAGTTGTTAGTGGATGGATGACTGAAGGACGGTAATGTTAGTCAGAATCACATTGCTCGGTGGACAATGCTCTTGCAAGGTAGATATTTTTCAGTAAAAAAGGAAAATACTTTGACATGCTTGGCATACAATTTAATCTACCAGGCTGCACCCCATGAGTGTCAGGTTTTGACAGAAAAGGCCGTCAAGGGACATTTTGTGTCAAAATCAGTGCGGGGCGGGGGTGTACAAAGGAAGAAAACAGAAATCAAACCAGCACTCAACATTTTTGTTGACGGTTCATCTGCAGTGGAGGATGGGATTAGGCAGGCAAAGTGCGGATTACATATACAGGATCATAATGGAAAACCTATTAAAGACATTGCCTTACAGTTACTGGCGAGTTTAAGTGTGCAGCGTGCAGAACTAGCTGCAGTCACTTTGTGGTGACACAAGCACATGTTTCCCCCACTGATTGATATAAATTCTGACAGTATGTACCTGTGTAACTGTTTGACCGAGTACCTACCTCTGTGGGAAGCGAGATGTTTTGTGTCAGCAGATGGCAAACTTTTTTCCATCTGTCCTATTACTGCAGAGAATAGTAGATGCAGCGAGGAGAGGATTACAGAAAATACTATGATATATTGACCTGTGTTGTGAAAATTGGAAAGGAGAAAATTGGGACAACTTTGTCTAAGTGTCGTCTGGAAAACCAGGTGGTCATATGTCCTCACCCTATATATATATATATATATATATATATATATATATATATATATATATATATATATATATATATATATATATATATATATATATATATATATATATATATATATATATATATATATATATATATATATATATATATATATATATATATATATACATGCATATAAAACAGCAGAATCAAAATGTGGATTTAATACCACTGTAACTTGCACCATGGAAACTAGGAAGGCATTATCAGGTTAACCCATGTGGCCTATAAGGCAAAGGGGAGATATTGCTTAACCACCACAATGAAGAAGTACCAGTATGGACATAACCGGATTTGTCTGGTGAGCAACAGTACGTCGCTTGTCAACCCACAAATACCAACTTGAGTAGAGAAGATGGAGTTGGTCGGCATACATAAAAGAAAGACAGAAACGATAATTGTTACAGAAAGTATTAAGGACGACTTGATCAATTACCTGCGGGAATATTAATAAGCTATTCAGCCATTGCCCAAACGTTTGGGTCAAGAGAGGCAGCAACGAGAAACCATTGCTGTAGTGTACTACAATCTGGTACAACAGTGGAAGATGATACAAGTTGAGATTGATGAGATAATGATTCTACCTGGTGGGAAGACTTATGGAACTGGGGGTCAAACGTAAAGATACACCCTGGTTTAGAATTATCTCCCATGTCCTGATAGTCGTTTCGGGTGTCATGGTGATATATGTGACATACTTAATTTGGAAACTTAAGAAATTGATTAAGGAATGTGAGAGGATGTATGAACACAGGTTGGACAGCGACCTTAAAGGCAATCAGTATTCGAACTTGCTCCATTAAAATATAGACAATTAATAATGTAACACGAGGGTAGTTGTATAACTATTGGTACATACTTAAAATGAATTAATGAATGACAAATGTATTCTAAAAGTTAAATTGCGACTGCGTTATGCTCGCACAAGTGATTAATTAAGTAACAATGATGTTTACATTGTGCTTTCTTTAACTATGCTTTCTACTTATGATCTTGCGTTAACAATGAAATTATAATTGCACAAGTGTACTACCTGAGAGACATGAGAGTGTGATCCATTGGGCTTGCCCTGCATGATCAGAGGGGGACGGGGGGTGGAGGGGGGGGGTGTGTGTGGTGGTGGGTGTAGACTCAGGAAAAACACATAAGAACGTAATTGAAACAATGAGGCTCGTCACACAACAATACACAACGTTTTGAAACATAGAGGGGCTGGTTAGAAGGAGCACAGCAAACAGATGGTCAGGAATTGTGGACCATACAGAAAAGCAGGCTGAAACAAGAGAGAGATTCTACCAGACAGTGTCCCTGCACAAACCAGATAAAGGAGTTTCTATGGGCATGAGGTATGATTAGACTCACAGTAGACAATGGCTGAAAATGGTGACAGCACGAGAACCCCGAGGAAGAACACTCAAGAAAATTCCCTGAGTTATGGACTCAGAGAATAGAAGGGCAGCTGCCATTCCGAGACTGAACACCTCGTGTCTTGGGGTAGTATAACATGCAAGTAGTGAGTGCTTGTACCTGATGATTTAATGTGTGAATAAACATTGATATACCTTCCACCAGTCCGATTCTGTGAATTCTTCAAGAGCAAGTGCAGATTAGGCACAGCAACAATCTGATAGCTCTATACAGGGTCTTACCAGGAACATAAACACAAGCAACGCCAAGAGAGAAAATTACACGACCAGTAACAAAATTAGCAATGCTTCGTAGAGTTTACAGCCTTTATCAAAGACTCACCAGGAGTAACAACAACAGCAAAGAGGGATGAGAAAATGACAGGGGCAGTAATTCAGTTAAACACGGTTTATAGAATTAATAGCTGGATAAAGAGTCTTACCAGGAACACCAATAATAGGATGGGATAGTAAATATATTGAATAATCTGAAGAGCAAAAAAGATCCGATAGTCTAATGAGTACCAGTCATAATATGTGGAAAGATCGTCAAATTGCCAGATGAAACTCCTGTCCATTGTTATAACATTCCCATCGATTGTTCTCAGATTCTGACCCATTGTTGTAACATTACAATCTATTGTTCTCAGATTCTGTTCTATCCTCTCCCTCTGTCTGGAGCTGTTGGTCCCTCTTACTGCCGGGTTTGATGCTCCTGTTGACACTATGTGATAATACATTGAAATGACTCCCATATTAATAGAAGATGTAAACCCTCCAGTGAAACAATTAGGGTCCGTGGAGACTGACATTAATTCCAGTCACTGAACAAACAGGTTCAGTTAACCCCTTTCAGTCCAGCACTGTTTGTACCACAATAAAGTAGAACATTTATCTGGTCTGGATGGGATGTATGAGAGATGCTGAGGGAAGGAAAGTTGGGAATAGCGGAGGCACTGGACAGAATCATTCAATCCTCCTTGGATATGGGAGTTGTGACAGAGGTCTGGAGGGTTGTAAATGTTACACCCTATTTGAAAAAAAGGAGAGATTGAGTAAACAATGCATTTACTGACCAGACAGTTTAATGTCACTGATGGGGAAATTTCATAACACAGGACAAATATATTCATTGCTTTGAAAAACATGGAATAATAAATAGACAGCAGGAGGGATATGGTGATGTCAAAGCATGACTGGCAAACCTCAACAACAACTTATATTTATATAGTGCTTTTAATGTTATAAAACATCCCAAAGTGCTTCTCAGGATCATTATGAAGCAAAGTATGACACTGAGACACAACAGGAGATATTAGATCAGATGGCCAACAGCTTGAACAAAGAGATAGGTTTTAAGGAGTACCTGAAAGGAGGAAAGCGAGACGTAAAGGCGGTGACCGTAGCGGAGTGGTAATATTACCAAAATTGTAATACCGAGGATCAGGCTGATTCTCTGAGGACATGGGTTCAAACCCCACCGTGGTAACTGGTGCAATTTAAAATTCAATATGTGCTAAAATTCAATTAATTAATACAAATCTGCATTTGAAAACTATTCTCAGCAACGGTGCCATGATGCTATCATTGATCGTCATAAAAAAACAGCCTGGCTTACTGATGTTCTTCAGCAATGGAAATCTGCCATCCTTATACGGTCTGGTCTCCATGTGACTCCAGACCCACAACAATGTGGTTGACTCTAAACTGAATTCTGAAAGGTCCAGCAAACCACTCAGTCATCAAGGGCAATTAGGGATGGGCAAAAAATGCTGGCCTTGTCAGTGACACCCACATCCCATGAACGAATGAAAAAAAAAACAGTGCAGTGAGGATATTCCAGAACTTTGGGCCTAGGCAGCTGAAGACCTAGTCGCCAGTGGTGCAGTGATTAAAATCTGGGTGCACAAGAGGCCGGAATTAGAGGAGTGCATATATCTCGGTGGGTTGTGGAGGTGGAGGAGATTACAGAGATATGGGGCGGGGGGCGAGGCCATGGAGGGATCTGAAAACAAGGATAAGAATTTTAAAATCAAGACATTGATTGACTGGGAGCCTATGTCGGTCAGTGATAGATGAAAGGGACTTGGTGTGAGCTAAGACATGGGCAGCAGAGTTTTGGATGACCTCAAGTTTACAGAGAGTAGAATGTGGGAGATCAGCCAGGAGTGAGTTGGAATAATCACATCGAGAGGTGCCGAAGGCATGAATGAGGTTTCAGCAGCAGATGGGCTGAGACAGGGGTGAAGTCGGGTGATGTTACTGAGGTGGAAATAGGCGGTTGTAATGATATCCTGAAAATGAGGTTAAAGATCATTTTGTGGTGAAATGTGACACCAAGGATGTAAACATATTGTCTGAATCTCAGACTGTCACCAGGAAGAGGGATGGAATCAATAGCAAGGGAACAGAGTTGGAGTGGGGAGTGAAAACAATGGCATCAGTCTTCCCAATATTTAATTGGAGGAAATTTCTGCTCATCCAGTACTGGATGTCGGATAAGCAGTCTGATAATTTAACAACAGTTGAGGAGTGGAGAGAGGTGGTGGTGAGTTAAACTTGATGGAGTTCTTTAATAAAACAATGGAGAGGGTTGATGAGGGTGGTGTGATTGAAGTTATATATATGGACTTTCAAAAGGTGTTTCATTAAGTGACATTCAATAGACAGCTTAGGAAAACTGAACCCGATGGATTAAAGGTACAGTGACAGTGTGGATATAACATTGATTAAGGAACAGTAAACAGAGAGAAGTGGTGAAAGGTTGTTGTTCAGACTCAATAGGAGTATACAGTGGTGTTCCCCAGGGCGCGGTATTAGGACCACTGCTCTTTTTGCCCTTGGAAAACCCGTGGTGGGTAGGGCAGAGACCCCTCCTCCTCTCTCTTTACAGAGCTTCCCCTCTCTGCAGCCTCCGCTCCATTTGTTGGTCATGTTACAGACCCAGAGACACTGTAACTACAGTCCCATACCTCGTCCAGAGTTGGGTCACCAAATACTCTGTCCTCCCTGAATGTCTGCAGCAGCTCACAATACAGCCTCCAGAAAACCATCCACAGCACCTCCACTAACTTTACAATAACAGAAGTACGTCAAAAGCCCCTCACCTGTAATTTGGATGCCTGGTCATTTTAAATAACACCAGGGGGTTCCTCGTGCTGCTGAATGCATGTTCAGCTGAGAGCGACTAACACAGGCGGTCAGTGGACATGCACAGACCAAGTTTCACAGACGTGCATCAAAGCTGCGGGAATGGATGATTGACATCGTATGCAGACCCCTCCTCACGCTGCAGACACACACATGTTACACCCACGCTATCACCCCGGCCAGCCTGGGTGTCCTGTACAATGTGATGGATGTGACCGGCAGTGCAGCTCACACCATTGTATGGATCCAAACTTCCACAGCATCAGTGGAGCTGGAGAGATGAAATGTGTGGTCAGGGAGAGGCAGAGGGAATGAAACTCACTTTAAAAAGGGAATTAGAACAAGACTTTCAGATGAACAAGTTTCAGGAATATTGGAAATGAACAGGGGATTGGGATAATCAGAGCGTTGACAGTTAACATTTCGGGTCAGTGTCCCTTCATCGGAAGGGTCCTACTTTTCCGAAGAAGGGTCACTGACCCGAAATGTTAACTCTGCTTCTCTTTCCACAGATGCTGCCAGACCTGCTGAGTGATTCCAGCATTTCTTGTTTTTGTTTCAGATTTCCAGCATCTGCAGTATTTTGCTTTTATGTCATGAGATCCATGCTTGCTGCCATGCAGGATCAGACTGCTGTCAACATGGCTGTGGATCTCAGTGTTCAAAGGGGTTTGCAGGATCTCACAGCAGTCCAGCAATCTGTGATCCAGTAGATTACTCGGATTGATGAACTGTCGCCCCGTGGGACTGACAGTGTCTCCATGGAGCATGAATCCTCTCTCAGGATGACAGTATTTGGTCTCCCTTCTTGCTGTTACCCTTCAGACATCCCAGGCTACTGCTGCCCATGTCGAGGTGGTGCAGTCCGACGCCCAGTCCTCAAAGCCCAGAGCTGCTCGAGGACGTCCTGCAAGGCCACCTGGAGTCTCCCCCAGGGAAAGTCAGCAGCCCTCCATCAGCCATGCTGCAGTCATTGGAGAAACACTGTGTAGGAGCACTAGTCAAGTCGAGGGAACCCACAAGACAGGCACTAAGGGAATACACAGGGGTGCATAGTTCAGTTGTGTTTGTATAATTGGATGTGCTGTTGGATAGAGATGTCAAAGTAAATAATTTTGTTGGTGTTTTTTATTGTAGGATGGTGAGCAAGGGGACAATGTGATGGGGTGTCTCATATTGGTGGAATAATGGAGAATGGGGGATCCATGGTGGGAAAGGGATGTTGTCCTATGGGAAACAGAATATTAGCAGGGTCTCTCAGACGGTCTTTCTGGGTCGAAGGCATCCAGGAAATATCCTCCCTGCCTCCTCCTCCTCCTCCTGAGGTAGCCTCCGGATTCCTGGTTCCCATGCCTGTGTCCTCATGATGGTGATGATATGAAGGGTGCAGCAGAACACCATGAACTTGGACACCTGCTCCAGTGTGGACTGGAGGTCTCCCTCTGGCGATTCGGACAGTGGATGCATTACTTCATCACACTGATGGTCTGTTCCACCATGTTCCTGGTGACTTAATTGTTCACATTATACACATGTTAATTGTGTGAGGTTGGGTGGTGGTGGGAGGAGGTTTGGGGAAGAAGAAACATGAACTGTGTCTGGAGGGGGGTTACATTTGTCTCCGAGGAGCCACATTCTGGTTCTGCATGGGGGCCCGATGTGTCGGGACGGGCTGACTGCTTCAGAATTAAGGGATGGTGGCTGCTGCCAGGATGGTGGACATTCACCAACATGATGTACTGGGCATGCTCACACACCAACTGTACATTAATGGAGTGAGAGTTCTTCCAGTTCCTGTACCTCTCCCCGTTGACATGGGGACAATGTAGAGACATCTCAAAAAACAGGAATGCAGCTATCCTCACAAAGCCAGGGGTCCCCTTATCCTGTTTCTCCCCGCTGAGGGAGAAAAAGGTGTATTAACTTCACCCAACATAGATGGCCTCTCTCACCTAGCGGATACATCAATGGACAGCACACATTCCTCACAACTACAGGCCAGTTAGTCCAACATCAGTGGTGGGAAAGGTTTTAGAACAATTATCAGGGATAAAACCACAAGCATTTGAGAGGTTTGAGTTACTTCAAGATAGCCAGCATAGATTTACAAAAAGAAAGTCATGCTTGACTAATCTAATTGCACTTTTGATGATGTAACAGAGAAGGTTGATGAAGGGAATGTGATGGATGTTGTCTAGATTGGTTTGAACAATGTGTTTGATAAAATACCACAAAAAAGGTTAATCACCAACATTGAGTCAAATGGAATGGGAGGGTCAGTGTCCAATTGGATAAAAAAAATGGTTTACATAGAGAAAACAGTGTGTCAAAGTAAATGGCAGTTTTTCAGACTGAAAGGTGTTAGACAGTGAGTGTTCCGCCAGGGTCAGTGCTCGGGCCACTGTTTAATTTTGCTGTGTATAAATGACTTGGATCTTGGAATACAGAGTAGAATTTCAAAATCCGCCTCTGATACCAACCATGGAGCTGTGACAAACAGTGAGGATGTTCAGAACCACCTGCAACAGGACATAGATACTAAGTAGATTGAGCAGACGAGTGGCAGATGAAAGTGTGAGACAAGTGTGAGGTGATGCATTTTGTCAGAAAGGATAGGAAGGCAATATAGGCTTAATAACAATGTTCTAAATGTATGCCAGCCAAGAGCGACGTCTCAATTCATTCCATCTTCGCTGCCTTCGGAGAATACTTGGCATCAGGTGGCAGGACTATATCTCCAACACAGAAGTCCTTGAAGCGGCCAACATCCCCAGCTTATACACACTACTGAGTCAGCGGCGCTTGAGATGGCTTGGCCATGTGAGCCGCATGGAAGATGGCAGGATCCCCAAAGACACATTGTACAGCGAGCTCGCCACTGGTATCAGACCCACCGGCCGTCCATGTCTCCGTTATAAAGACGTCTGCAAACGCGACATGAAATCGTGTGACATTGATCACAAGTCGTGGGAGTCAGTTGCCAGCATTCGCCAGAGCTGGCGGGCAGCCATAAAGACAGGGCTAAATTGTGGCGAGTCGAAGAGACTTAGTAGTTGGCAGGAAAAAAGACAGAGGCGCAAGGGGAGAGCCAACTGTGCAACAGCCCCAACAAACAAATTTCTCTGCAGCACCTGTGGAAGAGCCTGTCACTCCAGAATTGGCCTTTATAGCCACTCCAGGCGCTGCTTCACAAACCACTGACCACCTCCAGGCGCGTATCCATTGTCTCTCGAGATAAGGAGGCCCAAAAGAAAGAAAAACAGTGTGCAGGAACAGAGAGACCTGTGGGTGTATGAATATCCATCGTTTAAGGTGGCAGGACATATTGAGAGATTGGATAGTAAAACACATATAATCTTGGACTTCATACAGAGAGGTATTGAGTTCAAAAGCAGAGAAGTTATGATGAATGTTTATAAATCTCTGGTTAGGTCTCAGCTGGACTACTGTGTCCAATTCTGGTCACCACACTTCAGAAAGATTATGAAGGTCCTTGGTGCTGAGGAGATTTAACAGGATGGTTCCAGGGATGGAGGATTTTAGTTCCAAGGTTAGGTTACACGATTATGACAGGTTTAGATAATTTAGACAATGAAAAAGTGTTCCCATTAACTGATGGAAGAAAGACTAGGGAAACGGATTGAAGGTTCTGGACAAGAGATGCAGGAGGAATATGAGGAATAAGTTTTTTCTTTATGCAGCGGGTGTTAATGATCTGGAACTCACTGCCCACAAGTGCGTGAGAAGCAGAGACAATCATTGATTTCAAATGAAAGCTGGTGGGGACCTGAAGGAAATGAATTTGCGACAGGGATTGAGTGGGGGAGTGGGACTGACAGGATTGCTCCATGGAGAGCCAGCATGGACAGGATGGGATGAATGGCCTCCTTCTATGTCGTAAATGACTCTATCAGTCTCTGTGACTCGATGTTGGATACATCTCCTGCTCTTGTCTAGAAAGATCCAGGTACATAGAAGTTCATCCACTGATAGCTCCGTCCTCACCCTGGTATGAGGATGTAGGTCGTGTTACAGGAGGTGACACAGCTCTGTGACCACCTCCTAATTGAATCAGAGTCACCTCACACACTGCTCCTGGGTTAGGTGTCGGTAGGAAAAGTGCTCTTGGAAAACCCGAGGTTGGTAGGGCAGAGCCCCTTCCTCATCCATCTTTTCAGAGCATCCCCTCTCTGCAGCCCCTGCTCCATTTGTTGGTCATGTTACAGACCCAGAGACACTGTAACTACAGTCCTATACCTTGTCCAGAGTATTAGAACATAGAACATAGAACATTACAGCGCAGTACAGGCCCTTCAGCCCTCGATGTTGCGCCGACCTGTGAAACCATCTGACCTACACTATTCCATTTTCATCCATATGTCTATCCAATGACCACTTAAATGCCCTTAAAGTTGGCGAGTCTACTACTGTTGCAGGCAGGGCGTTCCACGCCCCTACTGTTGGGTCACCAAATCCTCTGTCCTCCCTGAATGTCTGCAGCAGCTCACAACACAACCTCCAGAAAACCATCCACAGCACCTCCACTACATTTACAATGGCAGAAGTCAGTAAAAAGCCCTAAAACTGTAAGATAGATACCTGGTCTTTTTAAATAACACTAGAGGGGGTTCCTCGTGCTGCTGAATGTATGTTCAGCTGAGAGTGACTGACACAGGCGGTCAGTGGACATGCACAGACCAAGTTTCAAAGTCGTACATCAAAGCTGCTGAAATGGCTGATTGACACCATATTCATACCATCCTCACGCGACAGACGCACACATGTTACACCCACGCTATCACTCCGGACAGCCTGGGTGTCCTGTACAATGTGCTGGATGTGACCGGCAGTGCAGCTCACACCATTTTATGTATCCGAACTTCCACAGCACCAGTGTAGCTGGAGAGATGAAATGTGTGGTCAGGGAGTGAGACAGAGGGAAAGAAACTCACTTTTAAAAGGGAATTAGAAAAAGACTTTAAGATGAACAAGCTTCAGGAAAATTGGAAATGAACAGGGGATTGGGATAATCAGAGGGGTGAGGACATGAGGGATTTGATCATACGAGTGAGAATATTAAAATTGAGGTGTTACTGGACCAAGAGCCAATGTAGATCAGTGAGCACAGGAATGTTGGGTGAACAGAATTTAGTGTAAATTAGAAGGTGGCAGCAGAGTTTTGGATGACCACAGGTTTACAGAGAGTAGGTTATGGGAGAGCAGCCAGGAGTGAGTTAGAATAGTTAAGTCTCGAGGTAACAGTCAAGTCTTCCAACCAAAATGGACAGTTTGATCTTTTCCCACATTATACTCCATTTGCCAGTTCTTTGACCACTCATTTAACCTTTCCTAATCCCTTTGTAGCCTCCTTATGTCCTCTTCAGAACTTACCTTCTTACCAATCTTGGAGTCATTAGCAAATTTCGAAAGCATACCTTCGGTCTATTCATCAAAGTTTTTTGTATCAATTGTAAAAGGTTGAGGCCCCAGCACTGATCATGGTGGCACACCACTTGCCGCAGCTTGCGAACCAGAAAATAACCCATTTATGCCTACTCTGTTTCCTGTTAGCTAGCCAATCCTCTATCCATGCCAATTATGTTACCCCCTACTCTATGGGATTTTATTTACCACAATGACGTTTGATGTGGTACGTTATCAAATGCCTTCTGTAAATCTAAGTACAGTAAATCCACCAGTTCCCCTTTATCCATAGTACATGTTACTTCTTCAAAGAACTCCAGTATATTGGTTAAACATGATTTCCCTTTCACAAAACCATGTTGACTCTGCCTGATCACCTTGATTTTTTTCTACGTGCCCTGCTATAACGTCTTTAATAATAGCTTCTAACATCTGATCCATAACTGAAAGCCATTCTCACCTGCCACAGGTCGTATGTACACAATGTCTCTTCTGATGTTATGCTCTATTTGAGCTGTTACTCCTCAATAGAGTCATAGAATTATAGAGATATACAGCACAGAAACAGGACCTTCAGCCCATTGTGTCTGTGCTGGCCATCAAGCACTGAACTATACTAATCCCAATTCCCAGCACTTGGCCTGTAGCCTTGTATGCTATGGCGTTTCATGTGCTCATCTAATTATGTCTGAAATGTTGTGAGGGTTCCTGCCCGGACCATCTCTTAAGGCAGTGTGTTCCAGATTCGAACCACCCTTTGGGTGAAAATTATTTTCCTCAAATCCCTTCTAAACCTCCTGCCTCTTACCTTAAATCTATTCCCCCTGGTTATTGACCCGTCCACTGAGGGAAAAAAGATTCTTCATGTCTAACCTATCAATGCCCCTCATTATGTTGTATACCTCAAAAATGACACCCCTCATCCTTTTCTGCTCTAAGGAAAACAACCCTAGCCTTTTCTGTCACTCTTCACAGCGGAAATGCTCCAGCCCAGGCAACATCCTGGTGAATCTATTCTGCACCCTCTCCATTGCAATCACCTCCTTTCGATAGTGCGGCAACCACAACTATACACAGTACTCCAGTTGTGGCCTAACTGGCGTTTTATACTGCTCCATCATAACCTCCCTGCTCTTATATTCTATGCCTCGGCTAATAAAGGCAGGTGTCCCATACGTCTTCCTGACCGCATTGTCTACCTGTGCTGTTGCCTTCAGTGATCTATGGACAAGTACACCAAGCTCCCTCTGACCTTCAGTACTTCCTCGGGTCCGACCATCCATTGTATATTTCCTTGTCTTGTTCGCCCCCCCCCAAAATGCATCACCTCACACTTCTCAGGATTACATTCCATTTGCCACTCCTCTGCCCATCTTACCAGCCCATCTACATCGTCCTGTAATCTAAGGCTTTCCTCCTCACTATTTACAACACCACCAATTTTCGTGTCAGCTGCGAACTTACTGATCAGTCCTCATATATTCACGTCTAAATCATTAATGTACACTACAAACAGCAAGAGTCCCAGCACCGATCCCTGCAGTACACCACTGGTCACAGGCTTCCACCCGCAAAAACAAATCTTGACCATCACCCTCTGCCTCCCGCCGCTAAGCCAATTTTGGATCCAATTTGCCAAATCGCCCTGGATCCCATGGGTTCTTACCTTCTTAACAAATCTCCCATGCGGGACCCTATCAAAAGCCTTACTGAAGTCCATGTAGACTACTGCTTTACCCTCCTTTACACCCCTAGTCACCGCCTCGAAAATAATCAATCAATTTAGTTAGACACGAACTCCCCTTGACAAAGCCATGCTGACTATTCCTGATTAATCCCTGCCTCTCCACGTGGAGATTAATCCGGTCCCTCCGAATTTTTTCCAATGGTTTCCCTGCAATAAATTGCTTGTGACCCTTCGACCTCCTTTCTGTTAAGCTGTGACACTCTATCAGATCTTACAGTGGTGTAGGAGTGGCAACAGAGTTCCTGCCTCCCTTTTATATGATTTTTCAGGGTGGAAGATGAAGAGATGAAATGTGTGGTCAGGGATAGAGACAGAGGGAAAGAAACCCACCTTTAGAAAGGGAATTGGCAAAAGACTTTAAGATGAACAAGTTTCAGGAATATTGGAAATGGACAGGGGATTGGGATAATCAGAAGGACGAGTACATGGAGGGATTTGATCTCATGGTTGGAATATTAAATTTGAGGTGTTACTGAACCAAGAGCCAATGCAGGTCAGTGAGCACAGGGATGTTGGGTGAACAGAATTTGGTGTAAATTAGAAGATGGCAGCAGAGTTTTGGATGACCACAAGGGACAAGGTTACAGAGAGTAGAATGTGGGAAACAAGCCAGCAGTGTGCTGGAATAGTCAAATCTCGAGGTAACTAAGGCATGGATGAGGTTTTCAGCAGCCGATGAGCTCAGCTCTCTCTTTCTCTCTTTCGCTATCTCTCCCTCTCTCTCTCTGTCGCCCTCGCTTGCTCTATCCCACGCTCAGAATCTTCAATGTTTCAATCAAGTCGCCCCTTACTCTTCTAAACTCCAGCTGATATAAGCCTAGCCTGTCCGGCCTTTCCTCATAAGACAGTCCGCCCATATTCGTCTAATAACCCTTCTCTGAACTGTTTACAACGCATTTACATGCTTCCTTAAATAAGGAGACCAGTACTGAACACAGAATTCCAGATAATGTCTCACCAATGCCCTCCCTATCTTTGTATTCAATTCCTCTCACAATAAATGATAACATTATATTAGCTTTCCTAATTACTTTCTGAACCGACATACTAACCTTATGCAATTCATACACCAGGACACCCAGATACTCCTGCATCTCAGAGTTCTGCAATCCCTCACCATTCAGATAATATGCTTAGTTTAATTTCATTATTACTACCAATATGGACAATTTCACATTTCCCCACATTCTACTCCATTTCCCAGATCTTTGCCTTCTCACTCAATCTATCTATGTCCGTTTGCAGCCGCCTTATGTCCTCTTCAGAACTTTGTTTCATCAACAGATTTACCAACCACACCTTCGGTCCTTGCATCTAATTCATTTAAACAAACTGTACAAAGTTGAGGCCCCAGCACTGATACCTATGGCACCCCACTCGTTACATCCTGCCAATCAGAGATTTACCCATTTATGGCTGCTCTCTGTTTCCTGTTAGCTAACCAAACGTCTATCCATGGCAATGTCTTACCCCCTACACCATGAGCTTCTATTTTTCGCAATGACCTTTGATGTGGCACCTTATCAAATGCCTTCTGGAAATCTAGTACAGTACATCCACCAGTTCCCCTTTATCCACAGCACATGTTACTTCTTCAAAGAACTCCAGTTAATTGATTAAACGTAATTTCCCTTTCACAAAACCATGTTGACTCTGCCTAACCACCTTGAATTTTTCTACCTGCCCTGCTATAACATCTTTAATAATAGCTTCTAAAAAATCTAATCCACAGCCAGAAAGCCTTTCTCGTATGTCACAGATTGTTTCTCCACTGTGTTTATTCTGATTTTGTGCTGTATTTGAACTGTCACTCCTCAATAAACTGCTTGTGACCCTTTGACCTCCTTTTTGGGTGATCTCTGACCCTAGATCAGACCTTACAGTGGTGTAGGAGACGGAACACAGACATCAGGATGATAGGCTTGGTTTACTTGGTTTGTGAAAAATAGTAAACTCAGTTGAGTGATGAATGAGGAGGAGATTTGGCAACAAAAAGAGTTTACACTCAATCAAACGTGTGTGTTCATCACTAACAGCGTGGGTGGGGGGAGGGGGGGGGAGGACTTTCAGAGAGTTTTGAATAAAAAAAGCCAGAAATACAATCTCACTCGCATATCACAGGAAATAGTCAATTGATAACCTGGTAGAGAAGAAAAACAGGCACACCTGGGGAGACGGACATACTAAGGATTTTCGAGGTGTATGATTGTAATTACGATTTTATTCTCAATGGAATATCTGAGGATGTCCAGAAATGCAAATTTAAGCAAAAAAAAACGGGCTGAGATAAGTTGGTCAATGGGGCACATCTGTGCACCTGAACAGAAAGTGCTGGAAATACTCAGTGGGTCTGGCAGCATCGGTGCAGAGAGAAACAGAGTTAATGTTTCAGATCTGTGACCCTTCATCAGAACTGGTAAACGTTAGAAATGTTGACGTACAAGCTGGAGATGGTAAGACCATGGACCTCCTGCTTTCCATACCACCCCCAATCCTTCACCTCAAACCTCCCCTTCTGATTTTATACTTTCCAATGATAACCCAATACTACCAACTTCCCAGTCACAGCAGCTCCAGGAGACAGAAAGAAAGCAGCAAAAGCCCCATCACTTGGTCTGATGCTCACAGCCACCAGATCAAATACTTACAGTGCGTTTACCTTAGAGGCTGGTATCGAGTCAGAATCTGCACGTGGTGAGTCACCGAGCATGAGTGAGCTGCAGCCAGGCCAGGGGGAAAGGATAGTTCATGTGTCAGATCACCGGAGGGCGAGGTCACAAACGAGTTATAATACACAGGACTCAGATGTGAACATTGCTGGAGCTGCTGCCCATGTCGAGGTGGTGCAGTCTGAATCCGAGCCCTCAAGGCCTAGAGCAGCTCGAGGAAGTCCTGCAAGGCCATCTGCAGTCTCCCTCAGTGAAAGACAGCAGCCTTCCACCAGACATGCTGCAGTCACTGGGAAACACTGTGTAGGAGCAGTAGGCAGGTTGAAGGAACCCACAGGACAGGGACTAAGGGAACACACAAGGGTGAATAGTTCAGTTTTGTTTGTATAATTGCATGTGTTGTTGGATAAAGACGATCATGAAAAACATTTTGTTGGTGTTTTTATTGCAGGATGCTTACCTCGGGGACGCTGTGATGGGGCATCTCAGATGGGTGTAATGGTGGAGAAGTGGGGGATCCATGGTGGGAAAGGGAAGTTGTCCTATGGGAACTGGAATCTTAGCAGCGTCTCTACGACAGCCTTTCCGGTTTGAAATCATCCAGGAAATATCCTCCCTGCCTCCTCCTCCTCCTACTGAGTTAGCCTGCAGATCCCTGGTGCCAAAGCCTGTGTCCTCATGATGGTGCCGATGTGAAGGGTGCAGCAGAACACCATGAACTTGGACACCTGCTCCAGTATGTACTGGAGGGCTCCCCACGAGCGTTTCAGACATCTGAAGCATTGCTTCACATGGTGGTTTTGTGTGGAGGAGGGGAGTGTCTAGAGTTTAGAGGTCGTGAGCCACATTCGGGTTCTGCATGGGGGCCCGATGTGTTGGGACCGGCTGACTGCTTCAGAATGAAGGTACAGTGGCTGCTGCCAGGACAGTGGACATTTACCAAGATGATGTACTGGGCATGCTCACACACCAACTGTACATTAATGGAGTGAGAGCTGTATCGGTTCCTGTACCTCTCCCCGTTGCCTTGGGGACCCCGCAGAGACACCTAGACCATCAGGAATCCCGTTATCCTGACAAAGCCACGGGATCTCTCACCTGCTTCTCCCTGCTGATGGAGCAGACAGTATAATTCAGTTCACCCGACATAGATAGACTCCGTCATACAGCAGATACATGAATGGACAACAGAGAGAGAGATAATGGATACGTCACCCGCTCTCGTCTGGAAAGATACAGATAAGAACATAATAACATAAGAAGTAGGAGCAGGAGTAGGCAATTCAGCCCCTCGAACCTGCTTCGCCATTCAATATGATCATGGCTGATCTCATCTCGGTCTCAACTCCACTTTCCTGCCCGTTCTCCATAACTCTTCAACCCATTACTAATTAAAAATCTGTCTATCGCCTCTTTAAATTTACTCAATGTCCCGGCATCTATTGCACTCCGGGTAGTGAATCCCACAGACACACGACCCTTTGAGAGAAGAAATTTCTCTTCATCTCTATTTTAAATCCTTATCACTTATCCTAAAACAATGACCTCTCATTCTAGGTTGCCCCACAAGAAGAAACGTCTTCTCTATGTCTACTTTGTCAATCCCCTTAATCATCTTATATACCTCAATTAGATCGACTCTCATTCTTCTAAACTCCATAGAGTAAAGGCATAAAGAGCTCAATCTCTCTTCATAAGACAAACTCCTGCTCCCTGGAATCAATCTAGTGACTCCTCTGATCTGCCTCCAATGCAACTGCATCCATCCTCAAGTCAGGAGACTAAAACTATACACAATACTCCAGGTGCGGTCTCATTAATGCCTTGTACAGTTGCAGCAGCACTTTCCTACTTTTATATTCTATTCCTTTCGCAAGAAATACCAATATTCAATTTGCCTTCCTTTTCACCTGCTGTACCTGCAATCTAGCTTTCTGCGATTCATACACGAGGACACCCAGATCCTTCTGCACCGAAGCACTCAGAAGTTTCTCTCCATTTAGATAATAATTTGCCTTTCTATTCTTCCGACCAAAATGGATAACCTTACACTTACCCACGTTAAACTCCATCTGCCAGATTTTCGTTCATTCACCTAACCTATCCATATCAATTTGTAAATTTCTTATTTAATTATTGCAACATACTATCCCACCTATTTTAGTGTCATCTGGAAATTTGGCTATAGTACCTTCTATCCTTGCATCCAATTCATAAATATATATTGTAAATAGCAGGGGCCAAGGACCAAATCCTGTGGTACCCCACCAGTTACATATTGCCAACAAGAAAAAGATCCATTTATCCCGACTCTCTGTTTTCTGTTGGTTAGCCAATCCTCTATCAAAGTTAATAAATTGCCCCTGACCTCATGTGATCTTACCTTCTGTATTCACCTTTTGTGCGGCACTTTATCAAATGTCTTCTGGAAGTCCAGATATACTACATCTACAGGATCACCATTTTCCACTTTTCTTGTCACAGCTTCGATGAACTCTAGCAAATTCGTCAAATAGGATTTACCCTTCATAAAACCATGCTAACTCTGATGGATTGCGTTTTGACTTTCTAAACGTCCTGTTATTACTTCCTTAATAATGGGTTCTAACAATTTCCCAACGATAGATGTTAAACTAACTGGTCTATAGTTTCCTACTTTCTGCCTCCCTCCCTTTTTGAATAAGGGCGTTATATTAGCTTTTTTCCAATCCACCGGAAACTTTCCCGCATCCAGTGAATTTTAGAATATTGTAACCAATGGATCCATTATCTCTGCTGCCACTTACTTTAAGACACTCTGATGCAGGCCATCAGGCCCTGGGTACTTGTCTGCCTTCAATTCCAATAGTTTGCTCTGTACTTTTTACCTAGTAATGATGATTGTTCTAAATTCCTCTCTTTCTATAACCTCTGCATTACCTGTTACTATTTAGATGGTACTGGTGTCCTCCACCGTGAAAACTGAGGCAAAATACGGATTTAGTGTCCCCACCATTTCTGTGTTCCCCTCTATCAACTTCCCAGTCTCATCCTCCAAGGGATCAACATTCACTTTAGCCACTCTCTTACCTTTTATATACTTAAAGAAGTTTTTACTATTCGTTTTTATATTTTGCTCTAGTTTTCTTTCATAATTTATCTTTGCTCTTTTTATTACTTTTTTAGTAACCCTTTGTTGATCATTAAAAATTTCCCAATCTTCCAGCCTGCCACTGGCCTTTGCAATATGGTATGCCTTAGATTTTGTCTTTATGTTATCCTTAACTTCCTTGCTTAGCCATGGATGTTTTTCCCCCTCCTAGAATATTTCTTCCTCTCTGGAATATATTGTAGTTGGGAGGAATTGAATATCTCCTTAAACATCTGTCACTGCTCATCAACTGTCCTACCTTTTAGTCTTCCTGCCCAGTCCACTAGGGCTAAATCTGTACTCATGCCGATGTAATTACCTTTGTTTATGGATCTAATAGTTGGATACAGAGACTTACCAGGGACACCAATAATAGAGAGGATGGGGGAGTAAACCGTTTGAATCATCTTCAGAGCATAATAGATCCGCGCTTCTAATGTCATCCGAAAATACTCAGCAGCAACCAGGCAAAACCAATAGGACGTACTCCTACTGTCCATTGCTGTAACATTCCAATCTATTGTTCCCAGATTCTGACCCATTGTTGGAACATTGAAATCTATTGTCCTCAGATTCTGACCCATTATTGTAACATTTCAATCTATTGTCCTCAGATTCTGACCCATTGTGGTAACATTCCAATATATTGTCCTCAGATTATGACCCATTGTTGGAACATTGAAATCTATTGTCCTCAGATTCTGACCCATTGTTGTAACCTTCCAATCCATTGTCCTCAGATTATGACCCATTGTTGGAACATTGAAATCTATTGTCCTCAGATTCTGACCCATTGTTGTAACATTCCAATCCATTGTTCTCAGATTCTGACCCATTGTTGGAACATTCCAATCTATTGTCCTCAGATTATGACCCATTGTTGGAACATTGAAATCTATTGTCCTCAGATTCTGACCCATTGTTGTAACATTTCAATCTATTGTCCTCAGATTCTGACCCATTGTTGGAACGGTCCAATCTATTGTCCTCAGATTCTGACCCATTGTTGGAACATTCCAATCTATTGTCTTCAGATTCTGACCCATTGTTGTAACATTCCAATCCATTGTTCTCAGATTCTGACCCATTGTTGGAACATTCCAATCTATTGTCCTCAGATTATGACCCATTGTTGGAACATTGAAATCTATTGTCCTCAGATTCTGACCCATTGTTGTAACATTTCAATCTATTGTCCTCAGATTCTGACCCATTGTTGGAACAGTCCAATCTATTGTCCTCAGATTCTGACCCATTGTTGGAACAGTCCAATCTATTGTCCTCAGATTCTGACCCATTGTTGGAACATTCCAATCTATTGTCTTCAGATTCTGACCCATTGTTGTAACATTCCAATCTATTGTTCTCAGATTTTGATCAATCGTCTTTCTCTCTCTCTCTCTTTCTGCAGCCACGGATCCCTGTTAGTGCCGGGGTTGATGCTCCCACTGACACTATGAGTTAACACATTGAAAGGAGTCCCTTATTAATAGAAGAGGGAAACCCTCCAGTGACACAATTATGGTCCGTAGTGACTGACATTAATTACAGTCAATGAACAAACAAGTTCAGTTAATCTCTTTCAATCCAATACTTTTTGTACGACAATAGTGTAGAAGTGTTCCTCAGTCTAGATGGGATATACGAGGTTAGTTGAGGGAAGGAATGGTGGAAAAAGCAGAGGCATTGGCTGGAAGCTTTCAATCCTCCTTGGATCTGGGAGTGATGACAGGGGACTGCAGGGTTGTAAATGTTACACACTGCTTATAAAATGAGACATTAGATAAATCCTGTAGCTACTGACCAGTCAGTCTAATGTCGGTGGTTGGAAATTTCTAGAGGCCATAAGCCTGTACAAAATATATCTTTCTTGGAAAAACATGGGATAATAAATGACAAACAGCACGGGTAAGTAATGACCAATCACGTACGATAATCTTGATCAAGTTCATTGATGACATAACTGTGAGTGTTGATGAGGCTAGTGTGTTTCATGTTATGTATAAGGACTTTCAAAAGGCCTGTGATCAAATGACATTTCATAGACTTGTTATGAGAAATATAACACATGGAATATTTTGACAGTGATAGTGTGAAAATGACACTGACTCAGGGACCGAAAGCAGAGAGACGTGGTGAACAGACTTTGTTCAGACCGGGGGAGGGGGAGTATAAATTGCTGTTTCTCAGGGGTCAGTATTAGTATCAGTGCTCTTCCTGACATGTGGATAGATATACAAGTAATAGAGACTTATATGCAAAAAAACATAAGTTCAACGCTTGGAGATGACATGAAACTCATAAGTAAGGATGGCAAAGACGCAGACCACAGAATTATCCAACATCACAGACTTTGTTTATTTTTAATTTATTCTGGACTCCAATCCAAATACAAATTTATTTCTCACTGTATACTTCATTTGTGTGATTTGCCTGTGAGCTTGTGCATGAATGTCTAACGTATATTTTTGTTATTTTATTTAGATTCATTTTAGATTTTAAAGTACAGTAAACTCACTTCTTGATTAAACTTAAGAAAACCTGTCTGATTGGTTCTTTCACGATCACAGTAAAGGTAAAAGGTAAAATACTCACTGAGGTGGTCAGCATGTCCACTGCTAAAAAGGAATAAATCCCATTGTGATCAAAGAAAAGATAGGACAAGAGGGGAGCCTGGGACCCCTCCTCACCTGGCTGTATCAGAAATGTGGAGGTTCTAGTGATTGTAACGCAATGACAAACGAGAAATTGGAAGTGTCATAGAGTCACAGAGTTATAGAGCAAAGGAACAGGCCCTTCGGCCCACTGTGTCTGTGCTGGCCAACAAGCCTATCCATTCTAATCCCATTTTCCAGCACCTGTCCCGTTACCTTGTACGCTATGGCGTTTCAAGTGCTCATCTACATAATTCGTAAATGTTGTGGAGGGTTCCTGCCTCTGTAGCCGCTTCAGGCAGCGTGTTCCGGATTCCAACTACCCTCTGGGTGATTTTTCTTCCCCTCAAATCCCCTCTAAACCTCCTGCCCCTTAATTTAAATCAATGCCCCCCGGTTATTGACACCTCCGCTAATGAAAACGTTTTTTTCCTATCTACCCTATCCATACCCTCATAATTTTTCGTGCTTTCTGTCTCTCTCCCTTTTCTAAATAAAGAATTTACATTCCCAATAAAGGAATTACATACGGAGTGAAGTAACTCGGTACAGGTTAAAACCCCTCTCTGTTGAAAAGTTGTGTAATGTTGCTGGACAGTTAGGGATTATTTTCCGTCCAAAAGATTGGAAACCCGAAATTCTAAGACCTGTTTCCAACCATTTTTTATTTGCAGCAGAAAATTCAAACAGGGTTAGAATCACTGACAGATAGTGTAATGTTAGCTAAGGTAAAACTAGAACAGAAGAGACTAGAATTAGAATTCTATTGAGAGCGAGAAATAGCAGAGCGTCAAGAAAGGGAAAAAGTAAGAGTGTTCCAGAAGGAGAAGGAGGAAAGGGAGTTAAGGTGGCTCAAACAACTAGAGGAAGTCCCAGTCCACCCACTGAAGGCACAGCTAGTGAAGGAGCTACCCATAGTTCAGGACCATGTGCTGAGCTCTTAATGTTCTCCCAGTTCATTCCAAATTTCAATGAGGAGGATGTGTCAGAGTTTTTCATCAGTTTTGAAATGCTTGCAAAGCAGCTGAAATGACTGACAGAGAGCTGGACACTGTTTTTACAAAGTAGAATAACAGGAAAAGTCCATGAGGTTTATTCACTGTTGCCAGATGAAAGTTCATCACATTATGAGATGGATAAAAATGGTATCCTGGGTGCATATGAGATAGTATCAGAAGTGTACTGTAAAACATTCCGAACCCTGGGAAAGCAGCCTGACTAAACTTACCTTGAGTTTGAAAGAGTTAAGCAGCTTCCGAACATAGGAACATAGGAGCTGAAGTAAGCCATTCAGCCCATCGAGCCTGCTCCACCATTCAATATGATCATGGTTGATCATCCAATGCCTTTTCCCCCACACTATCCTCATATCCCTTTTTGTCAGTGGTATTGATAAAACTGTCAATCCCTACTTTAAACATACTCAATGGCCGTACTTCCACAGCTCTCTGGGGAGAGAATTTCAAAGATTCAAAACCATCTGAGTAAAGACATTTCTCTTCATCTCTGTCCTAAGTGGCTTCTCTTTTGTTTTATAATTATGTCTGCTATTTCTGGACTCCCCAACCAGGGGAAACATCTTAGCTGCATCTACCCTGTCTATCCCTTTAAGTATTTTGTAGGTTTCAATGAGATCACCTCTCATTCTTCGAAACTCTAGAGAATACAGGCCCAGCTTCCCCAATCTATCTTCATAGGACAGTCCCACCATCCCGGGAAGAAGTCTGGTGAACCTTCTTTGCACTCCCTCTGTGGTCATAATATCCTTCCTCAGGTAAAAAGACCAGAACTGCACACAGCACTCCATCTGCGGTCTAAAAAAGTTTCTAGACAATTGCAGCAAGACTTCACTACTCAAATCAACTCGTGATAAAGGCCAACATACCATTTGCCTTCCTAATTGCTTGCTGCACCTGCATGTTAGCTGTCAATTACTTAGAATGAGGATACCCAGGTCCCTTTGTACATCTACACTTTCTAATCTCTCACCAATTAGAACACTCTGCACGTCCATTCATCCTACCACCGTGGCTAATTTCACATTTTTCCACATTATATTCCATCTGCCATGTTTTTGCCCACTCACTAAGTCTGTCCAAATTTCCTTGAAACCACTTTGCATCTTCCTCACAACACACATTTCCACCTAGTTTTGTGTCATCTGCGAACTTGAAATATTACTTTGGTCCCAATATCCAAATCATTGATAGATATTGTGAACAGCTGGGGCCCAAGCACAGATCCCTGCGGTACTCCATTAGTCACAGCCTGCCAAAGCAAGAATGGCCCATTTATTCCTACTCTCTGTTTCCTGCCTGTTTACCAATCCTTACTGCTAGTCAGTATATTACCTCCTATCCCATGTTCTTTAACTTTGCTGACCAACATACAATGGGGCACTTAATCAAAAGCTTTCTGAAAATCCACCGACTCCCCTTCTCTATTTTGTTCGTGACATCCAAAAAATAAAAACCAACAGGTTCATCAAGCATGATTTCCCATTCATAAATCCATGTTCACTCTGTCCAATCAGATCCATTTATCGCATAATTTAGGATAGATTCCAACATGTTCCCTAGTACTGATGAAATGCTAACCACGTGGGCTTTCGCCGGGTGCTCCAGTTTCCTCCCACAGCCAAAGACTTGCAGGTGATAGATAAATTAGCCATTATAAATTACCCCTAGTGTAGGTAGGTGGTAGGGAATATGGTATTACTGTAGTGTTAGCATAAATGGGTGGTTGTTGTTCCCAATTTTCTCTTTCCCTCCCTTCTTAAACAGTGGGATGACATTTGCTACTTTCCAATCTGCAGGAAGCGTTCCAGAAGTGATAGAATTTTGAACGATGATCACCAATGCATGAACAATCTCCATTACTACTTCCTTCAACACTCTGGGATATAGAATATCAGATCCTGGATAATTGTCAAACATCAGCCCGACTAATGTCTCCAATATAAACTTCTCACTAATACTAATTTCCTTCAATTCTTCATTCTCCCAATCCCTTGGATCTCTAATTCTGGGAGATTTCTTGTATCTTCCTCAGTGAAGACAGACAAAAAATATTTTTTTGTTTAGTTTAGAGATACAGCACTGAAACAGGCCCTTCGGCCCACCGAGTCTGTGCCGACCATCAACCTCTCATTTTATACTACACTAATCCCCTATTCCTACCACATCCCCACCTGTCCCTATATTTCCCTACCACCTACCTATACTAGGGGCAATTTATAATGGTCAACTAACCTACCAACCTGCAAGTCTTTTGGCTGTGGGAGGAAACCTGAGCACCCGGAGAAATCCCACGGAGACGCAGGAAGAACTTGCAAACTCCACACAGGCAGTACCCAGAATTGAACCCGGGTCGCTGGAGCTGAGAGGCTGCGGTGCTAATCACATTTAACTTCTCTGTCATTTCTCAATTCCCCATTATAAATTCTCCTGACTCTGCCTGTAATGGCCCTACATTTGTCTGAGCTAAACATTACCATTTTATGAACCAATAGAAGATTTCCAGTCTGTTTTGGTGCTTGCTTTTGACCAGTGGATACAGAAGATCAGGATACAGCCCACATATATAAATCTCAGAGCAGTGATCCATCTCGAAGAGTTCACAAACTCGTTCCCCCTCCCATTAAAACACACACAGAGGAACAGAAGGTTCAAAGAGCCAGGCAGGTTGCAATTCTGGCTGATGAATTTTCCCTTGTATACAAGGCCTTAGCCCCAAAGGGAAACACTTCCCTAGTAACCCCAAAGACCCGAGAATAAAAGGTGGGAGGCTGATCGGACCCTGAACAGCCATGGGCAAGAAGGAAAAGCGGGACACACGGGAGCCCTTCCTCAGGCCAAATAGGACGGTACTGAGAGCAGGAGTAACAGCCGAAGCTATGTGTGTTTCCATTGTAATGAGGCAGATCACCGTCATGCTGACTGGTGGAAGTGACGGGGAAAACCTGTAACATTAATGAGAGTCCTGATTACCACCTACCGCCCTCCTCAGCTAATGACTCAGTACTCTTCCATGTTGAAAAGCACTTGGAAGAAGCACTGAGGGTGGCAAAGGCAGAAAATGTACTCTGGGTGGGGGACTTCATTGTCCATCACCATGAGTGGCTCCGTCGCACCACGACTGACCAAGCTGGCCGAGTCCTAAAGGACATAGCTGCTAGACTGGGGCTGCGGCAGGTGGTGGGGGAACCAACACGAGGGAACAACATACTTGACCTCGTCCTCACCGATCCGCCTGCCGCAGATGCATCTGTCCATGACAGTATTGGTAGGAGTGACCACCGCACAGTCCTTGTGGAGACGAAGTCCCGCCTTCACATTGAGGATACCGTCCATCGTGTTCTGTGGCACTATCACCATGCTGAATGGGATAGATTTCCAACAGATCTAGCAATGCAAAACTGGGCATCCATGAGGCGCTGTGGGCCATCAGCAGCAGCAGAATTGTACTCAACCACAATATGTAACCTCATGGCCCGGCATATCCCCCACTCTACCATTACCGTCAAGCCAGGATACCAACCCTAGTTCAATGAAGAGTGCAGGAGGGCATGCCAGGAGCAGCACCAGGCATACCTCAAAATGAGGTGTCAACCTGGTGAAGCTACAACCCAGGACAATTTGCATGCCAAACTGCGTAGAGCTAAGCGATCCCATAAACAACGCATCAGATCTCAGCTCTGCAGTCCTGCCACATCCAACCGTGAATGGTGGTGGACAATTAAACAACTAACTGGAGGAGGTGGCTCCACAAATATCCATATCCTCAATGATGGGGGAGCCCAGCACATCAGTGCAAAAGATAAGGCTGAAGCATTTGCAACAATCTTCAGCCAGAAGTGCCGAGTTGATTATCCATCTCGGCCTCCTCCTGAAGTCCCCAGCATCACAGATGCCAAACTTTAGCCAATTCGATTCACTCCGCATGATATCAAGAAACGACTGAAGGCAATGGATACTGCAAAAGCTATGGGCCCTGACAATATTCCGGCAATAGTACTGAAGACCTGTGCTCCAGAACTTGCTGCGCCCCTAGCCAAGCTGTTCCAGTACAGCTACAACACTGGCATCCACCCTGCAATGTGGAACATTACCCAGGTATGTCCTGTACACAAAAAGCAGGACAAGTCAACCCGGCCAATTACCGCCCCATTAGCCTCCTCTCAACCATCAGTAAAGTGATGGAAGATGTCATCAACAGTGCCATCAAGCGGCACTTGCTTAGCAACAACCTGCTCAGTGATGCTCAGTTTGGGTTCCAACAGGGCCACTCATCCTGATCTCATTACAGCCTTGGTTCAAACATGGACAAAAGAGCTGAACTCAAGAGGTGAGGTGAGAATGACTGCCCTTGACATCAATGCAGCATTTGTCCGAGTATGGCATCAAGGAGCCCTAGCAAAACTGAGGGCAATAGGAATCAGGGGGAAAACCCTCCGCTGGCTGGAGTCATACCTAGCGCAAAGGAAGATGATTGTGGTTGTTGGAGGTCAATCAGCTGAGCTTCAGGACATCACTGCAGGAGTACCTCAGGTACTGTCCTGGGCCCAACCATCTTCAGCTGCTTCATCAATGACCTTACTTCAATCATGAGGTCAGAAGTGGGGATGTTCGTTGATGATTGCACAATGTTCAGCACCATTCGCGACTCCTCAGATACTGAAGCAGTCTGTGTAGAAATGCAGCAAGACCTGGAAAATATCCAGGCTCGGGCTAATAAGTGGAAAGTAACATTCGCGCCACACAAGTGCCAGGCAATGAGCATCTCCAAGAAGAGAGAATCTAACCATCTGTCCTTGACATTCAACGGCATTACCATCGCTGAATCCACCACGATCAACATCCTAGGGGCTGCCATTGACCAGGAGCCGAACTGGAGTAGCCATATAAATACCGTGGCTACAAGAGCAGGTCAGAGGCCAGGAATCCTGAGGCGAGTAACTCACCTCCTGACTCCCCAAAGCCTGTCCACAATCGACAAGGCACAAGTTCGGAGTGTGATGGAATACTCTCCACTTGCCTGGATGGGTGCAGCTCCAACAACACTCAAGAAGCTTAACACCATCCAGGACAAAGCAGCCCGCTTGATTGGCACCCCATCTACAAACATTCACTACCGACGCATAGTGGCAGCAGTGTGTACCATCCACAAGATGCACTGCAGCAATGCACCAAGGCTCCTTAGACAGCACCTTCCAAACCCGCGACCTCTACCAACTAGAAGGACAAGGGCAGCAAATACATGGGAACACCACCATCTGCAAGTTCCCCTCCAAGTCACACACCATCGTGACTTGGAACAATATTGCCGTTCCTTCACTGTCGCTGGGTCAAAATCCTGGAACTCCCTTCCTAACAGCAGTGTGGGTATACCTACCCCATATGGACTACTGCGGTTCAAGCAGGCAGCTCACCACCACCTTGGCAAGGGCAATTAGGGTTGGGCAATAAATGATGGCCTGGCCAGCCACGCCCACATTCTGTGAATGAATTTTTTTTTTTTAAATGTCCACCAGATCAGTGCAGGAAAACGGGCCCTGATGGAAATCACAGCAGATCAGGCTGTGCCTTTAACTGTGGCAGTCAGACCCAGTAAACCTACCACTGAGAGTGCAGGAAATCTTAACAAAATCCCTGAGAGTTACCAGGAATTATAATCCCAAGGAAAAGTGACCCCATCCACCTTGAGTGAGGCAAGCAAGCCCATAATCATACTAAGGGATACAGGGGCCACCCAATCCCTTCTGCTGGGAAAAGGAATGACCTTTCTTCGATAGTGCAGTGAATGCTAAAGAGTTAGTGAATTGTATCGGAAGACAGTATATGTCCATACCTTTATAACGACTGCACTTGGAGTGTGGCCCAGTTTCAGGACCGGTATCCAAGGGGATTGTACCTAGTTTACCGATGGATGGGTCGACCTGCTCCTGGGTAATGATCTGACAAGGGAAAAGGTGCCAGTTCCCTGGTAGTTCTCGAGAGACTAAAATAGGGCCAGAAGACAGAGCAGTTACAGGAGAAGGCCCCTGACATTCTCCCTGATTGTGTGGTGACACGGTCCACGGCCAAACATTCCCTGAACTGACACTGTAGATGGATGACCCGACTGCCTGACTTTCTGCAACCTTCTTTGGGAAGTTAGAGAACAGAAAGGATTTGCTGAACAGATCTTCCTTAGTTGAGGCTCAATCCCCCGACCCTGTGTTAAAACATAGCACAGACTGTCCAAACCAAAACTGAAGCAGAGGGAGTTGCAGTGTGTTTACTATTTAAGGAACGAGGTGCTGATGAGGAAGTGGAGACCTCCTCACAGACCTGCGGATGAAGAGAGGACAGTGGTTCACCAGATAGTGGTGCCGCTGAGGTCCCTTAAAGAAATATTAAGAATGGCCGACGAAATTCCAATGACTGGACATGTCGGTGTATGAAAAATCAAAGCCCGCATAAGACAGCATTTTGACTGGCCACAACTCCACAAAGATGTGGTGGAGTTCTGTAAAACTAGTCACATGCGTTAGGTGGTGGGGAAGCCCCAACCTGCAATAAAATCTGCACCCTAATTCATCTACCAGCTTTTGGGGAACCCTTCAGCAGAGTGCTGGTGGATTGTGTGGGACACCTGCTGAAAACAAAACGGGATTACCAGTATCTTCTCACCATTATGGATGTGGTGACCCGATTCCCAGAGGCCATTCTCCCTAAGAGCTATCTCTGCCAATGTAGTGGTGGAGGGGCTAACCCAATTCTTTACCCGATAATGGCCTGCCTGCTGAGATCCAGTTGGATCAGGGCACACATTCTATGTCCAGTATTTTTGAAAAGGTCATGGGTAATCTGGACATCACCCAGCTAAGGTCCTTAGCCTACCACCCACAATCACAAGGGGCTTTGGAGCGGCACCACCAGACCCTAAAGACAATGATTAGGCCATACTGCTATGAGTAACCCCATGACTGGGACAAAGGGCTATGATTTCACCTGTTGGTTACCAGGGACTTATCCAATGCTTCCACTGGCTTTAGTCTCTTTGAATTAATTTATGGACACGAGGTGAGAGCTCTGCTTAAACGATTCAAGAAGTTTTTCGGACACAGGGATGAGTCTTCCATGTTAGAATACATTTCCATGCTCTGGGAGCGGCTCACGGGAGCCTGGGCAAAGGCGCAGGAACACCTAAAGATCTCCTAGGCAGCTATGAGAAGGTAAGCAGGAAAAAATGCCAAGGCTAGAACATTTCAGCCCAGAGACCATGTATTGTTATTACTCCCAATGCAGGGTCAACCACTGAAATCCTGATTCAGTGGTCCACATCGAGTGACAAAAAGAATAGCGGGTAAATTATTTAATTGACACCCCAGAGCAAAGGCAAAAAATAAAGGCTGTGGAGGGGACAGACAAGTACAGACCTGTCAGACAGTCAGGAGGGATGATTGAAAAGGACAGTGAGGACAGGTTAGAGGAGGGCCAGGAGGATTCCCAACTGGAACCCCCTACTCTCCTATTAGCCAACCCTGAAATGTTAGATAAATTAGACCACTCACTCTCCTCCTTCAATGCAGGTCAAACAGGGACCCTAAAAATGCTGCTAACAACATTTACAGAAACGTGGAGGGACAAAGAAAGTTCCCAAAAAGGCATGTCAATGGTAAGGGAGATGTCTTACCTAGTCAAAGTGCCGCTGAAAAGTGCAGTGAAAGCTGGACAGACACTAGCGAACAATACTGTCCCAGAGGAAATAGGGCAGATTTGGAAAAATATCCTCCTCATAGTAATGAGAAAGGGGAAGGGAAATTTCCCTAAAGTAAACAGCACTTGCGTACCTCAGCAGAAAGTTAAAAGTAAGGCCAGTGTGGATCTACCCACTGAAGAACCCAATGATCAGATCCCAAACCCAAAGCAAATCAAACCCTACAACTTGGGGCAGCACAGTTGTGCAGTGATTAGCACTACAGCCTCACAGCTCCTGCAACCCACGTTCGATTCTAGGTACTGCCTGTGCGGAGTTTGCAAGTTCTCCCTGTGACCTAGTGGGTTTTTGCCGGGTGCTCTGGTTTCCTCCCACAGCCAAAGATTTGCAGGTTGATAGGTAAATTGGCCATTATAAATTGCCCCTAGTATAGGTAGGTGTCAGGGGAAGGTGGGGATGTGGTAGGAATATGGGATTCATGTAGGATTAGTATAAATGGGTGGTTGATGGTCGGCAGAGACTTGGTGGGCCGAAGGCCCTGTTTCAGTACTGTATCTCTAAATAAATAAATAAATAAATAAATAAATTTCAAAGCCGTGCTCAGCAAGAACAAAGGTCCAGAGGAAATCTCAGACACCTCACAGGGAGAAAGATCATCAAGGTGCAGGAACCTAAATAGTTAAAGCTTCATTGCAAGAGAGAAAAAAAAAAAACAATGTAATCGCTGATGTCCAGGGTCGAACCCGACACATAACCATCCCAGACAAAACTCCAAAACAATTAAATCAGCACAACTGCAACAGACAATGACAGCGGCAGTAATTCTAAGATTCATGTGTGAATTTGAGAAGTGATTATTGAGAATGAAAGTGTATTTCCTTCTATTTCTTCCCACAATTCTGTAATGAAATGTTCCTATTATCACATTTCTTTCAGTGTGCCGTGGCGGTGTCAAGATAACACAATATGCTCAATGAGGAATTTTAATTCACCGATTTGTAACTTACAGTAAACCTTTAATGAAAAAAGAAATCCCACAGTTAACCTTGAAAAAACTGGCAGCCAAGATGCCCACCTCAATTGGCATCTGAAACACCTTTTCACATTCAAAGGCCTCCAACGGGAGACACATGTCTGCTGAGTCTCGACCTGTATCATTGGCTTGCTCTAGTGATTGAATTACCTTAAATTACTTTCATTAACACGGCATACAAGGACATCCTGACATATTGACTTTGAAAGAGCAAACTCCTCCAATTATAAATACTGGCACCCTGAGCCCTGGGTTGACAGAAGTTTCCAACCTTGAATCTCATTATAAGGTTCCAGCGAATACACTGAGACAGTCATGAGGCCTTCTGTCCATCTATGTGAAAGCTGGGAGTTTCCCCTGGACAAAGACAGACAAGCCAGTGATTCAAACTGTGCAGAAGCAGAAGGGCTGTGTCCCCCCATCTCTCTCTCTCCAGATAACGTCACAAGTTTGAATACCACATGCAACTGTGGTCCCTCCAAGCCGACAGATTACCACAGACAGACAAACCAGGGAAAGACAGCCACCTACAAGTCTGCCTCAAAGAAATCCCTGAGCCATGTGGGCCAGCCACAAAGGGCACTTTGACCAGCCAAAGACTTCAAGAATACAACTGCAGCCGGAAGACCACCGTGTCATCCAACATCACATAATGAGTATTTTATTTTAATATTTATTCCGGACTCCCATCTTCTCACTCTGTAATCTATTTCTGTGTGATTCTCGTACGCGTCTGTGCGTAAATGTGTGGTGTATTTTTTATGATTTTATTTAGATCGGGTTGATATTGTTAAGTATAATAAACTCACCTCTTTCCTGTTTAAACTCAAGAGAACCTGCCCGCTCAGGTCCTTCACAATCACTCCAAAGGTAAAAGGTCAAATACTCAATGAGAGGGTTAGCACATCCACTGGTTAAAAAGAACAAACAGAGTTGTGGACAAATAAGACGAGCGACTGTGACCCATCCTCACCTGGCCGTAACAATAGGCAGGGTTGGGGATCGCGAGAATATGGGGATGAACTCAGCTCAGCATTAAACAGGTACCAGAGATTGTAAACTTCCTGGTTCAGCCTCAGACAACGGGCAGTGAGGGGGATGCAGACTGTCGATAGGGAATAGAGTATGTGACAAAAACTGAAGACAATGACTTCAGTCTTCTCATGATTTAAATGACAAGAACACCATGTCAGTGAAATATGTTTTCAGAATCTAATAGTTGCAGCTGGAGACTTACCAGGGACACCAATAATAGCGAGTATGGGATAGTAAATAAATTGAATCATCCTCAGAGCATAATAGATACGCAATTCTAATGTCATCCAATAATAATCAGCAGTAACCAGGTCAAACAAAGAGGAGAAACTCCTGCTGTCCATTGTTGTAACATTCCAATCTATTATTCTCAGATTCTGATCCATTGTTGTAACATTCCAATCTATTGTTCTCAGATTCTGATCCATTGTTGTAACATTCCAATCTATTATTCTCAGATTCTGATCCATTGTTGTAACATTCCAATCTATTGTTCTCAGATTCTGATCCATTGTTGTAACATTCCAATCTATTGTTCTCGGATTCTGATCCATTGTTGTAACATTCCAATCTATTGTTCTCAGATTCTGATCTATCCTCTCCCTCTGTCTGAAGCCGCTGATCTCTGTTAGTGCCGGAGGCGATGCTGCTGCTGATACCATGGAATAGCACATTGAAAGGAGCCCCTTATTAATAGAAGTTGAAAACACTCCAGCGACACAATTTGGGTCCATGGAGACTAACATTAAATACAGTCACTGAACAAACAGGTTCTGTTAACCCCTTTCAATTCCACACTTTTTGCACAATAACAAAGTTGAAGATTTACCTGGTCTGGATGGGATGAATGAGGGTTGCTGAGGGAAGGTAAGGTGGAAGCAGCAGAGGCACAGGCCAGAATCTTTCAGTCATCCTTGGATATGAGAGTGATAGAAGATGGAAACTCTCCAGTGAAACATAAGGTTCACTAATGTTCTTTAGGGAAGGAAATCTGCTGCCCTTACCTGGTGGCCTACATGTGACTCCAGACCAAATCAATGTGGTTGGCTTTTACATGCCTTCGGAAATGGGCTAGCAAGCCACTCAGTTGTATCTAACTACTATGAAGTCAATAAAAAGGAATGAAACCGGATGGACTACCCAGCATCGACCTAGGCACCGGAAACGACACGGACAAACTCAGCCCTGTCGACCATCCAATGTCCTCCTTACTAACATCTGGGGGCTTGTGCCAAAGTTGGGAGAGCTGTCCCACAGACTAGTCAAGCAGCAGCCTGACATAAAAATATATCTTGCATGTAAAATCATGGGATAATAAATGACAAGCAGCACGGATAGGTTAATGGAAAATCATTTCTGATAATCTTGATAGGGTTTGTTGATATAACTGTGAGTGTTAATGAGGATAGCGTGTTTCATGTTATAGAATTATAGACACGTAGAAACCTTAAGGGACAGAAAGAGGCCACTTGGCCCATCGTATCTGTACCAGCCGAAAAATGATCCACCTATTCGAATCCCACCTTCCAGCATTTGATCCATAGCCCTACAGATTATGACACTTGAAGTGCACATTCAGACCGCTTTTTAATGAGTAGAGGGTTTCTGCCTCAAACATCCTTTCCGGCAGTGGGTTCCAGACCGTCACTAAAAGCAGGGGACCCAGTACTGAGCCCTTCTGGAACACTACGGGAAACAGTGCTCCAGTCACTAAAATACCCGTCAACAATTACCCTTTGTTTCCTGCCACTGAACCAATTTTGTATCCACCTCGCTGCATTTCCCTGAATTCCATGGAATTTTCATTTTGAACCAGCCTGTCATGTGGGATCTTGTCAAAAGCCTTGCTAAAATCCATGTAAACCACATCAACTGCATCTTTCATCTATATCCCTTGTTACATCTTCGAAAAATTCGATCAAGTTGGTCAAGCAAGCTCTTCCCTTAACAAATCCATGCTGACTATCATTTATCAACCTGTGCCTGTCTCAGTGACAGTTTATCCCGTCTCTCAGAATGATTCCAATCATTTTCCCACTACTGAGGTTAGACTGACAGGCCTGTAATTATTCAGACTATCCTTCACTCCCTTTTTAAACAGAGGTCCAACGTTAGCAATTATCCAATACTCCGGCACCACAACTGTATCCAGTGAGGACTGGAAAATGATAGTCAGACCCTTTGCTATTTCCTCTGTTGCTTCTTGTAGCAAACTGGGGCACATTTCATTTTGATCAGGTGATTTATCAACTTTCAAGGATACTAATCCCATTAACGCTTCCTCTCTCAGTATGTTGATCACATTCAATAATTCACACTCTTCCTCCTTAACTACAATATCTGCATCCCCCCTCTTTTCTGAAGACACTAAAAGTATTCAATAAAACCATACCAATATCTTCCACCCCTACGCATAGGTTACCTTTTTGGTCTATTATGGGCCCTACCCTCCCCTTAGTTAGCCTCTTACACTTAATGTATTGAGAAAACATCTTTGGGTTCACCTTGACTTAGCTTGCCAATATACTTTCATGCTCTCTCTTTGCTGTCCTAATTTCCTTTTTGATTTAACCCTTCCACTTTCTAAACTCCTCTCAACTTTCTGGAGTATTGAGTTCTCAGTGTCGGATGTATGCTTCCCTTTTCTGTCTTATCTTACCGTATAGGCTCCTTGACATCCATGGGACTCTAGATTTGGCCGCCTCACCCTTTTTCTTTGTGGGAACATGTTTACCCTGAACCCCTTGAATCTCCACTTTGAATGCCTCCCAGTGCTCTGAGGCAGATTTACCTTCAAGTCGCTGTTTCCAGTCCACTTTCGCTCCTCGGTTTAGTAAAATTGGCCTTGCCTCTAAATCCTATTCTATGTCTGTACTTTTCCATAGTTATGTTATAACTGACTGAATTATGATCACTCCCACCAAAATGCTCTCCCCTGACACTCCATACACCTGCCCAGCGTCATTTCCTAAAACAAAATCTAAAACTGCACCCTCTCCTGTTGGACTTTCTGCATGCTGGACAAAAATGTTGTCCTGAATGCACCTCAAGAATTCTGCTCCCTCAATTCTTTTCATACTAAAACTATCCTCGTTAACATCGGAGTGATTAAAATACCCTACTATTACTGCCCTATTGTTCTTGCACTTCTCAGAGACTTGCCTACTTATCTGCTCCTCTATCAACCTCTGACTATTTGGCTGTCGAGATCACTCTCCCAGCAGTGAGATTGCCCCTTTATGGTCCCTTCGCTGAATCGATATGGCCTCACTTGATGAACCTTCCAACATATCATCCCTCCTCACAGCTGCAAAAGATTCCTTGAGCAGAATTGCCATTCCCCTCATTTCTTAACCCCCTCCCTATCGCATCTGAAAACCCGGTAACAAGGAACGTTGAGCTGCCATTCCTGTCCCTCCTTAAGCCATGTTTCTGTAATAACTATGATATCATACTGCCACATGTCTATCATTGCCCTCCGCTCATCTGCTTTATTTGCAGCACTCCATACATTGAAATAGATACCCTTGAACACTGCCAAACCTTTTTTTCATTTTCTCACCCTCATTTCCTTTGTCTTCTAGACTCATCCATTAATTTTCCACATTCCATTTTCATTTCTGATTTTGTCCCAGATGAGTCTACCCTCAGGTCCCCCACCTCCCTGCCAAACTAGTTTAAACCCTCCCCAACAGTACTAGCAAACTGTTCCTCAAGGAACCCAGTCCTGCCTCTGTTCACGTGCAACCCGTTCGGCCTGTCAAGGTCCCATCTCCCCCAGAGCCGGTCCCAGTATCTCAGGAATATGAATCCCTCCCTCCTGCATCATCTTTCCAGCCACACATTCGTCTGCCTTATCTTTCTATTTATATACTAAGTTGCACCTGGCACTGGGAGTAATCTGGAGAATTCTACTTTTTGACTATGTTTGAGGTCCTGCTTGCTAATTTCTTCCCTAGCTCCCTAAATTCTGACTGCAAGACCACATCCCGCTTTCTACCTCTGTCGTTGGTTCCCATGTGGACCACGACTTCTGGCTGTTCCCCTCCTCCTTCAAGATGTTCTGCAGTCGCTGAGTGACATCCTTGACCCTGGCACCTGGGAGACAGCACACCATCCTGGATTCACGTCTATGGCCACAGAAGCGCCAGTCTGTTCCCCTGACTATTGACTCACCTATCACTATGGCTCTTCCAGTCATCCCTGTATGCCGCTCTGCAGCTTAGCCACTCGTGGTGCCATGGACTTGCTGTGGCTGCACTCCCCAGGAGAAGCATCACTTCCCTCAGTATTCAGAACTGAATACCTGTTGGAGAGTGAGATGCACTCAGGGGTCTCCGGCACTACTTGCCTGATAATTCTTGACTGCCTGCTGATCACCCATTCCCACTCTCCCTGCATGCTCTTCAGCAGTGTGGTGACCACATCTATGAACATGCTAAAGCTGAATAAACTGGTATATGAGAAGGAAGAATGTGCAGGGTTCCGGGAAGAAGGCAGGGAATGGGATTAGGTGAATTGTGCATTCGGAGAGCCAGTGCAGACACGACTGGCTGAATAGTTCCTTCTGTGCTGTAATAACACTGTGATGGGGCATCTCAGATGGGTGTAATGGTGGAGAATGGGGGATCCATGGAGGGAAAGAGAAGTTGTCCTATGGGAACCTGTATCTTAGCAGGGACTCTCCGACAACCTGTCCGGCTGGAAGGCATACAGGAAATATCCTCGCTGCCTCCTCCTCCTCCTGAGGTCGCCTCCGGATTCCTGGTGCCAATGACTGTCCTCATGATGGTGATGATATGAAGGATGCAGCAGAACACCATGAACCTGGACACCTGCTCCAGTGTGTACTGGAGGGCACCCCCGAGCAGTTCAGACATCGGAAGCATTGCTTCATCACACCGATGGTCTGTTCCACCATGTTCCTCGTGACTTCATTGCTCATGTTTTACACATGTTAATTTTGTGAGGTTGGTTGGTGTGGGATGTGGTTTGGGGGTGTAGAAACATGAGCTGTGTCTAGAGGGGTTTCCTTTGCCTCCGAGAAGCCACATTCTGGTTCTGCAAGGAGCCCCGGAGTATAGGGACCGGCTGACTGATTCAAATTGAAGGTATCCTTGCTGCTGCCAGGATAGTGGACATTCACCAACATGATGTACTGGGCATGCTCACACACCAACTGTACATTAATGGAGTGAGAGTGCTTCCAGTTCCTGTACCTCTCCCCGTTGACATGGGGGCCCCGCAGAGCCACCTATGTCATCAGGAATCCCGCTATCCTGACAAAGCTACGGGATCACTCATCCTGCTTCTCCCTGCTGAGGGAGAAATTGATGACATAGATGGTCACCCTCAACTCTCTGAATTATCAATGGACAACACACAGGTCTCGCAACTACTGGTCAGTTAGTTTAACATCATTGGTGAGTTAAGTTTTAGAAGCAATTATCAGGGAAAAATCAACACACACTTGGAGAGGTTTGAGATATTTAAGGATTGTCAGCACGGATTTCTAAAAAGGCAGATCATGCTTGACTGAACTAATTGAATTTATTTCGATGATCTGAGAAGGTTGATGAAGGGAATGTGGTGGATGTTGTATGCATGGATTTTATGAAATTGTTCAATGAGCAACCACACAAAAGCTTGATTAACAAAATTGAAGCTCAGGAATAGCATCCAGTTGAATCAAAAATTGTCCAAATGACAGAAAAAAGAGAAATGTGTTAAATGGTTGTTTTTCAGACTGGAGGATGGTAGACAGTGAAGTTCCCCAATGGTCAGTGCGAGGAACACTGTGCTTTTTCTTTGCTATATATAAATGACATGGATCTTGGAATAATGAGTAGAATTTACATTTTTTCTGATGATTGCAATCTTGGAGGCGTGGTAAACAGTGAGGATGTCACAAAGCACCTACAACATGAGGTAGATCGGCTAGCAGAATGGACAGCGAAGTGGCAGGTAGAATTTAATACAGAGGAGTGTGAGGTGATGCATTTTATCAGATGGACGAGGAAGGCAATATAGACATAATGACACAGTTCTAAAGATTGTGCAGGAACAGAGGGACCTGGGGCTCCATATGCATTGATCTTTGAAGGTGCCAGGACATATTAGGAGGGTGCTTAGTCAATCATATCAGATCTTGGGCTTCATCATTGGAGGCAAAGATACAAAATAAGGGAAGATATGCAGAAACTTCATAAAGCTTTGGTTGGACCCCAACTAGAGAACTGAGTACAGTTCTGGTCACCACACTGTAGGAAGGAAGTGACAGTCCCTGAAAGGGTGCAGAGGAGATTTACCAGAATGATTCCAGGGATGGGAGTTTAGTTACAAAGTGAGTTCGGAGAAGATGGAGTTGTTCTCCCTGGTGTAAAGGAGATTGAGAGAGATTTGATAGAGGTGTACATGATTATGATAGACTTAGAAAAGAGAGACAAGGAAAAACTGTTCCCATTAACTGATGAAACAAGGACTAGGGGACACAGATGGAAGGTTTCGGGAAAGAGATACAGGGGGAATATGAGGAGGAACTTTTTTACACAGTGGATGGTAATGAGCTGGAACTCGCTACGCATGAGGGTGGTGGAACCAAGCCAATCAATGATTTCAAAAGGAAACTGGATGGACACCTGAAGGAAATGAACTTGCAGGGATACGGGAATTGAGCGATGGAGTGGAACTGACTGGATTGTTCCACAGAGAGCCGGCATAGAGTGACTGAATGGCCTCCTTCTGTGTTGTAAATGACTCCATCGATTTCTACCACTCTATGTTAGATATGTCACCTGCTCCTGCCTGGAACCATCCAGATACATAGAAGTTCAATTAAACTGTGACCTTGACGGCCACTGACCGCTCCGTCCTCACCCTGGTGTGAGGCTCCAGGTTGTGTTACAGGAGGTGACACAGCTCTGTGACCACCTCCTTATTGAATCAGAGTCACCTCACACACTGCTCCTGGGTTAAGTGTAGGTAGGAAAAGTGCTCTTGGAACACCCGGGGTGGGTAGGGCAGAGCCCCCTGCTCCTCTATATTTACAGAGCTTCCCTCTCTGCAGCCTCTGCTCCATTTGTTGGTCATGTGACAGACCCAGAGACACTGTAACTACAGTCCCAATACCTCTTCCAGAGTTGGGTCACCAAATCTTCTGTCCTCCCTGAATGTCTGCAGCAGCTCCCAACACAACCTCCAGAAAACCATCCACAGCACCTCCAATAACTTTACAATAGCAGAAGTAAGTCAAAAGCCCCTCACCTGTATGTTGGATGCCTGGTCCTTTTAAATGACACTAGAGGGGGTTCCTCGTGCTGCTGAATGTATGTTCAGCTGACATTGACTAACACAGGCGGTCAGTGGACATGCACAGACCAAGTTTCAAAGACGTACATCAAAGCTGCTGCTATGGTACGTTGACATCACTTTCAAATCCACCCTCAAAGGAACAACACATACATGGTACAATTGAGCTAGAGCCCTGCCCAACCTGGGACAGTGTGCAGGCCACAGTAGAAGTGGCCGGCTGTGAAGACCACGCTAACAGCACATAGATGATACGACTGGGCTGGAGCCCCGCCCAGCATGGGATATTGTGCAGACCACACTGGAAGTGACCAGCTGTGCGATTCACATCTCTTTCTGGATCCCAATTCTGTACCGTCAGCAGCAGTCTTGCTGCAGAGTCTATAATCCTGGCTCGGGACACATACAGAAAAAGAAATTCACTTTCCAAGGAGAACTGAAAAAAAAGTGAAGTCGAAAGATTTGCAGGAATATATGAATTGGACAGGGGAATGTGAATAAATGGAGGGCTGAGGCCATGGAGAGATTCAAACATAAGAATGAGAATATTAAAATTAAGGTGCTGCCAGACCGGTAGCCAATGTAGATCAGTGAGCACAGGGGTGATGGGTGATCGGGATTTGGAATGAGTTAAAATACAGGAAGCAGAGTTCTGGATGGGCTGTGGTTTATGGAGGTTTATAACGAGAAGGGTGACCAAGATGGAATTGGAATAGTCAAGTGTGGATTTATCAGTGATGCGGATGAGGGTTTATGCAGCAGATGGGCTGAGGCAGAGGTGGAGATGGGTGAAATCACAGAGGTGGTATTAGGCAGGGTTGGTGATGGAGAGAATATGAAGATGAACTCAGCTCAGGTTTAAATATAACTCAGAAGTTGTAAACTGTCTGGTTGAACCTCAGATATTGAGCAGGGTGGAGTATGTGCTTCCCAGTTAGGGGATGGAGTTTGTGATGGAGACCAATGACACTGGCTTCAGTCTTCCCAGAATTTACATAACAGAACAGTATTTCAGTGAAACAGGGTTTACAGATCTCCGAGCCTGAAATAGAGACAGCAACAGCAGCAAAGAACAAGAACAAAGAATTGTACAGCACAGGAACAGGCTATTCGGCCCTCCAAGCCTGCGCCGATCTTGATGCCTGCCGAAACTAACACCATCTGCACTTCCGGGGTCCGTATCCCTCCATTCCCATCCTATTCATGTATTTGTCAAGATGCCTCTTAAACATCTCGATGGTACCCGCTTCCACCACCTCTCCCGACAACAAGTACCAGGCACTCACCACCCTCTGTGTAAAGAGCTTGCCTCGCACATCCCGTCTAAACTTTGCCCCTCTCACCTTAAACCTATGTCCCCTAGTAACTCACTCTTCCACCCTGGGAAAAAGCTTCTGACTATCCACTCTGTCCATGCCGCTTATAACTTTGTAAACCGCTATCATGTCGCCCCTCCACCTCCGTCGTTCCAGTGAAAACAATCCGAGTTTATCCAACCTCTCCTCATAGCTAATGCTCTCCAGACCAGGCAACATTCTGGTAAACCTCCTCTGTAACCTCTCAAAAGCCTCCTCATCCTTCTGGTAGTGTGGCGACCAGAATTGCTCGCAATATTCTAATTGTGGCCTAACTAAAGTTCTGTACAGCTGCAGCATGACTTGCCTATTTTTATACTCCACGCCCCGACCCATGAAGATCAGCATGCCGTATGCCTTCTTGACTACCTTATCCACCTGCGTTGCCACTTTCAATGATCTGTGGACCTGTACGCCCAGATCGCTCTGCCTGTCAATACTCCTAAGGGTTCTGCCATTTACTGCATACCTCCCACCTGGATTAGACCTTCCAAAATGCATTACCTAACATTTGTCCGAATTAAACTCCATCTGCCATTTCTCCGCCCAAGTCTCCAACCAATCTATATCCTGCTGTATCCTCTCACAATCCTCATCAGTATCCGCAACACCACCAACCTTTGTGTCGTCCACAAACTTACTAATCAGACCAGCTACATTTTCCTCCAAATCATTTATATATACTACAAACAGCAAAGGTCCCAGCACTGATCCCTGCGGAACACCACTAGTCACATCCCTCCATTCAGAAAAGCACCCATCCACTGATACCCTCTGTCTTCTATGACCGAGCCAGTTCTGCATCCATCTTGCCAGCTCCC
Source organism: Heterodontus francisci (assembly GCF_036365525.1). NCBI lineage: Eukaryota > Metazoa > Chordata > Chondrichthyes > Heterodontiformes > Heterodontidae > Heterodontus > Heterodontus francisci. Next base: position 1,265,834 of record NW_027140639.1, read on the forward strand.
CTTTGTTCCCATGTGACTTCACCTTTTGTATCAGTCTGACATTAGGGACCTTGTCAAAGGCTTTACTGAAGTCCATATAGATAACATCCACTGCCCTTCCTTCATCAATCATCTTTGTCACTTCCTCAGAAAACTCAATCAAATTAGTGACACACGACCTCCCCTTCACAAAACCATGCTGCCTGTCGCTAATAAGTTCATTTGTTTCCAAATGGGAGTAAGTCCTGTCCCGAAGAATCCTCTCTAATAATTTCCCTACCACTAACGGAAGGCTCACCGGCCTATAATTTCCTGGATTATCCTTGCTACCCTTCTTAAACAAAGGAACAACATTGGCTATTATCCAGTCCTCTGGGACCGCACCTGGAGCCAATGATGATGCAAATATTTCTATCAAGGCCCCAGCAATTTCTTCCCTTGCCTCCCTCAGTATTCTGGGGTAGATCCCATCAGGCCCTGGGGACTTAACTACCTTAATGTTTTGCAAGACACCCAACACCTCCTGCTTTTTGATAATGAGATGACTGAGGCTATCTGCACTCCCTTCCCTAGGCTCATCATGCACCAAGTCCTTCTCCTTGGTGAATACTGATGCAAAGTACGCATTTAGTACCTCGCCCGTTTCCTCTGGCTCCACACATAGATTCCCTTCTCTGTCCTTGAGTGGGCCAACCCTTTCCCTGGTTACCCTCTTGCTCTTTATATACGTATATTAAGCTATGGGACTTTCCTTAATCCTGTTTGCCAATGACTTCTCATAACACCTTTTAGCCCTCCTGACTCCTTGCTTAAGTTCCTTCCTACTGTCTTTATATTCCTCAAGGGATTCGTCTGTTCCTAGCCTTCCAGCCCTTACGAATGCTTCCTTTTTCTTTTTGACGAGGCTCACAATATCCCGCGTTATCCAAAGTTCCCGAAACTTACCAAACTTATCCTTCTTCCTCACAGGAACATGCTGGTCCTGGATTCTAATCAACTGACGTTTGAAAGACTCCCACATGTCAGATATTGATTTACCATCAAACAGCCGCCCCCAATCTAAATCTTTCAGTTCCTGCCTAATATTGTTATAATTAGTCTTCCCCCAATTTAACACCGTCACCCGAGGACTATTCTTATCCTTATCCACAAGTACCTTAAAACTCATGGAATTATGGTCAATGTTCCCGAAATGCTCCCCTACTGAAACTTAGACCACCTGGCCAGGCTCATTCCCCAATACCAGGTCCAGTACGGCCCCATCCCTTGTTGGACTATCTACGTATTGTTTCAAGAAGCCCTCCTGGATGCTCCTTACACATACTGCCCCATACAAACCCCTAACACTAAGTGAGTCCCAGTCAATACAGGGGAAGTTAAAATCACCCACCACTACAACCCTGTTACCTGTACACCTTTCCAAAACGTCTACATATCTGCTCCTCTACCGCTCACTGGCTGTTGGGAGGTCTGTAGTAAAGCCCCAACATCGTGACTGTACCCTTCCTATTCCTGAGCGCCACCCACATTGCCTCGCTGTATAACCCCTCCGAGGTGTCCTCCCACAGTACAGCTGTGATATTATCCTTCACCAGTAATGCAACTCCCCCACCCCTTTTATATCCCCCTCTTTCCCTTCTGAAACTTCTTAAGCCTGGGACATTTAGCTGCCAATCCTGTCCTTCCCTCAACCAAGTCTCTGTAATAGCAAAAACATCATAATTCCAAGTACTCATCCAAGCTCCAAGTTCATCTGCCTTACCTGTTATACTTCTCGCATTGAAACAAATGCACTTCACACCACCAGTCCCGCTGTTCTCCACAACATCTCCCTGCCTGATCTTCCTCTTAGTCTTAATGGCCTTATTTACTAGTTCCCCTTCATTTATTTCACTTGCTGTCCTACTGCTCTGGTTCCCAACCCCCCTGCCACACTGGTTGAAACCCTCCCGAGTGACGCTAGCAAACCTCGCAGCCAGGATATTTGTGCCCCTCCAGTTTAGATGCAACCCGTCTTTCTTGTACAGGTCCCATCTGTCCCTGAAGAGATCCCAATGGTCCAGATATCTGAAACCCTCCCTTCTACAACAGCTGCTCAGCCACGTGTTTAGCTGCACTGTCTTCCTATTTCTAGCCTCACTGGCATGTGGCACAGGGAGTAATCCAGAGATTACAACCCTCGAGGTCCTGTTTTTTAACTTTCTACCTAACTCCCTAAACTCCCCCTGAAGGACCTCATCACTCTTCCTGCCTATGTCATTGTTACCGATGTGTATCACAACCTTTGGCTGTTCACCCTCCCCATTCAGAATTCCCCCTGCCCATTCAGGGACATCCTTGACCCTGGCACCAGGGAGTCAACATACCATCCCGGAGTCTCTTTCACGTCCACAGAAACGCCTATCTGTGCCCTGACTATAGATTCCCCTATAACTATTGCTCTTCTGCGTTTTGTCCCTCCATGCTGAACAACAGTGCCAGCCGTAGTGCCACTGCTCTGGCTGCTGCTGTTTTCCCCTGATAGGCCATCCCCCCGAACAGTATCCAAAACGGTATACTTGTTAGAGAGGGGGATAGCCACAGGGGATTCCTGCACTGACTGCCTGCCCCTTCTAGCAGTCACCCATCTATCTGCCTGCAGCTTGGGTGTAACCACTTCCCGAAAACTCCTGACTATGACGTTTTCCGCTACTTGCATGCTCCTAACTGCATCCAGTTGCCGCTCCAACCGATCCATGCTGTCTATGAGGAGCTGCAACTGGGTACACGTCCTGCAGATGTAGTCCTCCAGAACGCTGGAAGCGTCACGGGCTTCCCACATCTCACAGGTGAAGCATTTCACCCCTCCAACTGACATTTCTAACACTAATTAGTTAATTATTATTAAATAAATAAAATGAGAGAGTAAATGACAAGAATTGTAATACAGTTGACAATGGTTTATCGAGCTAATATCTGGAGATATTCACCAGGCAGACAACGGCAGCAAGAAGGACAGAGTAAATTACACGAACAGTAATGCAGTTAAACATGTTTTTAGAATTAATAGCTAGATAGAGAGACTTACCAGGGACCTCAATAATAGCCAGGATGGGATAGTAAATGTATTGAATTATCTTCAATGCGAGATAGATACGAGAGTTTAATGACATCCGATCATAATATGTAGAAAGAGAGTAAAGATCCGAAGATAAACTCCTGTCCATTGTTGTAACATTCCAATCTATTGTTCTCAGATTCTGACCCATTATTGTAACATTCCAGTCTATTGTTCTCAGATTCTGACCCATTGTTGTAACATTCCAGTCATTTGTTCTCAGATTCTAACCTATCCTCTCTCTATCTCTCTGGAGCAGCTGATATCTGTAAGTGCCGGGGCTGATGTTCCCACTGACACTGTGGGATAACACATTGAAAGAAGCCCCTTATTAATAGAAGATGGAAAACACAATTAGGGTCCATGGAGACTGACATTATGTACAGTCACGGAATTAACAGATTCAGTTAACTCTTTTCAATCCAACACTTTTTGTACCGCAATAAAGTTGAACATTTACCCAGTCTGGATGGGATGTATGAGGGTTGCTGAGGGAAGGAATGGTGGAAATAGCCGAGGCACTGGCCAGAATCTTCCAATCCCCCTTGGATATGGGCGTGATGACAGATTTTCACAGGCTCTCCACTCTCTGGGTGACGAAATTTCTCCTCATGTCAGCCCTGAAAGTTTTACCCCGTATCCTTAGACTATGACCCCTGGTTCTGGACTCCCCACCATCGGGAACATCCTTCCTGCATCTACCGTGTCAAGTCCTGCTTGAATTTTATTGGTTTCGTTTTATTTTGTGTCATACACAAACTTGGAAATATTACATTTGGTCCCCACATCCAAATCATCGATACATATTGTGAACAGCTGAGGCCAAGCTCTGATCCTTGCAGTACCCCACTAGTCACACCATGCCAACGTGAAAATGCCAGTATACTACCTCCTATCCCATTTATTTTAATTTTGCGAAGCAAGCTCCTTCTGGTGGACTTCATCAAAAACCTTCTGAAAATACAAGTATACCATGTCCACCAACTCCCCTTTATCAATTCTGTTAGTAACATCCTCAAAATCTCCAACAGGTTCGTCAAACATCATTTCCCATTCATAAATCCATGTTAACTGTGCCCAATCAGATCATTGTTATCCAAGTCCATTTATCACATCCTTTAGAAATGATTCTCGCACGTTTCCAACGATTAATGAAAGGCTAACAGCTTTGGAATTCCCTGTTTTCTCTCTCCCTCCCTCTTAAATAGTGGGTGACATTTGCGACGTTCCAAGCTGGAGGAACCGCTCCGGAATCTGCAGATTCTTTGAAGATGATCAGCAATGCATTTCCATAGCGATCTCGTCAACACTCTGGCAAGTAGAATATCAGGTCCTGGGGACATACCAACCTTCAGCCCAATTAATGTCTTCAATTTCTTCTAAGTAATACTAATTTCCTTCAATTCATTGCAGTTCTAAAGAAGGGTCACGTTATCTCTGCTTCTCTCTACACAGATGCTATCAGACCTGCTGAGTGTTTTCAGCATTTCTTGTTTTTATTTCAGATTTCCAGCATCCATAGTATTATGCTTTTAATTTTCTTCAATTTTTTATTCCTACAATCATTTGGATCTCTCATTCTGGGAGATTTCTTATATATTCCACTGACACAAAGTAATCATTTAGCTTCTCTGCCATTTCTCTGTTCCCCATTATAAATTCTACTGACACTGCCTGTGATGGACCCACATTTGTCTTAGCCAAACGTTTCCTTTTTATGTACCTGTGGAAGCTTTTACAGTCCGTTTTCATATTTTTTCCAACAAACTTTCATATTCTATTCTCCCTTTCTTTATCAGTTTCTTCTTCCTCCTTTGATGTATTCTAAAGTCCTCCCAATTCTCAGGTTTACTCCGATTTATGGCAACTTTATAGGCCTTTTATAGAGACATAGAGAGATACAGCACTGGAACAGGCCCTTCAGCCCACCGAGTCTGTGGAGAACAACAACCACCTGTTTATACCAATCCGACATTAATCCCATATTCCCCAAAACATTCCCACCATTCTTCTACCACCTACCTAAACTAGGAGCAATTTACAATGGCCAATTTACCTATCAACCTGCAAGTCTTTGGCTGTGGGAGGAAACTGAAGCACCCGGCTGAAACCCACGCGGCCACAGGTAGAACTTGCAAACTCCACATCGGCAATACCCAGGACTGAACCCGGGTTGCTGGAGCTGTGAAGCTACGGTGCTAACCGCAGTTTTAATCTTATACAATCCTTAACTTCCTTTGTTATCCACAGTTGACTGCCTTTACTTTTGGGGTTTATGTGCCTGGAATGGATGTATAGTTGCTGTAAACTATATAATCTTTCTTTAAAGACTATCGATTGCCTATGTACTATCATACCTTTTCAATGTAGTTTCCCAATCCACCTCGGACAATTTGCTCCTCATATCTTCATAATTTCCTTTGCGCAAGTTTAACACCCTGGCTTAAGATTGAACGAACGTACTTTCAAGCATAATGTAACATTCTATCACATTATGGTAATTCATCCCTAAAGGTAATTTTACAATACAATTAATAATTAGCCCTGTCACATTACATAATACTAGATCTAAAATAGCCTGTTTTCTAGTCGGTTCCTGAACATACTGCTCTAGAAAACCATCCGTAACACACTCCAGAAACTCGCTATCCATGAAATTTGTTCTCATTAGGTTACCCAGTCTATATGAAGATCTAACTTATCCCTGATTATTGCATTACCCATGCTATATGACTCTCCCAACTCCATTAATGCTGTGCCCCACACTAACACTACTGTTTGGTGGCCTATAAACAGTTCTCCTACCAATGTTTTCTGCTCTTTCAGTTTCTTCGCTCCACCCAAACAGATTCCATATTTTGTTCTGCAGACCTGAGATCCTCCCTTACTAATGTACCGATCCCATCCCTTATTATCAGCACAACATTACGTCGTTTCCCTTGTTGCCTGTCCTTCCAAAAGGTCGAATATGCCTGCATATTCAGTTCTCAGTCTTGGTCACTCTGTAGCCACGTTTCCGTCATGACTATTAGATCATACCCATGTACCTCTATTTGGGCCTTTAAATCATCTACCCTGTTCCAAATACTGCGCACATTCAGGTACAGTGCCCATAACCGTGCCTTATTGACATTCTGCATTCTAGTTGAAGCTCACCTTTGTTTCGCCTCCCTTCGAATGTCACCTTCTACTTTTCTACCTCCTGTTACCAGCTTTACTTCCTTCCAATTTGATCCTTCCTTCCAATTTCAAAAGGAAACTGGATGGGTGATTGAAGGAAGTGGACTTGCAGGGCTACGGGAATTGGGCGGGGGAGTAAGACTGACTTGATTGATCCACAGAGAACCAGCATGGTCTCGATGGGACGAATGGACTCCTTCTGTGTGTTAAGTGACTTTGACTCTATCACTGTCTATGACTGAATGTTGGATATGTCTCCTGCTCCTGCCTGGAAAGATCCAGATACATAAACGTTCAATGAAACTGTGACCTTAACAGCCACTGACAGCTCCGTCCTCACCCTGGTGTGAGGCTCCAGGTTATGTGACAGGAGGTGACACAGCTCTGTGACCACATCCTTATTGAATCAGAGTCACCTCACACACTACTCCTGGGTTAGATGTAGGTAGGAAAAGTGCTCTTGGAAAACCCGGGGTGGGTAGAGCAGAGTCCCCTCCTCCTCCATCGTTACAGAGCTTCCCCTCTCTGCAGCCTCTGCTCCATTTGTTGGTCATGTTACAGACCCAGAGACATTGTAACTACAGTCCCCGCACCTCGTCCAGAGTTGGGACACCAAATCCTCTGTCCTCCCTGAATGTCTGCAGCAGCTCACAACACAACCTCCAGAAAACCATCCACATAACCTCCTCCAACTTCACAAAAGCAGAAGTAAGTCAAAAACCCCTCACCTGTAAGTCGGATGTCTGGTCCTTTTAAATAACACTGGAGGGAGTTCCTCGTGCTGCTGAATGTATGTTCAGCTGAGAGTGACTAACACAGGCGGTCAGTGGACATGCACAGATCAAGTTTCAAAGACGCGCATCAAAGCTGCCGGATTAGCAGTTTGACATGACATTCCACAACTCCTCATGCTACTAGTGCACACAATGTACACCCGGGCTAGAGTACTGCACAGCATGGGACAGTGTGCAGGCCACACCAGAAGTGACTGGGAGCTCAGTTCAGACCCTTTTCTGGATCCAGGCTTCCACAGTGTGGGCAACAATGCTGCTGTAAGAGCTGAAAATCACCACCAGGGAGAGATAGTGAGGGAAGGAAATTCACTTTAAAAGGGGACATGGAAATAGATTTGATGGCAGAAGAAATGCTGGAATCTGGGAATGGGCAGGGGAATGGGGCTAATTGGAGGGGCGAGGCCATGGAGGGATTCAAACACAAGAATGAGATTATTAAAATTAAGGTGCTGTCAGACTGGGAGCCAATGTAGATCAGTGAGCACAGGGGTGATGAGTGATCGGGATTTGGTGTGAGTTAGAATACAGGCAGCAGATTTCTGGATGGGCTGTGGTTTATAGAAGTTTATAACCTGCAGGGGGACCAGGATAGAATTGGAAAAATCAAGTGAATAAAGGCACAGATGAGGGTTTATGCAGCAGAAGGGCTGAGGCAGAGGTGGAGATGGATGATATTACAGAGGTGGTAATAGGCAGGATTGGTGATGTAGGGAATATGGAGATGAACTCAGCTCAGGTATAAATAGAATACAGAGGTTGTGAACAGTCTGGTTCAGCCTCAGATATCGGGCAGGGTGGGGTATATGTTTCACAGATAGAGGATGGAATTTGTGATGAAGACCAATGACACTGGCTTCAGTCTTCCCAATATTTGCATTACAGAACAGTATTTCAGTGAAACAGGGTTTGCAGATCTCCTAGCGGAAAATAGAGACTTACAAGGAGCACAGACAGGACCGAAGGTGAGTGATGAACTTACAAGAACTGCAATACAATTAGCAATGGATTTACAGCTAATAGCTGGAGGTAGAGATTCACCAGCAACAGTCGCAGCAGCAAGAAGGGCAGAGTAAATTACAGGAGCAGTATTGCAATTAAACATGGTTTGTAGAAATAATAGCTGTATAGAGAGACCTACCAGGGACACCAACAATAGCCAGGATGGGATAGTAAATATATTGAAATATCACAAGTGCATACAGGATCCGATCTTCTAATGAGTACCAATCCCAATATGTAGAAAGATAGTAAAGATCCGAGGATAAACTCCTGTCCATTGTTGTAACATTCAAATCTATTGTTCTCAGATTCTGATCTATCCCTTCCCTCTCTCTGGAGCCACTGATCCCTGTCAGTGCTGAGCGTGATGTTACCTTTGACGCTATGTGATAACACATTGAAAGAGTCCCTTATTAATAGAAAAGGAAAACCCTCCAGTGACACAGTTAGGGTCCATGGAGACTGACATTAATTGCAGTTACTGAACAAACAGGTTCAGTTAACCCTTTTCATTTGGACACCTTTTGTACCACAATAAACGATAACATTTGCCCAGTCTGAATGGGATGTATGAGGATTGCTGAGGGAGAGAAAGATGAGAATAGCAGATGCACAGGCCAGAATCTTCCAATACACCTTGGATATGGGAGCCGTGGCAGAGGACTGGAGGGTTGCCAATGTTGCACTCTGATTAAAAAAGGAGAGGTGGAGTAAACACTGTATTTACTGTCACTGATGGGGAAAATTCCAGAGTTCACATCCCAGGACAAACGTATTTGCTGCTTGAGAAAAGAAAAAAAGCATGGACAACAAATGGCCAGCAGCAAGGATAGGGTAAGACAAGTCATGTCTAGTAAATGCCAACAACAACAACGTATATTTATATCGTGCCTTTTATGCAATAAAACATCGCAAGAGCTCCACAGGAGCATTATGAAGCAAAGTATGACACACAGCCACAACAGGAGATATGAGGTCAGATGACCAACAGCTTGGTCAAAGAGGAAGGTTTTATGTAGTGTCTTAAGGGAGGAATGTGATGCAGAGAGGCAGTGACAGTGGGATAGTGGTAATGTCACTGAACTAGTAATCCAGAGGCTCAGACTAATGCCCTGGGTTCAAATCCCACCATAGCAGCTGGCGGAATTTAAAATTCAATGATTTAATATATTCAATTGATAAATACAAATTTGGAATTGAAAGTTGGACTTAAGAATGTTGCCATGAAAGTATCATCGATTTTTATAACAATCTATCTGGTTCACTAATGTCCTTTAGGGAAGGTGATCTGCCATCCTTATCTGTTCTGGTCGCCATGTAACTCAATGTGGTTCACTTTTAACTGTCCTCTGAAATAGTCTAGAAAGCCAATCAGTGTCAAGCATAATTATGGATGGACAACAAAGATGCAGGAATGGTATTCCAGAGATTTACATAAGGGTCGTTAACTAGTCTCGGTCGTAACTCTGGACACAGGTCTTTGGGTCGACATTCCTGGGAATGATAATGTGAAGCCTCATGTCCACATTTCGAAACAATTGTTGTTTATAAACTGTCATCTTTTTGATTGGTTACTCGATGGTTCAATCATGAGTATTACAAGAAATAATGAGACAGCACTCAGAGCTCAAATTAAACACCAATGACTCTACTAGATTCAATAGGAATACTACTAGTTTACAATTATACAAAATACCCATTCACAATGTACCGGTGAACAATACACCCATTAGTCACAAATATGTTGCAAAGAGTCATGCATACATGATAACCCAGTGAGCATTTCCCTCCCTGCTAATCGTTCTGTCGCTGACCAATCTCCTCGACCTTATCATTGAATCACTATTTCCAATGATTTTGCACCTTTCATATCAAGGTGGGCTGAATGTTTCACTGACAAGATCACACTGTCCTATCAAAATCCACCGTAAGCTACAATTGTCCAATGAGATTCCTAATTCTTTGTTCAGATGATGATATGAGAGACTGCCTTGATGGTGAGCATGTGTTTACATTTCCTTCAGTATTTTCATCACCACTTGTGGATGTTACAGATGCCTCAGGATTGTTCTCAGCACAAACAATAGCAGCTTTTCTTCCTGGTCACATACACATTTGAAACCACAGGACAATTAAACAATACAAATCCCTTACATTCCTGACGTCTTACAAACTGTTGCTTAGAGAATTTCTGGTTTATTTGCATTTCAAAACAAGACATACTCTGACATCATTAATCATCTTGAATAAAACTCTAGAATTAAAATATCTATTCTCATGGTGTTCATTGTCAACTGTTGTAAAAACACATCTGGTTCACTAATGTCCATTAGGGAAGGAAATCTGCCATCCTAACCTGGTCTGGCCTACATGTGATTCCAGACTCACAGCAATGTGGTTGATTCTGAAATGGCCTAGCAAGCTGCTCAGTTGTACGAAACGGCTACAAAATCTAAGAAAAGCAATGAAACCAGACAGACCACCCAGCATCGACCTAGGCACCAGAAACAACAAAGACAAACCCAGCCCTGTCGGCCCTGTAAAGTCCTCCATACTAACATCTGGGGGCTTGTGCCAACGTTGGGAGAGCTGTCCCACAGGCTAGTCAAGCAGCAGAAAACATAGTCATACTCATCGAATCACACCTTACAGACAGTGTCCCAGACAATGCCATCACCATCCCCAGGTATGGACTACAGGGGTTCAAGAAGACAGCTCAGCACCACCATCTCAAGGGCAATTAGGGATGGCAATAAATGCTGGCAGAGCCAGCGACACCCACATCCCATGAATGAGCGAATAAAAGAAATGCCCTGTGTTTAGCTAAATCCCAACAGCTTCAGACACAATCAGTCAACAGTGGGCAGTAGTGGCTGCTGTCTCCAAACACAAAGCTGGATATCTGCGTCCTTGTTGGGACAAAACTGTAGGATTGAGTTTATTTTATGATAGGACTGTTAGAACTTAGTTGTCATTTCCTTCAGTATAACGGTTAAAATAGTATTCTGTATGTAACATAACCACAACGCATGATGTTAGCTAAATATCTGGACAAGTCCTGACCTGTTGAGACCCTTTATTTTAAAGTCGTTAGACTGTGGATTATCCCAGGGAGACTGCTGGTTTTTAAACGGTATAAAACTGTAAACAATGCCCGTGTGGCCAGGAAGCTGTGAAATGAGATATGTACAATTCAATGCCATTAAGTGGTCACTGTGGTTGAATAGGCACAGCAGGGTGGCACCGGGTCAAGATATGACCTTTTGTAAAGGAATTCGGAGAGTTAAGGCAGCTGGAATCTGGAGGCCCCTCCCCTCCCCCCGCCACTCCCCACTGAACGACAATGACAATGACTTAAACCAGGCTCAAGGTACTATCATGGAAGGGTAGTTAGTTAATGACTGACCAATCAAATGAACAGAAATGGCCTTTTACCTAATATGGAACAGAACCAAGCTGGGAAATGTGTATAAATTAAGAGCTTGTAAGACCCCAAAAGGGCACATCATCATCAAGAAGAAGACAGAAGATAGACTCCAATGAAGAGACAAGGTTCGACAGATAACCGGAGGTTGAGGACCGGGTGTTCCATTGAGAACACAACTGCTGACCACTTCCCTTTGCTCAATATTACCATGTTCTGCTTATTGTGCTGAACTTCATTCAGTCTGTGAAGCTTGTGAAAGCAGCCTCGTACACATGTAGTTTTATAGCTAGTCTGAGCTGCAAGTCCCTTTTAGATCTGATCTCCCAACATCGACTGTCATTGTAATTGACCTAAGTCTGACAATTACATTAAATCAAACCCCAGATCTTACAAGTGGTGCTGAAACCCGGGACTTTGACTACTATGCAAACCGAGGGTGTTGTAGCAAAGTTTCGCAAACATATCAATATTCGTTTGACCAGTGAAAACTCTTGCAGGGATAAACTCTTTTGAGGGGCAGACGATTATACTGACCCAGTGATGTCTCTTTAAATACACATTATGTCACAAAAAGACAATGGGAAGAAGGGTCTCTGGGAAACATATGAGGAAGAGTTAAGCACTCAGTGTAATATGGACAGTATCCAGTCCCTGTTCGGAGACTGTGTATGGAAGCATGCACACGTTCCTTTTAAAATATAGTGAAGTTTATCCAGGCACACGTCTTGGCTAAACATCAGAAGGGTGAAAAGGCTTTAAATCTGACTCCATGTGCAGCATCGTGCACAGTGCGATGAGGAAGTGATCGAGTCACAGGTGAGAGAAATGGTAGTTCAAAGTGAACAGACCCAGCAGCAGCAGCAGACACAGCTACATGAGTTACACAATAAGCTAGTGTACTTTACTGTCACTATACAACAACAGCCACTTAATGCAGGACAAGCTTGTGCAGTTCAGCAGCAGTTAGAGTTAGCAGAGAAACATACTGTCACTGTCACACAGGATAATGTCCAGTTGACCCAGCAGTTAGAGGATTCTAGAGGTGTCCTTAGGGAGTTACAGGAGTGACCCCACCGGAAGACAGAGCATGCACAGTACAGGTCTAACATTCAGTGATTGCAAACCCAGAGGGAAAGCAGCTCCCAGGCGGGTGTAGCAGCCTTCACAAAAAGCAGAGTATCACACAGGTGGCACTAAAACGGAGCAGGAGGCCTCGGAGGGGGACAATGTTGGAGAGGGAGAACGTTTACCAATCTGTCCCGTTAAGGTAACCTCCTTGACAGGCTGTCCCGTTAATGTGGTGACAACACCGAATGGAACAGTCTGTTACTCTCAATCCCACCAAGTCACGTGTGACGTTAACAAAGAACAAAGAACAAAGAAAATTACAGCACAGGAACAGGCCCTTCGGCCCTCCAAGCCTACGCCGATCCAAATCCTCTATCTAAACCTGTTGCCTATTTTCTAATGGTCTGTATCTCTTTACTTCCTGCCCATTCATGTATCTGTCTAGATACATCTTAAAAGACGCTATTGTGCCCGCGTCTACCACCTCCACCAGCAATGCGTTCCAGGCACCCACCACCCTCTGCGTAAAGAACTTTCCACACATATCCCCCCTAAAGTTTTCACCTTTCACTTTGAACTCGTGTCCCCTTGCAATTGAATCCCCCACTCTGGGAAAAAGCTTCTTGCTATCCACCCTGTCTGTCCCTGAGATATAAAAGGAAAGGAAATCTTTCGGAGCCACAGTAAGGCTTAAACAATGTCTGAGGAGAACAGGAGGAAAAACTTGTGTTTGAGTAAGTGGGTCTGTTTTTGTATTTGAAGTTTCCTGTTTGATTTCTTTGTCTGTCTCAGCCAGTGTCTATTACGGTCAGTTACGTCTGGTCCTGCATGCTGTCTAAAAGTAGTTGGTTGTTTAACATGTGTGTATAGTTATATTTTAAATTGGTGTGAGTGGGGAGGACAAAAGTTTTGATAACGTGGATGTTGGAGTGTTAAAAGCAATTGCTTTCTGCTGGGAAGGAGACAGAGATAAAGAAAGAAAGGGAGACAGAGAGAGAGAGAGAGTGAGAGAGAGAATGAGTGAGAGAGAGAGACAGAGAGAGAGAGGGGGAGAGAGTGAGAGAGTGAGAGAGGGAGTGAGTTAGAGAGAGAGAGAGAGAGGTGTTCCTCCAGGGGGGATAATGAGTAATGACACTCAGGGATAGAGGAAATGTGAGCTCTGGTACTTTGATTGTTCCTGTAGGTAAAAACCTTGAAAACCCTCTTTCCACCTCCTGCTGCTATGGGTGTGGATGACATGGACTGAAGTTCCTGTCTTTAACAGGGATCTATTCAGAATCTGGCACACTTGAGGCCTTCCACCATCGGTGGGTACCGCAGGGGCTGGGATGCATCTTTAATGCCGAGAATGGCATTTTAATTTGAGTTTTTGGTTTATTTATCTGTTTTTAATAAACTTAATTCAAAATTTAAATAAAGGGGTCCTGGCGAATAAAGTCCCCCTGGACAAAAAAACAAAACGGGCCTGAGGGTCAGATCGAGAGTAAATCTCCCTCTACACTGTTGAGGGTGTGGAGGGATAAACATAGATGTCTCGTGAGACTGAGGTCTCTGAACCTCCTCACCTCTCCATGAATAAGAGGAGGAGGCATCCCTCCACTGCAGATTGCCGAGAGGAACAGGGTCAGTCTCCTGGCGGGTCCTCGGACTCCCCGCACTATCAGCACCATTGGGGCTCGAGCCCTAAGTCACAGCTTTCTATCCCATAAAATGGAGTGGGGACAGAAGCCTCTGTACCATTCGCAACACCCGAGGTGGGGCGGGGGAGTGGTGAAGGGCCCCTCCCCTGATGGGGGAGCCTGTGGATCCACCAGGAGAAAACATTCCATCTCCCACTTGGTCCGGTGTCCTGGGTGGGGCTGAGATCTGTGAGGGTCAACGCTCTCGGCCACCTGTTCTTGCCATCCAGGATGGATCCGACCCGTCGGTTGATTTGAATAATGTTAACAGTGCTCTGTCTGCTGGTACTGTGGCGCTGGCAGGGTGGGAGATGGCCTCCTCTCTCTACCTCGGGTCCCGCTCTGGCTGGATTTCCAGAGTCAAGAAACAACTGCCTCCCCCGAGGCTGATCACGAGCCCGGGCACCGAGGGGGAGAGGGTGTCCTCAACCACAGGCACTCATATTCCCAGTTTCCCCAGAGGAATATAGGAATGACTCCTCCACCACCGATCCTGGGGATGTGATCATGAGGGAGGTGAGACTCGCTGGCGTGGCCGGGATGTCCACACCGCATTGTGTGGTGGGTGTGTCGGCCACTGGCGGTGACGGCCCGGAGGAGGATGGAGTCTCGGTGAGGGGCACGGAGGACGACCTTGAATCCATTGCCAGTGAGGCGGTGCACTCCCTCCTGCCTCCTACCGAGTCTCCTCTCATCCCCATTGTAGAACTCCGGGACTTCCTTGCTGCTTGCAGGGAAGTTCAGCCGCCCCTTGACCAGTGTGTGTAGCTGGCGCTGATCATCTGGTCTGTCCGTCTTGCCCCCAAGGAGGGTTGCTAATTTGCAGACATGAAAAAGGTCGTGCGATGCCTGTTCAATGTGTTCCTCTCCGGGTTGCTGGGGGAGTGCAAGGCGATGAGCAGTTCCACTCTCTCCTCACAGTAAGGTATTGGTGACAGGATGGTGGTATTTTTGACATGAAGATATCCATAGCCAGCCTCAACATCAACAGCAGCAGGGTGTCTCTCAGCCGTTTTCACAATCTCACAGTCCTCAGGGAAGGGAGATTTGTGATGGGTTTTATGCAGGAAACCCACACCGTTCCGGGAGATGAAGCCACCTGGCTCCTGGAGTAGCAGGGTGACTTGATGGATCAACTACCTCAAATTAGTGGACGCCTGGTGGAGCCTCACAGCTCCAGGGACCCGGGTTCGATTCTGGGTACTGCCTGTGCGGAGTTTGCAAGTTCTCCCTGTGTCTGCGTGGGTTTCCTCCGGGTGCTCCGGTTTCCTCCCACATGCCAAAGACTTGCAGGTTGATAGGTTAATTGGCCATTATAAATCGCCCCTAGTATAGGTAGGTGGTCGGGAAATATATAGGGACAGGTGGGGATGTGATAGGAATATGGGATTAGTGTAGGATTAGTATAAATGGGTGGTTGATGGTCGGCACAGACTCGGTGGGCCGAAGGGCCTGTTTCAGTGCTGTATCTCTAAACTAAACTAAACTAAACTCCAGTGCTTTCGTCTGGAGGACTCAGAAGAAGGGTACCGGAATTGACCGCCTCTACATTTTACAGGCATACGCCTCCTGCATCTCGGTGGCCTCCAAGTGGCTGGTTCCGTGCTCGGATCACCACCTGATGTGGGAGGAATTCACTCCACTCCGCACACGGGACGGGTCCCTGTAATGGCACTTTTAACAAATGGCTGCTGGAGGACGAGTGATTCCGTGACTCATTCCATCGATTCTGGGCTGACTGGAGAAGGAAGCAGGGAGGCTTCCTCTACTTGAGGCTATGGTGGGATGTGATCAAGACTCACATCCGCGTCTTCTGTCAGGAGAACACGAAGGTGTCGACCAAGAGGCGGGAAGCCGAGATCGAGCTTCTAGAGAGGGAGGTGCTTGACTTGGAGTCCCATCTCGGTCAGGCCATCACAGACCCCATCCTGTGGCAGGTGTACAAAGAGAAGAGGGCGCGCTGAGGGACCTGCAGCTCACGAGGCGTGTACGTGAGGTCGCGGATCCAGATCCTGGAAGATTTGAACCGCGCCTCACCCTTCTTCTACTCAGTGGAAAATTGGCAGAGGGTGCATAAGCAGCTCTTCGAGCAGCTGGCAGACGATGGATCCGGAGGGAATGGGAATATTGGTCCGAACCTATAACAGTGCATTGCTCTCTCCGGACCCGTCCAGCGAGGACACGTGTAGAGTTTTGTAGGAGGACCTGCCAAAGATCAGACTGGAGGGCGCCAAAGGATTGGAGACTCCGCTCACATTAGCACAATTGTACGGTGCCCTCCACCAGCACTGAATGGGCAAATCGCCGGGGCTGGACGGGGCCACCGTGGAGTTCCTCGGGACATTGGGATACGTCCTGAGGACAACAACGTGCAGTTCCTGGGGGAAAGCCTGGCGACTCGGGGGTGCCCCTCTCGTGGCACAGGGCTGTTGTCATCCTGTTGCTGAAAAGGGGTGATCTCTGCTTGCTTAAGAACGGGCGTCCGGTCTCCCTCCTCAACATGGATTATAAGATCTACCTACGTCCAGGAATTCCCAGAGAAACACATCTCCAGAGGCACTAATTACAGTCCCCATATCCTCTGTCAACCCTGAATGTCTGTAGCAGCTCACAACATAACCTCCAGAAAGCCATCCACAGCACCTCCACTGACTTTACAATAGCAGAAGTAAGTCAAAACACCCACACCTGTAAGTTGGATGCCTGGTCCTTTTACATAACACTTGTGCTGCTGAATGTATGTTCAGCTGAGCGTGACTAACACAGGCGGTCAGTAGACGTGCACAGACGAAGCTACAAAGACGTCTGGCAAAGATGTCGGAATGGTTGATTGATGTCAATTCAAACCCCTCCTCACACTAACAGCACATGGTCAATTAGCCTGGGCGAGAGACTGGCACAACATGGGACATGTAATGACCACACTAGAGCCCTGTCCAGAATGAGGCACAGTGTTAAGCACACCAAAGCCCTGCCCGTCATGGGTCACAGTGCTGACCATATTAGAGCCCTGCCCAAAATGGAGGAATGTCATGGCCACACGAGAGCCCTGTCCAACATGGGTAACTATGCTGACCACACTACAGACGTGCACAACATTGGGCACCATGCTGACCACACTGGAACACTACCCAGCATAGGGCACCATGCTGACCTCACTAGAACCCTACCCAGCAAATGGGAACGGAGCTGACCACACTAGAACCCTGCCCAGCATGGAGCACCGTGCTGACCACACACGAACCCTACCCAGCAAATGGGAACGGTGCTGACCACACACGAACCCTACCCAGCATCGGGCACCATGCTGACCACACTAGAACACAGCCCAGCATGGGGCACTGTGCTGACCTCACTAACGCCCAGCCCAGCATGGGGCCCTGTGCTGACCACACTAGAGCCCTGGACAGCATGGGGCACTGTGCTGATCATACTACAGTCCTGTGCAGCATGAGGCACTGTGCTGATCACACTACAATCCTGTCCAGCATGGGGCACTGTGCTGACCACACTAGAGCCCTGCACAGCATGGGGCACTGTGCTGATCACACCACAGTCCTGTCCAGCAAGGGCACATTGCTAACCACACGAGAGCCCTGGCTAGCATGGGGCACTGTGCTGACCACACTAAAGTCCTGTCCAGAATGGGGCACTGTGCTGACCACACTAGATCCCTGTCCAGCATAGGGCACTGTGCTGATCACACTCGAGCCCTGTCCAGCAGAGGGCACTGTGCTGATGTCACTCCAGTCCTGTCCAGCATGAGGCACTGTGCTGATCACACGACAGTCCTGTCCAGCATGAGGCACTGTGCTGATCACACGACAGTCCTGTCCAGCATGAGGCACTGTGCTGACCACACTGGAACACTGCCCAGCATGGGGCACTGTGCTGACCACACTGGAACACTGCCCAGCATGGGGCACTGTGCTGACCACACTCGAGCCCTGTCCAGCAGAGGGCACTGTGCTGATGTCACTCCAGTCCTGTCCAGCATGAGGCACTGTGCTGATCACACGACAGTCCTGTCCAGCATAGGGCACTGTGCTGACCACACTGGAACACTGCCCAGCATGGGGCACTGTGCTGATCACACTCGAGCCCTGTCCAGCAGAGGGCACTGTGCTGATGTCACTCCAGTCCTGTCCAGCATGAGGCACTGTGCTGATCACACGACAGTCCTGTCCAGCATAGGGCACTGTGCTGACCTCACGAACGACCAGCCCAGCAATGGCACTGTGCAGATCACGCTTGTCCCCAGTCCAGCATGGGGCATTGTGCTGAGCACACTATAACCCATGTCCAACCTGGGGCATTGTGCTGAACACACTAGATCCCTGTCCAATACGGGACACTGTGCTGACCACACGATAACCCTGACCAGCATGGGGCTCTGTGCTGACCACACTAGAATCGTTCCAGCATTGGGCACTGTGCTGACCACACTAGCGTCTTTCCAGCATGGGGCACGGTGCTGACCACATTTGATCCCTTCCCAGCATGGGGCGCTGTGTTGACCTCTCTGGCGCACTGTAAAGCATGGGGCACTGTGCTGACCAACTGGAGTCCTGCCCAGCACGAGGAGGCAAGTGCTGACCACACTGGAGCCCTACCTAGCATGGGGCAATGTGCTGAGCACACTAGTGACCTGCGCAACATGGAGCATTGTGCTGACCACACTGGAGATCTGCCCAGCATGGGGCACCGTGCTGATCACACCACAGTCCTTTACAGCATGAGGCACTGTGCTGATCACACTACAGGCCTGTACAGCATGGGGCACTGTGCTGATCACACTACAGTCCTGTCCAGCATGGGGCACTGTGCCGATCACACTACAGGCCTGTACAGCATGGGGCACTGTGCTGACCACACTAGAATCCTGTCCAGCTTGAGGCACTGTGCTGATCACACTACAGTCCTGCCGAGCATGGGGCACTGTGCTGACCACTCTAGAGTCCTGTCCAGGATGAGACACAGTGCTGATCACACTGCAGTCCTGTCCAGCATGAGGCACTGTGCTGACCACACTGGAACACTGCCCAGCATGGGGCACTGTGCTGACCACACTAGAACCCTGCCCAGCATGGGGCACTGTGCTGACCACACTAGAATCCTTCCAGCATGAGGCACTGTGTTGACCACACTAGCGTCTTTCCAGCATGGGGCACTGTGCTGACCACTGTAGAGCACTGTAAAGCATGGGGCACTATGCTGACCAGACTATAACCCTGCCCAGCATGGGGCACTGTGCTGATCACACTGGAACCCTGCCCAGCATGGGGCTCTGCGCTGTACACACTAGAGCCCTGACCAGCATGGGGCTCTGTGCTGTACACACTAGAACCCTGACCAGCATAGGGCACTGTGCGGACCACACTAGAACCCTGCCCAGCATGGGGCACTGTGCTGACCACACTATAAACCTGCCCAGCATGGGGCTCTGTGCTGACCACACTAGAATCTTCCCAGCATGGGGCACTGTGCTGACCACACGAGCGTCTTTCCAACATGGGGCACGGTGCTGACCACTCTAGAGCACTGTAAAGCATGGGGCACTGTGCTGACCACATTTGATCCCTTCCCAGCATGGGGCGCTGTGCTGACCTCTCCAGAGCACTGTAAAGCATGGGGCACTGTGCTGACCACACTGGAGCCCTACCTAGCATGGGTCAATGTGCTGATCACACTCGTGACCTGCCCAAAATGGAGCACTGTGCTGACCACACTAGCGACATGCCCAGCAGGGGCACTGTGCTGATCACACTACAGTCATGTACAACATGGAAAATGTGCTGACCACACCAGAGTCCTGTCCAGCATGAGGCACTGTGCTGATCACACTACAGTCCTGCCCTGCACGGGGCACTCTCCCGACCACTCTAGACGACTGTCCAGCATGAGGCACAGTGCTGATCACACTACAGTCCTGTCCAACATAGGGCACTGTGCTGACCACACTAAAGCCCTGTCCAGCATGGGGCACTGTGCTGATCACACTACAGTCCTGTGCAGCATGAGGCACTGTGCTGACCACACTAGAGCCCTGTGCAGCATGGGGCACTGTTATGATCACACTACAGTCCTGTCCAGCAAGGGGCAATGTGCTGATCACACTGCAGTCCTGTCCAGCATGGGGCAATGTGCTGATCACACTACAGTCCTGTCCAGCATGGGGCAATGTGCTGATCACACTACAGTCCTGGACAGCATGGGGTACTGTTCTGACCACTCGAGCGCCCTGTCCAAAATGGGGCAAAGTGCTGAACAAACTAGATCCCTTTCCAACATGGTGCACTGTTCTGATCACACGACAGTCCTGCACAGCATGGGGAACTGTGCTGACCACTCGAGCGCCCTGTCCAAAATGGGGCATAGTGCTGACCACTCGAGCGCCCTGTCCAAAATGAGGCATAGTGCTGAACACACTAGATCCCTTTCCAACATGGTGCATTGTGCTGAACACACTGGATCCCTGTCCAACCTGGGGCATTGTGCTGAACACACTGGATCCCTGTCCAACATGGTGCATTGTGCTGAACACACTGGATCCCTGTCCAACCTGGTGCATTGTGCTGAACACACTAGATCCCTGTCCAACATGGTGCATTGTGCTGAACACATTGGATCCCTGTCCAACCTGGGGCATTGTGCTGAACACACTGGATCCCTGTCCAACATGGTGCATTGTGCTGAACACACTGGATCCCTGTCCAACATGGGGCATTGTGCTGAACAAACTAGATCCCTGTCCAACATGGGGCACTGTGCTGAACACACTAGATCCCTGTCCAGCATGGGGCATTGTGCTGAACACACTAGATCCCTGTCCAACATGGGGCACTGTGCTGAACACACTAGATCCCTGTCCAACTTGGGGCATTGTGCTGAACACACTAGATCCCTGTCCAACATGGGGCACTGTGCTGAACACACTAGATCCCTGTCCAACATGGGGCATTGTGCTTAACACACTAGATCCCTGTCCAACATGGGGCATTGTGCTGAACACACTAGATCCCTGTCCAGCATGGGGCATTGTGCTGAACACACTAGATCCCTGTCCAATATGGGGCACTGTGCTGAACACACTAGATCCCTGTCCAACATGGGGCATTGTGCTTAACACACTAGATCCCTGTACAACCTGGGGCATTGTGCTTAACACACTAGATCCCTGTCCAACATGGGGCATTGTGCTGAACACACTAGATCCCTGTCCAGCATGGGGCATTGTGCTGAACACACTAGATCCCTGTCCAATATGGGGCACCGTGCTTAACACGCTAGATCCCTGTCCAACCTGGGGCATTGTGCTGAACACACTAGATCCCTGTCCAAAATGGTGCATTGTGCTGAACACACTGGATCCCTGTCCAACATGGGGCATTGTGCTGAACACACTAGATCCCTGTCCAACATGGGGCACTGTGCTGAACACACCAGATCCCTGTCCAGCATGGGGCATTGTGCTCAACACACTAGATCCCTGTCCAACATGGGGCACTGTGCTGAACACACTAGATCCCTGTCCAACTTGGGGCATTGTGCTGAACACACTAGATCCCTGTCCAACATGGGGCACTGTGCTGAACACACTAGATCCCTGTCCAGCATGGGGCATTGTGCTGAACACACTAGATCCCTGTACAATATGGGGCACTGTGCTGAACACACTAGATCCCTGTCCAACATGGGGCATTGTGCTTAACACACTAGATCCCTGTCCAACATGGGGCATTGTGCTCAACACACTAGATCCCTGTCCAACATGGGGCATTGTGCTTAACACACTAGATCCCTGTCCAGCATGGGGCATTGTGCTGAACACACTAGATCCCTGTCCAATATGGGGCACTGTGCTTAACACACTAGATCCCTGTCCAACCTGGGGCATTGTGCTGAACACACTAGATCCCTTTCCAACCTGGTGCATTGTGCTGAACACACTAGATCCCTGTCCAACATGGGGCATTGTGCTTAACACACTAGATCCCTGTCCAACATGGGGCATTGTGCTTAACACACTAGATCCCTGTCCAACCTGGGGCATTGTGCATAACACACTAGATCCCTGTCCAACATGGGGCATTTTGCTGAACACACTAGATCCCTGTCTAATATGGGGCACTGTGCTGAACACACTAGATCCCTGTCCAACATGGGGCATTGTGCTTAACACACTAGATCCCTGTCCAACCTGGGGCATTGTGCTGAACACACTAGATCCCTTTCCAATATGGGGCACTGTGCTGAACACACTAGATCCCTGTCCAGCATGGGGCACTGTGCTGACCAGACCAGCTGCCTGTCCAGCATGGGGCACTGTGCTGACCACACAAATCCCTGTCCGACATGTGGCACTGTGCTGACCACACTAGATCTCGATTCAACATGGGGCACTGTGCTAAACATACAAGATCCCTGTCCAATATGGGGCACTGTGCTGACCACACTAGACCCATGTCCAGCATGGGGCACTGTGCTGATCACACTACTGTCTTGTCCAGCATGAGGCACTGTGCTGATCACACTACAGTGCTGTCCAGCATGAGGCACTGTGCTGATCACACTACAGTCCTGTCCAGCATGAGGCACTGTGCTGATCACACTACAGTCCTGTACAATATAGGGCACTGATCTGACCACACTAGAGCCCTATCCAGCATGGGGCACTGTGCTGATCACAAAACAGTCCTGTCCAGCATGAGGCACTGTGCTGATGACACTACAGTCCTGTCCAGCATGGGGCACTGTGCTGATCACACTGGAGCCCTGTCCAGCATGGGGCACTGTTCTGAAAACAGTACAGTCCTGTCCAAAATGAGGCTCTGTGCTGATCACACTACAGTCCTGTACAGCATGGGGCACTGTGCTGACCACACTGGAGCCCTGTCCAGCATGGGACACTGTGCTGAGCACACTACAGTCCTGTCCAGCATGAGGCACTGTGCTGATCACACTATAGTCCTTTCCAGCATGAGGCACTGTGCTGATCACACTATAGTCCTGTCCAGAATGAGGCACTGTGCTGATCACACTGCAGTCCTGCCCAGCATGGGGCACTGTGCTGATTACACTACAGTCCAGTCCAGCATGAGGCACTGTGCTGATCACACTATAGTCCTGTCCAGCATAGGGCACTGTGCTGATCACACTACAGTCCTGCCCAGCATGGGGCACTGTGCTGATTACATTACAGTCCAGTCCAGCATGAGGCACTGTGCTGATCACACTACAGTCTTGTCCAGCATGGGGCACTGTGCTGATCACACTACAGTCCTGTCCAGCATGGGGCACTGTGCTGATCACACTATAGTCCTGTCCAGCATGGGGCACTGTGCTGATCACACTACAGTCCTGTCCAGCATGGGGCACTGTGCTGATCACACTACAGTCCTGTCCAGCATGGGGCACTGTGCTGATCACACTACAGTCCTGTCCAGCATGAGGCACTGTGCTGATCACACTACAGTCCTGTCCAGCATGGGGCACTGTGCTGATCACACTACAGTCCTGTCCAGCATGGGGCACTGTGCTGATCACACTACAGTCCTGTCCAGCATGAGGCACTGTGCTGACCACACAGGAGCCCTGTCCAGCATGGGGCACTGTGCTGATCACACTAGAGCCCTGTCCAGCATGGGGCACTGTGCTGATCACACTACAGTCCTGTCCAGCATGGGGCACTGTGCTGATCACACTACAGTCCTGTCCAGCATGGGGCACTGTGCTGATCACACTGGAGCCCTGTCCAGCATGAGGCACTGTGCTGATCACACTACAGTCCTGTCCAGCATGAGGCAATGTGCTGATCACACTACAGTCCTGTCCAGCATGGGGCAATGTGCTGATCACACTACAGTCCTGTCCAGCATGAGGCACTGTGCTCATCACACTACAGTCCTGTCCAGCATGGGGCACTGTGCTGATCACACTACAGTCCTGTGCAGCATGGGGCACTGTGCTGATCACACTACAGTCCTGTCCAGCATGAGGCACTGTGCTGATCACACTACAGTCCTGTCCAGCATGAGGCAATGTGCTGATCACACTACAGTCCTGTCCAGCATGGGGCAATGTGCTGATCACACTACAGTCCTGTGCAGCATGGGGCACTGTGCTGATCACACTACAGTCCTGTCCAGCATGAGGCACTGTGCTCATCACACTACAGTCCTGTCCAGCATGAGGCACTGTGCTGATCACACTACAGTCCAGTCCAGCATGGGGCACTGTGCTGATCACACTACAGTCCAGTCCAGCATGGGACACTGTGCTGATCACACTACAGTCCTGTCCAGCATGGGGCAGTGTGCTGATCACACTACAGTCCTGTCCAGCATGGGGCACTGTGCTGATCACACTACAGTCCTGTCCAGCATGAGGCACTGTGCTGATCACACTACAGTCCTGTCCAGCATGAGGCACTGTGCTCATCACACTACAGTCCTGTCCCGCATGGGGCAATGTGCTGATCACACTGCAGTCCTGTCCAGCATGAGGCACTGTGCTGATCACACTACAGTCCTGTCCCGCATGGGGCAATGTGCTGATCACACTACAGTCCTGTCCAGCATGAGGCACTGTGCTCATCACACTACAGTCCTGTCCCGCATGGGGCAATGTGCTGATCACACTACAGTCCTGTCCAGCATGGGGCACTGTGCTGATCACACTACAGTCCTGTCCCGCATGGGGCAATGTGCTGATCACACTACAGTCCTGTCCAGCATGAGGCACTGTGCTCATCACACTACAGTCCTGTCCCGCATGGGGCAATGTGCTGATCACACTACAGTCCTGTCCCGCATGGGGCAATGTGCTGATCACACTGCAGTCCTGTCCAGCATGAGGCACTGTGCTCATCACACTACAGTCCTGTCCCGCATGGGGCAATGTGCTGATCACACTACAGTCCTGTCCAGCATGGGGCACTGTGCTGATCACACTACAGTCCTGTCCAGCATGAGGCACTGTGCTGATCACACTACAGTCCTGTCCAGCATGGGGCAGTGTGCTGATCACACTTCAGTCCTGTCCAGCATGAGGCACTGTGCTGATCACACTACAGTCCTGACCAGCATGGGGCAGTGTGCTGATCACACTACAGTCCTGTCCAGCATGAGGCACTGTGCTCATCACACTACAGTCCTGTCCAGCATGGGGCAATGTGCTGATCACACTACAGTCCTGTCCAGCATGAGGCACTGTGCTCATCACACTACCGTCCTGTCCAGCTTGAGGCACTGTGCTGATCACACTACAGTCCTGTCCAGCATGAGGCACTGTGCTGATCATACTACAGTCCTGTCCAGCATGAGGCAATGTGCTGATCACACTACAGTCCTGTCCAGCATGGGGCACTGTGCTGATCACACTACAGTCCAGTCCAGCATGGGGCAATGTGCTCATCACATCACAGTCCTGTCCAGCATGAGGCAATGTGCTGATCACACGACAGTCCTGTCCAGCATGTGGCACTGTGCTGATCACACTACAGTCCTGTCCAGCATGAGGCACTGTGCTGATCACACTACAGTCCTGTCCAGCATGGGGCAGTGTGCTGATCACACTACAGTCCTGTCCAGCATGAGGCACTGTGCTGATCACACTACAGTCCTGTCCAGCATGGGGCAGTGTGCTGATCACACTACAGTCCTGTCCAGCATGGGGCACTGTGCTGATCACAGTACAGTCCTGTCCAGCATGAGGCACTGTGCTGATCACACTACAGTCCTGTCCAGCATGAGGCACTGTGCTGATCACACTACAGTCCTGTCCAGCATGGGGCAGTGTGCTGATCACACTACAGTCCTGTCCAGCATGAGGCACTGTGCTGATGACACTACAGTCCTGTCCAGCATGGGGCAATGTGCTGATCACACTACAGCCCTGTCCAGCATGAGGCACTGTGCTCATCACACTACAGTCCTGTCCAGCATGAGGCACTGTGCTGATCACACTACAGTCCTGTCCAGCATGAGGCACTGTGCTGATCACACTACAGTCCTGTCCAGCATGAGGCAATGTGCTGATCACACTACTGTCCTGTCCAGCATGGGGCACTGTGCTGATCACACTACAGTCCAGTCCAGCATGGGGCAATGTGCTCATCACACTACAGTCCTGTCCAGCATGAGGCACTGTGCTGATCACACTACAGTCCTGTCCAGCATGAGGCACTGTGCTGATCACACTACAGTCCAGTCCAGCATGGGGCACTGTGCTGATCACACTACAGTCCAGTCCAGCATGGGGCACTGTGCTGATCACACTACAGTCCTGTCCAGCATGGGGCAGTGTGCTGATCACACTACAGTCCTGTCCAGCATGGGGCACTGTGCTGATCACACTACAGTCCTGTCCAGCATGAGGCACTGTGCTGATCACACTACAGTCCTGTCCAGCATGAGGCACTGTGCTCATCACACTACAGTCCTGTCCAGCATGGGGCAATGTGCTGATCACACTGCAGTCCTGTCCAGCATGGGGCAATGTGCTGATCACACTACAGTCCTGTCCAGCATGGGGCACTGTGCTGATCACACTACAGTCCTGTCCAGCATGATGCACTGTGCTCATCACACTGCAGTCCTGTCCAGCATGAGGCACTGTGCTCATCACACTACAGTCCTGTCCAGCATGAGGCACTGTGCTGATCACACTACAGTCCTGTCCAGCATGGGGCAGTGTGCTGATCACACTACAGTCCTGTCCAGCATGGGGCACTGTGCTGATCACAGTACAGTCCTGTCCAGCATGAGGCACTGTGCTGATCACACTACAGTCCTGTCCAGCATGAGGCACTGTGCTGATCACACTACAGTCCTGTCCAGCATGGGGCAGTGTGCTGATCACACTACAGTCCTGTCCAGCATGAGGCACTGTGCTCATCACACTACAGTCCTGTCCAGCATGGGGCAATGTGCTGATCACACTACAGTCCTGTCCAGCATGAGGCACTGTGCTCATCACACTACCGTCCTGTCCAGCTTGAGGCACTGTGCTGATCACACTACAGTCCTGTCCAGCATGAGGCACTGTGCTGATCATACTACAGTCCTGTCCAGCATGAGGCAATGTGCTGATCACACTACAGTCCTGTCCAGCATGGGGCACTGTGCTGATCACACTACAGTCCAGTCCAGCATGGGGCAATGTGCTCATCACATCACAGTCCTGTCCAGCATGAGGCAATGTGCTGATCACACGACAGTCCTGTCCAGCATGTGGCACTGTGCTGATCACACTACAGTCCTGTCCAGCATGAGGCACTGTGCTGATCACACTACAGTCCTGTCCAGCATGGGGCAGTGTGCTGATCACACTACAGTCCTGTCCAGCATGAGGCACTGTGCTGATCACACTACAGTCCTGTCCAGCATGGGGCAGTGTGCTGATCACACTACAGTCCTGTCCAGCATGGGGCACTGTGCTGATCACAGTACAGTCCTGTCCAGCATGAGGCACTGTGCTGATCACACTACAGTCCTGTCCAGCATGAGGCACTGTGCTGATCACACTACAGTCCTGTCCAGCATGGGGCAGTGTGCTGATCACACTACAGTCCTGTCCAGCATGAGGCACTGTGCTGATGACACTACAGTCCTGTCCAGCATGGGGCAATGTGCTGATCACACTACAGCCCTGTCCAGCATGAGGCACTGTGCTCATCACACTACAGTCCTGTCCAGCATGAGGCACTGTGCTGATCACACTACAGTCCTGTCCAGCATGAGGCACTGTGCTGATCACACTACAGTCCTGTCCAGCATGAGGCAATGTGCTGATCACACTACTGTCCTGTCCAGCATGGGGCACTGTGCTGATCACACTACAGTCCAGTCCAGCATGGGGCAATGTGCTCATCACACTACAGTCCTGTCCAGCATGAGGCACTGTGCTGATCACACTACAGTCCTGTCCAGCATGAGGCACTGTGCTGATCACACTACAGTCCAGTCCAGCATGGGGCACTGTGCTGATCACACTACAGTCCAGTCCAGCATGGGGCACTGTGCTGATCACACTACAGTCCTGTCCAGCATGGGGCAGTGTGCTGATCACACTACAGTCCTGTCCAGCATGGGGCACTGTGCTGATCACACTACAGTCCTGTCCAGCATGAGGCACTGTGCTGATCACACTACAGTCCTGTCCAGCATGAGGCACTGTGCTCATCACACTACAGTCCTGTCCAGCATGGGGCAATGTGCTGATCACACTGCAGTCCTGTCCAGCATGGGGCAATGTGCTGATCACACTACAGTCCTGTCCAGCATGGGGCACTGTGCTGATCACACTACAGTCCTGTCCAGCATGATGCACTGTGCTCATCACACTGCAGTCCTGTCCAGCATGAGGCACTGTGCTCATCACACAACAGTCCAGTCCAGCATGAGGCACTGTGCTGATCACACTACAGTCCTGTCCACCATGGGGCAATGTGCTGATCACACTACAGTCCTGTCCAGCATGGGGCACTGTGCTGATCACACTACAGTCCTGTCCAGCATGGGGCACTGTGCTCATCACACTAGATCCATGTCCAGTATGAGGCACTGTGCTGACCACAATAGATCCCTGTCCAGTATGAGGCACTGTGCTGACCACACTGGATCCCTGTCCAGTGTGGGGCACTGTGCTGACCACACTAGATCCCTGTCCAGTATGAGGCACTGTGCTGACCACACAAGATCCCTGTCCAGTATGGGGCACTGTGCTGACCACACTAGACCCCTGTCCAGTATGAGGCACTGTGCTGACCACACTAGACCCCTGTCCAGTATGAGGCACTGTGCTGACCACACTAGATCCCTGTCCAGTATGGGGCACTGTGCTGACCACAATAGAATCCTTCCAGCATGGGGAACTGTGCTGACCACAATAGAATCCTTCCAGCATGGGGAACTGTGCTGACCACACTAGCTTCTTTCCAGCATGGGGCTCTGTGCTGACCACAATAGAATCCTTCCAGCATGGGGAACTGTGCTGACCACACTAGCGTCTTTCCAGCATGGGTCACTGTGCTGACCACACTGGATCCCTGTCCAGTATGGGGCACTGTGCTGACCGCTCTAGAGCACTGTAAAGCATGGGGCACTGTGCTGACCACACTGGAACCCTGCCCAGCATGGGGCTCTGTGCTGACCACACTAGAGTCTTTCCAGCATGGGGCACTGTGCTGACCACACTAGCGTCTTTCCAGCATGGGGCACTGTGCTGACCACACTAGAACCCTGCCCAGCATGGGGCTCTGTGCTGACCACACTAGAGTCTTTCCAGCATGGGGCACTGTGCAGACCACACTAGCGTCTTTCCAGCGTGGGGCGATGTGCTGACCTCTCTGGAGCACTGTAAAGCATGGGGCACTGTGCTGACCACACTGGAGTCCTGCCCAGCACGAGGAGGCAAGTGCTGACCACACTGGAGCCCTACCTAGCATGGGGCACTGTGCTGACCACACTAGAACCCTGTCCAGCATGGTGCACTGTGCTGATTACACTGGAGACCTGCCGAACATGGAGCACTGTGCTGACCACACTAGAACCCTGTCCAGCATGGTGCACTGTGCTGATTACACTGGAGACCTGCCGAACATGGAGCACTGTGCTGATTACACTGGAGACCTGCCGAACATGGAGCACTGTGCTGACCACACTAGAACCCTGTCCAGCATGGTGCACTGTGCTGATTACACTGGAGACCTGCCGAACATGGAGCACTGTGCTGATTACACTGGAGACCTGCCGAACATGGAGCACTGTGCTGATTACACTGGAGACCTGCCGAACATGGAGCACTGTGCTGATTACACTGGAGACCTGCCGAACATGGAGCACTGTGCTGATTACACTGGAGACCTGCCGAACATGGAGCACTGTGCTGATTACACTGGAGACCTGCCGAACATGGAGCACTGTGCTGATCACACTAGAACCCTGCCCTGAATGGGGTACAGTGCTGACCACACTGTCCAGCATGGTGCACTGTGCTGATCACACTAGAACCCTGCCCAGCATGGTGCACTGTCCTGACCACACGAGAGCCCTGCCCTGAATGGGGTACAGTGCTGACCACACTGTCCAGCATGGTGTACTGTACTGTGCTGATTACACTAGATCCCTTCCCAGCATGGGGCACTGTGCTGACCACATTAGATCCCTTCCCAGCATGCGGCACTGTGCTGACCACATTAGATCCCTTCCCAGCATGGGGCACTGTGCTGACCACATTAGATCCCTTCCCAGCATGGTGCACTGTGCTGACCACATTAGATCCCTTCCCAGCATGGGGCACAGTGCTGAGCACAATATAGCGCTGCCCTGAATGCGTTGCAGTGCTGATCACACTAGGGTCTTGTCTAGCATGGGGCACGGTGCTGACCACATTAGATCTCTTCCCAGCATGGGACACTATGCTAACCACACTAGAGTCCTGCCCAGCATGGGACACTATGCTAACCACACGAGTGCACTGTCCAGCATGGGGCACTGTGCTGATCACACTGGAGTCCTGCCCAGCATGCGGCACTGTGCTGACCACATTAGATCCCTTCCCAGCATGGGGCACTGTGCTGACCACATTAGATCCCTTCCCAGCATGGTGCACTGTGCTGACCACATTAGATCCCTTCCCAGCATGGGGCACAGTGCTGAGCACAATATAGCGCTGCCCTGAATGCGTTACAGTGCTGATCACACTAGGGTCTTGTCTAGCATGGGGCACGGTGCTGACCACATTAGATCTCTTCCCAGCATGGGACATTATGCTAACCACACTAGAGTCCTGCCCAGCATGGGACACTATGCTAACCACACGAGTGCACTGTCCAGCATGGGGCACTGTGCTGATCACACTGGAGTCCTGCCCAGCATGGGACACTATGCTAACCACACGAGTGCACTGTCCAGCATGGGGCACTGTGCTGACCACATTCGATCCCTTCCCAGCATTGGGCACTGTGTTGACCACACTTGACTCCTGCCCAGCATGGGTTACAGTGATGACCACACTAGAGTCTTGTCCAGCATGGGGCACTGTGCTGACTGTACTAGAGCCCTGCACGGTATGGGGCGCTGTGCAGTTTCAGCAGCAGATGGACTGAGACAGGGATGAAGTTGGCGATGTTACCGAGGTGGAAATAGACGGTTGTAATGATATCCTGAAAATGAGGTTAAATCTCATTTTGTGGTCAAATGTGACACCAAGGTTGCAAACAGACTGTTTGAATCTCAGACTGTTACCAGGGAGAGGGATGGAATCAATAGCAAGGGAACAGAGTTGGAGTGGGGAGTCCAAACAATGGCTTCAGTCTTCCCAATATTTAATTGGAGGAAATTTCTGCTCATCCAGTACTGGGTGTCGGATAATCAGTCTGATAATTAAACAACAGTGGAGAAGTGGAGATAGGTGATGGTGAGGTAAACTTGATGGAGGTCTTTGATGAAACAATGGAGAGGTTTGATGAGGGTGGTGTGATTGAAGTTATATTTATATGGACTTTCAACTGGGTTTGATCAAGTGTCATTCAATAGACAGCTTAACGAAACTGAACCCTATGGATTAAAGGGGCAATGACAGTGTTTTTTTTTAATTCATTCACGGGATGTGGGCGTCGCTGGCCAGGCCAGCATTTATTACCCATCCCTAATTGTCCTTGAGAAGGTGGTGGTGAGCTGCCTTCTTCAACCGCTGCAGACCATGTGGGGTAGGTAAACCAACAGTGCTGTTAGGATTTTGACCCAGTGACAGTGAAGGAATGGCGATATAGTTCCAAGTCAGCATGATGTGTGACTTGGAGGGAAACTTGCAGGTGGTGGTGTTTCCATGTATTTGCTGCCCTTGTCCTTCTAGTTCGTAGAGGTCGCGGGTTTGGAAGGTGCTGTCTAAGGAGCCTTGGTGCATT
The DNA here is from genome assembly GCF_036365525.1 of Heterodontus francisci. Taxonomy (NCBI): domain Eukaryota; kingdom Metazoa; phylum Chordata; class Chondrichthyes; order Heterodontiformes; family Heterodontidae; genus Heterodontus; species Heterodontus francisci. Next base: position 1,297,968 of record NW_027140639.1, read on the forward strand.
GCTGCAGTGCATCTTGTAGATGGTACACATTGCTGCCACTGTGCGTCAGTGGTGGAGGGACTGAATGTTTGTAGATGGGGTGCCAATCAAGCGGGCTGCTTTGTCCTGGATGGTGTTAAGCTTCTTGAGTGTTGTTGGAGCTTCACCCATCCAGGCAAGTGAAGAGTATTCCATCACACTCCTGACTTGTGCCTTGTAGATTGTGGACAGGCTTTGGGGAGTCAGGAGGTGAGTTACTCGCCTCAGGATTCCTAGCCTCTGACCTGCTCTTGTAGCCACGGTATTTATATTAGAACATTAGAACATTAGAACATTACAGCGCAGTACAGGCCCTTCGGCCCTCGATGTTGCGCCGACCTGTGAAACCATCTGACCTACACTATTCCATTTTCATCCATATGTCTATCCAATGACCACTTAAATGCCCTTAAAGTTGGCGAGTCTACGACTGTTGCAGGCAGGGCGTTCCACGCCCCTACTACTCTCTGCTACTGGCTACTCCAGTTCAGTTTCTGGTCAATGGTAGCCCCTAGGATGTTGATAGTGGGGCATTCAGCGATGGTAATGCCATTGAATATCAAGGGGAGATGGTTAGATTCTCTCTTGTTGGAGTTGGTCATTGCCTGGCACTTGTGTGGCACGAATGTTACTTGCCACTTATCAGCCCAAGCCTGGATATTGTTCAGGTCTTGCTGCATTTCTGCACGGACTGCTTCAGTATCTGAGGAGTCGCAAATGGTGCTGAACATTGTGCAATCATCAGCAAACATCCCGACTTCTGACCTTATGATTGAAGCTCATTGATGATGCAGCTGAAGATGGTTGGGCATAGGACACTACCCTGAGGAACTCCTGCAGTGATGTCCTGGAGCTCTGAGCTCTGTCTATCTCATGCTGCTTACTCAGTTTGGCATGCAAGTAGTCCTGGGTTGTAGCTTCACGAGCTTGACACCTCATTTTGAGATATGCTTGGTGCTGCTCCTGGCATGCCCTCCTGCACTCTTCATTGAACCAGGGTTGGTCTCCTGGCTTGATGGTAATGGTAGAGTGGGGGATATGCCGGGCCATGAGGTTACAGATTGTGGTTGAGTACAATTCTGCTGCTGCTGATGGCCCACAGCGCCTCATGGATGCCCAGTTTTGCATTGCTAGATCCGTTCGAAATCTATCCCATTGAGCACGGTGATAGTGCCACACAACACGATTGACGGTATCCTCAATGTGAAGGCGGGACTTCATCTCCACAAGGACTGTGCGGTGGTCACTCCTACCAATACTGTCATGGACAGATGCATCTGTGGCAGGCAGATTGGTGAGGACGAGGTCGAGTATGTTGTTCCCTCGTGTTGGTTCCCCCACCACCTGCCGCAGACCCAGTCCAGCAGCCATGTCCTTTAGGACACGGCCAGCTCGGTCAGTAGTGGTGCTACCGAGCCACTCATGGTGATGGACATTGAATTCCCCCACTCAGAGTACATTTTGTGCCCTTGCCACCCTCAGTGCTCCCTCCAAGTGCTGTTCAACATGGGGGAGTACTGAGTCATCAGCTGAGGGAGAGCAGTAGGTGGTAATCAGTAGGAGGTTACCTTGCCCATATTTGACCTGATCCCATGAGATTTCATGAGGTCCAGAGTCGATGTTGAGAACTCCCAGGGCAACTCCTTCCCTACTGTATACCACTGCGCCACCACCTCTGCTGCGTCTGTCCTACCGGTGGGACAGGACGTACCCGGGACATTGTCTGTAAGGTATGATTCCGGGAGTATGACTATGTCAGGCTGTTGCTTGACTAGTCTGTGGGCAGCTCTCCCAACTTTGGCACAATTTCACAGATGTTAGTAAGGAGGACTTTGCAGGGTCGACAGGGCTGGGTTTGCCGTTGTTGTTTCCGGTGCCGAGGTCCATGCCGGGTGGTCCGCCCAGTTTCATTCCTTTTATAGACTTTGTAGCGGTTAGTTACAACTGAGTGGCTTGCTAGACCATTTCAGAGGGCATGTTAGAGGTAACCACATTGCTGTGGGTCTGGAGTCACATATAGTCCAGACCAGGTCAGGACATCAGATTTCCTTCCCGAAAGGACATTAGTGAACCAGATGGGTTTTTACAACAATCGACAATGGTTTCATGGCCATCTTTAGACTAGTTTTAATTCCAGATTTTTTTTTTATTACTTTCAAATTCCACCTTCTGCTGTGGTGGGATTCGAACCCATGTCCCCAGAGGAATACCCTGGGTCTCTGGTTACTAGTCCAGTGTCAATATAACATTGGCTGATGAAGAGTGAACAGAGAGAAGTGGTGAAAAGTTGTTGTTCAGACTCGATGGCAGTATACAGTGGTGTTCCTCAGCTGGGCTACGAAGTGGCAGATGGAGTTCAACCTGGAAAAGTGTGAAGTGATTCACTTTGGAAGGTCGAATTTGAATGCGGAATACAGGCTTAAAGACAGGATTCTTGGTAGTGTGGAGGAACAGAGGAATCTTGGGGTCCATGTCCATAGATCGCTCAAAGTTGCCACCCAAGTTGATAGGGTTGTTAAGAAGGCGTATGGTGTGTTGGCTTTCATTAACAGGGGGATTGCGTTCAAGAGCCGCGAGGTTATGCTGCAGCTCTGTAAGGTTCAACCAGAAATAGAATATCGTGTTCAGTTCTGGTCGCCTCATTATAGGAAGGATGTGGAAGCTTTAGAGAGTGTGCAGAGGAGATTTACCAGGATGCTGCCTGGACTGGAGGGCATGTCCTACGAAGAAAGATTGAGGGAGCTAGGGCTTTTCTCATTGGAGCGAGGAAGGATGAGAGGTGACTTGAAAGAGATGATGAGAGGCATAGATCGAGTGGATAGTCAGAGACTTTTTCCCAGGGTGGAAAGGGCTATCACCAGGGGGCATAATCTTAAGATGATTGGAGGAAGGTTTCAGGGAGATGTCAGAGGTAGGTTCTTTACACAGAGAGTGGTGGGTGCGGGGAATGTGCTGCCAGCGGTGGTAGTGGAAGCAGATACGTTAGGGGCATTTAAGCGACTCTTGGATAGGTACATGGATGATAGTAGAATGAAGGGTAGGTAGTTAGTTTGATCTTGGAGTAGGTTAAAGTTTCGGCACAACATTGTGGGCTGAAGGGCCTGTACTGTGCTGTACTGTTCTATGTTCTATGTTCTATGTTCGGTATTGGGACCACTGCTCTCTTTGCGCTTGGAAAACCCAGGGTGGGGAGGGCAGAGCCTCCTCCTCCCTCTTCACTGAGCTTCCCCTCTCTGCAGCCTCTGCTCCATTTGTTGGTCATATTTCAGACCCAGAGACACTGTAACTGCAGTCCCCATACCTTGACCAGAGTTTTGTTAACAAATCCTCTGTCGTCCCTGAATATCTGCAGCAGCTCACAACACAACCTCCAGAAACCATCCACAGCACCTCCACTAACTTTACAATAGCAGAAATAAGTCAAAAGCCCCTCACCTGTAAGTTGAGTGCAAACGTACACACATACGAATGAGGAGCAGAAGTAGGCCATTCGGCCCCTCGAGCCTGCTCTGAAATTCAATAATAACATGGCTGATCTGGTTGTGTTTTGAATTCTAACTCCCATCTTACCCTGATAACCTTTCATTCTCTTGACTAACAAGAATCTTTCTCCCTCCACTTTTAAAATATTTCATGACCCCATCTCCGCCACCTTCTGTGGCAGAGAGTTCCAAAGTCACACAAACCTCTGAGAGAAAAATGTTCTCCTCATCTCTGTCCTGAAGGGGCGACCCATAATTTCAAAACAGTGCCCCAAAGTTCTCGACTCACCCACAAGAGGAAACATCCTTTCCACTTCCACCTTGTCAAGACCTTTCAGATTCTAGTAAACCTCAATCAAGTCTCCCCTCACTCTTCTAAACTCCAGTGAAAACAAGCCTGTCTGTCCAACCTTTCCTCATAAGACAACCCGCTCATTCCTATTATCACTCTAGTAAACTACCTCTGAACCGCCGCTAAAGTATTCACATCCTCCCTTAAATAAGGAGACCAAAACTCTGGACATTATTCGAGATGTGGTCTCACCAACGCCTTGTATAACTGAAGCATCACATGCTGACTTTTATTTTCAATTCCTCTTGTAATGAAGGATAGCATTCCATTCGCCTTCTTTATTACTTGCTGTACCTACCTACTAACTGTTTGTGACTCATGCATTAGAACACCGAGATCCCTAAGCACCTCGGAATTTTGCAGCGTCCTACCAAAGTGAACAACTTCACATTTTCCCACATTATACTCCATCTGTGAGATTGTTTTCCCACTCATGCAACCTATCTTTATCGGTCTGCAACCTCCTTATGTCCTCTTCACAACATACTTTCCTATCTATCTTTGTGCCACCTGCAAATTTAGCTAACATGCCATCGCTTCCCTCATCTAAGTCATTAATATAAATTGTAAAAAGTTGAGGCCCCCTGCACAGACCCCTGATGGACTCCACTTGTCACATCCTGCTAATCTGAAAATGACCCATTTATGCAGACCCTCTGTTTGCTGCAACTGGCTAATCTTCGATCCAAGCTAATATGTTACCCCCTACACATGAGCTCCTACTTTGCACAATCACCTTTTATCTGACATCTAGTCTAATGCATTCTGGAAATCCAAGCGCAGTCGGTCAAAGGGCTCCCCTTTATCCATATTGCATGTTACTCCTTCAAAGAACTTCAATAAATTAGTTCAGGATGATTTCCCTTTCACAAAACCATGTTGTCTATTCGCGATTACCTTCAGTTTTTCTTAAGTGCCCAGCGAAAGCCTCCTTAATGATCGATTCTAACACCTTCCCCATAACAGATGTCAAGCTAACTAACAGATAGTTGCCTGTTTTCTGCTTCCCCCTCTTCTTGAATAGAGGGGTTATATTTGCTACTTTCCAGTCAGATGGAATCTTTCCAGAGTCTAGCGAATTTTGAAAAAATAACACCCACACATCTACTACCTCATTAGCCACATCTTTTAAGACCCTAGGATGAAGTCCATCAGGACCCGGGGACTTGTCAGCCCGCAACTCCATAAGTTTGCTCAGTAAAGCTTCCCTGGTGATTGTATTTTCACCAAGGTCCTCTCTTCCTTCCACCTCCTGATTTACAGCTATTACTGGCATGTTTCGTGCATCCTCTATAGTGAAGACCAAAGCAAAATATTTGTTCATTGCATCCACCGTTTCCTTATTATCTACTACTAACTTTGCATTCTCACTGTCCAGAGGAGGAACACTCTCTTTACTTATTCTTGTCCTTTTTAAATACCTGTAGAAACTCTTGCTATCCATTTTTACATTTCTCGCTAGCTTCCTCTCATACTCTAATGTCTTTCTCCTGATTAACCCTTTAGTCATTGTCTGCTGTTCTTTATATTCTGACCAATCATTAGAACTGCCACTCATTTCTGCACAATGATATGCCTTTAACTTCAGTGTCATGTTTTCCTTAACTTCGTTAGTTAACCGCAGACGGTGGGTCCTTCCCCTTACAGTAGGAATATACTTATTCTGGAGTATTTTGAAATATCCCCATAAATTTCTGCCACTGCTTCTCTAATTATCTACCTCCAAGCCTAGTAACCCAGTTCACTTCAGCTAGCTCAGTTTTCATGCCCAAATACTTTCCCTTATTCAAGTTTAAAATACTAGTCTTAGACCCACTCTTCTCACTTTCAAACTGGATGTAAAATTCAGTCACAGTGTGGTCGCTGCTACCTAGAGGTGCCTTTACTCTGAGGTCATTAACTAATCCTGTCACATTACACTATATCAAAACTAATTTAACCTGCTCTCTGATTGTGTCTAGAACGTGGTGCTCTAAGAAACTATCCCTAAAACATTCTATGCACTCCTCATCCAGGCTATTATTCCAAATATGATTTTTCCAGTTTATATGTAGATTAAAATCATCCATGATTATTGCCGGACCTCTATCATAAGCAAACGATATCTCTTCTTGTATAATATGTTTTATATTGCGATTACTGTTAGGAGACCTGTCGACCACTCCCACTGGGCACTTCTTTCCCCTGCTAATCCTCATCTCCACCCAAACCGATTCGACACCCTGATCTCCTGTACCAAGTTGATCTCGAACTAATGCACCAATACCATCCTTGATTAACAGTGCTACCCCTCCATCTTTACCTAGCTTCCTATTCTTCTTGAATGTCATATAACCCTCAATATTCTGGACCAGGATGCCTGGTCCTTTTAAAAAACACTAGAAGGGTTTATTCATGCTTCTGAATGTATCTTCAGCTGTGAGTGAGTAGCACAGGCGGTCAGTGGTCATGCACAGACCAAGTTTCAAAGGCGTACATCAAAGCTGCTGGAATGGGACATTGACGTCACTTCAAACCCCTCCTCAGACTAACAGCAAATGCACAGTATACACAGGCTACATCCCTGCACAGCATGGGGCACTGTGCTGGCCATACTAGAAGTGGTCGCCTGTTCCATTCACATCATTTTACAGATCCAGGTTTCTGTAATATTGGCACCAGTGGTGCCATAGAGTAAAAATCACAGCCGGAGGAGACAGGGAGGGGAAATCAAATCACTTTCAAAAGGGAACTGGAAAAAAAGCCTCAAAGGCATAAGATTACAATGATATGAGACTGGAGAGGGGAATGGGATTAATTGGAGGGGTGAGGCCATGGAGAGATTCAAACACAAGAATGAGAATATAAAAATTAAGGTGCTGCCAGACCAGGAAGAAACGTAGATCAGTGAGCACAGGGGTGATGGGTGATTGGGATTTGCTGTGAGTTTGGATACAGGCAGCAGAGTTCTGGAAGGGCTGTGGTTTATGGAGGTTTATAAGTGGGAGAGTCTCAAGGATAGAATTGGAATAGTCAAGTGTGGATTTAAGAAAGGCATAGATGAGTATTTATTCAGCAGATGGGCTGAGGCAGAGGTGGAGACGGGTGATATTACAGAGGTGGTTGTAGGCAGGGTGGGTGATGGAGAGAATGTGGAGATGAACTCAGCTCAGAGTCAACTGGATGCCAGAGGTCGCAAACAGTCTATTTCAGCCTCAGACATTGGTCAGTGAGGGGAATGCAGATGGTGGATAGGGAATGGAGTTTGTGACAGTGACTGAATGCAATGTCTTTGGACTTCCCAAGATTTACATGACAAGAACATTAAATCAGTGAAATATGATTTATAGTTCTAAACGTTGGATAAAGAGACTTACCAGGGACACCAACAATAGCGAGGAGTGGATAATAAATCGTTTGAATCATCTTCAGTGCATAATAGATCCGATCATCTAATGTTAGCCAAAAATAATCTGCAGTAACTAGGACAAACCAAGAGGAGAAACTCCTGCTTCCCATTGTAGTAACATCCCAATCTACTGTTCTCAGATTCTGACCCATTGTCATAACATTCCAATCTAATGTTCTCAGATTCTGATCTACCCTCTCTCTCTCTCTCGAACTGCTGATCCTGAAAGTGCCGGGAAGCTGCTGGGAATAACACATTGACAGGAGTCCTGTATTAATAGAAGCTGGAAACCCTCCAGTGACAAATGTGGGGTCCATGGTGACTTACATTAGTAACAGTAACTGAACAAACAAGTTCAGTTAACCCCTTTCAATCCACCAATTTTTGCCCTGCCCTGCCAGCAGCAGTAGTAGACTCGCCAACCTTAAGGGCATTTATGTGGTCATTGGATAGACATATGGATGAAAATGGAATCGTGTAGGTCAGATGGTTTCACAGGTCGGCGCAACATCGAGGGCTGAAGGGCCTGTACTGCGCTGTAATGTTCTAATTTTAATTCTAATAAAGTAGAACATGTCTGAATTGGATGTGTGGGGGGTGCTGAGGGAAGGAACTGGCCAGAATCTTCCAACCCTCCTTGGGTATGAGACTGGTGCCAGAGACAGGAGGGTTCTAAATGTTACACTCTGTTTTAAAAAAGGAGAGATGCGGTAAACCGTGTAATTACTGACCAGTCAGTCTAACGTCGCTGGTGGGAAATTTCTGGAGTTCACAGCCCAGGACAAAAGCATTCGTTGCTTGAAAAAAAACACCGGACAATGAATGGACGGCAGCAGGGATATGGTAATGACAAATCATGTCTAGCAAAGCTCAACAACAGCAATTTACATTTCTTGGTCAAAGCAGAATGTCTTAAGTAGTGGTTTAAGGGAGGAAAGTGAGGCATAGAAGCAGTGACAGTGGTATAGTGACGATGTCACTGAACTAGAATCCCAGAGGTACAGGCTGATGCCCTCGGTTCAAATCCCACTATGGCAGCTGGTGGGAATTAAAATTCAATCAATTAATAAGTTCAACTGATTAATAAAAATCTGGAAATGAAAACTATTCTCAGTAATGGTGTCACGAATCTATCATTGACTGGAGTAAAAACCGATCGGATTTACTAATGTCCTCTAGGGAAGAAAATCTGCTGTCCTTACCTGATCTGGCCTACATCTGACTCCAGACCCACAGCAATGTGGTTGACTCTGAACTGCCTTGTGAAATGTCCAAACAAGTCACTCAATTGTCAGGGCGATTAGCGATGGGAACAAATGCTGGCCTTGCCAGCGAAGCCCACATCTCACACAATAATAAAAAAAGTGGTGGCGGGAGGGAATTCCAGAGCTTTGGGCCTCGGCAGCTGAAGACCTGGCTGGCAGTGGTGCAATGATGAAAATCAAGCATACACAAGAGCCCAGGATTAGAGGAGTGCAGATATCATGGAGGGTTGTGGGGCTGGTAGAGAATACAGAGATAAGGAGGGGTGAGAAAATGGAGAGAGTTGGAAACACGGTTGAGAATTTCAAAATCAAGACATGGCCTGACTGGAAGCTGATGTACGTCAGTGATTGGGAACGGGACTTGGTGCGGGTTAACACAAGAGCAGCAGAGTTTGGATGACCTCAAGTTTACAGAGAGTAGAATGTGTGAGACAAGCCACGAGTGTGTTAAAATCTGGAATAGAAAGCTAGTCTCAGTCATGGCGCCATGAAACTATTAGCGATTTTTTTTATTAAACACCATCTGATTCACTAATGTCCTTTAGAGAATGAAATCTGCCGTCCTTTCCTGGTCTAGCCTACATGTGACTCCAGACTCACAGCAATGTCATTGACTCGCAACTGCCCTCTGAAAGGGCCTAGCATCTCACTCTGTTTAAGGATTTGAAAAGAAGGCTGAGCGTTTTACAATTGAGGAGTTGCTGGCCAGGATCCAATGTAGGTCAGTGAGTACAGAGGGTGATGGGTGAATAGGACTTGGTGTGAGTTAGGCAGCAGTGTTTTGGATCACCTCAAGTTTATGGAGGGTAGGATGTGGGAGAACAGCCAGGAGTGTGTTGGAATAGTCAAGTCTACAGGTAACACAGGCAAGGGGGTGGGGGGGGGGGGAGGGGTGGTGTTTTATCAGCAGAAGAGCTGAGAGACGGGCAAAGCTGGCTGAATATACGGAGGTGGAAATAGGCTGTTTTAGTGATATTGTGAATATTTAGCAGGAAGCTCATTGTAGGGTCAACTATGACATCACTTTGTGAACAGTTTGTTTTAGTCTCAAAGAGTTGGCAAGTAGAGGGATGGAGTCTGTTGCTAGGAAATGTTTGATGTGGGGTTTGAAAACAGTGGCTTCATTCTTCCTAATATTTAATTGGCATGGCAGATATGTAAGGTGATACTTTGTGGGAAGATTTTGTTGATATTATTTATTCATGGATTGTGGGTGTCGCTGGCTGGGCCAGCATTTATTGCCCATCCCTAAATTGCCCTTGAGAAGGTGATGGTGAGCTGCATGTGGATGAATGTGGAGAGATAATACAAGGTAAATGACACAACTTTAAAGGTGGTGAGAATAACAGAGAGACATGGGGTGTTTGTGTACAATCTTTGACGTTAGTTGGACAGGTTAACAAACAGTTAACGAAGCAAATAGATTCCTAGGCTTTATTAATACAGACACAGAGTAGAATAGTCAAGATGTTATGTTACACCTATAGAAAAGACGAGTCCGGCTCCACCTGGAGTATTGTGTCCAATATGGGAACCACACTTTAGGAAGGACAGGAAACGTTTGGAGAGGAGACAGAAGAGTTTTACTGGAACTTTTCCAGGGATGAGGGATTACAGTTATGTAGCTGGGATTGTTTACCTCAGAGCAGGGAAATTTAAAAGAAGATCTGATAGAGATGTTTAACATTATGAAGGATTTAGATAAATTAAATAAAGTGAAACCGTTTCCAATGTGTGAGGGGCCATTAACCAGAGGACACAGATTTACGGTGATTGGAAAAAAGAAGCAGAGGTGACACGAGGATTTTTTTTAGACAATGGGTGTTTGGGATTTGTAATGTATTGTTTGATAGGCTGAAGGAAACAGATTCAACAGTAGATTCCAAAAGGGAAATGCATAAATATCTTAAGGAGAATAAAAGGAAGGATCTGGGAAAGAGCCAGGGTGTGGGACGAACTGGAAGCTTTTCAAAAGGGCCAGCACAGAATAAATGGACCAAATGGCCTCATTCAATGCAATGCTATTCTGTGTTTCTATGATTGCTCCTGCCTGCATTTTCTCATTACCCCTATCCTTTCAACATGCGTTTGATAAAGTACCACATAACAGCCGTGTTACCAAATTAGAAACACTTGGGATTAAAGGACCAATGTCAGCCATGGCTCAGTTTGTAGCTCTCTCACCTTTCAGTCACAAGCTTCTAGGATCCAGGTTCACTGCAGGACTTGATGACAAGAATCAAGGCTGACACTGCAATGCAGTACTGAGGGAGTGTCGCACTGTCAGATGTGCCGTCTTTTGAATGAAACGTTAAACCAAGGCCACATCTGCCCTCTCAGATGGATGTTAAATATCCCATCGCTCTATGTAGAAGCAGAGCAGGGGAATTATTCCCGCTGTTCTGGTCAATATTTATCCTTCAATCAACATCACAAAAACAGATCTGATCATTATCACATTGCTTCCCCTCTCGGCAGCCTCTGCTCCATTTGTTGGTCATGTTACTGACCCAGAGACACTGTAACTACAGTCCCCCTATATCGTCCACATTTGGGTCACCAAATCCTCTATCCTCCCTGAATGTCTGCAGCAGCTCACAACACAACCTCCAGAAAACCATCCACAGCACCTCCACTAACTTTACAATAGCAGAAGTCAGTCAAAAGTCCCTCACCTGTCAGTTGGATGCCTGATCCTTTTAAAGAACACTAGAGGGGGTTCCTCGTGTTGCTGAATGTATGTTCAGCTGAGAGTGACTAACACAGGCGGTCAATGAACATGCACAGAACAAGTTTCAAAGACGTACAACAAAGCTGCTGGAATGGCTGATTGACACCATATTATGACCCCTCCTCACGCTACAGACACACACACGTTGCACCCACGCTAGCACCCCGGCCAGCCTGGGTGTCCTGTACAATGTGCTGGATGTGACCGGCTGTGCAGCTCACACCATTTTATGGATCCAAACTTCCACAGCACCAGTGGAGCTGGACAGATGAAATGTGTGGTCAGGGAGAGAAACAGAGGGAAATAAACTCACTTTAAAAAGGGAATTAGCAAAACACTTTAAGATAAACAAGCTTCAGGAATATTGGAAATGGGCAGGGGATTAGGATAATCAGAGGGGTGATGCCATGGAGGGATTTGATAATATGAGTGAGAATATTAAATTTCAGGTGTGACTGGAGCAAGAGCCAATGTAGGTCAGTGAGCACAAGGATGTTGGGTGAACAGAATTTAATGTAAATTAGAAGATGGCAGCAGAGTTTTAAATTACCACAAGGTTACAGTGAGTAGAATGTGGGAGACCAGCCAAGAGTGTGTTAGAATAGTCAAGCCTCGATGTAACAAAGGCATGGATGAGGGTTTCAGCAGCAGATGAGCTGATGTGACCGCTCTCTTTCCCTCACTCTCTATCTTTTTCTGTTTCTCTCTCTGTCGCCCTCACTTGTTCTGCCCCCTCCCCCCACCCCATCACCCGCCCTTAGGATCTTTTATGTCGCCTTTTACACTTCTAAACTCCAGCTGATGTACGCCTAGCCTCTGCAGCCTTTCCTCATAAGACAGCACACCCATTCCAGGTATTAGTCTAGAAATCCTTCTCTGAACTGCGTCCAACGCATTTACATCCTTCCTTAAATAAGGTGGCCAGTACTGTACACAATACTTCAGATGCAGTTTCATCAATGCCTGTACAACTGAAACATAGCCTCTCTACCTTTGCATTCAACTAGGACACCCAGATCCCTTTGCATCCCAGAGCTTTGCAGTCTCTCACCATTCAGATATTGTGTTTATTTTTTTTTAATTCTTCCTGCCAATATGGGCAATTTCACATTTCCCCTTATTATACACCATTTGTCATATCTTTTCCCTCTCACTTAACCTATCTACATCCCTTTTTAGCCGCCTTATTTCCTCTGCACAGCGTACTTTCCGACCTATCTTTGTGTCATCAGCAAATTTAGCACCCATACCTTTGGACCCTTCATCCAAGTCATTTATATAAATTGTAAAAGGTTGAGGTCGCAGCACTGATCCCTGTGGCAACCACTCGTTACATCTTGCCAACCAGACAATTACCAATTCATGCCTACTCTCTGTTTCCTGTTAGCTAGCCTAACTTCTATCCATGCCAATATGTCACCCCCTATACCATGGACTTTTATATTCCACAATAACCTTTGATGTGGCGCATTATCAAATGCCTTCTGGTAATCTAAGTACAGTACATCCACCGGCTCCCCTTTATCCACAGCACATGTTATTTCTTCAAAGAACGCTAATAAATTGGTTAAACATGATTTTCCTTTCACAAAACCATGTTGATTCTGCCTGATCACGTTGAATTTCTCTACGTGCCCTGCTATAACATATTTGATACTAGCTTCCAACAATTAATCCGTAGCCAGAAATACTTTTTCGCCTGTTACAGGTCATATGTCTACTGTTTCCAATTAGATTATGCTCTGTATTTGAACTGTCATTACTTAATTAACTGCTTGTGAACCTTTTCCCTCCTTTTGGTTAATCTGTGACCGTTGATCAGATCTTACAGTGGTGTCGGAGAGGGATCACAGAGATCGGGATCATAGGCTTAGTTTACTTGGTTTGTGAGTAATGTCAAACTCAGTTGAGCGATCATTGCTGGGAATGTGTAGGAGCTTTGGAGACAGAGAGGGATTACAATCAGTCAAATGCCTGTGGTTATTGCGAAGTCTGGGTAAGAATTTGTGACAGAGAGCTGGAGAGAGAGAATGTACACTCAAAGACATGTGATCAGCATTGGGACTGGCTCAGAAATCTCAAAATTGATGTCTGAGGCAAATTTGGAGATTCTGCTCTGCATTCCAATATCTAAGTCATTTATATATCGCAAAAACGCAATGGTCCCAACACTGACCTTTGGGGAACACCCACTGTCCAACATCCTCCACACTTAAAAACAACCATTTATTACCACTCGCTGTTTTCTGTCCTTAATTCAATTTGACAATGATGCTCTTATTCCATGAGCCTCAATTTTGCTAACCAGCCTTTTACGTGGTACCTTATTAAACACTTTCCAAAAATGCATATACACAAAATCCACGGCATTCCCTTCATCAACCGTCTCCGTTACTTCATCAAAACCTTCAACTAAATGAGTGAAGTATGATCTGCCTTTACTGGAGTGTGTAAGAGATGGGTTTCTGGAGAAGTACATTGAAGGATTAACTAAGAATCGGGCTATTTTATGGAACGAGAAAGGGTTAGTTAATAACATTGCTGTAAATGGGCTTTTGCGAAATAATGGCTATATTATGATAAAATTTCACATTTCATTTGAATATGTTAATTTTGAAACTAGGGTGTTAAACCTGAAAAAGGGAAACTATGAAGGTACGAGGGGCAAATTGGCAATTTAGTGTTGGTAAAGAGGTAGTACTTGAAAAGTTAACTGGATTGAAGGTTGATAAATCCCTGGACCAGATGAGCTACATCCCAGAGTGTTGAAGGAGGTGGCAATAGAGATGGTGGATGTATTGGTTGGTATCTTTCAAACTTCTATAGATTCTGGAAGAGATCCTGAAGACTGGAAAGTAGCAAATTTAACCCCACAATTTAAGAAGTGTGGGAGAGGGAGAATGAGAACTACAGACCTGTTAGTTTGATGTCAGTAATAGGGAAAATGTTAGAATTTATTGGAAAGGATGTAATAACTGGACACTTAGAAAATAATGGCAAAATTGGCGGAGTCAACGTGGATTTATGAAAGGGGTATCATGTGCAACAAACCTGTTGAAGTCTTTTGAGGATGTTACTTGCAGCATTACTAAAGGAGAACCAGTGGATGTGGCGTATTTGGATTTACAGAAGGCTTTTGATAAGGTCCCACACAGGAGGTTAGTAAACTAAATTACAACGCATGGGATTGGGAGTAATATACTGGTATGGATTAAGAACTGGTTAACATGCAGAAAAGAGAGAGTAGGAATAAACGGGTCATTCTCAGGATGGCAGGCTCTTACGAGTGGGAGTAACACAAGGATCAGCACAAGGGCCACAGCTGTTCACAATCTATATAAATGATTTGAATGTGGGGATCAAATGTAATATTTACAAATTTGCTGATGATACAAAACTAGGTGGGAAAGTAAGTTGTGAAGAGGATGCAAGGAGGCTTCAAGCGGATTTGGATAGGATAAGTGAACGAACATGAACATGGCAGCTGGAATATATTATGAATAAGTGTCAAGTGATCCACTCTGGTAAAACAGAGACAGAAAGACAGTATATTGTTTGACTGAGGAGAGGTTGGGAAGTGTTGATTTCCAAAGGGACGTGGGTGTCCTTGTTCATGAGTCACTAAAAGTTAGTGTGCAGGTGCACCAATCAGTTTGGAAGGCAAATGGTATGTTGGCTTCCATCTCAAGCGGTTTTGAGTGCAGGAGTAAAGATGTCTGGCTGCAATTGTATACAGCCTTGGTGAGACTGCACCTGGAGTATTGCTTACAGTCTTGGTCTCCTTGTCTAAAGAAGGATATATTTGCCATGCAGGGAGTACAACTGATGTTCAGCAGACTATCCCTGGGATGGCAGGATTGTGTTATGAGGAGAGATTGAGAAGACTGGGCCTGTATTCTCTCGAGATTCAAAAAATGTGAAGTGATCTCATACAAAAATTTTACAGGGGGTGACGGGGTGGATGCAGATCCGATGTTTCCCCTGGGTGGTGAGTCTTGAAGCAGGGGACTTAATCTCAGAATAAGGGGTAAGCAATTTAAGACTGAGATGAAGAAGAATTTCTTCACTCAGAGGGAGGTAAATCTTTGGAATTCACCACCACAGAGGCTGTGGAAGATCAACACTGAGCATGTTCAAGACAGAAATCAATGGATTTAGGGAGACAAATCACATCAAGGGATACAGGGATAGCACGGGAAAGTAGCGTTGAGGTAGATGATCAGACATGATCTAGAACAAAGAACAATGAAAATTACAGCACAGGAACAGGCCATTCGGCCCTCCAAGCCTGCGCCCATCCAGATCCTCTACCTAAACATGTCGCCTATTTTCTTAGTGTCTGTATCTCTTTGCTTCCTGCCCATTCATGTATCTGTCTAGATACATCTTAAAAGACGCTATCGTGCCCGCGTCTACCACATCCGCTGGCAACGCATTCCAGGCACCCACCTCCCTCTGCGTAAAGAACTTTCCACGCATATCCCCCCTAAACTTTTCCCCTCTCACTTTGAACTCGTGACCCCTAGTAATTGAAACCCCCACTCTGGGAAAAAGCTTCTTGCTATCCACCCAGTCTATACCTCTCATGATTTTGCATACCTCAATCAGGTCCCCCCTCAACCTCCGTCTTTCGAATGAAAATAATCCTAATCTGCTCAACCTCTCTTCATAGCTAGTGCCCTCCATACCAGGCAACATCCTGGTGAACCTCCTCTGCACCCTCTCCAAAGCATCCACGTCCTTTTGGTAATGTGGCGACCAGAACTGCACACAGTATTCCACATGTGGCCGAACCAAAGTTCTATGCAACTGTAACATGACCTGCCAACCCTTGTACTCAATACCCCGTCCAATGAAGGAAAGCATGCCGTATGCCTTCTTCACCACTCTATTGACCTACGTTGCCACCTTCAGGGAACAATGGACCTGAACACCCAAATCTCTCTGCGCATCAATTTTCCCCAGGACTTTTTCATTTACTGTATAATTCACTCTTGAATTGGATCTTCCAAAATGCATCAACTCGCATTTGCCCTGATTGAACTCCATCTGCCGTTTTTCTGCCCAACTCTCCAATCTATCTATATTCTGCTGTATTCTCTGACAGTCCCCTTCACTATCTGCGACTCCACCAATCGTAGTATCGTCTGCAAACTTGCTAATCAGACCACCTATACTTTCCTCCAAATCATTTATGTATATCACAAACAACAGTGATCCCAGCACGGATCCCTGTGGAACACCACTGGTCACACGTCTCCATTTTGAGAAACTCCCTTCCACTGCTACACTCTGTCTCCTGTTTCCCAGCCAGTTCTTTATCCATCTAGCTAGTACACCCTGGGCACCAGGCGCCTTCACTTTCTCCATCAGTCTACCATGGGGAACCTTATCAAACGCCTTACTGAAGTCCATGTATATGACATCTACAGCCCTTCCCTCATCAATCAACTTTGTCACTTCCTCAAAGAATTCTATTAAGTTGGTAAGACATGACCTTCCCTGCACAAAACCATGTTGCCTATCACTGATAAGCCCATTTTCTTCCAAATGGGAATAGATCCTATCCCTCAGTATCTTCTCCAGCAGCTTCCCTACCACTGACGTCAGGCTCACCGGTCGATAATTACCTGGATTTTCCCTGCTACCCTTCTTAAACAAGGGGACAACATTAGCAATTCTCCAGTCCTCCGGGACATCACCCGTGTTTAAGGTTTCTAATTGAATGATGGAGCAGGGTCGATGGACTGAATGGCCTACTCCTGCTCCTATGTTCCTTCAAACACGTGATTGTTTTCCTTCATTGACACGAACCTCTCCAAGTTTCTGTTGATTTCTTCTCTAATTATTGTTTGTAAAACATTACTGATGTTCAACTAACTGGTCTGTAATTGCTAGGACTGTGCTCACATCATCATGAAGAAGATGCAGGTTTAAGGTAATTGGCAAAGAACCAGAGGCAAAATGAAGAGAATTTTCTTACACACTTTTGCCAAATTTAGAGCCCCCGGTTATCTATAAACATACAGGGTAAGATAAATCAGATAAAAGAAAGCTTATGACAGGCACAAACAAATAATACTTCAGAAAGCTGAGAGGAGTAAAGAAAGTGCAGGGGTGAAGTAAAAAAACGAAATTAGAAAAGCAAAGAGAGGGCATGAAAAAATATTGGCAGGTAAAATCAAGGAAAACCCAAAGATGTTTTATCAGTACATTAAGAATAAAGGGATAACTAAGGAAAGGGGAGGGCCTATCAGAGATGTAAAAGGTAGTTTGTGCATGGATGCAGAAGATGTTGGCAGGGTCCTTAATGGGTTTTATGTCTCTGTCTTCATAAAAGAGAGGGATGATACAGACATTGTAGTTAAAGAGGAGGAGTGTGAAATATTAGATACAATCAGCATAATGAGAGAGGAAGTACTCGAGGGTTTGAAATCCTTGAACGTGGAGAAATCGCCAGGGCCGGATGGATCGTAGCTCAGGCTGTTAAAGGAAGCGAGGGGGGAATTAGCAGATACTCTGAGGATCATCTTCACATTCTCACTAGATACAGGCGAGGCAGTAGACGATTGGAGGTCTGTGAACATAGTGCCAGTGTTTAAAAATGGTGCGAAGGATAGGCCAAATAATTAGAGGCTGGTCAGTCTGACCTAAAGGACTGTTACCCGACCCAAACCCGACGAGACCCGACGTCATATGTCGGGTTCGGGTCGCTCTTCCGGATCCGGCTTTCGGACTCGGGTTGGGTCGGACACACACAGTACTAACTTTTGATCGGCTGGGAGGAAAAGGGAAGTTGAGTAAGTAAGCATTATAGTTTGAAAAGTCATCCTCAGCTGAGAGTCCGAGATGTCAAGGAGGGAAATGTGCATCTGGACTCCACAGACTCTGAGTCTGCGCAGTGAGAAAGTGAGTGTTTCTATGATGTCACCGCGCTCATGCTGCAGCTGCCTTCCATTCCATCCAAAAGTGCTAAGTCCAGTGAGTGCAATATGGTAGGGTCAGGCTCGGGTCCGATGTTGTTCTGTCAGGATCGGTCGGGTTTTATTTCCAGACCCGAGCAGGCCTTTAGTTGGACATCGGTGGGCAAATTATTAGAATCAATTCTCAGAGCAACGATAAACTGTCACTTACAAAGGCAAAGATTAATCAGGGATAGTCAGCATGGATTTGCTAAGGGAGGGTCTTGTCTTACTAACACAATTAAGTTTTTTGAGGAAGGAGCAAGAAGGATTGATAAAGGTGGATGTGGTCTACATGTATTTTAGTAAGGCGTTTGAAAAGGTCCCACATGGCAGACTGATCAGAACAGTAAAAGCTCATGAGATACAGGGGAATGTGGCAAGTTGCTTCCAAAATTGGATCAATGACAGGAAACAAAGGGTAATGGTCGACAGATGTTTCTTGTGAATGGAAAGCGGTGTCTAGTGGCGTTCCCAGGTCTCAGTGTTGGGTCCCTTGCAATTTGTGATGTATATTAATGCTTTGGACTTTAATGTGGGAGGCATGAGTGGAAATTGGCTGATGGCACAAAAAATTGTCATGTAGTTGATAGTGAAGAGGATGGCTGTGGACTCCAGAATGATATCAATGGTTAAATGGTTTGGTTGAGTGGGCGGAAAAGTGGCAAATGGAAGTCAATCTGGGGAACTGTGAGGTAATGCAGTTGGGAAGGGCAAATAAAGCTAAGGAATACACAACAGACAGGAGGATATTGAAAGGGGTAGAAGATGTTAGAGACCTTGGAGTGTTTGTCCACAGTTCCTGGAAGGTGGCAAGACAGGTAGACAGAGTGGTGAAGAAGGCATATGGAATGCTTTCCTTTACTGGCCGATATATAGAATACAAAAGGAGGGATGTAATGCTGGAATTGTATAAAACACTGGTTCGGCCACAGCTGGAGTATTGTGTACAGTTCTGGTCAGCACATTACAGGAAGGACATAATTGCTTTGGAGAGAGTACAGAGAAGATTTTCAAGAATGTTACCAGTGATGGAAAATTGCATCCATGATGAAAGATTGGATAGGCTAAGATTGTTTTCTTTAGAACAGAGGAGACTGAGGGGTGACTTGATTGAGGTGTACAAAATTATGAGGGGGCCCAGATAGAGTAGCCAGGGAGGACCTGTTTCCCCTAGCGGGGAGGTCAATTACCAGAGGGCACAGATTTAATTGATTGATAGACGGATCAGAGGGGACATGAGGAAAAACCTTTTCACCTAGAGGGTGGTGGGTGTCTGGAATTCACTGCCAGGACGGTGGTGGAGGCAAAAACCATCAAAGATTTTAAAAGGTACCTGGACCTACACCTGAAGTGCTGCAACTGGCAAGGCCATGGACCAGCGGCTGGAAGATGGGATTAGATTGGGCGGCTAGTTTTTTCAGCCAGCAGAGACACATTGGGCTGAATAGCCTCCTTTTGAGCGTTAACCCTTCCATGGATATTTGGTCCAATCTGTCTGTGGGTGGGATCTGGAATTCACTGCCTGAAAACATGGTGGAAGCAGATTCAATAATACCTTTCAAAAGGGAATTTAACAAAAACTTGACAAGGAAAAAAAACAATCGGAGTCTGGGGAAAGAGGAGGGAGTGGAACTAATTAGATATCTCTTTCAAAGAGACAGCACTGACCGAATAGCCTCCTTCTGTGCTGCATCAATCTCTGATTATATGAACAAGAGACACAGAGAGATATGGAGAAAGGGTGAAAGAAGGGAAGAAAAATAGAGACAGAGTGAAAGTGAAGTTTGTACCAGTTTTCAGGGGTTGGGATTGTGATTCGTGATCTACCCGTGCCCATTCCTGTTGAGGCAGGTGACACACAAACTTCCTGCTGCCTCCTCATTTCCATGAATTCTACGTGCTGCCCAGGGTGACACGCACTGCTGTCTGTCTGCAGGCTTAACAGGGACCTAACTGTGTGTGAGACTGGCACGTGCTTCAGCCAGGATTCAGCTCTTAAAGGTAGTCTGTCCCTCTTAAAGGGAAGCTTTACTGAATCACAGGAGGCTGCTGCTGCTGACTGTGAATGCTGCAATTGGAGACAAGATAAATGGAATACTAGGACAGAGAGAGGTCTCTGCTGTTCACGGATGTGGTGTTGGAGGCTTTAGTCATGGAGGTTGACCAGAGGAGAGTGGCCATGTTTCTGTGGGGTGGGGCGGAGACCCTTAAGGAACGTCTTCCGAAGGGAATGGGAGCAGGTGGTCAGGGAGGTCAAATGCAAGAATCTGGCCCCGAGGACCTGGCAGCAGAGCCAGAAGAAGTTTCATGAGCTCACACGGGTGGTCAATGTCAGTGAATTCATCGCCACATGGCATCTCCTACCCCCAACATTACCAACCTCTCACACAGCTCAATGTACCACACCCCCATCACATAGTTTCAAAGACGTATAGCAAAGCTGCTGGAATGGCTGATTGGTGTCAGATCAGATCCCTCTGCACACTACCAGCACATACTTGGTGAACAGGGACTAGAGCCCTGTTTAGCATGCAGCACTGAAAGTGACCGGCAGCTCAGCCCATACCATTTTATGGATCCACACTTCCATGGCATTGGGCCCAGTGACACTGCAGAGCTGAGAATACCTGCCATAGACAGATACAGAAGGAAAGAAGCCTTCTTTTAAATGGGAATTGAAGAAAAGACTTGAAGGCAGGAATATGGGAATGGACAGGGCAATGGGACTAATTGAGGGTGAGATTCAAACACAAGAATGAGAATATTAAATTTAAGGTGCTGCCGGTCCCGGAGCTAATGTAGATCAGTGAGCACAGGGGTGATGGGTGATCAGGATTTGGGGTGATGGGTGATCAGGATTTGGTGCGAATTAGTTTACAGGCAGCAGAGCTCTGGATGGGCTGTGGTTTATGGAGGTTTATAACTGGGAGGGTGACCAGGATAGAATTGGAATAGTCAAGTGTGGATTTAACTGATTTAAAGATTGGTGAAAACAAATGTAGTTCCATTACCTTCAGAAACAGGGGAATTAATTATGGGGAACAAAGAAATGGCTGACCAACTAAATGCATACTTTGGTTCTGTCTGCACAAAGGAGAATACAAATATCATATCAGAAATGTTGGGGAACACGGGGTTTAGTGAGAGAGAGTAACTTAAGGAAATCTGTATTAGTAGAGAAATGGTGTTGGGGAAATTGATGGTATTGAAGGCCGATAAATTCCCAGGGCCTGTTAATCTACATCTCAGAGTACTGAAGGAAGCTGTCCCAGAAATAATGGATGTATTGGTGGTCATCTTCCAAGATTCTATAGATTCTGGAACATTTCCTACAGATTGGAATTTCGCTAATGCAACCCCAGGGAGGTTGAGAGAAAGCAGGGAATTATAGACCAGTCAGCCTGACGTCGGTAGTGGGGAAAGTTCTAGAGTCCATTATCAACGATTTTATAGCAGAGCACTTGTAGAAAAGTGGTAGAATCGGACAGGGTCAGCATGGATTTACGAAACGGAAATCATGCTTGACAAATCTACAAGAATTCTTCGAGGATGTAACCAGTAGAGTTGATGAGGGGGAGCCAGTGGATGTGGTTTATTTGGACTTTCAGAAGGCTTTCGTCAAAGTCCCACAAAAGAGATTAGCGTGTAAAGTTAAAGCGCATGGGATTGGTGCTAGTGTATTGTGATAGATAGAAAATTGGTTGGCAGACAGGAAACCCGAGAGGAGGAATAAATGGGTCTTTTTTCCCGAATGTCAGGCAGTGATGAGTTGGGTACCACAGGGATCGGTGCTAGGACCCCAGTTATTCACTATATATATTACTGATTTCGATGAGGGAAATAAATGTAATATCTCCAAATTTGCAGAAGACACAAAACTGGGTGGGATGGTAAGTTGTGAGGAGGATGAAGAGAGGCTTCAGGGCGATTTGGACAAGTTGAGTGAGTGGGCTAATGCATGGCAGAAGCAGTACAATGTGGATAAATGTGAGGTTATCCACTTTGGTAGCAAAAACAGGAAGGCAGATTATTATCTGAATGGCTATAAACTGAGAGAGGGGAATATGCAAGGAGAGCTGGGTGTACTTGTACACCAGTCACTGCAGGTAAGCATGCAGGTGCAAAGGACAGTAAAGAAGGCAAATGGTATGTTGGCTTCACAGCGAGAGGATTCGAGTACAGGAGCAGGGATGCAATTATACAGGGCTTTGGTGAGGCCACACCTGGAATATTGTGTGCAGCTTTGGTCTCCTTATCTAAGGAAGGATGTTCTTGCTGTAGGCTTACCAGATTGATTCCCTGGATGGCGGGACTGACGTATGAGGAGAGATTGAGTCGGTTTGGATTATGTTCGCTGGAGTTCAGAAGAATGATGGGGGGATCTCATAGGAACCTATAAAATTCTAACTGGACTTGACAAAGCAGATACAGGAAGGATGACCCCGATGGTGGGGGAGTCCAGAACCAGGGGTCATAGTCTAAGGATATGAAGTAAACCTTTCAGGACTGAGATGCGAAATTCCTACACCCAGAGAGTGATGAGCCTGTGGAATTCGCTACCACAGGAAGCAGTTGAGGCCAAAACATTGCATGTTTTCAAGAAGCAGTTATATATAGCTCTTAGGATGAAAGGGATCAAAGGATATGGGGGAAAGCGGGAACAAGTCATTGAGTTGGATGATCAGCCATGCTCATAATGAATGGCTGGGCAGGCTCGAAGGGCCGAATGGCTTATTCCTGCTCCTATTTTCCATGTGTGTTTCTATGTGTTTCTATCTGTGTTAACAAGGGCACAGATGAGGATTTATGTATCAGATGAGCTGAGGCAGACGGGTGATATTACAGAGCTGGTAGTCGGCAGGTTTGGTCCTGGAGAGATTAAGGGGTCAGAACTCAGCTCAGGGTTACATAGAACGCAGAGGATGCAAACTGTCTGTTTCAACCTCAGATATTAGCCAGTTAGGGGAACGTGTTCATGGATAAGGACAGAATTTCCTATGGAGACTGATGGCACGAGCTCCACTCTTCCCAAAATTTAAATTGGAAGAACATTATTTCAGTGAAACAGAGTTAACAGATCACTTAGCGGGAAATAGGGACTTAGCAGGGGCAGCAAAAGCAGAAAAGATGGTCGAGTAACTTACATGAACTCTAATACAAGTAGCAATGGTTTATAGATCTCATAGCCGGAGATAGAGTTTTGCCAGGGATAACAAATGCAGCAAGGAGGGCAGAGTAAATGAGAAGAACATTAATGTTGCTAAACTTAGTTTATAACATTCATAGCTAGATGGAGAGACTTACCAGGGACACCGATAATAGCAAGGATAGGATAGTAAAAGTGTTGCATAATCTTCAATGCGAGATAGATCCGATAGTCCAATGAGAACCGACCATAATTTGCAGAACGAGAGTCAAACTCCCAGATGAAACTCCTGCCCATTGTTGTAACATTCCAGTCTATTGTCCTGAGATTCTGACCCATTGTTGTAACATTCCAGTCAATTGTTCTCAGATTCTGAACCATTGTTGTAACATTCCAGTCAATTGTTCTCAGATTCTGAACCATTGTTGTAACATTTCAATCTATTGTTCTCAGATTCTGATCTATCCTCTCCCTCTCTCTGGAGCTATTGATCCTTGTTAGTGCCAGGGCTGATGCTCCCGCTAACACTATGGAATAACACATTGAAAGCAGTCCCTTATTAGTAGAAGAGGGAAACCCTCCAGTGACACAATTAGAGTCCATGGAGACTGACATTAATTACAGTCACTAAACAAACATTTTCAGGTAACCCCTTTCAATCCAACACCTTTTGTACCAGAATAAAGTAGAACATTTATCCAGTAGGGATGGGATGTAAAAGGATTGCTGAAGGAAGGAATGGTGGAACTGGTAGAGGTACATGACATAATTTTTCAATTCTCCTTGGATATGGGAGTGGTGACAGAGGACTGGAGGGTTGTAAATGTTACACCCTGGTTACAAATGGAGAGATGGAGTAGACCCTGTAGTGTCCAGTCCATCTGACGTCAGTGGTGGGGAAATTTCACATCCCAGAACAGAAATATTCGTTGGTTGGAAAAACATAGCATAATAAATTTCAAGCAGCACGGATATGCTGATGACAAATCATGTCTGGAAAACTTCAACAAGAACTTATTCCAAGGTACGTCACAGCAGCATTATGAAACAAAGTATAACACTGAACCACAAATGGAGATATTAGGTTAGGAGACAAAAAGCTTGGTCAAAGAGGCAACTTTTAAAGGAGTGTCTGAAAGGATAAAAGTGAGGTGGAGAGGTAGAGCTGTGTAGGGAGGATATTCCCGAGCTCGGGACCGAGACAACTGAAGGTGCGGCCAGCGATAGTGGAGTAATTAAAATCAGGAATGCACAAGAGGCCAGAATTAGAGGAGCAGAGATATATCAGAGGGTTGTCGGGCAGGAGGAGATTACAGAGATAGTGAGGGTTGAGGCAATGGAGGGATTTGAAAACGTGTTGAGAATTTTAAAATAAAGACATTGTTTGACTGTGAGCTGATGTAGGTCAGTGATCGGGGAATGGGACTTGTTGTAAGTTAAGACACAGGCAGCAGAGTTTTAGATGACCTCGAGTTTACAGATAGTAGAATGTTGGAGAATGAGTTTGAATAGTCTAGTCTCCAAGTAATGAAAGCAAGAATGAGAGCTTCAGCAGCAGATGAGATTAGACAGGGGTGAAGTTGGGCGATCTTATTGAGGTGGGAATAGGTGGTCATAGTGATGGCACGAATATGAGGTTGGAAACTCATTTTGTGGTCGAATGCCACAGAGTCACAGAATTGTTACAGCACAGAAGGTAGCCATTCAGTCCATCGTGTCTGCACTGGCTCTCCAAAAGAGCAATTCATCTAGTGTCACTCCCCTGCCTTCTTCCTGTAACTCTGTACAATCTTCCTTTTCAGATAGCTATCCAATTTCCTCCTGAATGCCTCGATTGAATCTGCCTACACCACACTCTCAGGCAGTGCATTCCAGACCTTAACACTCGCTGTATGAACATTTTTTCCTCATGTCACTTCTGCTGCTTTTACCAATTACTTTAATTCTTTGTCCTCTCGTTTTCGATCCTTTCAGGTGTGGGAACAGATTTTCCCTATCAACTGTGTCCAGACACCTCATAATTTTGCAGACGTTTTTCAAATCTCCTCTCAGCCTTCTCTTCTCCAAGGAAAATGTTCCAACTTCTCCAGTTTATCTTCATAACTGGTATTCTTCATCCCTGGAACCATTCTTGTGAATGTTTTTTCACACTCTCCAATGTCTTCACGTTATCTAATGTGCCCAGAACTACACGCAACGCTGCAGCCGAGGCCGAACTAGTGTCTTATACAAGTTTAAAACAACCTCCTCGCTCTTGTATTCCATGCAACAGGATACTGTAGGCTTTATGAAAAGCTCTCTCAACCTGTCCTGCCACCTGCAATGACCGATGCACATATACACCCAGGTCCCTCTGCTCCTGAACCCCCTTTAGAATTGTAACCTTTATTCTATATTTTCCCTCCATGTCCTTCCTACGAAATGAATCACTTCACATTTCCCCACATTGAACTTCATCTGTCTGCCCATTCCACCAATTTGTCTATGTCCTTTTTAAGTTTTATAGTATCCTCCTAACAGTTCACAATGTTTCCAAGTTTTGCATCATCTACAAACTTTGAAATTGTGCCCTGTACACCAAGGTCCAGGTCATTAATATATGTCAGGAAGAAAAATGGTCCTAACACTGATCCCCAGGGACCTCCACCACAAATCTTAAATAAAAAACGAAACGTGCTGGAAATACTCAACAGGTCTGGCAGCATCTGAGTTGAGAGAGAGAAACAGAGTTAATGTTTCAGGTCTGTGATCTTTCATCAGAACTGGAAAAGGTTAGAAATATCAAGTTTGAAGCAGATAAAGCAGGGATCGGGCAAAATGGAGCAAAAGGGGTGTTGAAAGAACAGAGGGTCAGAGAGATTAACTGACCAGGAGGTCATGGGGCAAAGGCAAAGAAAGTGTGCTCATGGTGTGGTGAAAGACAAAGCATTCGTGCAGAGCAGGTATTAAATGACAATATAATGAACAGCCCGAGCTAAAAGCACCAACATAAAAATCCCAGTTTAAGACTGGCACATGGTTAAAAAAAAACTGATGAAACAAAATAATAATAAAAATGGACCAGTCATTCTCTGAAATTATTGAACTCAATGTTCAGTCCAGAACTCTGTCGAGTGCCTAATCGGACAATGAGGTGCTGTTCCTCGAGCTGGCACTGATGTTCACTGGAACACCACAGCAGGTCAAACGCAGATTGGGTGACCGCTTTGTGGAACACCTCCACTCAGTCCAAAAGCATGACCCCGAGCTTCCGCTCGCTTGTCATTTCAACACACTCCATCCCCCACCCCCGCTCTCATGACTACATTTGTGTCCTTGTGTTTACACCCTCCACTCCCGCGTCACTTGCTTAAAACCTATTACATTACTAACCTAAGCCAGTTCTGATGAAAGGTCACAAACCTGGAACATTAACTCTGTTTCTCTCTCCACAGACACTGCTGAGTATTTCCAGCACTTTCTGATTCTATTTCAGATTTCCAGCATCTGCAGTACTTTGTTTTGATTCCACTACAAACTTTTCTCCAGCCCGAAAAGCATCCATTAATCACTAATCTCTGTTTCCTGTCACTCGACCAGTTTAGTTTCATGTTGCTACTGTCCTTTTTATTTGATGAGCTGTAACTTTGCTCACAAGTCTGTTGTGTGACACTTTATCAAATGCTTTTTGGAATTCCATTTACACCACATCATAGCATTGCCCTCATCTGGCTTCCTTTTTACCTCTTCAAAAAACTCCAATAAGTTTGTTGAACACCATTTTCCCTTAACAAATCCATGCTGATTTTCCTTAATTAACCCACATTTGTCCATGTGCCTATTAATGTTGTCCCGAATATTACACAAAGTTACAAACAGACTGTCTGATTCTCAGACGGTTACCAGGGAGTGGGATGGAATCAATAGCAAGGGAACAGAGTTGGAGTAGGCAGTGAAAACAATGGCTTCAATCTTCCCAATATTTAAATGGAGGATATTTCTGCTCATCCAGTACTGGATATCAGAAAAGCAGTTTGATAATTTAACAACAGTGGAGGAGAGGAGAGAGTTGTTGGTGAGTTAAACTTGATGGAGTTCTTTGATGAAACAATGGAGAGGGTTGATGAGGGTGGTGTGATTTAAGTTATATTTATAGACTTTCAAAATGTGTTTGATAAAGTGTCATTCAATAGACAGATTAGGAAAACTGAACCCTATGCAGTTCTTTGATAAAACAATGGAGACGGTTGCTGAGGGAAGGAATGGTGGAAATAGCGGAGGCACTGGTCAGAATCTTCCAATCCTCCTTGGA
Source organism: Heterodontus francisci (assembly GCF_036365525.1). Lineage (NCBI taxonomy): Eukaryota > Metazoa > Chordata > Chondrichthyes > Heterodontiformes > Heterodontidae > Heterodontus > Heterodontus francisci. The sequence continues at coordinate 1,325,606 of NW_027140639.1, forward strand.
TATGGGAGTCATGACAGAGGACTGGAGGGCTGTCAATGTTACTCCCTGTTGCAAAAAGAGACTAGATAAATCCTGTAACTACTGACCAGTCAGTCTAATGTCGGTGGTTGGAAATTACAAGAGGCCAGAACCCAGCTCAAAAATATATCTTTCTTGTGAAAGCATGGGATTATAAATGACAAACAGCACGGATAGGTTAATGGAAAATCATGTCTGATAATCTTAATCAAGTTCGTTGATGACATAACTGTGACTGTTGATGAGGATAACATGTTTTGTGTTATGTGTACAGACTTTCAAAAGGCCGGTGATTAAATGCCATTACATAGACTTGTTATGAAAAATGGAACATATGGACTAATGTGACAATGACTGTGAGGATATGATACTGACTTAGGGACTGAAAGCAGAGAGAAGTGGTGAACAGACATTGTTCAGACTGGTGGAGGGGGAGTATGCAGTGCTGGTTTGCAGGTTTCGGTATTAGAACCAGTGCTGTTCCTGGCATATAGATAGATATACAAATGACACAACCGTATACGTTAAAAAAAACATAATTTCAACTCTTGCAGATGACATGAAACGCATAACTAAAGGTGGGAAAATGCAGACCAGAGAATTATCCAACTTCACAGACGTTGTTCTTTAAAATTTATTTATTCTGGACACTAATCCATCACAAATATATTCCTTACTCTAAGTTATTTGTGTGTGTTTGTCGTGTGAGTGTGTGCGTGAATGTGTAGCGTATATTCTTATTATTTTATTTAGATAATGCTTAGATTGTTAAGTATAATAAACTCACCTCTTGTTTAAGCTCAGGAAAACCTCTCCTATTGGCTCTTTCACGATCACATCAAAGATAAAAGGTAAAATACTCACTGAGGTGGTCAGCACGTCCACTGCTAAAAAGGAATAAACTCTGTTGTGGTGAAATAAGATATAAGACAAGAGGGGAGCCTGGGACACCTCCTCACCTGGCTGTCACAGAAATCTGGAGGTTCGAGTGATCGTAAACCAACAACAAATGAGAAATTGGAAGTAGGGAAAACAATTGATCCTGAGAAAAAACTTAAAATTTCAATGAAGGTTTTATTGTGGCTTTCAATGCTGGAACACTGAAATGCCCACTTTCGAAGACAGAGCATACGAACATATGAACATATGAATTAGGAGCAGGTGTAGGCCACTCGGCCCCTCAGGGCTGCTCTGCCATTCAGTACGATCATGACCAATCTGACTGAAACCTCAACTCCACATTACCACCTACGTTCGATAATCTTTCACCCCCTTGCGTATCAAGAATCTATCTATCTCTGCCTTACACGTACGTTCCTTTTGAGGAAGAGAATTCCAAAGGCTCACAACCCTCAGAGAAAAAATAAATCTCCTCATCGCTGTTTTAAATGGGCGGGCCCTCATTTTTAAATAGTGACCCCTAATTCTAGATACACCCAGATACACACATCTTTCCACATGCAACCTGTCAAGACTGCTCAAGATCTTAGATGTTCAAATCAAGTCGCGACTTACCCTTCTAAATTCCAGTGTATATCAGCCGAGCCTGTCCAATATTTCCTCATAAGACAGCTCACCCATTCCAGGTATTAGTCTGGTAAACCTTCTCTGAATTGCTTCCAATGCATTTACATCCTTCCTGAAATAAGGAGACCAGTAATGTACACAGTACTCCAGATGTGGTCTCACCAATGCCCTCTATAGCTGAAGCATAGCATCCCTATTTTTGTATTCAATTACCCTTGCGATAAACGATAACATTCTATTAGCTTTCCTAATTATTTTCTGAACATGCATACTAACCTTTTGTGATTCATGCACACGGACACCCAGATCCCTCTGCATCTCAGAGCTCTGCAATCTCTCACCATTAGATAATATGCTTCTTTTTTTATAATTCCTGCCAAAATGGACAATTTCCCATTTTCCCATATTATACTCCATTTCCCAGGTCTTCACGCACACATTTAAACTATCTATATTCATTTACAGCCTCCTTATGTCCCCTTGCCATGTTACGTTCTCACTCATCTTTGTGTCATCAGCAAATTTAGCAACCATGCCTTCGGTCTCTTCATCCAAGTCATTTATTAAAATTGTAAAAGGTTGTGGTCCCTGCACTGATCCCTGTGGCACACCACTCGTTCCATCTTGCCAACCACAAAATGACCCATTTATGCCTACTGCCTGTTTTCTAACCAATCTTCTATCCATGCCAACATGTTACCCCCTTCACCATGAGCTTTTATTTTCACAAAACCTTTGATGTGACACCTTATCAATTGCATCCTGGAAATCTATGTACAGTACATCCACCGGTTCCCCTTTCTCCACAGCACATGGTACCTCTTCAAAGAACTCCAACAAATTGATTAAACATGATTTCCCTTTCATAAAACCATTTTGATTCTGCCTGATTGCGTTGAATTTTTCTAAGTGCCGGCTACACTGTCTTTAATAAAAGCTTCTAACATTTTACCTCAGACAGATGTGATGCTAACTTGCCTGTCGTTTCCTGTTTTCTGTTTCCCTCCCTTTCTTACTAAAGGAGTTACATTCCCAATAAAGGAGTTGCATGCAGAGTGAAGTAACTTGGTACAGGTTAAAACGCCTGTCTGTTGAAAAGATGAGTAATGTAGCTGGACAGTTTGGGATTACAACCGTCCAAAAGGTAGGAAACCCAAAATCCTAAGACTTTTGGCCAACCATATTTCACTTGAAGCTGAAGACTCAAACAGGGTTAGAATCACGAACAGATAGAGTAATGTTAGCTAAGGTAGAACTAGAACAGAATAGACTAGAATTAGAATTCCAGAGAGAGCGAGAAGGAGCAGAGTGAGTGTCAAGAAAGGGAAAAAGTAAGAGTGTTCCAGAATGAGAAGGAGGAAAGGGAGTTAAGGCAGCTCAAACAACTAGAGGAAGACCCATACACCCAGTGAAGGCACAGCTAGTGTGGGAGCTGCCCCTAGCTCAGGACCATGTGCTGAGCTCTTAAAGTTCTCCCAGTTCATGACAAAGTTCAATGAGGAGGATGTGGCAGAATTTTTCGTCAATTGTGAAAATCTTGTAATGCAACTGAAATGGCAGTCAGAGACTGAATACTGTTTTTACAAAACAAAGTAACAGGAAAATCCCATGAGATTTATTCACTGTTGCCAGATGAAAGTTCATCAGATTATGAGATGACTAAAATTGCTATCCTGGTCGTACATGAGATAGTACCGGAAGTGTACCATCAAACATTCCAAACCCTCAGAAAGCAGCCTGACTAAACTGACCTCGAGTTTGAAAGAGTTGAGCAGCTCCCGAACATAGGGACATTGGAGCAGGAGTAGGTCCAGTCAGCCCATCGAGGCTGCTCCACCATTTAATATGACCATGGCTGATCATCCAATTCAATGCCGTTTCCACACATAATCTCCATATCCCCTTTTTTGTCATTTGTAGTAAGAAATCTGTCAATCTATACTTTAAATAAACTCAACAACTGAGATTCCACATCCGCCTGGGGTGCAGAATTCCAAAGATTCAGAAACCTCTGAGTCAAAGTTTACTCCTCGTCTCTGTCCTAAATGGCTTCCCCCTTATTTTGAAATTGTATCCATTAGTTCCAGACTCCGCAAACTGGGGAATTTTCGTACATACGTCTACGCTGTCTATCCCTTTAATTATTTCATACGTTTCAATGAGATCCCGACACATTCTTTGAAACTCTAGATAATACAGGCCCAGTTTCCCCAATCTCTCTTCATAGAACAGTCCCGCCATCCCGGGAACAAGTCTGGTGAACCTTCATTGCACTGCCTCTATGGCAATAATATCCTTCCGAAAGTAAAGTGACCCAAAATGCACATAATATTCCAGGTGTGGTCTAAGCAAGGTTCTATACACATGCAGCAAGACATCACTCCTCATGTACTCAAATCATCTCTTGATAATGGCTAACAGACTATTAGCGTTCCTAATTGCTTGCTGCACCTGCATTTTTTCAGTGATTAACTGACACCCGGGTCCGCTTGTACATCTACACTTTCGAATTGTTCACTATTTAAGAAATACTCTGCACATCTGTTCCTCTTACCAATGTGGATAACTCATATTTGCCCATATTACATTCCATTTGCCATGTTCTTACTCAGTCACTATGTCTGTCCAAATCCCCTTGAAGACGCATTACATCTTCCTCACAACATGCATTCCCACCGAGTTTGGTGTCATCTGCGAACTTGGAAATACTACGTTTGGTCCCCACATCCAAATCATTGGCATATATTGTTAACAGCTGGGGCCCAAGTACTGATCCTTGCGGTCCCCAAATAGTCACAGCTGCCAAAGTGAGAACGACCCTTTTCTTCCTACTCTCTGTTTTCTGCCTGTTAACCAATCTTTAATCCATGCCAGTATATTACCTCCTATCCCATGTGCTTTAATGTTGCTAACCAACCTCCTGTGGGGTACTTTATCAAAAACCTTCTGAAAATCCAAGTATAACACGTCCACCGACTCCCCTTTATCAATTCTGTTCGTAACATCCCCAATAAAACTCCAACAGGTTCGCCAAACATGATTTCTCACTCATAAATCCATGTTTACAATGCCCAAACAGATTATTATCCAACTGTCCATTTATCACATCCTTTAGAATAAAATCCCAGCATTTTCCCAACGACTGATGTATGAGGGCAGGTCTGTAATTCCATGTTTTCTCTCTCGCTCCCTTCTTAAATAGTGGGGTGACATTTGCTACCTTCCAATCTGCAGGAACCGGTCCAGAATCTATAGAATTTTTGAAGATGATCACCAATGCAGCCACCATCTCCATAGCTATCTCTTCCCACACCCTGGGATGCAGAATATCAGATCCTGGCGCCTCATCAAACTTCAGCTCCATTAATCTCTCCAAAACAACATTCTTACTAATATTAATTTCCTTCACTTCCTCAATCTCCCTAATCCCTTGGATCTCTAATTCTGTAAATTTCCTTGTATCTTCCTCAATGAGAGCAGACACAAAGTAATCATTTAGCTTCACTGCCATTTCTCTATTCCCCATTATACATTCCCCTGACACTGCCTGTATTGGACCCACATTTGTCTTCGCCAAATGCTTTAATTTTAGGTAGCTATAGAAGATTTAAAGTCAGTTTTTGTGTTTACTTTTGACCAGTGGATAGAAACACTCAAATTACAGCCCACAAATCTGAACCTGAGAGTGGTGATCCATCTCAAGGAGTTCACAAACTCACTCCCCCTCCCATTAAAACCCACAAAGAGGAACAAAGGGTTCAAAGAGCTGGACAAGTTGCAATTCTGCTGATGAATTTTCCATTGTACACAAGGTCTTAACCCCAAAGGGAAACACTTCCCTGGTCACCACAAAGACCCGAGAATAAAAGGTGGGGGGGTTATAGAAACCCGAACGGCCAAGAGCAATGAGGAAAGGCTGGACACACGGGGGTCCATCCTCAGGTCAAACAGGACGGTACTGAGAGCAGGAGAAACGGCCGAAGACCTGTGTGCTTCCAGTGTAATAAGGTAGGTCGCCATCGAGCTGAATGATGCAAGTGACGGGGAAAACCTGGAGGATTAATCAGTGTCCACCAGATCCTAGCAGGAAAAAGGGCCCTGATGGAAATCACAACAGATCAGGCTGTGCCTCCAACTGTGGCAGTCAGATCCAGTAAACCCACCACAGAGAGGGCGGGAAAAATAAACAAAATCCTTGAGAGCTACCAGGAATTTGTATCCTAAGGAAAAGTGAAAGCATACCGCTTGAGTGAGGGAAGTAAACCAATAGTCATAGTCAAGGATGCAGGGGCCAGCCAATCCCTTCTGCTGGGAAAAAGAAAGTGCAGTGAATGCCAGAGCGTTAGTAAATGGTATCGGAAGACAGTATATGTCCATACCCTTATTTCCGGTGCACTTGGAGTTTGACCCAGTTTCATGACCCTTTACCATGTGGATTGTCCCTAGTTTACTGATTGATGGGTCCAACTGCTCCTGGGTAATGATCTGACAGGGGAAAAGGTGGCAGCTTCCCCAGTAGTTCGAGAGAGACCAAAAGAGGTCCGGGAGACAGAGTAGTTACAGCAGAAATCCCTGATTGTGTGGTGACTCGGTCCATGGCCAAACAATCCCCTGAACTGACACTGCAGACGGATTACCCTACTGTCTGGTTGTCTGAAACCTTCGTTGGGAAGTTAGAGGACCAAAAGGATGTGTTAAACAGTTCTTCTTTTTTTGAGGCTCCACAACCCGACCCAACGTTAAAAAAAAGCACAGACTGTCCAAACCAAAACTGAAGCAGAGGGAGTTGCAGACTGTTACTATTTAAATAATGAGGAGCTAATGAGGAAGTGGAGACCTCCTCACAGAACAGCGGATGAAGAGTAGACAGATGTTCACCAGATAGTGGTGCCGCTGAAGTCCCTTAAAGAAATATTAACAATGGCCCACGAACTTCTAATGGATGGACATGTCAGTATATGAAAAATCGAAGACCGCAGAAGACAGCATTTTGACTGGCCACAATTCCACAAAGATGTGGTGGAGTTCTGTAAAATTGGTCTCACGTGCCAGGTTGTGGGAACCCTTCAGCAGAATGCTGGTGGATTGTGTGGGGCCCCTGCTGAAAATATAACGGGACTACTAGTATCTTCTCACCATTATGGATGTGGTGACCCGATTCCCAGAGGCCATTCGCCCGAAGAACTATCTCTGCCAAGGAAGTGGTGAAGGGGCTAACTCAATTCTTTACCCGATATGGACTTCCTGCTGAGATCCAGTCGGATCAGGGCACACATTTTCTGTCCAGTATTTTTGAAAAGGTCATGGGTAATCTGGAGCACCGCAGCCTCACAGCTCCAGCGACCCTGGTTCGATTCTGTGTACTGCCTGTGCTGAGTTTGCGAGTTCTCCTGTGACCGCGTGGGTTTTCACCAGGTGCTCCGGTTTCCTCCCACAGCCAAAGACTTGCAGGTTGATCGGGCCCTAGTATAGGTTGGTGGTAGGGGAGTTGAGGGATGGTGGGGATGTGGTAGGAATATGGGATTAATGTAGGATTAGTATAAATGAATGGTTGATGGTCGGCAAAGACTCGGTGGGCTGAAGGGCCTATTTCAGTGCTGCATCTCTAAATAAATAAAATAAGTAAACAAATAAAGTCCTCAGCCTACCATCCACAGTAACAAGGGGCTTTGCAGCAGTACCACCAGACCCTAAAGACAATGATCAGGCCATACTGCTATGAGCAACCCCATGACTGGGACAAAGGGCTGGGATTTCTCCTGATGGTTACCGAGACTTATCTAATGATTCCACTGGCTTTAGTCTCTTTGAATTAGTTTATGGACACGAGGTGAGAGGTCCTCTTAAACTAATCAAGAAGACGTTTTTGGGACACAGGGATGAGTCTTCCATGTTAGACTACATTTCCATGCTCTGGGAGCGGCTCACGAGAGGCTGTGCAATGGCTCAGTAACACCAAAGGATCTCACAGGCAGCTATGAACAGGTAAGCAGACAGAAATGCCAAGGCTAGAACATGGCAACCCAGAAACCATGTATTCTTAATACTCCCAATTCATGGCGAACCCCTTAATTCCCAGTTCAGTGGTCCATATCGAGTGGCAAAAGGACTAGTCAGGTACATTATTTAATTGACACCCCAGACCAAAGGAAAAAAAGTAAATGCTGTGGAGGGGACAGACAAGTACAGATCTGCCAGACAGTCAGGAGGGGAGGATTGAAAAGGACAGTGAGGACAGGTTAGAGGACGGCCAGGAGAATTCCCAACTGGAACCCCCTACTCTCCGATTTGCCAACCCTGAAATGTCAGATAAATTGGACCACACACTCTCCTCATTAAATGCAGGTCAAAGATGCACCCGCAAAAGGCTGCTAACAGCATTTACAGAAACGTGCAAGGATCAGGGAAAGGTCCCAAAAATGCATGTCAATGGTGAGGGAGATGCCACACCTAGTCGAAGTGCAGCTGGAGAGTGCAGTGAAAGCTGGACAGAGACCTGCGAGCAGTAATGTCGCAAAAGACTACCCTATGGTAGATTAAAAAAATTCCTTCCCATAGTTAAGGGAAAAGTGAAGGGAAAATACCCTAAAGTAAACAGCACTTGTGTACCTCACCAGAAAGCTAAAAGTAAGGTCAGTGTGGATCTACCCACTGAAGAACCCAATGATCAGATCCCAAACCCAAAGCTCATCAAACCCAACAATTTCACAGCAGATCTCTGCAAGAACAAAGGCCCAGAGGAAATCTCAGACACCTCACATGGTCTAAAAAAACAATTTATGGCACACTGCCGGTTTAGGGAGAAAGATTATCAATGTGCATAGTACCTGAGTAGTTAAAACTTCATTAGAGGAGAGAAAATGAATACAAGCAATTGGTAATGCATTGTCCAGGGTCGACCCCAACACATAACCATCCCAGACAAAACGCCAAAAATATTAAATCAGTACAGCTGTAACAGACAATGTCAGCTGCAGTAATTCTAAGATTAATGTGTAAATTTGAGAAGTGATTATTGAGAATGCATGTGTATTTCTTTCGTTTTCTTCCCACAATTCTGCAATGAAATTTTCCTATTATCACATTTCTTTCCATGTGCTGTGGCGGTGTCACGATAACACAATATGCCAAATGAGGAATTTTAATTAATCGATTGGAAACTTACACTAAACTTTCAATGGAAAACATCCTACAGTTAACCTTGAAAAAGCTGGCAGCCAAGATGGCCACCGCAATTGGCATCTGAAACACCTTTTCACATTCCAAGGCCTACGACAGGAGACACACGTCTGATGAGCCGGGACCTATATCATTGGCTTGCTCTAGTGATTGACTGACCTAAGATTACATTCATTAACACGGCATACAAGGCTACCCTGACACATTGAATTTCAAAGAGCAAACTCCTCCAAGTATAAATATCCTGAACCCTGGGGAGATAGAAGTTTCTAACTTTGAATCTCATTAGAAGGGTCCAGAGAGTGCACTGAGGCAGTCATAAGTCCTTCTGTCCATCTCTGTGAAAGCTGGGAGTTTCCCCTGGACAAAGACAGACAAGCCAGTGATTCAAACTGTGCAGAAGCAGAAGGGCTGTGACCACCACCCCCCTCCCCCCACCTCTCTCTCTCCGTCTCTCTCTCCACCTAACATCAAAAGTTTGAAAACCACATGCGACTGTGGGCCCCTCAAGCCGACAGATTGCTACAGACAGAGTAACCAGGGGAAGAAAGCCTCAAAGAAAACTCTGAGCAATTTGGACCAGCCACAAACTGCACTTCGAGAAGCAAAAGACGTCAAGAATATAACTTCAGCTGGGAAACCACGGAATCCCCCAAGATCACAGAGTGAGTTTTTTAAAATTAATTCTGGACTCCAATCCAACCACAAATTTACTTCTCACTCTGTAATCTATTTCTGTGTGATTCTCGTGTGAGTGTGTGCGTGTAACTGTGTGTTGTGTTTTTTTAATGATTTTATTTAGATTGGGATTATAGAGAACTCAAGAGAACCTGTCCAATCAGTTCCTTCACCATCATACCAAAGGTAAAATGTAAAAGACTCACTGAGACGTTAAGCATATTCACTGTTTAAAAAGGACAAACACTGTTGCTGTCAAATAAAGAAGAGTCACTCTGACCCCTCCTCACATGGCCATAACAATTGGCTGGGCTGGGGATGGAGAGAATATGGGGATAAACTCAGCTCAGCATTAAATAGATACCTGAGGTTGTTCACTTCCTAGTTCAGCCTAAGACAATGGCCAGTGAGGGGGATGCAGATCATGGACAGGGAATGGAGTTTGTGACAGAAACTGAAGACAATGGTTTCAGTCTTCTCACGATTTAAATGACAAGAACACTAAATCAGTGAAATATGGTTTATGAATCTAATAGTTGGTTACAAAGACTTACCAGGGACACCAATAGTAGCGAGGATGGGATAGTAAATAAATTGAATCATCTTCAGAGCATAATAAATCCGCATTCTAATGTTATCCAATAATAATCCGCAGTAACCAGGCCAAACCAATCGGATAAACTCCTGTCAATTGTTGTAACATTCCAATCTAGTGTTCTCCGATTCTGACCCATTGTTGTAACATTCCAATCTATTGTTCTCAGATTCTGACCCATTGTTGTAACATTCCAATCTATTGTTCTCAGAATCTGACGCATTGCTGTAACATTCCAATCTATTGTTCTCCTATTCTGACCCATTGTTGTAACATTCCAATCTATTGTTCAGATTCTGATATCTCCTCTCCCTCTCTCTGCAGCCACGGATCCCTTTGAGTGCCGGAGCTGATGCTCCCGCTGACACTTTCAGAAAACACATTGAAAGGAGTCCTGTATTAATAGAAGAGGGAAACCCTCCAGTGACACCATTAGGGTCCATGGAGACTGACATTAATTACAGTCACTGAACAAACTTGTTCAGTTAACCCCTTTCAATTCAAGACTTTTTGTACCACAATAAAGTAGAACATTTACCCAGTCTGGATGGGAATTATGAGAGTTACTGGGAAGGAATGGTGGAAATGACAGAGGCACTGGACAAAATCTTTCAGTCCTCCTTGGATATGGGAGTGATGCCAGAGGTCTGGAGGATTGTCAATGTTGCACCCTGTTTAAAAAGGAGAGGTTGGGTAAACACTGTAAGTATCAGTCTAATGTTGGTGGTTGGAAACTTCTAGAGGTCATAACCCAGCACAAAAATGTATCTTGCTTGTAAAACACGGGTTAATACATGGCAAGCAGCACAAAAAGGTTAATGAAATATCATTCCTGATAATCTTGATCAAGTTCGTTGAGGACGTAACTGTGAGTGTTTCATGGAAGATAATCATAGAAAGTTTAAGATACAGAAAGAGGCCACTTGGCCCATTGTGTCTGCACCGGCGGAAAAATGATCCACCTATTCTAATCCCACCTTCCAGCATTTGATCCACAGCCCTGCAGATAATGACAGTTGAGGTGAATATCCAGATTCCTTTTCACTGAGTGGAGGGATTCCGCTCAAACTATCCTTTCAGGCAGTAAGTTCTAGACCCTCACTATAAACAGGGGATGCAATACTGAACCCTTTGGAACGCCACTGAAAACAATCCTGCGGTCAGTAAAATACCTGTCAACAACTACACTTCAATAAAAGCAAGAAATGCTGTAAATACTCAGCTGGTCTGGCAGCATCTGTGGAGAGAGAAGCAGAGTTAACGTGACAGGTCAGTGACCCTTCATCATTGACCTGAAAACTTAACTCTGCTTCTCCCTCCACAGATGTTGCCAGACCAGCATTTATTGTTCTTACTTCAGATTTCCAGCTTCCGCAGTATTTTGCTTTTATTACAACAATTACTCTTTGTTTCCTGCCACTGAGCCAATATTGTATTTTTGGTTGGACAAGGTTCTCCTCAATTCCCCGCTAATCCTTCTACCAAGCACTTTAAGTCAATGCCCCCTAGTCACTGATCTCTCTGCTAAGGTGAATAGAGTCGTCACCTCCCCTCTATCCAAGCCCCTCAAAATTATGTCCATTTCAATCAGCTCTCCCTTCAGCCTTCTCTGTTCCAAGTAGAACAACCCCAGCCTATCTAATCTTGCTTCATAGTTGCATTTTCCAGTCCTGGCAAACATCCTTGTAAATCTCCTCTGTACCCTCTCTAGTGCAATTGCATCTTTTGTTTAATGAGGTGACCAGAACTGCACACAGTACTCAGGTTGTGCCCAAACCAATGATTTATACAGTTCCAGTATAACCTCCCTGCTCTTGTATTCTATACCTCAGCTAATAAAGGAAAGGATTCCATATGCCTTCTTAACCACCTTATCGACCTGACCTGCTACCTTCAGGACATCAGTGGACATTGACTCCAAGGTCCCTCACTTCCTCTACACGTCTCAGTATTTTCCAATTAATCGTCTATCCCTTTGCCTTGTTTGACCTCCTCAATTACATCGTCTCATACTTAACCAGGTCGAATTCCATTTGACACTTTTCTGCCATCAGTTTCTTCCTGCAGCTTACAGCTATCCTCCTCGCTATCTACCACATTGTTAATCTGTGTGCCATCTGCACACATCTTGATCATGTCCCCTACATTTACGTTCAAATCGTTAATATATGCGACAAAAAGCAGGGGATCCAGTACTGAGCCCTGTGGAACACCACTGGAAACAGACCACAAGTCAGTAAAACACCCGTCAACAATCACCCTTTGTTTCCTACCACTGAGCCAATTTTGTATCCAGTTTGCTGCATTTCCCTGGATTACCATGGGATTTTATTTTTTTGACTAGTATGCCACATGAGACCTTGTCAAAAGCCTTGCCAAAATCCACGGAGACCATATCATCTGCACGACCCTCATCTATCATCCTTGCAAATTCGTCGAAAAATTCTATCAAGTTGGTCAAACAATATCTTCCCTGATCAAATCCATGCTGACTGTCCTTGATTGACCTGAAACTTTCTAAGTGACAGTTTATCCTGTCTCTCAGAATAGATTCCAATCATTTCCCCACTACTGAGGTTACACTGACTGGCCTGCAATTATTTGGTCTATCCCTTGCTCCATTTTAAAGAGGTACAATGTAAACAGTTCACCAAACCTCTGGCACTACACCTGCATCCAGTGAGGATTGGAAAATGATGGTCAGACCCTCTGCTATTTCCTCTCTCAATTCATTTGACAGCCTCGGATACATTTCATCAGGCCCTTGTGATTTATCAACTTTCAAGGACGCTAATCCCGTTAATACTTCCTCTCTCCTATGTATATCACATCCAATAATTCAAACTTCTCCTCCTCAACCACAATATCTGCATCGTCTCCCACCCCTTTGGTTAAGACAGATACAAAGTCCTCATTAAGAACCTTGGCAACATCCTCTGCCCCGACTCATGTCTATCCACTTATGTATATAGATTTTCAGAAGGCCTGTGATCAAATGACATTTCATAGACTTGTTATGACATGGATTAATGTGACAGTGATAGTGTTGATATGACACTGATTCAGGGACAGAAAGCAGGGAGAAGTGGTGAACAGTCATTGTTCAGACTGGAGGTGGAGGGGAATAACCAGTACTGTTTCTCAGGTTTCGATTCACTCCGCAAAATATCAAGAAACGACTGAAGACACTGGATACTGCAACGGCTATGGGCCTTGACAATATTCCGGAAATAGTACTGAATACCTGTACTCCAGAGCTTCCATTCCCCCATCAAGCTGTTCCAGTACAGTTACAACATTGGCATCTACCCTGCAATGTGGAAAATTGCCCAGCTATGTCCTGTACAGAAAACGAGGACAAGTCCAACCCGGCCAATTACCGCCCCATCAGCCTCCTCTCAATCATCAGTAAAGTGATGGAAGGTGTCATCGACAGTGCTATCAAACAGCACTTGCTTAGCAATAACCTGCTCAGTGACGCTCAGTTTGGGTTCCGCCAGGGTCACACAGCTCTTGACCTCATTACAGCCTTGGTTCAAACATGGACAAAGGAGCTGAATTCAATAGGTGAGGTATGAGTGACTGCCCTGACATCAAGGCAGCATTTGACTGAGTATGGCATCAAGGAGCCCGAGCAAAAATGGAGTCAGTTGGAATCAGGGGGGAAACTCTCTGCTAGTTGGAGTCATACCTAGCACAAAGGAAGATGGTTGTGGTTGTTGCAGGTCAATCAGCTCAGCTCCAGGACGTCACCGCAAGAGTTCCTCAGGGTAGTATCTTAGGCCTAACTATCGTCAGATGCTTCATCAGTTACATTCTTTCAATCACAAGGTCAGAAGTGGGGATGTTCGCTGATGATTGCACAATTTTCATGACCAATCGTGACTCCAAAGTACTGAAGCAGTCCGTGCAGAAATGCAGCAAGACTTGGACAATATCATGGCTTGGGCTAATAATTGACAAGTATCATTCGCACTGCACTAGTGCCAGGCAATGACCATCTCCAACAAGAGATAATCTAATCATCTCCGTTGACATTCAATGACATTACCATCGCTGAATCCCCCACTATCAACATCCCAGGGGCTACCATTGACCAGAAACTGAACAGCAATAGCCACATAAATACCATGGCTAAAAGAGCAGGTCATATGCGAGGAATCCTGAGGCGAGTAACTCACCTCCTGACTCCTCAAAGCCAGTCCACCATCTACAAGGCACACGTCATGAGTGTGATTGAATTCTCTCTGCTTGTCTGGATGGCTGCAGCTCCAAAAACACTCAAGAAGCTCGGCACCATCCAGGACAAGGCATCACACGATTGGCACCCCATCCACAACATTCACTCCCTCCACCATCGATGCACAGTGGCAGCAGTGTGTACCATTCTGCAAGATGCACTGCAGCAACACACCAAGGCTCCTTAGACAGCACCTTCAAAACACACAACCTCCACTACATAGAAGGGCAAGGGCAGCAGATGTATGGAAACACCACCACCAGCAAGTTCCCCTCCAAGCCACACACCATGCTGATTTGAAACTATCTTGCAGTTCCTTCACTGTCACTGGGTCAAAATAATGGAACTTCCTTCCTAACAGCACTGTGGGTGTACCTACCCCACGTGGACTGCAGTGGTTCAAGAAGGCAGCTCACCACCACCTTCTCAAGGGTAATTCGGGATGGGCAATAAATGATGTCCACATCCCATGAATGAATTTAAAAAATGATGCCAGAGAACTGGAGGGCTGTAAATGTTACACACTGTTTAAAAAAGGGGAGGTTAGATAAATCCTGTAACTGTCAGTCTCATGTTGATTCTTGGAAAATTCTGGAGGCCATAACCCAGCACAAAAATATTTCTTGCTTGTAAAATCATGCCTTAATAAATGACAAGCAGCAGGGATAGCTTCATGGAAAATCATTTCTGATAATCTTGATAGTTTGTTGACATAATTGTGAGTGTTAACGAGGATAGCGTGATTCGTGTTATAGAATCATAGAATCCTTGAAAATTTAAGGCACAGAAAGAGGCCACTTGGCCCATCGTGTCGGTGCCAGCCGAAAAGTTATCCACCAATTCTTATCCCACCTTCCAGCATTTAATCCATAGCCCTGCAGATTATGACACTTGAGGTGCACATTCAGACTCTTTTTGAATCAGTAGAGGGTTTCTGCCTCAACCATCCTTTCAGGAAGTGAGTTCCAGACCCTCACTAAAAGCAAGGGACCCAGTACCGAGCCCTATGGAAAACCACGGGAAAGTCCTCCAGTGAATACCCTTCAACAATTACCCTTTGTTTCCTGTCACTGACACAATTTTGTATTTCTGGGTGAACATGTTTTTCCTCAACTCCCTTCTGAAAGTTCTACCTATCACTTTAAATCTATGTCCCCTAGTCACTGACCTTTCTGCTAAGGTGAATAGATCCTTCACCTCCACTCTATCCAGGCTCCACAAAATTTTGTTCAGTTCAATCAGATCTCCCCTCAGCCTTCTCTGTTCCATGGAGAACAACCCCAGCCTATCCAATCTTTCCTCATAGCTGCATTTTTCCAGTCCGAGCAACATCCTCATAAATCTTCTGTGTACCCTCTCTCGTGCAATTACTTCCTTTCTGTAATGTGGTTACCAGAACTGCACAAAATATTCAAGATGTGGCCTAACCAATGATTTATACAGTTCCAGCATAACCTCCCAGCTCTTACATTCGATACCTCAGCTAAAAATGGGAAATGATTCCATGTGCCTTCTTAACTGCCTTATTGACCTATCCTGCCATCTTCAGGGATATGTGGGCATTCACTCCAAAGTCCCTTACTTGCTCTACACTTCTCAGTATTGTCCTTGTAATCGTGTATTCCTTTGCTTGTTTGAGCTCCTCACACTTATCCGGGTCGAATCCCATTTTGCTGCCCATCTGACCAGACCGTCAATATCTTCCTGCAGCCTTCTCGCTGTCGACTACAGGGCCAATCTTTGTGTCGTCTGCAAAAGTCTAATTCATACCCCTTACATTTACGTCTAAATCTTTAATATGACCACAAAAAGCAGGGGAACCATTACTGAGCCCTGTAGAATGACACTGGAAACAGTCCTCCAGTCGCAAAAATACTTGTCAATAATTACCCTTTGTTTCCTGCCACTGAGCCAATTTTGTATCTGCCTTGCTGCATTTCTCTGGATGCCATTGGATTTAATTTTTTGAACCAGTCTCTCATGTGGGACCTTGTCAGAAGCCTTGCTAAAATCCATGTAGACCACATCAACTGCACTACCCTCATCTATATTCCTTGTAACAGCTTCAAAAAATTCGATCAATTTGGTCAAACAAGAGCGTCCCTTAACAAATCCATGCTGACTATCCTTGATAAACCTGTGCCTCTCTAAATGACAGTTTATCCCGTCTCTCAGAATAGATTCCAATAATTTGCCCACCACTGATGTTATACTGACTAGCCTGTAATTATTCAGACTATCCTTCGCTCCCTTTTTAAACAGAGGTACAATGTTAGCAATTATCCAATACTCCAGCACCACAACTGTATCTAGTGAGGATTGGAAAATGATGGTGACCGACCCTCTGCTATTTGTTCTCTTGCTTCTTCGAACAGCCTGGGGTACATTTCATCCAGCTGTGGTTATTTTTCAACTTTCAAGGATGCTAATCCCATTAATACTTCCTCTCTCCCTATGTTTATCACATCCAATAATTCACACTCCTCCTCCTTAACGACAATATCTAAATCCCCCCTCTTTTCTGAAGACATACGCAAAATGTTCAATAAAGAACCATACCAATATCTTCCACCCTTATACAAAGGTTACCTTTCTGATCTATTATGGGTCCTACTCTCCCCTTAGTTATCCTCTTACTCGTAATGTATTGAGAAAACATCTTTGGGTTCACCTTGATTTTGCTTGCCAATATTATTTCATTCCCTCTCTTTCCTTTCAGAATTTCCTTTTTGATTTGACCCCTCCACTTTCTAAACTCCTCTCAACTTTCTGTGGTATTGAGTTCTCAGTGTCGGATATATGCTTCCCTTTTCTGTCTTATCCTACCCTGTCGGCACCTTGACATCCATGGGACTCGAGATTTGGCCGACTCACCCTTTTTCTTTGTGGGAACATGCTTATCCTGAACCTCTTGAATCTCCCCTTTGAATGCCTCCCACTGCTCTGAGACAGAATTACCTTCAAGCAGCTGTTTCTAGTCCACTTTCGCTCCACAGTTTAGTAATATCAGCCTTGCCCCATTGAGAACTCTAACTGCTGATATATCTCTTGTCCTGGTCCATAATTATGTTAAAACTAACTGAATTATGATCATTCCCACCAAAATGCTCTCCCACTGCTACTCCTTCCACCTGCCCATCTTCATTTCCTAAAACAATGTCGAAAACGGCACCCTCTCTTGTTGGACTTGTCACATCCTGGTCAAAAACGTTCTCCTGAATGCACCTCAAGATTTCTGCTCCCTCAATTCTTTTCATACTAAAATTTTCCCAGTTAATATTGGGCTAATTAAAATCCCCTACTATTACTGCCCGATGGTTCTTGCACTTCTCAGAGATGTGCCTACATATCTGCTCTTCTATCTCCCCCTGACTATTTGGCTGTCGAGATCACACTCCCAGCAGTGTGATTGTCCCTTTTTGGTTCCTCAGCTCAATCCATATGGTCTCACTTGATGAACCTTCCAACATATCATCCCTCCTCACAGCTGCAATAGATACCTTGACCAAAATTGTCACTCCCCCTCCTTTCTTATCACCTTCCCTATCGCGTCTGAAAACCCCGTAACCAAGAACGTTGAGCTGCCATTCCTGTCCCTCCTTAAGACATGTTTCTGCAATAGCTATGATATCATACTACCACGTGTCTATCTGTGCCCTCAGCTCATCTGCTTTATTTGCTATACCCCTTGCATTGAAATAGATACCCTTGAGCACTGCTAAGCTCTTCATCTTTATTTTATAACCTTTGTTTCCTCTGTCTTCCAGACTCATCCATTAATTTTCCGCCTTCCATTTTCATTTCTGATTTTGTCCCAGCTGAGTCTACCCTCAGGTCCCCATCCCCCTACCAAACTAGTTTAAACCCTCCCCAATAGTACTAGCAAAACGTTCCACAAGCAACCCAGTCCCGACTCTGTTCAGGTGCAAATCTTCCGGCCTATACAGGACCCATCTCGCCCAGAGCCGGTCCCAGTGTCCCAGGAATATGAAGCCCTCCTTTCTGCATCATATTTCCAGCCAAACATCCATCTGTCTTATCTTTCTATTTCTGTGCTCAGTTGTGCATGGCATTGGGAGTAATCCGGAGATTGCTACTTTTGACGTCCTGCTTGTCAATTTCTTCCCTTGCTCCCAAATTCTGACCACAGAACAACATTCCTCTTTCTACCTATGTCGTTGGTTCCGATGTGAACCACGACTTCTGGCTGTTCCCCTTCACCTTCAGGATGCTCTGCAGTCGCTCAGTGACATCCTTGACCCTGGCAACAGGTAGGAACACACCAACCTAGATTCACGTCTGCGGCCACAGAAACGCCTGTCTGTTCCCCTGACTATTGAACCAGCGATCACTCTGGCTCTTTCCGTCATCCCTGTATCCCACTCTACAGCTGAGCCACCCGTGGTGCCATGGACTTGGCTCTGGCTGTACTCTCCAGGTGAAGCATCACTTTCCTCAGTATTCAGAACTGAATACCTGCTGGAGAGTGAGATGCACTCAGCGGTCACCTGCACTACCTGCCGGATTCTTTTTGACTGTCAGGTGATCACCCATTCCCTCTCTCCCTGCATACTCTTAAGCAGAGGGGTGACCACATCTATAAACATGCTAAAGCTGAATAAACTGGTATATGAGAAGAAAGAATGTGCAGGGTTACGGGGAAAAGGCAGGGAATGGGATTAGGTGAATTGCTCATGCGGAGAGCCGGTGCAGACACAACGGGATGAATAGTTCCTTTTGTGCGGTAATAACACTGTAATGCGCCGTCTCAGATGGGTGTAATGGTGGAGAATGGGGAATCCATGGTGGGAAAGGGAAGTTGTCCTGTGGGAATCGAAATCTTAGCAAGAATTGTCCGGGTCGAGGGCATCCAGGAAATATCCTGCCTGCTTCCTCCAGCTCCTGAAGTGTCCTCCGGATTCCTGGTGCCAATGACTGCGTCCTCATGACTTTGATGATATGAAGGGTGCAGCAGAACACCATGAACTAGGACACCTGATCCAGTGAGTAGTGGAGGGCTCCTCCCGAGCGGTTCAGACATCGGAAGCATTGCTTCATCACACCGATGGTCTATTCCTGGTGACCCCATTGCCCACGTTATACACAAGTTAATTGTGTGATGTTGGTTGGCGGTGGGAGGTGGTTTGGGGGAGTAGAAACATGAGCTGTGTCCAGAGGGGGTTTCCTTTGTCTCCGAGGAGCCACATTCTGAATCAGCATGGAGACCGAAGTGTTGGGACCGGCTGACTGCTTCAGAATGAAGGTATGGTGGCTGCAGTCAGCATAGTGGACATTCACCAATATGATGTACTGGGCATGCTCTCACACCAACTGGACATTAATGGAGTAAGAGTTCTTCCAGTTCCTGTGACTCTCCCTATTGAAATGGGGGCCCGGAAGAGCAACCTACACCATCAGGAATCCCACTATCCTGACAAAGCCACGGGATCTCTCATCCTGCTTCTCCCTGCTGAGGGAGAAATGATGACATAGATGGTCACCCTCACCTCCCAGAATTATCAATGGACAACACGCAGGCCTCGCAACTGCTGGTCAGTTAGTGTAACATCAGTGGTGAGTAAGGTTTTAGAAACAATAATAAGGGAAAAAGGGCAACACACACTTGGAAAGGTTTGAGTTATTTAAGGATTGTCAGCACGGATTTCTAAAAGGCAGATTATGCTTAATGAACTAATTGAATTGATTTCGATGATCAGAGAAGGTTGATGAAGGGAATGTGATGGATGTTGTCTACATGGATTTCATGAAAGCATTTGATGAAAAACCACACAAAAGCTTGGTTAATAAAATTGAAGCTCATGGAATAGCATCCAATTGGATCAAAAATTGTCCAAAGGACAGCAATAAGATTCTTGTGTTAAATGGTTGTTTTTTGACTGGAGGATGGTAGACAGTGATGTTCCCCAAGGGTCAGTGCTAGGAATACTGATTTATTTATTTATTTTTGCTGTATGTAAATGACATGGATCTTCGAATACAGAGTAGAATTTCACAATTTTCCGAAGATACCAAACTTGGAGGAGTGGTAAGCAGTGAGGATGAGACAAACTGCCTGCAACAGGATATAGATAGGCTAGCAGAATGGACAGAGAAGTGGCAGGTAGAATTTAATAAAGAGGAGTATGAGCTGATGCATTTGGATAGAAGGAATAGGAAGGCAATATAGACTTAATGGCACAGTTCTAACGTTTATGCAGGAACAGAAGGATCTGGGGCTCCATATGCATTGATCGAGGCAGGACCTGTTTGGTGAGTGTTTAGCAAAACGTATCGACCACACTTGGAATATTGTGTTCAGTTCTGGTCGCCTCATTATAGGAAGGATGTGGAAGCTTTAGAGGGGGTGCAGAGGAGATTTACCAGGATGCTGCCTGGACTGGAGGGCATGTCCTACGAAGAAAGATTGAGGGAGCTAGGGCTTTTCTCATTGGAGCGAAGAGGGATGAGAGGTGACTTGATAGAGGGGTACAAGATGATGAGAGGCATAGATAGAGTGGATATCCAGAGACTATTTCCCAGGGCGGAAAGGGCTATCATCAGGGAGCATAATTTTAAGGTGATTGGAGGAAGGTTTCGGGGAGATGTCAGAGGTAGGTTATTTACACAGAGAGTGGTGGGTGTGTGATGAATGCGCTGCCAGCGGTGGTAGTAGAAGCAGATAAATTAGGGGCATTTAAGCGACTCATGGATAGGTACATGGATGATAGTAGAATGAAGGGTAGGCAGTTAGTTTGATCTTAGAGTTGGTTAAAGGTTCGGCACAACATCGTGGGCCGAAGGGCCTGTACTGTGCTGTACTGTTCTATGTTCTATGTTCTATCTTGGGATTTATCATGAGAGACAAAGATACAAAATAAGGGAAGTTATGCAGAACCTTCATAAAGCTTTGGTTAAGCCCCAACTAGAGAACTGTGTCCAGTTCAGGTCACCACACTTTAGGAAGGATGTGAAGGTCCTTGAGAGGGTGCAGAGGAGATTTAATAGAATGGCTCCAGGGATGGAGGGGTTTTAGATACAAGGTTAGTTTGGAGAAGACGGAGTTGTTCTCCCTGGAGTAAAGGAGATTGAGAGAGATGTGATAGAGCTGTACAAGATTATGATAGGCTTAGATAAGAAAGACATGGAAAAACTGTTCCCATTAACTGATGAAACAAAGACTAGGGGACACAGATGGAAGGTTTGGGTAAGAGATGCAGGGGGAAAATGAGGAAGAACTTTTTTACACAGTTGATGTTAATGAGCTGGAACTCACTGCCCATGAGATTGGTGGAAGCCGAGACAATCAATGATTTCAAAAGGAAACTGAATGAAATTAACTTGCAGGTATATGAGGAATGAGCTGGGAGTGGCACTGACTGGATTACTCCAGCGAGAGAAGGCCTCCTTTTGTGTTGTGCATGACTCTACGACTCCATTGATTTCTACGAGTCTATGCTGTATGTGTCTACTGCTCCTGCCTGGGAAGATCCAGATATATAGACTTTCAATGAAACTGACCTTAACGGCCACTGACAGCTCCGTAATCACCTTGGTGTGTGGCTACAGGTCGTGTTACAGGAGGTGACACAGCTCTGCGACCACCTCCTTATTGAATCAGAGTCACCTCACACACTGCTCTTGGGTTAATTGTAGGTAGGAAAAGAGCTCTTGGAAAACCCGGGGTGGGTAGGGAAGAGTCCCTCCTCCCTCTTTACAGAGCTTCCGCTCTCTGCAGTCTCTGCTCCATTTGTGGGTCATGTTACAGATCCAGAGACACTGTAACTACAGTCCCCATACCTCGTACAGAGTTGAGTCACCAAATTCTCTGTCCTCCCTGAATGTCTGCAGCAGCTCACAACACAACCTCTAGAAACCCATCCACAACACCTGCACTGACTTTACAATAGCAGAAGTAAGTCAAAAGCCCCTCACCTGTAGGTTGGATGCCTGGTCCTTTTAAATAACACTAGAGGGGATTCATTGTGATGCTAAATGTATATTCAGCTGACAGTGACTAACACAAGCAGACAGTGGTCATGCCGAGACCTGATTTCAAAGACGTACTCAAAGCTGTCTGGTTGGTACACTGAAGTCACATTCAAAACTATCCTCACATGAGTATCACAAACATAGTATGACTCGCTGGAGCCCTGTCCAGCATGAGGCCCTGGGCTGACCACTCTAGAGCCCTGTACAGCATGGAGCACTGTGCTGACCACTCTAGAGCCCTGTACAGCATAGGGAACTGTGCTGACCATACTAGAGCCCTGTCCAGCATGGCGCATTGTGCTGATAATACTAGAGCCCTGTCCAGCATGAGGCACAGGGCTGCCCACACTAGAGCCCTGTCCAGCATGGGGCACTGTGCTGACCACCATAGAGCCCTGTCCAGCATGGGTCATTGTGCTGATAATACTAGAGCCCTGACCAGCATGAGGCACTGTGCTGACCATACCAGAGCCCTATCCAGCATTGGGCATTGTGCTGACCATACTAGAGCTCTGTCCAGCATGGGGCATTGTGCTGACCATACTAGAGCCCTGACCAGCATGGGGCATTGTGCTGACCATACTAGAGCCCTGTCCAGCATGGAGCATTGTGATGACCATACAAGAG
This sequence comes from Heterodontus francisci, assembly GCF_036365525.1. Lineage (NCBI taxonomy): Eukaryota > Metazoa > Chordata > Chondrichthyes > Heterodontiformes > Heterodontidae > Heterodontus > Heterodontus francisci. The sequence continues at coordinate 1,348,459 of NW_027140639.1, forward strand.
CCATGTCCAGCATGGGGCACTGTGCTGACCATACTCGAGCCCTGTCCAGCATGGGGCATTTTGCTGACCATACTAGAGCCCTGTCCAGCATGGGGCATTGTGCTGACCATACTAGAGCCCTGTCCAGCACGGGGCAATGTGCTGACCATACGAGAGCCCTGTCCAGCATGGGGCATTGTGCTGACCATACTAGAGTCCTGACCAGCATGGGGCATTGTGCTGACCATACAAGAGCCATGTCCAGCATGGGGCACTGTGCTGACCATAATCGAGCCCTGTCCAGCATGGGGCATTGCGCTGACCATACTAGAGCCCTGTCCAGCATGGGGCATTTTGCTGACCATACTAGAGCCCTGTCCAGCATGGGGCAATGTGCTGACCATACTAGAGCCCGGTCCAGCATGGGGCATTGTGCTGACCATACTAGAGCCCTGTCCAGCATGGGGCATTGTGCTGACCATACTAGAGCCCTGTCCAGCATGGAGCATTGTGATGACCATACAAGAGCCATGTCCAGCATGGGGCACTGTGCTGACCATACTCGAGCCCTGTCCAGCATGGGGCATTTTGCTGACCATACTAGAGCCCTGTCCAGCACGGGGCAATGTGCTGACCATACTAGAGCCCTGTCCAGCATGGGGCATTGTGCTGACCATACTAGAGTCCTGACCAGCATGGGGCATTGTGCTGACCATACAAGAGCCATGTCCAGCATGGGGCACTGTGCTGACCATAATCGAGCCCTGTCCAGCATGGGGCATTGCGCTGACCATACTAGAGCCCTGTCCAGCATGGGGCATTTTGCTGACCATACTAGAGCCCTGTCCAGCATGGGGCAATGTGCTGACCATACTAGAGCCCGGTCCAGCATGGGGCATTGTGCTGACCATACTAGAGCCCTGTCCAGCATGGGGCATTGTGCTGACCATACTGGAGCCCTGTCCAGCATGGGGCACTGTGCTGACCATACTAGAGCTCTATCCAGCATGGGGCATTGTGCTGACCATATTAGAGCCCTGTCCAGCATGGGGCATTGTGCTGACCGCACTAGAGCTCTGTCCAGCATGGGGCACTGTGCTGACCATAATAGAGCCCTGTCCAGCATGGTGCATTGTGCTGACCATACTAGAGCATTGTCCACCATTGTGCACTGTGCTGACCACACAAGTGTACAGCCCACCATGGGACACTGTTCTGACCACACTAGAAGTGGCCGGCTGTGTGGTTCGCATCATTTTATGGGTCCCATCTTCTGTGCCCTCAGCACCAGTGGGTCTGTAGAGTTGAAAATCGTGGCTAGGAACAGATACAGAGAGAAAGAAATTCACTTTAAAAAGAGAATTGAGAAAAGATTGAAGGCATATTATTTGCAGAAATATGGGAAATGCACAGGAGAATGGGACTAATGGAGTGGTGAGGCCATGGAGTGATTCAGACTCAAGAATGAGAATATTAAAAGGAGGGTGGTGGAAGCCGAGACAATCAATGATTTCAAAAGGAAACTGGTTGGACACCTGAAGGAAATGAACTTGCAGGGATACGGGGATTAAGCGGGGGAGTGGGACTGCATGGATTGTTCCAAACAGAGCTGGCATGGAGAGACCGAATGGCCTCCTTCTGTGTTGTAAATGACTCTATGACCCTAGCACTCTCTGTGACTGTATGTTGGATATGTCTCCGGCTCCTGCCTGGAAAGATCCAGATACATAGAGTTTCAATGAAGCTGTAACCTTAACAGCCACTGACAGCTCCGTCCTCACCCTGGTGAGAGGCTTCAGGTCGTGTTACAGGAGGTGACACAGTTCTGTGACCACCTCCTGATTGAATCAGAGTCACCTCACACACTGCTCCTGGGTTAGGTGTAGGTAGGAAAATTGATCTTGGAAAACCCAGGGTGGGTTGGCAACGCCCCCTCCTCCTCCCTCTTTACAGAGCTTCCCCTCTCTGCAGTCTCTGCTCCATGTGTTGGTCATGTTACAGACCCAGAGACACTGTAACTACAGTCCCCATACCTCTTCCAGAGTTGGGTCACCAAATCCTCCCTGAATGTCTGCAGCAGCTCACAACACAACCTCCAGAAAACCATCCACAGAACCTCCACCAACTTTACAATAGCAGAAGTAAGTCAAAAGCCTCTCACCTGTAAGTTGGATGCCTGGTCCTTTTAAATAAGACTAGAGGGGGTACCTCGTGCTGCTGAATGTATGTTCAGCTGAGAGTGACTAACACAGGCAGTCAGTGGACATGCACAGACCAAGTTTCAAAGACGTACATCAAAGTTCCCGGTATGGTACATTGACATCACTTTCAAATCCAAACTCAAAGGAACAACACATATCCGGTACGATTGAGCTAGAGCCCCGCCCAGATTGGGACACTGCGCAGGTCACACTAGAAGTGGCCGGCAGTGAAGACCACACGAATAGAACATAGATGATACGAGTTTGCTGGAGCCCTGCCCAGCATGGGGTATTGTGCACTAGCAGTGGTGGGCTCTGCGGTTCTCATCATTTTATGGATCCCAGCTTCTGTACCGTCAGCACCAGTAGTGCTGCAGAGTCTAAAATCGTGGCTCTGGACAGATACAGAGGGAAATAAATGCACTTAAAAGGAGAACTGAAAAAAGATTGAAGTCAAAAGAGTTGCAGGAATATGGGAAATGGACAGGGAAATTGGACTATCTGGAGGGGTGAGGCCATGGAGAGATTCAAACACAGGAATGATTAAAATTAAGGTGCTGCCAGACTCGGAGCCAATGTAGATCAGTGAACACAGGGGTGATGGGTGATCAGGATTTGGTGTGAGTTAGGATACAAGCAGCAGAGTTCTGGATGGACTGTGGTTTATGGATGTTTATAACTGGGAGGGTGACCAGGATAGAATTGGAATAGTCAAGTGTGGATTTAACGGTGACACGGATGAGGGTTTATGCAGCAGATGGGCTGAGGCAGAAGTGGAGACGGGTGATATTACAGGGGTGTTAGTAGGCAGGGTTGGTGATGGACAGAATATGGAGATGAACTCAGCTCAGGTTTAAATAGAACACAGAAGTTGTAAACTATCTGGTACAAGCTCAGATATTGGGCAGAGTGGAGTATGTGCTTCCCAGATAGGTGATGGAGTTTGTGATGGATACCAATGATACTGGCTTCAGTATTCCTCAAATTTACATTACAGAACAGTAATTCATTGAAACAAGGTTTACAGATCTCCTAGCCTGAAATAGAGACAGCAACAGCAGCAACGATGAGAGAGTAAATGACAAGAACTGTAATACAGTTGACAATGGTATATAGAGCTAATAGCTGGAGATATTCACCAGGCATAACAACGGCAGCAAGAAGGGCAGAGTAAATTACAGGAGCAGTAATGTAGTTAAACATGGTTTAAAGAATTAATAGCCAGATAGAGAGACTTACCAGGGACACCAAAGATAGCCAGGATGGGATAGTAAATGTATTGAATAACCTTCAGTGCGAGATAGATACGGAGGTTTAATGACATCCGATCATAATATGTAGAAAGAGAGTAAATAACCGAGGATAAAATCCTGTCCATTGTTGTAACATTCCAATCTATTGTTCTCAGATTCTGAGCCATTGTTGCACCATTCCAATCTATTGTTCTCAGATTCTGACCCATTGTTGCATCATTCCAATCTATTGTTCTCAGATTCTGACCCATTGTTCTAACATTCCAATCTATTGTTCTCAGATTCTGACCCATTGTTGTAACATTCCAGTCTTCTGTTCTCAGATTCTGATCTATCCTCTCTCTATCTCTCTGGAGCAGCTGATCTCTGTAAGTGCCGGGGCTGATGTTCCCACTGACACTATGGAATAACATATTGAAAGAAGCCCCTTATTAATAGAAGATGGAAAACACAATTAGGATCCATGGAGACTGACATTATGCACAGTCACGGAACAAACAGATTCAGTTAACCATTTTCAAACCAACACTTTTTGTACCACACAAAAGTTGAACATTTACCCAGTCTGGATGGGATGTATGAGGGTTGCTGAGGGAAGGAATGGTGGAAATAGCATAGGCACTGGCCAGAATATTCCAATCCCCCTTGGATATGGGCGTGATGACAGCTTTCCACAGGCTCACTACACTCTGGGTGAAGACACTTCTCCTCATCTCAGTCCTGAAAGTTTTACCCCGTATCCTTAGACTATGAGCCCTGGTTCGGGAGTCCCGCACCATCGGGAACATCCTTCCTGCATATACCCTGTCAAGTCCCGTTAGAATGTTATAGGTTTCGATGAGATCCCTCCTCACTCTTCTGAATTCCAGTGAATATAGTCCTAACCGACTCAATCTCTCCTCATACGACAGTCCTACCACCCCAGGAATCAGTCTGGTAAAATTCTACTGCACTCCCTCTGTAGCAAGAACAGCCTTCCTCAGATAAGGAGACCAAAACTGCACACAATATTCCAAGTGCAGCCTCACCAAGGCCCTGCATAATTGCAGCAAAACATCCCTGCTCCTCTACTCGAATCCTGTCTCTGTGAAGGCCAACATAACATTCGCCTTATTCGACCGACTTGTTGTACCTGCATGCTTACCTTCAGTGACTGGTGTACGAGAACACCCAGATCTCGCTGCATATTACTCTCCCTCAGTTTATAGCCGTTCAGATAATATTTTTCCTTCCTGTTTCTGCTAGTAAAGTGGATAACTTCACATTTATCCACATTATACTGCATCTGCCATGCATTTGCCCACTCATTCAACTTGTCCAAATCACCCGGAAGCCTCTCTGCATCCCCTTCACAACTCACCCTCACACCCAATTTTGTATCATCTGCAAATCTGGAGATATTACATTTAGTTTCCTCATCTAAATCATTAATATATATTGTGAATAACTGAGGTCCTAGCTCCGATCCCTGCGGTACCCCACTAGTCACTGCCTGCCATTCAGAAAAAGATCTGTATGTTCCAATGCTTTGTTTCCTGTCTGCCAACCAATTTTCTATCCATCGCAATATACTACCCCCAATCCCATGCGCGTTAATTTTACACGCTAATGCATTACGTGGAACTTTGGCGAGAGCTTTCTGAAAGTGCAAATAAACCACATCCACTGGCTCCACCTCATCAACTCTACTAGTTACATCCTCGAAGAATTCTAGTAGATTTATCAAGCATGATTTCTCTTTCGTAAATCCATGCTGACTCTGTCCGATTCCACCACTGTTCTCCAAGTGCTCTGCTGCAAAATCTTTGATAATGGACTCCAGGATTTTTCCCACGATCGATGTCTGGCTGACTGGTCTACAATTTCCTGCTTTCTCGCTAGTCGCTTTTTGAATAGTGGGGTAACATTAGCTACCTTCCAATCTGTAGGAACTGTTCCGGAGTCCATAGAATCTTGGAAGATGACCACCAATGCATCCACTATTTCTAGGGCCACTTCCTTAAGTACTCTGGGATGTAAATTACTAGGACCTGGGGATTTATCGGCCTTCAATACCATCAACTTCTCCAACACCATTTCTCTACTAATACTGACATCTTTCAGTTCCTCTCTCTCACTAAACCCTGTATTCACCAACACTTCTGGTATGGTATTGGCGTCCTCCTTTGTGAAGTCAGAACTAAAGTATGCATTTAGTTGGTCAGTCATTTCTTCGTTTCCCATAATAAATTCCCCTGTTTCTGACCGTAACGGACCTTCATTTGTCTTCGCCAATCTTTTCCTCTTCACATAACTATAGATTCGTGTACAGTCAGTTTTTATGTTACCCGTAAGCTTACTCTCGTACTCCATTTTCCCCTTCTCAATCAATCCTTTGGTGCTCCTTTGCTGAATTTTAAACTGCTCCCAATCCTCAGGTCTGTTGTTTTTCCTGGCAAATTTATATGCCTCTTCCTTGGATCCAATGCTATCACTAATTTACCTTGGAAGCCATGATTTGGCTACCTTTTCCGTTTTACTTTTGTGCCAGAAAGGGATAAACAATTGTTGCAGTTTATCCATGCGCTCTTTGAATGTTTGCCTTTGCCTATCCAGGGTCATCTCTTTAAGTGACGTTCCCCAATGTATCATCAACGACTCATGCCTCATACCTTCGTAGCTTACTTTATTAAGATTCACGACCCTAGTCTCAGAATCAACTAGGTCACTCTCCATCGTGATGAAGGATTTTATCATATTATGGTCGTTCATCCCCAAGGAATCTCGCACATCTAGATTGTTAATTATTCCACTCTCATTACACAATAACCAGTCTGGGATGGCCTGTTCTCCAGTTGGTTGCTCAAAGAATTGGTCCTGAAAACCATCCCGTATATTCTCCAGCAATTCCTCCACAATGTATTGTGACAAATTTGATTTGCCCGATCTATATGCAGATTCAAGAAACCCATAATTACAGATGTTCCTTTATCGCATGCGTCTCTAATTTCCTGTTCATTGCCATTCCCAAATTCAGCACTACAGTTTGGAGGTCTATATACAAACCCCACTAACGTTTTCTGCCCCTTCATGTTTCTCAGCTCTACACATACATATTCGAAATCGTCAGAGCTAATATCCTGCCTCACGATTGCGTTAATTTACTCTTTAACCAGCAATGCAACTCCACCGCGGGTGGAGATAGTACGTTTTACTGATCGTGTGAATATTTGGTCAGAAGCTCATCTCAAGACATCTCAGGGTTAACTATGTAACTAAGTCTGTGAACAGTTTGGCTTCGTCTCAAACATTTACATTGGAGAGGGATGGAGTGTGCAACTAGGAAATGTTTGGAGCAGAGACAGAAAACAATGGCTTCAATCTTCTCAATATTTAATTGACATTGCAGAAGTGTGAGGTAATACATTTTGAAAGGATGAATGAGGAGAGACAATACAAGTTAAATGGTACAACTATAAAGGTGGTGAAATAACAGAGACACCTGGGGTGTTTGTACACAAATCTTTGAAGGTGGCAGGAAAGGTTATCTTGACAGTTAATAAATGTATGGGATCCTAGCCTTTATAAATAGAGGCAAAAAGAACAAAATCAAGGACATTATGTGAAACATATATAAAATACTAGTTCAGCTGCACCTGGAGTCTTGTGTCGAATACTGGGAACCACACTTTCGGCAGGACATGAAGCCTTCGGAGAGGGTACAGAACTGTTTTGCTAGAATTTGTCAGGGCATGAGGGATTACAGTTATGTTGCTGGGGTTGTTCTGCTTAGAGCAAAGAACTTTCAGAGGAGATTTGATTGAGGTGTTTAACATTAGGAAGGATTTAGATAAATTAAATAAAGAGAAACTATTTCCAATGTCCAAGAGACACAGATTTCAGGCGATTGGTAAAAGAAGCAGACATGAGGATTTTTGTTTCTGAGTGGTTTGGATTTGGAATGCACTGTCAGATAGGCTGATGGATACAGATTCAATAGTAGATCCCAAAAGAGAACTGGATAAATATCTGTAGGAGAAAAAATGCAAGGATATAGTGAAAGAGCCAGGGAGTGGGACTAACTGGATTGCTCTTTGAAAGGGCCAGCACAGACTTGATGGACCGAATGACCTCATTCAGCTTGTGCTATTCTATGATTCTATGATGGTTCCCACCTGGACTTTCACAATGTTCCTCTCCTTTCACAAGGAGTTTGATAAAGTACCACATAAAAGCCATGTTACCGAATTAGAAACACATGGGATAAAAGGACCAATATCAGCCGTGACTCAGTTTGTAACTCTCTCCCCTTTCAGTCACAAGCTTCCAGGATCAGGTGTCACTGCAGGACTTGATCACAAGAATCAATGCTGACATTGCAGTGCAGTACTGAGGGTGTGTTGCACTGTCAGAGGTGCATTCTATCGAATGAAACTTTAAACCAAGTTGCAGTCTGTCCTCTCAGGTGGATGTTAAAGATCCCATCGCACTATGTAGAAGCAGGGCAGGGGAATTATTCCCGGTGTCCTGGTCAAAATGTTTCCTTCAATCAACATCACAAAAACAGATCTGATCATTAGCACATTGCTGCTTGTGGGATCTTGCTGTGCAGAAATTGTCTGCCTGTTTCCTACATTACAAGAGTGACTTCGATTTAAGAAGTATTCATTGGCTGTAAATCACTTTGGGACATGCAGTGGTCATGAATGGCGTTTCATAAATGGAAGTCTGTTCTTTTATTTTCAATGTCAGCATGCGGGAAATTAGCTCAGTGACAGAAAGTAGAGAATGGTGGAGAATGGTTGTTTTTCAGTCTGGAGGGAAGCACACAGTGGGGTTCCCCAGGGTCACTGTTGCTGTATGTTACTGCAATGGGCTTGTGTACAGAGGTGATAATATCAAATATTTCAGATGGCAGGAAAGGCAGAAATGTTAATAAACAATGAGAAGGATAGTAACACACTTCAGGAGGACAGAGACTGACTGGTGAAATGGGCTGGTGGATGGCAAATATTAGTTAACACAGTGAAGTGTGAAGTGAGATATTTGGGTAGGAAGTGTAAGGGAAGGCAACAGAAACAAATTGGTATTGTTTAAATGAGGAGACAGGAACAGAGAGACTTGGTGTGTATTCAGACAGATCTTTGAAGGTCGCACGAAAAGTTGACAAGTTTATGTCTGATATCACAGACATCAGGTAGAAAACACTATTGAGAAGCAGGCTGAATATTGAAGGTCCAGTGGGTAAGTGAAAAAGCAAATAAGTGAAGCAAAGAGTGAGCATGAAAAGAGGCGAGCATTGAAGGAAATCCCAAAGTTTTCTATAGGCACCTAAATAGTAAAAGGGTAGTAAAAGGAATAATGGGGCTGACTCAGGACCATAAAGGGGATTTGCACATGGAGGCAGAGGATATAGCTGAGGTACTAAATGAATAATTTCCACCTGTCTTTACCAAGGAAGAGGATATGGAATCCTTTCCTTTATTAGCCGAGGTATAGAATATACGAGCAGGGAGGTTATGCTAGAATTGTATAACTCATTGGTTAGGACACAACTTGAGTAATGTGTGCAGTTCTGGTCACCTCATTACAGAAAGGATGTAATTGCACCAGAGAGGGTACACAGGAGATTTACAAGGATGTTGCCAGGACTGGAAAAATGCAGCTATGAGGAAAGATTGGACAGGCTGGGTTTGTTCTCCTTGGAATAGAGAAGGCTGAGGGGAAATCTGATTGAAATGTACAAAACCGGGAGGGGTCTGGATAGAGTGGAGGTGAAGGGTCTATTCACCTTCGCAAAGAGGTCAGTGACGAGGGGGCATGGACTTAAAGTGATTGGTAGAAAGATTAAAAGGGAGCTGCGGATTTTATTTTTCACCCAGCGGGTGGTGGGAGTCTGGAACACACTTTCTGAAAGGGTAGTTGAGGCAGAAACCAACAACTCATTCAAAAGGTGTCTGGATATGCACCTCAAGTGCTGTAATCTATCAAATGCTGGAAGGTAGGATCAGAATGGATGGATCGTTTTTAGGACAGCATAGGCACGATGGGCCAAGTGGCCTCTCTCTGTGCCATAAACTTTCGATGATTCTAAGATGCAACCCAGGCAATGTTGAAAGAGGAGGTAAGTCAGAAATTGATAAAGAGGAAGTATTAGATAGGCTGTGTGGACTTAAATTGAATAAAGCACCAGGACCAGATGAGATGCATCCAAGGATACTGAGGGAAGTGAGGGTGGAAATCGCAGAGGCACTGGACATAATTTTTCAGTCTTTCTTAGACTTGGCGGTGATGCCAGAAGACTGGAGAATTGCAACCGTTACACCCTTGTTCAAAAAAGTGTGTAAAGATAAGGCCAGCAACTACAGGCCTGTCAGTTAAACTTCGGTGGTGGGAAAACTTCTAGAAAGAAATAATCTTGGACAAAGCTAATAGTGACATGGACAAATGCGAGTTAATTAAACAAGCCAGCATGGATTTCTTGAGAGAACATCATGTTTAACTAATCTGCTGGAGATGTTTGAGGTGGTATCAGAGAGAGTTGATGATGGCAATTCTGTTGATGTGGTGTACATTGATTTCCATATAACGGTCCATTCAGTTTCAAATGAACCTGCCTCCACCATTCTCAAGCAGTGCATTCCAGACATTTAACTATTCCCTGCATGCAAAAACCTTTTGATACAATGCCACACAACAGACCTGTGAGCAAACTTGTAGCTCATAGAATAAAAGGGAACTTAGCAACATAGATACGAAATTAGCTGAGTGACAGGAAACAAAGAGTAGTGGTTAATGGATGTTTTACAGGCTGGAGGAAGGTTTGTGCTGGAGTTCCCCAGACATCAGTGTTGGGATCCTTGCTTTTCCTGATATATATTAAGGACCTAAACCTGGGTGTACAGGGCACAATTTCAAAGTTTGCAGCTGTTACGAACGTTGGAAGCATTGTGAACTGTGAGGAGGATAGTGTAGAACTTCAAAAGGACACACACAAGTTGGTGGAATGGGCAGACAGGTGGCAGATGAAGTTCAATACTGAGAAATGTGAAGTGATTCATGTTGGTAGGAAGAACATGGGGTGACAATATACAATTCTATAGGGTGTTCAGGAGCAGAGAAACCTGTGAGTATATGTGCAGAAGTCATTGAAGGCGGCAGGACAGGTTGAGAAAGTGTTTAATAAAGCATGCAGTATCCTGGGCTTTATTAATAGGGGCATAGAGTACAAGAGCAAGGAAGTTATGTTGAGCTTATATAAGACACTATTTCAGCCTCAACTGTGGTATTGCGTCCAGTTCTGGGTGCCACACTTGAGGAAAGACGTGAGGGCATTGGAGAGAGTACAGAAAAGATTGACCAGAATCATTCCCAGGATGAGGAATTTCAGTTATGAAGATAGATTGGAGAAGTTAGGACTGTTTTTCTCGGAGAAGGCTCAGAGGTGATTTATTAGAGGTTTCAAAAATCTTGAGGTGTCGGCATAGAGTAGATAGAGAGAAACAGTTCCCACTCGTGAAAGGATCGAGAACGAAAGGGCACAGATTTAAAGTCATGGGTAAAAGAAGCAAAGACGACCTGAGGAATATATTTTTTCACACTGTGAGTGGTTAGAGTCTGGAATTCACTGCCTGAGAGTGTGGTGGAGGCAGGTTCAATTGAAGCTGATTAGATTGTTATATGAGCAGGAAGAATGTGCAGGATTACAGGAAGAAGGCAGGGAACGGCATTAGGTGAATTACTCTTTCGGTGACCCAGTGCAGATACGAAAGGCTGAATTGGTCCTTCTGTGCTGCAATAATTCTCTGATGTTTTTATTACAGGATGCTGACCAAGGTGACACTGTGATGGGGCGTCTCAGATGGGTGTAATGGTGGAGAATGGGGAATTCATGGCTGGAAAGGGAAGTTGTCCTATGGGAACTGGAATCTTAGCAGGGACTCTCCGACAGCCTGTCCGGGTCGAAGGCATCCAGGAAATATCTTCCCTCCCACCTCCTCCTGAGTTGGCCTCTGGATTCCTGGTGCCAATGCCTGTGTCCTCATGATGGTGATGATATGAAGGGTGCAGCAGAACACCATGAACTCAGACACCTGCTCCAGTGTGTACTGGAGGGCTCTGCCCGAGCGGTTCAGACATCGGAAGCATTGCTTCATCACACCGATGGTCTGTTCCACCAGGTTCCTGGCGACTCCATTGCTCACATCATACACACACTTTTTGCGTAACTAACGGTTGATGGTGGGAGCTGGATTGAGGGTGTACAAACATGGGCTGTGTCTAGAGGGGGTTTATTTGTCTCCAAGGAGCCACATTCTGGTTCTTCATGGAGCCCCGATGTGTTGGGACCGGCTGACTGCTTCAGAATGAAGGTATGGTGGCTGCTGCCAGGATAGTGGACATTCACCAACATGACGTACTGGCCATGCTCACACACCAACTGCACATTGATGGAGTGAGAGTTCTTTCAGTCCCTGTACCTCAACCCATGGGTTGACATGGGGTCCCCGCAGAGCCACCTACACCATCAGGAATTCCGCTATCCTGACAAAGCCACGGGATCTTTCATCCTGCTTCTCCCTGCTGAGGGAGATATTGATGATATAGATGGTCACCCTCACCTCCCAGAATTATCAATGGACAACACACAGGCCTAGTAACTACTGGCCAGTTAGTTTAACATCAGTTGTGAGGAAAGTTTTAGAAACAATAATCAGGGGAAAAGGACAACACACACTTGGAGAGATTGAGTTAATTAAGGATTGCCAGCACGGATTTCTAAAAGGCAGATCATGCTTGATGAAGTAATTGAATTTATTTAGAAAATCAGAGAAGGTTGATGAAGGGAATGTGGTGGATGTTGTCTCCGTGGATTTAATGAAATTATTTGACGAAGAAACACACAGAAGCTTGGCTAACAAAATTGAACCGCATGGAATAGCATCTAATTGGTTCAAAAATTGTCCATAGGACATAAAAAAGAGAAATGAGTTAAATGGCTGTTTTTCAGTCTGGAGGATGGTAGACAGTGATGTTCCCCAAGGGTCAGTGCTTAGGACCACTGTTTGTTTTTTTGCTATATATGAGTTACATGGATCTTGGAATACAGAGTAGAATTTCAAAATTTTCCGATGATACCAATCTTGGAGATGTGGTAAACAGTGAGGATGTTGCAAACCACCTGCAGAAGGATATAGATAGGCTAGCAGAATGGACAGAGAAGTGGCAGGTGGAATTTCATACAACGGAGTGTGAGATGATGTATTTTGTCAGAAGGAATAGGAAGGTAATATAGACTTAATGACACAGTTCTAAAGATTGTGCACGAACAGAGGGACCTGGGGCTGCATATGCATTGATATTTGAAATTGGCAGGACATATTAGGAGAGTATTTAGTGAAGCATATCAGATCTTGGACTTCATCATTAGAGACAATGAATTCAAAAGGATACTGGATGGACACCCGAAGGAGATGATCTTGCAGGGATACGGGGACTGACTGGGAGAGTGGGACTGACTGGATTGTTCCACAGGGAGCGGGCACCGAGGGGCTGAATGGCCTTCTTCTCTGCCATAAATGTATCGATCACTCTCTATGACTCTATGTTTGATATGTCTCCTGCTCCTGCCTGGAAATATTCAGATACATGGAAGTTCAATGAAACTGTGACTTTAACAGCCACTGACAACTCCGTCCTCAATCTGGTGTGAGGCTCCAGGTCACGTTGCAGGAGGTGACACAGCTCTGTGACCACCTCCTAATTGAATCAGACTTACCTCACACACTGCTCCTGGGTTTGGTGTGCATAGGAAAAGTGCTCTTGGAAAACGCAGGGTTGGTAAGGCAGAACCCCCTCCTCCTCTCAACTTTACAGAGCTTCCCCTCTCTGAAGCCTCTACTCCATTTGTTGGTCATGTTACAGACCCAGGGACAGTGTAACTACAGTCAATAACAAATAACAAAGAACAGTACAGCACAGGAACAGACCATTCGGCCCTCCAAGCCTGCGCCGACCTTGATGCCTGCCTAAACTAACACCTTCTGCACTTCAGGGGCCCATATCCCTCTATTCCCTTCCTCTTCATGTATTTGTCAAGATGTCTCTTAAACGTCGCTATCATATCTGCTTCCACCACCTCCCCCGGCAGCAAGTTCCAGGCACTCACCACCCTCTGTGTAAAAGATCTGCCTCACACATCCCCTCTAAACGTTGCCCCTCTCACCTTAAACCTATGTCGTCTAGTAACTGACTCTTCCACCCTGGGAAAAAGCTTCTGACTATCCACTCTGTCCATGCCGCTCATAACTTTGTAAACCTCTATCATGTCGCCCCTCCACCTCCATCGTTCCAGTGAAAACAATCGGAGTTTTTCCAACCTCTCCTGATAGCTAATGCCCTCCAGACCAGGCAACATCCCGGTAAACCTCCTCTGTACCCTCTCCAAAGCCTCCAAGTCCTTCTGGTAGTGTGGCGACCAGAATTGCACGCAGAATTCGAAGTGTGGCCTAACTGAGGTTCCGTACAACTGCAACATGACTTGCCAATTTTTATACTCTGTGCCTCGACCGATGAAGGCAAGCATGCCGTATGCCTTCTTGACTACCTTATCCACCTGCATTGCCACTTTCAGTGACCTGTGGACCTGTACGCCCAGATCTCTCTGCCTGTCAATACACCTAAGGGTTCTGCCATTTACTGTATACCTCCCACCTGCATTAGACATTCCAAAATGCATAACCTCACATTTGTCCGGATTAAACTCCATCTGCCATTTCTCCGCCCAAGTCTCCAACCGATCTATATCCTGCTGTATCTTCTGACAATCCTCATCATTATCTGCAACTCCACCAACCTTTGTGTTGTCCACAAACTTACTAATCAGACCAGCTACATTTTCCTCCAAATCATTTACATATACTACAGACAGCAAACGTCCCAGCACTGATCCCTGCGGAACACCACTAGTCACATCCCTCCATTCAGAAAAACACCCATCCACTGATACCCTCTGTCTTCTATGACCGAGCCACTTCTGTATCCATCTTGCCAGCTCACCTCTGATCCCGTGTAACTTCACCTTTTGTACCAGTCTGCCATGCGGGACCTTGTCAGAGGCTTTACTAAAGTCCATATAGATAACATCCACTGCCCTTCCTTCATCAATCATCTTCGTCACTTCCTCAAAAAACTCAATCAAATTAGTAAGACACGGCCTCCCCTTCACAAAACCATGCTGTCTCTCGCTAATAAGTTCGTTTGTTTCCAAATGGGAGTAAATCCTGTACGGAAGAATCCTCTCTAATAATTTCCCTACCACTGACGTAAGGCTCACCGGCCTATAATATCCTGGATTATCCTTGCCACCCTTCTTAAACAAAGGAACAACATTGGCTATTCTCCAGTCCTCTGGGACCTCACCTGTAGCCAATGAGGATGCATAGATTTCTGTCAAGGCCCCAGCAATTTCTTCCCTTCCCTCCCTCAGTATTCTAGTGTAGATCCCGTCAGGCCCTGGAGACTTATCTCTCTTATTGCTTTGCAAGACACCCAACACCCCCTCCTTATTGATAATGAGATGACTGAGACTATCTGCACTCCCTTCCCTCAGCTCATCATCCTCCAAGTCCTTCTCTTTGGTGAATACTGATGGAAAGTACTCATTTAGCACCTCGCCCATTTCCTCTGGCTCCACGCACAGATTCCCATCTTTGTCCTCGAGTGGGCCAACCCTTTCCGTGGTTACCTTCTTGCTCTTTATAAATGTATAAAAAGCCTTGGGATTTTCCTTAATCCTGTTTGCCAATGACTTCTCATCACCCCTTTTAGCCCTCCTGACTTCTTGCTTAAGTTCCTTCCTACTGTCTTTATATTCCTCAAGTGCTTCGTCTGTTCCTTGCCATCCAGCGCTTACGAATGCTTCATTTTCCTTTTTGACGCGGCTCACAATATCCCGTGTTATGCAGGCTTCCCGAAACCTGCCAAACTTGTCTCTCTTCCTCACAGGAACATGCTGGTCCTGGATTCTAATCAGCTGACATTTGAAAGACTCCCACATGTCAGATGTTGATTTACCCTCAAACAGCCTCCCCCATTCTAAATTCTTCAGATCCTGCCTAATATTGTTATAATTAGCCTTTCCCCAATTTAGCACCTTCACCCGAGTACCACAAGTACCTTAACACTTATGGAATTATGATCATTGTTCCGGGAATGCTCCCCCACTGAAACTTCGACCACCTGGCCGAGCTCATTCCCCAACAACAGGTCCAGAATGGCCCCATCCCTCGTTGGACTATATACATGCTGTTTCAAGAAGCCCTCCTGGATTTTCCTCACAAATTCTGCCCCATCCAAGCCCCTAGCATTAAGCGAGTCCCAGTCAATATAGGGGAAGTTAAAATCACCCACCACTGCAACCCTGTTACCTTTACATCTTTCCAGAATCTGTCGACATATCTGCTCCTCTCCCTCCCGCTGGCTGTTGGGAGGCCTGTAGTAAACCTCCAACATCGTGACTGCACCCTTCCTATTCCTGAGCTCCACCCATATTGCCTCGCTGCATGACCCCTCTGAGGTGTCCTCCCGCAGTACAGCTGTGATATTCTCTTTAACCAGTAATGCAACTCCCCCACCCCTTTTACATCCCCCTCTATCCCGCCTGAAGCTTCTAAAGCCTGGAACATTTAGCTGCCAATCCTGCCCTTCCCTCAACCAAGTCTCTGCAATAGCAACAACATCATATTTCCAAGTACTAATCCAAGCTCTAAGTTCATCTGCCTTACCTGTTATACTTCGCGCATTGAAACAAATGCACTTCAGAACAACAGTCCCGCTGTGCTCAGCAACATCTCCCTGCCTGCTCTTCCTCTTAGTCCTGCTGGCCTTCTTTACTATGTCCTCCTCATTTATTTCACTAGCTGTCCTACTGCTCTGGTTCCCACCCCCCTGCTGCACTAGTTTAAACCCTCCCGAGTGACGCTAGCAAAACTTGCAGCAAGAATATTAGTGCCCCTCCAGTTTATATGCAACCCGTCCTTCTGGTACAGGTCCCATCTGTCCCTGAAGAGAGCCCAATGGTCCAGATATCTGAAACCCTCCCTTCTACACCAGCTGCTCAGCCACGTGTTCAGCTGCACTATCTTCCTACTTCTAGCCTCACTGGCACGTGGCACAGGGAGTAATCCAGAGATTACAACCCTCGAGGTCCTATTTTTTAACTTTCTACCTAACTCCCTAAACTCCCCCTGCAGGACCTCATCACTCTTCCTGCCTATGTCATTGGTGCCGATGTGTACCACAACCTCTGGCTGTTCACCCTCCCCCTTCATAATGCCCGCTGTCCGTTCAGAGACATCCTTGACACTGGCACCAGGGAGGCAACATACCATCCTGGAGTCTCTTTCACGTCCACAGAAGCGCCTATCTGTGCCCCTGACTATACAGTCCGATATAACTATTGCTCTTCTGCGCTTTGTCCCTCCCTGCTGAACAACAGTGCCAGCCGTGGTGCCACTGCTCTGGCTGCTGCTGTTTCCCCCTGATAGGCCATACCTCGTGCAGCATTGGGTCACCAAATCCTCTGTCCTCCCTGAATGTCTGCAGCAGCTCACAACACAACCTCCAACAAACCATCTACAGCACCTCCACTAACTTTACAATAATAGAAGTCAGTCAAAAGCCCCTCACCTGTAAGTTGGATGCCTGGTCCTTTTAAATAATATTAGATGGGTTTCCCCATGTTGCTGAATGTATGTTCAGCTGAGAGTGACTAACACAGGCGGTCAGTGGACATGTACAGACCAAGTTTCAAAGACGTACATCAAAGCTGCCGGTCTGGTACATTGACAACACATTGAAAACCATCCTCAGAGCAGCAACACATACATGGTACGATTGAGCTAGAGCCCTGCCCAGCTTGGGGCATTGTGCAGTCCGCAGTTGAAGTGCCCGGCTGTGCAGTTCACATCTCTATATGGATCCCAGCTTATGTACCGTCAGCACCAGTCGTGCTGTAGGGTCTAAAATAGTGTCTCGGGACAGATACAGTGGGATAGGAATTCACTTTAGAAGGAGAAATGAGAAAAGATTGAAGTCAAAACATTTTCAAGAATATGAGAATGGGCAGGAGAATGGGACTAATTGGAGGGGTGAGGCCATGGAGGGATTCAAACACACGAATGACTATATTAAAATTAAGGTGCTGCCAGACATGTAGCCAATGTAGATCAGTGAGCACAGGGGTGATGGGTGATCGGGATTTGGTGTGAGTTAGAATACAGGAAGCAGAGTTCTGCATGGTCTGTGGTTTATGGAGGTCTATAACTGGGAGGGTGACCAGGATAGAATTGGAATAGTTAAGTGTGGATTTAACAAAGGTACAGGTGAGGGTTTATGCAGCAGATTGGCTGAGACAGAGGTGGAGATGGGCGATATTACAGAGGTTGTCGTCGACAGGGTTGGCAATGGAGAGAATATGGAGATGGACTCAGCTCAGTTTTAAATAGAACACACCGATTGCAAACAGTCTGGTTCAGCCTCAGATATTGGGCAGGGTGGTGTATTTGTTTCACAGATAGGGGATGGAGTTTGTGATGGAGACCAATGACACTGGCTTCAGTCTTCCCAAAATTTACATATTTCAGTGAAACGGGATTTATCGATGCCCTACCGGGAAATAGAGACAGCAACAGCAGTAAAGATGAGAGAGCAAATGTCAAGAAATCCAATAAAGTTGGCAATGGTTTATTGAGCTAATAGCTGGACATATTCACCAGGAATACAACGGCAGCAAAAAGTGCAGAGTAAATTACAGGAGCAGTAATGCTGTTAAACTTGGTTTATAGAATTAATAGCTAGATAGAGAGACTTACCAGGGACACCAATAATAGCCAGGATGGGATAGTAAATGTATTGAATAATCTTTAGTGCGAGACGGATCCGAGTGTTTAATGAGTGCCAATCATAATATGTAGAAAGGGAGTAAAGAGCCGAAGATAAACTCCTGTCCATTGTTGTAACATTCCAATGTATTGTTCTCAGATTCTGACCCATTGTTGTAACATTCCAATCTGTTGTTCTCAGATTCTGACCAAGTGTTGTTACATTCCAGTCATTTGTTCTCAGATTCTGATCTATCCTTTCTCTCTCTCTAGAGCCGCTGATCTCTGTTGTGCCGGGGTTGATGTTCCAGCTGAAACTATGGGACAACACATGGCAGCCCCTTATTAATAGAAGATGGAAAACTTCCAGTGACACAATTAGGGTCCATGGAGACTGACATTATTTGCAGTCACTGAACAAACAGATTCAGTTAACCCTTTTCAATGCAGCACTTTTTGTATCACAATAAAGTAGATCATTTACCCAGTCTGGATGGGATGAATGAGGGTTGCTGAGGGATGGAATGGTGGAAGTAGCAGAGGCACTGGCCAGCATATTCCAATCCCTCTTGGACATGGGAGTGATAACGTAATTTCACTGGCTCACCACTCTCTGGGTGAAGACATTTCTCCTCATTTCAGTCCTGAAAAGTTTACCCCGTATCCTTAGACTATGACCCCTGCTCCTGGAATCCACAACCATCGGGAGCATCCTTCTTGCAACTACCCTGTCAAGTCCTGTTCGAATTTTATAGGTTTCTATGAGATCCCTCTTCACTCTTCCGAACTCCAGCGAATATAATCCCAACTCTCCTCATACATCAGTCCCGCCATCCCAGGAATCAGTCTGATAAACCTTTGTTGCACTTTCTCTATAGCAGGAACATCCTTTCTCGGAGAAGGAGACCAAAACTGCACACAATATCCAAGTGCGGCCTCACCAAGGCCCTGTATAATTGCAGCAAGACATCCCTGCTCCTGTACTCCAATCCTGTCTCTATGAAGGAAAACATAACATTCTCCTTTTTCTACCGCCTGTTGCACCTCCATGCTTACCTTCAGTGACTGGTGTACGAGAACACCCAGGTCTCGTTGCATATTCTCCTCTCTCAGTTTATAGCTATTCAGATAATAATCTGCCTTCTTGTTTTTGCTACCAAAGTGCATAACCTCACATTTATTCACATTTTGCTGCATCTGCCATGCAATAGCCCACTCACTCAACTTGTCCGAATCACCCTGAAGCCACTCTGCATCCTCCTCACAACTCACCCTCCCACCCAGTTTTGTGTCTTCTGAAAGTTTGGAGATATTACATTTAGTTCCCTCATCTAAATCATTAATATAGAGTGTGAATAGCGAGGGTCCTAGCGCCGATCCCTGTGCTACCCCACTAATCACTGCCTGCCTTTTGGAAAAAGATCCGTTTATCCCTTCTCTTTTTTTCCATCTGCCAACCAATTTTCTATATATCGCAATACACTACCACTAATCCCATGCGTTTTAATTTTACTCACTAATCTCTTATGTGGGACTTTGTCGAAAGCATTCTGAAAGTCCAAATAAACCACTTTCTCGGACTCCCCCTCATCCACTCTATTAGTTACATATTCGAAGAATTCTAATAGATTTATCAAGCATGATTTCCCTTTCGTAAATCTATGCTGACTCTATCCGATTCTAACACTGTTCTCCAAGTGCTCTGCTATCAAATCTTTGATAATGGACTCTAGAATTTTCCCCACTACCGACGTCAGGCTGACTTGTCTCCAATTCCCTGCTTTATTTCTACCTCCCTTTTTAAATGGTGGGGTTACATTAGCTGCTCTCCAATCAGCTGGAACTGTTCCAAAGTCGATAGAATTTTGAAAGATGACCACCAATGCATCCACTATTTCTAGGGTCACTTCTTTAAGTAATCTGGGATGCAGATTATCAGGCCCTGAGGATTTATCGGCCTTCAATCCCATCAACTTCCCCAACACAATTTCTCTACTAATACTGATTTCCTTCGGTTCCTTCCTCTCACTAAACCCTGTGTTCGCCAACATTTCTGGTAAGATATTTGTGCCATCCTTTGTGAAGACAGAATCAAAGCATGCATTTAATTGGTTAGCCATTTCTTTGTTTCCCATAATAAATTCCCATGTTTCTAACTGTAAGGAGCTACATTTGTCTTAACCAATCCTTTCCTCTTCACATACCTACAGAAACCCTTACAGTCAGGTTGTATGTTCCCCACAAGCTTACTCGCGTACTTTATGTTCCCCCTTATTAATCAATCCATTGGTCCTCCTTTGCTGAATTCTAAACTGCCCAATCCTCAGGTCTGTTGCTTCTTTCTGGCGAATGAATATGCCTCTTCCGTGAATCTAATACTATCTCTAATTTTCCTTGTAAGCCATGGTTTGGCTACCTTTCCCATTTTACTTTTGCGCCAGACAGGAGAAAACAATTGTTGCAGTTCATCAATGCACTCTTTGAATATTGCCATTGCCTTTCCACCATCATCCCTTTAAGTAACGTTTCCCAATCCATCATCGCCAACTCGTGCCTCATACCTTCATACTTTCCTTTATTAAGATTCACGACCCTGCTGTTAGAATCAACTACGTCACTCTCCATCTTCGAGTCATAGATTCGTTCAGCATAGAAACAGGCCCTTCGGCCCACTGCGTCCATGCCGACCATTATGCCGAGCGATACTGATTCCACGTGCCTGCATTAATTCCATATCCGTCTATGCTTTGCTCATTCAAATACCTGTCCAGACGACTCTTAAATGTGGCTACTGTTCCTGCCTCCACCACCGCCTCTGGCAGCTCATTCCAGATACGCACTATTCTTTGTGTGAAAAATTTACCCTTTTAATCCCCTTTAAACCTCCTCCCTTTCATCTTAAATCTATGCCCTCTAGTTTTAGTCACCCCTACTATGGGAAACAGACTCTGGCTACCTGCTCTGTCTATGCCTCTCATAATTTTATATACCTCCATCATGTCCCCTCTCATCCGTCTTTGCTCCAGGGAAAACAGACCCAGCCTACCCAATCTCTCTTTATAACTCAAGGCCTCCAAACCAGGCAACATCCTTATGAATCTTTTGTGCACCGTCTCTAGCTTAATCACATCTTTCCTGTAGTGTTGCGACCAGAACTGCACACTGTACTCCAAATGCAGAATAACCAATGTTATGTACAACTGTAACATGACGTCCCAACTCTTGTACTCCATGCCGCAGTTGATGAAGACAAGCATGCCATACACCTTCTTCACCACCCTGTCTACCTGTGTTGCCACATTCAGGGAACTATGCACTTGCACCACAAGGTCTCTCTGCTCAACAAAACTCCCCAGGCCCTGTCATTCAGTGTATATGTCCTGCCCTGGTTTAACTTCCCAAAATGCATCACTTCGCACTTGTCTGCATTAAATTCCATTTGCCAATTCCTTGCCCACTTTCCAAGTTTATCCATATCCTGTTGAAACCTTAGACAAACTTCTTCACTTTCTACTATTCCATCAATTTTTGTTTCATCTGCAAACTTACCAATCATGCCCCCTACATTCATATCCAAGTCATTAATATATATGACAAACAGGAGAGGGCCCAGAACCGATCCCTGCGGCACACCACTGGTCACCGGCCTCCAATCTGAAAAACAACCCTCCACTTCCACCCTCTGCCTCCTATTACCAAACCAATTTTGTATCCAATTGGCTAGCACACCCTGGATCCCATGTGTTTGAACCTTCTGGACCAGCCGACCATGCAGGACCTTGTCAAAGGCCTTGCTAAAGTCCATGTAAACAACGTCCATCGCCCTGCCCTCGTCAATCCTCTTGGTCACCTCCTCAAAGAACTCTATCAAATTCCTGAGACATGATTCCCATGCATAAAGCCATGCTGGATATCTCTAATCAGATGTTGCCTTTCCAAATGCATATAAATCCTGTCTGTCTGAATCCCTTCCAATAACTTTCCCATCACTGATGTAAGGCTCACCGGCCTGTAGTTCCCTGGCTTATCACTGCTGCCCTTATTAAATAAAGGCACAACATTAGCTATCCTCCAGTCTTCCGGTACCTCACCCGTTGCTAACGATAATGTAGAAATCTCTGCTCGGGCTCCAGGAATATCCTTCCTTTCTTCCCATAGCATCCTAGGATACACCTGGTCAGGCGCTAGGGATTTATGGAACATAGAACATAGAACATTACAGCGCAGTACAGGCCCTTCAGCCCTCGATGTTGCGCCGACCTGTGAAACCATCTGACCTGCACTATTCCATTTTATCTACCTTAATGCGCTTCAAAACCTCCAACACATCCTCCTTTGTAATGTTGATATGCTCCAGGATATCGCTGTTCCCTCCCTTGAACTCACTGGCTTCCATGTCGTCTCCATGGTAATTAAAGACGAGAAGTATTCATTTAAGACCTCGCCCATTTCCCGTGGCTCCACACATAGATTACCACACTGATCCTTCAGGGGACCTACTCTCTCCCTGGCATCCCTTTTCCTCTCAATATACTTATAAGATATGTTTTTAGAATTAGAATTAGAATTAGAACATTACAGCGCAGTACAGGCCCTTCGGCCCTCGATGTTGCGCCGACCTGTGAAACCATCTGACCTACACTATTCCATTTTCATCCATATGTCTATCCGATGTCCACTTAAATGCCCTTAAAGTTGGCGAATCTACTACTGTGCAGGCAGGGCGTTCCATGCCCTTACTACTCTCTGAGTAAAGAAACTACCTCTCACATCTGTCCTATATCTATCACCCCTCAACTTGAAGCTATGTCCCCTCGTGTTTGCCATCACCATCCGAGGAAAAAGACGCTCACTATCCACCCTATCTAACCCTCTGATTATCTTATATGTCTCTATTAAGTCACCTCTCCTCCTCCTTCTCTCCAACGAAAACAACCTCAAGTCGCTCAGCCTTTCCTCGTAAGACCTTCCCTCCATACCAGGCAATATCCTAGTAAATCTCCTCTGCACCATTTCCATAGCTTCCACATCCTTCCTATAATGCGGTGACCAGAACTGCATGCAATACTCCAGGTGCGGTCTCACCAGAGTTTTGTGCAGCTGCAGCATGACCTCGTGGCTCCGAAACTCGATCCCCCTACTAATAAAAGCTAACACACCATATGCCTTCTTAACAGCCCTATTAACCTGGTTAGCAACCTTCAGGGATTTATGCACCTGGACACCAAGATCTCTCTGTTCATCTACACTACCAAGAATCTTCCCATTAGCCCAGTACTCTGCATTCCTGTTACTCCTTCCAAAGTGAATCACCTCACACTTTTCCGCATTAAACTCCATTTGCCATCTCTCAGCCCAGCTCTGCAGCCTATCTATGTCTCTCTGTACCCGACAACATCCTTCGGCACTATCCACAACTCCACCGACCTTAGTGTCATCTGCAAATTTACTAACCCACCCTTCGACACCCTCTTCCAGGTCATTTATAAAAATGACAAACAGCAGTGGCCCCAAAACAGATCCTTGCGGTACACCACTAGTAACTAAACTCCAGGATGAACATTTGCCATCAACCACCACCCTCTGTCTTCTTTCAGCTCGCCAATTTCTGATCCAAAGCTCTAAATCACCTTCAACCCCATACTTCCGTATTTTCTGCAATAGCCTACCGTGGGGAACCTTATCAAACGCCTTACTGAAATCCATATACACCACATCCACTGCTTTACCCTCATCCACCTGTTTGGTCACCTTCTCAAAAAACTCAATAAGGTTTGTGAGGCACGACCTACCCGTCACAAAACCGTGCTGACTATCTGTAATGAACTTATTCTTTTCAAGATGATTATAAATCCTGTCTCTTATAACCTTTTCCAACATTTTACCCACAACCGAAGTAAGGCTCACAGGTCTATAATTACCAGGGCTGTCCCTACTCCCTTTCTTGAACAAGGGGACAACATTTGCAATCCTCCAGTCTTCCGGCACTATTCCTGTCGACAATGACGACATAAAGATCAAGGACAAAGGCTCTGCAATCTCCTCCCTAGCTTCCCAGAGAATCCTAGGATAAATCCCATCTGGCCCAGGGGACTTATCTATTTTCACACTTTCCAAAATTGCTAACACCTCCTCCTTGTGAACCTCAATCCCATCTAGCCTCGTAGCCTGAATCTCAGTATTCTCAACAACATTTTCTTTCTCTACTGTAAATACTGACGCAAAATATTCATTTAACACTTCCCCTATCTCCTCTGATTCCACACACAACTTCACACTACTATCCTTGATTGGCCCAAATTTTAGGATTCTCCTTTAGCTTATCTGCCAGCGAAATCTCATGGCCCCTTTTCACCCTCCTAATTTCCTTCTTAAGTGTACTCCTATATCCCCTGTACTCCTCGAGGGACTCGTTTGATCCCCGCTGTCTATACCTGACATATGCCTCCTTCTTTGTCCTGAGGAGACCCTCAACATCCCTTGTCAACCAAGGTTCCCTAAACTTGCCAGCCTTGCCTTTGCATCTAACAGGAATATGCCAGCCCATAACTATTCCTTTCTCACTTTTAAAAGCCTCCCACTTGCCAGACGTCCCTTTTCCTGTAAACCGCATCTACCATTCAACTTTTGAGAGTTCCTGTCTGATGCCATCGAAATGAACCTTCCTCCAATTAGGGACTTCAACCTGAGGACCAGCCTTATCCTCTTCCATAACTATCTTGAAGCTAATAGAGTTATGGCCACTGGTCCCAAAGTGCTCCCACACTGACACATCATCTTTCTGCCCATCTTCATTTCCTAAGAGGAGGTCGAGTGTAGCCTTTTCTCTAATCGAGCCATCAACATACTGCTTCAGAAAACTATCCTGGTCACACTTAACAAATTCTTGCCCATCTGATCCCTTAGCACTAAGCCAGTCCCAGTCAATATTAGGGAAGTTAAAATCACTTATTACAACCTTATAATTCCTACACCTATCTGTGATTTCCCTACATATATGCTCCTCCAATTGAGCTGCCTGTCTTGCCTATCCCTCAACCACGTTTCTGTAATAGCTACAATATCACAATCCCATGTACTGACCCATGCTCTGAGTTCATCTGCCTTACCTGTAAGGCCTCTTACATTAAAGTACATGCAGTTTAGCCCACCAGATCTTCCACGCTCCCTGTACTGCCACTGCCCGGCCTGCCTACTGGACTTGCTTGCATTAACCTCTACATTTACCTCAACTATCTCATCGGAGAGACTACTACTTTGAGTCCTACCTTCCTGCAAGACTAGTTTAAACCCTCCCGAGTAGTACTAACAAATCTCCCCGCATGGATATTGGTCCCCTTCCAGTTCAGATGCAACCCGACCCTCTTGTACAGGTCACCTCTGCACCAGAAGAGATCCCAATGATCCAAGTAGCTGAAGCCCTCCCGCCTACACCAGCTCTTCAGCCACACATTCATTTGCCTAATCCTCCGATTCCTACCCTCACTAGCACGTGGCACAGGGAGTAATCCTGAGATTCTTCTTCTTCTTTGGCCTCCTTGTTTCGAGAAACAGTGGATAAGCGCCTGGAGGTGATCAGTGGTGTGTGGAGCAGCGCCTGGAGTAGCGATAAAGGCGTATTCTAGAGTGACAGGCTCTTCCACAGATGCTGCAGAAAAATGTGTTTGTCGGGGCTGTTACACAGTTGGCTCTCTCCTTGCGCTTCTGTCTTTTTTCCTGCTAACTGCTAAGTCTCTTCGACTCGCCACACTTTAGCCCTGCCTTAATTGCTGCCCGCCAGCTCTGGCGATCGCTGGCAACTGACTCCCACAACTTGTGATCTTTGTCAAAGGACTTCATGTCGCGTTTGCAGACGTCTTTAAAGCGGAGACATGGACGGCCGGTGGGTCTGATACCAGTGAGGAGCTCGCTGTACAATGTGTCTTTGGGGATCCTGCCAACTTCCATGCGGCTCACATGGCCAAGCCATCTCAAGCGCCGCTGACTCAGTAGTGTATATAAGCTGGGGATGTTGGCCGCCTCGAGGACTTCTGTGTTGGAGATACGGTCCTGCCACCTGATGCCAAGTATTCTCCGGAGACAGCGAAGATGGAATGAATTTAGAGTTGCTGTTGGCTGACATACGTTGTCCAGGCCTCGCTGCCAAAGAGCAAAGTACTGAGGACACAGGCTTGATACACTCGGAGCTTTGTGTTCCGTGTCAGTGCGCCATTTTCCCACACTCTCTTGGCCAGACTGGACATAGCAGTGGAAGCTTTTCCCATGCGTTGTTGATTTTTTTTTTAGAGATACAGCACTGAAACAGGCCCTTCGGCCCACCGAGTCTGTGCCAACCATCAACCACCCACTGATACTAATCCTACACCATAGCATATTCCAACCACAGCCCCACCTGTCCCTATATTTCCCTACCACCTACCTCCACTAGGGGCAATTTTTATAATGGCCAATTTGCCTATCAACCTGCAAGTCTTTGGCATGTGGGAGGAAACCGGAGCAGCCGGAGGAAACCCACGCAGACACAGGGAGAACTTGCAAACGCCACACATTTCTGCATCTAGAGACAGGTTACTGGTGATAGTTGAGCTTAGGTAGGTGAACTCTTGAACCACTTCCAGAGCGTGGTCGCCAATATTGATGGATGAAGCATTTCCGACGTCCTGTCCCATGATGTTCATTTTCTTGAGGCTGATGGTTAGGCCAAATCCTGAGAGTAACCCTAGAGGTTCTACTTTTTAAACTTCTGCCTAACTCCCTATATTCACTGTGCAGGACCTTATCTCTCTTCCTGTGGAGATCGTTAGCACCAATATGGACCACGACCTCTGGCTGCTCACTCTCCCCTTTCAGAATTTCCTGCAGCCACTCCGAGACATCCTTGACCCTAGCAGCAGGGAGGCAACATATCATTCTGGTGTCTCTTTTGCGGCCACAGAAACGCCTACCTGCAACTCTTACGATAGAATCCCCTATCATGATAGCTCTTCCACCCCTTTTCCTCCCCTGCTGTGCAGCAGAGCCCTCTGTGGTCCCATGGGCCTGCCTGTTGCCGCTTTCCCCTGGGAGGTCATCCCCCCAACAGTATCCAAAGTCGTCGATCTGTTTGAGAGCGGGGTGGCCACAAGAGACTCCTGCACTACCTGACTGTGCCTACTACTCTGTCAGGTGGCCAACCATCGCTTTTCTGCCTGTGCAGCTATTGCCTGCGGTGTCACCACCTCGCTAAACATGTTATCCACGACTTCCTCAGCATTATGGATGCTAAACAGTGATTTCACCCGCAGCTCCTTCTCCGTAATGTGGGTAACCAGCAGCTGCAGATGGATACACTTCCTGCACACATGGTCACCAGGGACACTGGAAGCATCCCTGATTTCCCACATAGCGCAGGAGGAAAATCACGGGGCTGAGCTCTCCTGTCATGACCTACCCTTAGATTAATTAGTTACACCCTTAATTTAAAAAATACTAATTACATGAGGGGCCTTGTTCTGCCCACTTCAATCTAAGGTTCTTAATAATTAAAAAAAGAAACACTTCAGTAGTACTCACCTTATCACCAGAGTTTTTTTCCACATAAATAAACTTTTCACTTTTTTAAAGATATCTACATGCACTACCAGCTGCTACTCACCCAACCAATCAGCTTGCAACTCTCCTCTGACGTCACTGTTGGCGTTCTTCATGAAGAATTCTATCATATTATGGTCGCTCATACTCAAGGGATTTCACACAACTAGATTTTCAATTATTCCTCTCTCTTTACACAATACAAAGTCTGGGATGGCCTGTTCTCCAGTTGGTTCCTCAACGTATTGGTCCAGAAAACTATCCCATATACATTCCATGAATTCCTCCTTGACGTTATTGTGACAAATTTGATTTGACCAATCTGTATGCAGATTAAACTCACCCATAATTACAGATGTTGCTTTATCGTATGCATCTTTAATTTCCTGTTTAAGACCATTCCCACATCACCACCACAGTTTGGGGGTTTATATATAACACCCACTAACGTTTTTTGCCCCTTAGTGTTTCTCAGCTGTACCCATACAGACTCCACATCATCAGAGCTAATATCCTTCCTCACTATTGCGTTAATTTCCTTTTTAACCTGCAATGCAACTCAACCGCGGATGGAAATAAGCCGTTTTACTGATGGTGTGAATATTTGGTCAGAAGCTCATCACCAGGTATCTCAAGGTTAACTATGTAACCACGTTTCTGAACAGTTTGACTTCGTCTCAAGCATTTACAAAGGAGAGGGATGGAGTGTGTAGCTAGGAAATGTTTGGAGTAGAGACAGAAAACAATGGCTTTAATCTTCTCTATATTTAATTGACATTGCAGATGTGTGAGGTAATACATTTTGAAAGGATGAATGAGCAGAGACAATACAAGTTAAATGGTACAACTATAAAGGTGGTGAAATAACAGAGACACCTGGGGTATTTGTACACAAATCTTTGAAGCTGGCACGAAAGGGTAGCGAAACAGTTAATAAATATATGGGATCCTAGGTTTTCTAAAAAGAGGCAAAAAGAACAAAAGCAAGGACATTATGTGAAATATGTAAAAAATAACTAGTTCAGCTGCACCTGATGTCTTGTGTCCAATACTGGGAACCACACTTTAGGAAGGACATGAAGCCTTCGGAGAGGGTACAGTACTGTTTTACTAGAATTTGTCCAGGCATGAGGGATTACAGTTCTGTATCTGGGGTTGTTCTGCTTAGAGCAGAGAACTCACAGAGGAGATTTGATTGAGCTGTTTAACATTAGGAAGGGTTTAGATAAATTAAATAAAGAGAAACTGTTTCCCATGTCCAAGGTACCGCTAACCAGAGACACAGTTTTAAGGTGATTGGTAAAAGAAGCAGACATGAGGATTTTTGCTTCTGAGTGGTTTGGATTTGGAATGCAATGTCTGATAGACTGATGGATACAGATTCAATAGTAGATCCCAAATGGGAATTGGATAAATATCTGAAGCAGAAGGAATGTTAGGATATAGTGAAAGAGTCAGGGAGTGGGACGAACTGGATTGTTCTTTGAAAGGACCAGTACTGAATTGATGGGCAGAATAACATCATTCAGAGCTGTGCAATTCTATGATTCTATGATTGTTCCTGTCTGTACTTTCCCAATATTCCTATCCTTTCAACAGCTGTTTGAGAAAGTACCACATAACAGCAGTGTTACCGAATTAGAAACACATGGGATTAAAGGGTCAATGTCAGCCATAGCTCAGTTTGTATCTCTCTCCCCTTTCAATCACAAGCTTCAAGGATCAAATGACACTGCAGGACTTGATCACAAGAATCAAGGCTGACACTGCAGTGCAGTACTGAGGGAGTGCTGCACTGTCAGAGGTTGCGCCTTATCAAAGGAAAGGTAAAGCCAGGCCCCGTCTGCCCACTCAGCTGGATGGAAAGATCCCATGGAATTATTTAGAAGGTCAGCGGAATTATTCCCAATGTCCTGGTCAACATTTACCCCTCAAATCAACATCACAAATACAGATCTGATCATGATCACACTGCTACTTGTGGGATCTTGCTGTGCGGAAATTGGCTGTGTTTTTCCTACATTCCAAGACTGACTAAACGTTAAAAGGTACTCGTTGGTTGTAAATCGCTTTGGGACATGCAGTGGTCATGAAGGCGTTACATAGATGGAAGTCCTTTTTTTTATTTTCAATGCCAGCAAGCAGGAACTTAGCTCCGTGACAGAAAACGGAGAGTATTGGAGAATGGTTGTTGTTCAGTCTGGAGGGAAGTACACAGTGGTGTTCCCCAGGGTCACTGTTGGGATCACTGTTGCTGTATGTTAATGCAATGGGCGTGCGTACAGAGAGGATAATGTCAAAGTTTTCAGAGGGCAGGAAACTCAGAAATGTTAATAAACAGTGAGAAGGATAGTAACAGACTTCAGCAGGACAGAAACTGACTGGTGAAATGTACAGGAACATGGCAGATGTAATTTAACACAGTGAAGTGTGAAGTGAGACATTTGGGTAGGAAATATGAGGCGACACAATATAAACTCAATGTTACCATTATAAAGCGGGTGCAGGATTAGAGAGACCTGGGGTGTACACACACAGATCTTAGAAGGTAGCATGTAGTGTCCTTGGTGTTAGAGAGAGATACACAGTGTAATAAAACTCAGGAGGAAATGCTGATTTTTATACATCATTGGTTCGGTCCCAGCTGGAGAATTGTGTCCAATTCTGATCACCACACGTTGGTAAGGATGTCAAGGACTTAGTGAAGATACAGATGTGATTTACTAGAATGGTACCAGGGATCTGAGAATTCAGTTACGTGGAGAGATTGGAAAAGCTGGGATTGTTCTCTTTAGAGCAGTGAAGGGTAAGAGGGGATTTAATATAGAATTCAAAATCATGAAGGGTTTTGATAGAGTAATTAATGTGAAACTGTTTCCAGTGCCAGAAAGTTCAGTATTAAGAAGACTTGAAGGTAATTGACAAACAACCAGAGGTGAAATGAGGAGTATTGTCTTACACAGCGAGTTGTTGGGATCTGGAATTCACTGCCTGAAAACATGGTGGAAGCAGATTCAATAATATCTTTCAAAAGAGAATTCAGCAAATACATGAATTGGATTTAAAAATGCTGGAGTGTGGGGCAAGAGGAGGGGAGAGGAACTAATTAGATATCTCTTTCAAAGAGACTGCACTGACACAATGGGCCGAATATCCTCCTTCTGTGCGTAGGGTTTGTGATTCATGATCTGCCCGTGCCCGCTCTTGCTGAGGCAGGTGACACACAAAGCTCCTGCTGTCTCCTCATTTCCATGAATTCTACTTGCTGCCCAGGGTGACCCGCACTGCTTTCTGTCTGCACTGTTAACTGGGACAGAGCTGTGTGTGAGGCTGGCTCGTGTTTCAGCCAGCATTCAGCTTTTAAAGGCAGTCTGTCCCTCTTAAAGGGAAGCTGCACTGAATCACAGGAGGCTGCGTGTGCTGACTGTGAATTCTGCAATTGGAAACAAGGTAAATGGAACATTCGGGCGGCACAGTGGCGCAGTGGTTAGCACCGCAGCCTAACAGCTCCAGCGACCCGGGTTCAATTCTGGGTACTGCCTGTGTGGAGTTTGCAAGTTCTCCCTGTGTGTGCGTGGGTTTCCTCCGGGTGCTCCGGTTTCCTCTCACATGCCAAAGACTTGCAGGTTAAAAGGTTAATTGGCCATTATACATTGCCCCTAGTATAGGTAGGTGGTAGGGAAATATAGGGACAGGTAGGAATATGTGGTAGGAATATGGAATTAGTGTAGGGTTAATATAAATGGGTGGTTGATGGTCGGCGCAGACTCGGTGGGCCGAAGGGCCTGTTTCAGTGCTGTATCTCTAAAACTAAAACTAAAAAACTATAGAGGGCTCTGCAGTTCACGGATGTGGCGCTGGAGGCCTTAGTCATGGAGGGTGACAGGAGGAAAGAGGCCAAGTTTCCATGTCGTGCGGCCGAGGCCCTCAAGTAACGCTCTCTGAAGGGACTGGGAGAATGTAGCCAGCGAGGTCAATGCAAGAGGTATGGGCCCGAGGACGTGGCAGCAGTGCCAGAAGAAGTTTAATGAGCTCACATGGGTGTTCGATGTCAGTGACTTCATCTCCAAATGGCATCTCCTACCCCCAACACCACCAACCTCGCACACTACTCAATGAACCACACCCCCATCACTCACCCATCAGCTGTCCCTAACACTCAGGACTCACACATAACATTCACATACTCCACCTCACCCTCACACAGCTTCCACTGATACCAGCCTCATACCCACCTCTCACTGCCTCCACATACCTCCAGCTATTCAGCTATGGCAGGCACATCACCCAAATACAGTGAAACACAATTCCTGATATTCCACCCCATCTCTTACAGGACAAGGTGGCTCAAAATCACAGGGGAAGCAGTGAACCGGCGGGGGCCAGGCATACCTTCATCCCCTGAGTCTGAGGGAGGAGATGGTTTTCCACATCATGGGACCAGCTGTGACAGAGCCCGTAGCATCAGAGATGACCGAGAGCATTCAGGATGATGCTATGCACCTGCCTGATGTCCCTTCTTAACTCCCACCTCCCCTCATCCTGCTGTCTGGGATGATGTACAAGCTGCAAATGGTGGGACCATGGACCTCCTGCTTTCCATCCCACCCCCAATCCCTCACCCCAACCTTCCAATTCTGATTTTATACTTTCCAACGATAACTGAAAACTGCCAGCTTCCCAGTCACAGCAGCTCCAGGAGACAGAGAAAGAGCAGCAGCACAGCACTGATGGTGAAGCCCCATCACTTGCTCTGATACTTACAGCCAACAGCTCAAATACTTACACTGTGTGTGCTGTAGAGGCTGGTATAGAGTCAGAATCTACACGTGGTGAGTCACCGAGCACGAGTGAGGTGCAGCCAGGTCAGGGGGAAAGGATAGTTCATGTGTCAGATGACCGGAGGGCAATGCCCAACATGGCACAGGACATTGCACAGAGCTAGAAACGTATTCCTTCCCCTGTGGAAGTGGTCAGTAACTCTATGACAGCACTAGGGGACCCCGCTGCGATACAGTGTTTGGTAACCATTGTCTCAGCTTCCACAGCAGCACAGACGGCAGACACCCAGCGTCTCAGTGATCCAGTAGATTACATGGATTGCTGAGGTGTCATCACGTGGGAGTGACAGTGTCTCCGTGGAGCATGAACCTGCTGTCCTCTCTCAGGATGACAGTATTTGTTCTCCCTTCACTGTCACTCCACCAATGTCCTTGCTGTTAGTCATCAGCCAGCCCAGGCTGCTGCTGCCCATATCGAGGTGGTGCAGTCTGAATCCGAGCCCTCAGGGCCCAAAGCCGCTCGAGGACGTCCTCCAAGGCAATCTGCAGTCACCGCACAGTGAAAGTCAGCAGCCTTTCACCAGCCATGCTGCAGTCATTGGAGAAACACTGTGTAGGAGCACGAGGCAGGTCGAGGGAACCCAATAGACAGGCACCAAGGGAATACACAAGTGTGAATAGTTCAGTTTTGTTTGTATAATTGGTGATGGATAAAGATGTTAATGAAAAGGTTTTTGTTGGTGGCTTTTATTGCAGGATAGTGACCAAGGGGACGCTGTCACGGGGCGTCTCAGATGGGTGTAATGGTGGAGAATGGGGGGGATCCATGGTGGGACAGGGAAGTTGTCCTATGGGATCTGGAATCTTGGCAGGGACTCTCCAACAGCCTGTCCGGGTCGAAGGCAACCTGGAAATATCCTCCCTGCCTACTCCTCTTCCTCCTGAGGTAGCCTCCGGATTCCTGGTGCCAATGACTGTGTCCTCATGATGGTGATGATATGAAGGATGCAGCAGAACACCATGAACTTTGACACCTGCTCCAGTGTGTACTGGTGGGCTCCCACCGAGCGGTTCAGACATTGTAAGAATTGCTTCATCACACCGATGGTCTGTTCCACTGTTTTCCTGCTGGAGTGTTTGTTTGACTGGCAGTGGGAAGTGGGTTTGGGGGTGTAGGAGGTATAGCCATGTGTGTGGGGGGTCCATTGTCTCTGAGGAACCGCATTCCGGTTTTTCATGGAGCTCAGACATATTGGGACTGGCTGACTGCTTCAGAATGAAGGTATCCTGGCTGGTGCCAGGATAGTGGACATTCACCAACATGATGTACTGGGCATGCTCACACACCAACTGCACATTAATGGAGTGAGAGTTCCTCCAGTTCCTGTATCTCTCCCCGTTGTCATGGGGACCCCGCAGAGCCACCTACACCATCACGAATGCCGATATCCTGACAAAGCCACAGGACCTTTCATCCTGCTTCTCTCTGCTGAGGATTGGACACAGGGCAGTCCTTGAGGTGGACAGGGGTAGACACTGAATGAGGGTCCACTGATACCCCACAAGCCTGAGGATTGGACACCGGGCAGTCTTTATAGATCCAATAGTTGGATACAGAGACTTACCAGGTACACCAATAATAGCGAGGATGGGATCGTAAATCGTTTCAATCATCTTCAGTGCAAAATAGATCCGCCATTCTAATGTTATCCAAAAATAATCTGCAGTAATTTCGCCAAGCCAATAGGAGAAACTCCTGCTGCCCATTGTTGTAACATTCCAATCTATTGTTCTCAGACTCTGACCCACTGTTGTAACATTCCAATCTATTGCTCTCAGATTCTGACCCATTGTTGTAACATTCCAATCTATTGTTCTCAGATTCTGACCCATTGTTGTAAGATTCCAATTCATTGTTATCAGATTATGATCTATCCTCTCCATCTCACTGCAGCCACGGATCCCTGTTCGTATCAGGGTTGATGCTCCAACTGAAACTATGGGATAGCACTTTGAATGGAGCCCATTATTAATAGAAGAGGGAAACCCTCCAGTGATACAATTAGTGTCCATAGTGACTGACATTAATTACAGTCACTGAACAAACAGGTTCAGTCAACCCCTTTCAATCCAACACTTTTTGTACCACAATAAAGTAAAAGATTTACCCGGTTTAGATAGGATATATGAGGTTTGTTGAGGCAAAGAATGGTGGACATAGCAGGGGCACTGGCCAGAATCTTACAATCCTCCTCAGAGATGAAAGAGTTGTCAGAGGACTGGAAGGCTATAAATGTCACACCCTGTTTCCAAAAGGAGAGATTCGTTAAAACCTGTAACTACCGACGAGTCAGTGTAATGTTGGTGGTTGGAAATTTCTAGAGGCCGTAACCCAGTACAAATAGATATCTTGCTTGGGAAAACAGGGTATAATAAATAACACGTGCCAGTGAGGCTAGAAATAGGAATATGGTGCAGTTAAACACGTGGCTGAACAGCTGGTGCAGAAGGAGGGTTTCTGATATCGAGACGATTGGGATCTCTTCAGGGACAGATGGGACCTCTACAAGAAGGACGGGTTGCATTTAAACTGGAGGGGCACACATATCATGGCTGCGAGGTTTGCTAGCGTCACTCGGGAGGGTTTAAACTAGGGTGGCAGGGGGTGGAAAGCAGAGCAGAAGGACAGAAAGTGAAATAAATGAGGGGGTACAAGTAAATAAGGCCAGTAAGACGAAGAGGAAGAGCAGGCAGGGAGATGTTACGAAGCACAGCGGGACTGGCGGTCTGAAGTACATTTGTTTCAATGCAAGAAGTATAACAGGTCAGGCAGATGAACTTAGAGCTTGGATTAGTACTTGGAAATCTGATGTTGTTGCTATTACAGAGAATTGGTTGAGGGAAGGGCAGGATTGGCAGCTAAATGTTCCAGGCTTTAGAAGCGTCAGCCGGGATAGACGGGGTGTAAAAGGGGTGGGTGAGTTGCATTACTGGTTAAGGAGAATATCACAGCTGTACTGCGGGAGGACACATCGGAGGGGGCATGCAGCGAGACAATATGGGTGGAGCTCAGGAATAAAAAGGGTGCAGTCACGCTGTTGGAGGTTTACTACAGGCCTCCCAACAGCCAGCGGGAGGTAGACAAGCAGATATGTAGACAGAGTTTGGAAATATGTAAAGGTAACAGGGTTGCAGTGGTGGGTGATTTTAACTTCCCCAATATTGACTGGGACTCACTTAGTGCTAGGGGCTTGGATGGGGCAGAATTTGTGAGGAGCATCCAGGAGGGCTTCTTGAAACAATACGTAGATAGTCCAACTAGGGATGGGGCCGGATTGGACCTGGTATTGTGGAATGAGCCCGGCCAGGTGGTCGAAGTTGCCGTGGGGGAGCATTTCGGGAACAGTGACCATAATTCCATAAGTTTTAAGGTACTTGTGGATCAGGATAAGAGTAGTCCTCGGGTGAAGGTGCTAAATTGGGGGAAGGCTAATTATAACAATATTAGGCAGGAACTGAAGAATTTAGATTGGGGGCGGCTGTAGAGGGGACATAGCTTCAAGTTGAGGGGTGATAGATATAGGACAGATGTGAGAGGTAGTTTCTTTACTCAGAGAGTAGTAAGGGCGTGGAACGCCCTGCCTGCAGCAGTAGTAGATTCGCCAAATTTAAGGGCATTTAAGTGGTCATTGGATAGGCATATGGATGAAAATGGAATAGTGTAGGTCAGATGGTTTCACAGGTCGGCGCAACATCGAGGGCCGAAGGGCCTGTACTGCGCTGTAATGTTCTAAAAAAACATCTGACATATGGGAGTCTTTCAAACGTCAATTGATTTGAATCCAGGACCAGGATGTCCCTGTGAGGAAGAAGGACAAGTTTGGCAAGGTTCAGGAACCTGGATAACACGGGATATTGTGAGCCTCGTCAAAAAGAAAACGGAAGCAGTTGTAAGGGCTGGACGGCTAGGAACAGACGAATCGTTTGAGGAATATAAAGACAGTAGGAAAGAACTTAATCAAGGATTCAGGAGGGCGAAAAGGGTTTATATGAAGTCATTGGCAAACAGGATTAAGGAAAATCCCAAGGCTTTTTATACGTATATAAAGAGCAAGAGGGTAACCAGGGAAAGGGTTGGCCCACTCAAGGACAGAGATGGGAATCTATGTATGGAGCCAGAGGAAATGGGCGAGGTACGAAATCAGTACTTTGCATCAGTATTCATCAAGGAGAAGGACTTGGTGGATGATGAGCCTAGGGAAGGGAGTGTAGATAGTCTCAGTCATCTCATTATAAAAAAGGAGGAGGCGTTGGGTGTCTTGCAAAGCATTAAGGTAGATAAGTCCCCAGGGCCTGATGGGATCTAGCCCAGAATACTGAGGGAGGCAAGGGAAGAAATTGCTGGGGCCTTGACAGTAATCTTTGCATCCTCATTGGCGGCAGGTGAGGTCCCAGAGAACTGGAGAATAGCCAATGTTGTTCCTTTGTTTAAGAAGGGTAGCAAGGATAATCGAGGAAATTAACGGGCGGTGAGCCTTACGTCAGTGGTTGGGAAATTATTAGACAGGGTTCTTCGGGACAGGATTTACTCCCATTTGGGAACAAATGGACTTATTAGCGAGAGGCAGCATGGTTTTGTGAAGGGGAGGTCGTATCTCACTAATTTGATTCAGTTTTTTGAGGAAGTGACGAAGATATTTAATGAAGGAAGGGCATTGGATGCTATCTATGTGGACTTCAGTAAAGCCTTTGACAAGATGGCAGACTGATACAAAATGTGAAGTCACAAGGGATCAGAGGGGAGCTGGCAAGATGGATACAGATCTGGCACAGTCATAGAAGACAGAGGGTAGCAGTGGAAGGGTGTTTTTCTGAATGGAGGCATCTGACTAGTGGTGTTCCACAGGGATCAGTGCTGGGACCTTTGCTCTTTGTATTATATATAAATGATGTGGAGGAAAATGTAGCTGGTCTGATAAGTACGACACAAAGGTTGGCGGAGTTGCGGACAGTGATGAGGATTGTCAGTGGATACAGCAGGATATAGATCGGTTGGAGACTTGGGTGGAGAAATGGCAGATGGAGTTTAATCTGGAAAATGTGAGGTAATGCATTTTGGAAGGTCTAATGCAGGTGGGAAGTATACAGTAAATGGCAGAACGCTTAGGAGTATTGACAGGCAGAGAGATCTGGGCGTACAGGTCCACAGGTCACTGAAAGTGGCAACGCAGGTGGATAAGGTAGTCAAGAAGGCAGACGGCATGCTTGCCTTCATCGGTCGGGGCATAGAGTATAAAAATAGGCAAGTCATGCTGCAGCTGTACAGAAATTTAGTTAGGCCACACTTAGAATATTGCGTGCAATTCTGGTTGCCACACTACTAGAAGCACGTGGAGGCTTTGGAGAGGGTACAGAAGAGGTTTACCATGATGTTGCCTGGTCTGGAGGGTATTAGCTATGAGGAGAGGTTGGAAAAACTCGGAATGTTTTCACTGGAACGACAGAGGTGGAGGGCGACATGATAGAGGTTTACAAAGTTATGAGCGGCATGGACAGAGTGGATAGTTACAAGCTTTTTCCCAGGGTGGAAGAGTCAGTTACTGGGGGACATAGGTTTAAGGTGAGGGGCAAAGTTCAGAGGGGATGTGCGAGGCAAGTTCTTTACGCAGAGGGTGGTGAGTGCCTGGAACCTGTTGCCGGGGGAGGTGGTGGAAGCAGGTACCATAGAGACGTTTAAGAGGCATCTAGACAAATACGTGAATAAGATGGGTATGGAGGGATCCGGACCCCGGAAGTGCAGAAGGTTTTAGTTTAGGCAGGCATCGTGATCGGAGCAGGCTTGGAGGGCTGAATGGCCTGTTCCTGTGCTGTACTGTTGTTTGTTTGTTCTTTGACATTCAGCACTGATAGGTTAATGGAAAATCATGTCTGATAATCTTGATCAAGTTAGTTGATGACATAACTGTGAGTGTTGATGAGGATAATGTGTTTTGTCTTATGTATATGGACTTTCAAAAGGCCTGTGATCAAATGACATTTCGTTGACTTGTTATGAAAGATGGAACACATGGATTAATGTGACAGTGATAGTGTGGATATGATACTGACTCATGGACAGAAAGCAGAGAGAAGTGGTGAACAGACATTGTTCAGACTGGGAGAGGGGGAGTATACAGTATTGTGTCTCAGGGGTCCGTATTGGAACTAGCGCTGTTCCTGACATACAAATAGATATATGAATGACATAGACCTTTATGTAAAGAAAAACATCATTTCATGTCTTTCCGATGACAT
The DNA here is from genome assembly GCF_036365525.1 of Heterodontus francisci. Taxonomy (NCBI): domain Eukaryota; kingdom Metazoa; phylum Chordata; class Chondrichthyes; order Heterodontiformes; family Heterodontidae; genus Heterodontus; species Heterodontus francisci. The sequence continues at coordinate 1,387,398 of NW_027140639.1, forward strand.
GAAACTCATAACTAAGGGTGGCAAACGCACAGACCACAGAATCATCCAACCTCACAGACCTTGTTTTTGAAAGAATTATTCCGGATTCATATCCAACTACAATTTATTTCTCATTCTAATTTATTTGTGTGTGATTCTCGTGTCAGTGTCTGCGTGAATGCAGTATATTTTAATTATTTTATTTAGATTCAATTAGAATTTTGAAATGTAATAAACTTACTTCTAGTTTAATCTCAAGAAAGCCTGTCTGATTGGTTCTTTCACGATCACAACAAACAATCACTGAGGTGGTAAGCACGTCCACTGTTAAAAATGAATAAACCTTGTTGTGATCAAATAAACACAGGGACAAATGGGGAGACTGGGACCCATCCTCATCTGGCTTCGACAGACATCTGGAAGCTCTAGTGACCATAACCCAACAACAAACGAGAAATTGGAGTCACAGGGTTACACATCACAGAAACAGTCCCATTGGACCACCGTGTCCACGCCCGCCATCAGGCCTATCTATTCTAATCCCATTTTCCAGCACTTGGCCCGTAATCTTGTACGGTATGGCGTTTTAAGTGCTCATCTAAATACATCTTAAATGTTGTTGTGAGGCTTCCTGACTCTCTCACCCCTTCAGGCAGTGTGTTCCAGATTCCAACCACCCTCTGGGTGAAAATCATTTTTCCTCAAATTTTCTCTAAACCTCCTACCTCTTAACTTAAGTCTTTGCCCCACTGGTTATTGACACTTCTGTTAAGGGAAAAAGTTTCTTCCTATCTCAGTCCTTATACTTTTGTGCACCTCAGTCAGGTCCCCAATCAGCCATCTCTGCTCTAAGGAAAACAACCCTAGCCTATCCAATCTCTCTTCATAGCTGAAATGCTCCAGCCCAGGCAACATCCTGGTGAATCTACTCTGCATCCTCCCCAGTGCAATCACATCCTTCCTATAGTGTGGTGACCAGATGTGTACACAGTACTCCAGCTGTGGCCTAACTGGCGATTTATACAGCTCCATCAGAGCCTCCGTGCTGTTACATTCTATAACTTGGCCAATCAAGGCACGTGTCCCATATGCCTTCCTAACCACCTTATCTCCTTATATAAAAGCAAAATACTGCGAATGCTGGAAATCTGAAACAAAAACAAGAAATGCTGGAGTCACTCAGCAGGTCTGGCAGCATCTGTGGAAAGAGAAGCAGAGTTAACGTTTCGGGTCAGTGACCCTTCTTCGGAGCACCTTATCTCCTTGCACTGCTGCTTTCAGTAATCTATAGACAAGTACACCATGGTTCTTCTGACCCTCTGTACTTCCAGGGGTCCTCCCTTCCATTGTATATTCCCTTGCCCTGTTATTCCTCCCAAAATACATCATCTCACATTTCTCAGGATTAAATTCCATGTGCCACTGTTTGCCCATCTTCATTGCCCATCTATATCGTCCTGTTATCTAAGGCTTCCCTCCTCACTATTTTCAACACCGTCAATGTTCGTGTCATCTGCGAACTTACTGATCATGCCTCCTATATTCACGTCTAAATCATTGATGCATACTACAAACAGCAAGGGTCCCAGCACCGATCCCTGTGGTACACCACTGATCACAGGCTTCCACTCGCAAAAACAGCCCTCAACCATCACCCTCTGCCTCTAGCCACTAAGCCAATTTTGTATCCAATTTGCCAAGTTACCCTGGATTCCATGGTCTCTTACCTTCTTAACCAATCTCCCATGCGGGACGTTATCAAAAGCCTTACTGAGGTTCATGTAGACTACATGAACTGCTTTACCCTCATTGACACATTTCGTCACCTCCTCGAAAATTCAATCAAGTTTTTTAGACACGATCTCCCCCTGACAAAGCCTTGCTGACTATCCCTGATTAATCTCTGCCTCTCCAAGTGGAGATTAATCCTATCCTTCAGATTTTTTTCCAATAATTTCCCAACCACTGATGATAGACTCACTGGCCAGTAATTACCTGGTATATCCCTGCTACCCTTCTTGACTATGGTACCACATTCGCTGTCCACCAGTCCTCTGGTACCCCTCCTTTGGCCAGAGAGGTGGCAAAAACAACTGATCCTGAGAAAACAATTACAAATTTCAAAGCAGTTTTATTGTGTTTTCCACTGCTAGAGCACTAAAATATCCACATTCGAAGCTTGTACCCTCCGAAGCCAGCGCAAACGAACACGTGAACATACGAATTAAGAGCAAGAGTAGGCCACTCGGCCCCTCAAGCCTGCCTTGCCATTTAATAAGATCATCGCTAATCTGATTTTAACCTCAACTTTAACTTCTCACCTACCTCCGATAACCTGTTATCCCCTTGTTTATCAAAAATCTATCTACCTCTGCTTTAAAATATTTAAAGACTCTGCTTCTACTGCCTTTTGAGGAAGAGAGTTCCAAAATCTCACAACCCTCTGACAGAAAGAAATTCTCCTCTTTCCTGTTTTAAATGGGCGACCCCTTATTTTTAAATAGTGACCACTGGCTCCAGATTCTCTCACAATGGGTAACATCCTTTTCCACATGCACCCTGTCAAGACCCCTCATGATTGTATATGTTCCAGTCAAGTCGCCTCTTACTCTTCTAAACTGCAGCGGATACAATCCTAGCCTGTCCAATCCTTCCTCCTAAGACAATCCACCCAATCCAAGTATTAGTCTCGTCAACCTTTTCTGAACTGCTTACAATGCAGTTACATCATTCCTTAAATAAGGAGACCAGTACTGTACACAGTACTCCAGATGTGGTCTCACCAATGCCCTGTACAGCTAAAGCATAATCTCCCTACTTTTGTATTCAATTCCCCTCATGATAATCGATAACATTCTATTAGCTTTCCTAATAACGTGCTGTACCTGTATACTAACCTCTTGCGATTCATGCAGTAGAACACCCAGATCCCTCTGCATCTCAGAGCTCTGCAATCTCTCACCATTTAGATCATATGAATCTTTTTTATTCTTCCTGCCAAAATGGACAAGTTCACATTTTTCCACATCGTACTCCATTTGCCAGATCTTTGCCCACTGACTTCACCTATATTCCATTTTTAACCTCCTGATGTCCTCTTCACAACTTACTTTACTGCCTAACTTTGTGTCATCAGCAAATTTAGCAACTATACCTTTGGTCCATTCATCCAAGTCATTTCTATAAATTGTAAAACGTTGAGGCCCCAATATTGATTCCTGTGTCACACCACTCATTACACCTTGCCAACCAGAACATGACCCATTTATGCCTACCTTCTGTTTCCTGTGAGCTAGCAAATCTTCTATCCATGCCAATATGTTACCCCCTATACTATGAGCAATAACGTTTGATGTGACACCTTATCAAATGCATTCTGGAACTCTAAGTACAGTACATCCACCTGATTCCCTTTCTCCACAGCACATGCTACTTCTTCAAAGAAATCGAATAACTTTTGTTGAACATGATTTCCTTTTCAGAAAACCATGTTGACTCTGCCTGATTATCTGATTTTTCTAAGTGTCTGCTATTACGTCTTTAATAATAACTTCTCACATTTTCTGCAAGACAGATATAAAGCTAACTAGCCTGGAGCTTCCTGCTTTCTGTCTCCCTGTCTTTTTGAATAAAGGAGTTCCATTTGCAATAAAGGAGTTACATACAGAGTAAAGTAACTCGGTACAGGTTAACATCCTATCAGTTGAAAAGTTGAGTAATGTAGCTGGACAGTTAGGGATTACTCTCCGTCCAAAAGCTCGGAAACCCGAAATCCTAAGACCCGTGTGCAACCATTTCTCACTTGAAGCTGAAGACTCACACAGGGTTAGAATTACTAACAGATAGAGTAATGTCAGCTATGGTAAAACTAGAACAGAAGAGACTAGAATTAGAATTCCAGAGAGGGCGAGAAAGAGCAAAGTGATAGGGAAAAAGTAAGAGTATTCCAGAAGGCGAAGGAAGAAAGGGAGTTGAGGTGGCTCAAACAACTAGAGGAAGACCCAATACGCCCAGTGAAGGCACAGCTAGTGAGGGAGCTACCCCGAGATCAGGACCATGCGCCGAGCTCTTAAAGATCTCCCAGTTCATGAGAAAGTTCAATGAGGAGGATGGCAGAATTTTCTGTCAATTTTGAAAAACTTGCAAAGCAGCTGAAATAGCCCGCAGAGAGAAGGACACTGTTTTTGCAAAATAAATTAACAGGAAAAGGTTTATTCACTGTTTCCAGATGAAAGTTCATCAGATTTATGATGACTAAAAATGCTATCCTGGGTACATACGAGATAGTACCAGAGGTGTACCAGCAGAAATTCTGAACCCTTCGAAATCGGCTTAACTAAACTTACCTCGAGTTTGAAAGAGGTAAGCAGCTTCGGAACATAGGAGCTGGAGTGGGACATTCAGCCCATCGAGCCTGGCCCGCCATTCAATATCATAATGGCTGATCATCCACTTCAATGCCTTTTTCCCACAATATCCCCATATCCTATTATGTCACTGGTATTTAGAAAACTGTCAATCTCCACTTTAAACATACACAATGACTGAGATTCCACAGCCCTCTGGGGTAGAGAATTCCAAAGATAACAACCTTCTGAGTAAAGAAATTTCCCCTCATCTCTGTCCTAAGTGGCCTCTCTATTATTTTAAAATTGTATCTGCTGGTTCTAGACTCCCCAACCAGAGGAAACATTTTACCAGCATCTACCCGGTCTAGCCATTTCAGTGTTATGTAGGTTTCAATGAGATCATGGTGGGTGCGTGGAATGCGCTGCCAGCGGTGGTAGTAGAAGCAGATACATTAGGGGCATTTAAGCGACTCCTGGCTCGGTACATGGGCGATAGTAGAATGAAGCATAGGTAGTTACTTAGATCTTGAGTAGGTTAAAGGTTCGGCACAACACCGTGGGTCGAAGGGCCTGTACTGTGCTGTACTGTTCTATGTTCTATGACCTCTCGTTCTTTGAAACTCGAGAGAATACAGGCCCAGTTTCCCCACTCTCTCTTCACAGGACAGTCCCGCCATCCCAGGAACAAGTCTGGTGAATCTTCATTGCACTCCCTCTGTGGCAATAATATCCTTCCTGAGGTAAGGGGACCAAAACTGCACACAGTTTTGTGTGCACAGTGGCGCAGTGGTTAGCACCGCAGCCTCACAGCTCCAGGGACCCGGGTTCGAGTCCAGGTACTGCCTGTGTGGAGTTTGCAAGTTCTCCCTGTGTCTGCGTGGGTTTTCTCCGGGTGCTCCGGTTTCCTCCCACAAGCCAAAAGACTTGCAGGTTGATAGGTAAATTGGCCATTATAAATTGTCACTAGTGTAGGTAGGTGGTAGGGAAATATAGGGACAGGTGGGGATGTTTGGTAGGAATATGGGATTAGTGTAGGATTAGTATAAATGGGTGGTTGATGTTCGGCACGGACTCGGTGGGCCGAAGGGCCTGTTTCAGTGCTGTATCTCTAATCTAATCTAAGCACTCCAGGTGTGGTCAAACCAAGGTTCCATACAATTGAAGCAAGGCTTCACTACTCTTGTACACAAGTCCTCTTGTGATAAACGCTAACAGACCATTAGCCTTCCTAATTGCTTGCTGCACCTGCATGTTAGCTTTCAGTGACTTATTGACAAGGACACCCTGGTCCCTTTGTACATCTACACTTTCTAATCTCTTACCATTTAAGAAATGCTCTGCACATCTGTTCCTCCTACCAAAGTGGATAACCTCACATTTGTCCACTTTATATTGCCTCTGCCATGTTCTTGCCCACTCACTAAGTCTGTCCAAATTCCCTTGAAACCGCTTTGCATATTCCTCACAGCATGCATTCGCACTTATTTTGATATCATCTGTGAACTTGGAAATGTTACGTTTGTCCTCATATCCAAATCATTGATATATGTTGTGAACAGCTTGGGCCCAAGCATTGATCCATGCAGCACCCCACTAGTCGCAGCTGGCTAACGCAAGAATGCGCCATTTATTCCTACTCTCTGCTTTCTGCCTGTTAACCAATCCTTAATGCATACACATATATTATCTCCTATTCCATGTGCTTTAATTTTGTTAACCGATCTCTTGTGGGATACTTTATCGAAAGCCTTCGGAAAATCCAAGCATACCACGTCCACGGACTCCCCCTTACCAATTCGGTTAGTAACATCCTCAATAAAAACTCCAACACGTTCGTCAAGAATGATTTCCCATTCATAAATCCATGTTGACTATGCCCAATCAGATCATTATTATCCAAGTGTCTATTTATCACATCCTTTGGAATAGATTCCAGCTTTTTACCAACGACTGATGTAAGGCTAACAGATCCTTAATTTCCGGTTTTCTGTCTCCCTCCCTTCGTAAATAGTGGAGTGACATTTGCTACCTTCCAATCTGCAGGAACCGCTCTGGACTCTATAGAATTTTGAAAGATGATCATCAATGAACCCACTATCTCCATTGTTACCTCTTTCAACACTCTGAGATGCAGGATATCATATCCTGGGGTCCTGTCAACCTTCAGCCCCATTATTTTCTCCAATGCAACTTTCTTCCTAATACTAATTTCCTTCACGTCCCTTGGATCTCTAATTCTGGGAGATTTCTTGTATTTCCCTCAGTTAGGACAGACACAAGATAATCATTTAGCTTCTCTGCCATTTCTCTGTCCCCCATTATAAATTCTCCTGACTTTGCCGCAATGGACCCACATTTGTCTTAACCAAACGTTTCCTTTTTATGTATCTATAGAAGATTTTACAGTCTGTTTTTATGTTTTCTTTTGACCAGTAGATATTGACACTCAAGATAGAGCCCACATATGTAAACCTCAGATCGTTCTCGAGGAGTTCAAAAACTCGCTCTCCCTCCCATTAAAACCCACAAAGAGGGGCAAGAGGTTCAAAGAGCCAGGCTGGTTGCTTTGCAGGCTGATGAATTTTCTCTTGTACACAAGGCCTTAACACCAAAGGGAAACACTTCCCTTGTCTCCCCGAAGACCAGAGAATAAAAGGAGGATGATTGGATCCCGGCTAGCCATGGGCTAGAAGAAAAAGCTAGACACACGGGGGCCCATCCTCAAGCCAAATAGGACGATACTGAGAGCAGGAGTAATGGCCGACGATCTGTATGTTTCCACTGTAATAAGGCAGATCACCATCGAGCTGAATGATGGAAATGACGGGGAAAACCTGCAGGATTAATCAGAGTCCACCAGATCAGTGCAGGAAAACGGGCCCCGATGGAAAGCACGGCAGATCAGACTGTGCCTCTAACTGCGGCAGTCAGACCCAATAAACCTCGCACAGAGAGTGCGGGAAAACTTAACAAAATCACCGAGAGTTACCTGGAATTTGTATCCCAAGAAAAAGTGTTCCCATACTCCTCCAATGAGGCAAGCAAGCCCGTAGTCAGACTGAGGGATAGAGGGGCCACCCAATCCCTTCTGCTGGGAAAAGGCATGACCTTCCTCCGAGCGTGCAGTGAATGCACGAGTGTTAGTGAATGGTATCGGAAGATGGTATATGTCCATACTTTTATATCGGGTGCAGTTGGAGTGTGACCTAGTTTCAGGACCGGTAACCATGGGGATTGTACCTAGTTTACCGGTGGATGGGTCAACCTAATCCCAGGTAATAATCTGACAGGGGAAAAGGTGCAGCTTCCCCAGTAGTTCTCGAGAAATCAAAAGAGGTCAGGGAGAAAGAGCAGTTACAGGAGAATTGACATTCTCCCTGATTGTGTGGTGACTCGGTCCATGGCCAAACAATCCTTTGAACTGACACTGCAGATGGATGAACCTACTGGCTGGTTGTCTGAAACCTTCTTTCGGAAGGTAATGGACCCAAAGGATGTGTTAAACAGATCTTCCTTAGTTGAGGCTCAGCAACAGGACCCAGTGTTAAAAATATATCACAGACTGTCCAAACCAAAACTGAAGCAGAGTGAGTTGCAGAGTGTTACTAGTTAACGAATGAGGTGCTGATGAGGAAGTGTAGACCTCCTCACAGACCTGTATATGAAGAGAGGACAGTGGTTCACCAGATAGTGGTGCCGCTGAGGTCCACTTAAAGAAATATTAAGAATGGCCCACGAACTTCCAATGGCTGGACATGTCGGTGTATGAAAAATCGAAGCCCGCATAAGACATAATTGTGACTGGTCACAACTCCACAAAGATGTGGTAGAGTTCTGTAAAACTGGTCACACGTGCCAGGTTGTGGGGAAGCCTTAATTTGCAGTTAAACCTTCACCCCTAATTCCCATACCAGCTTTTGGGGAACCCTTCAGCAGAGTGTTGATGGATTGTGCGGGACAACCGCTGAAAACAATAGAGGGATTACCAGTATCTTCTCACCATTTTGGATGTGGTGACCCGATTCCCAGAGACCATTCTCCAGAACAACTATCTCTGCCAAGGTAGTTGTGGAGGGGCTAACCCAATTCAATACCCGATATGGGCTGCCTGCTGAGATCCAGATGGACCAGGGTAAACATTTTATGTCTAATCCTTTTGAAAAGGTCATGGGTAATCTGGACATAACCCAAATAAAGTCCAAGGCTTACCAACCACAGTCACAAGGGGCTCTGGAGCGGTACCACCAGACCCTAAAAACAATGATCAGGCCATACTGCCATGAGAAACCCCATGAATGGGACATAGGGATGGGATTTCTCCTGTTGCCTATCAGGGACTTAACCGATGATTCCACTGGCTCTCGTCTCTTCGAATTAGTTTTTGGACACGAGGTGAGAGGTTCTCTTAAACTAATCAAGGAGTAGTTTTTGGGACAGAGGAATGAGTCTTCCGTGTTAGACTACATTTCCATGCTCTGGGAGCGGCTCAGGGGAGCCTGTGCAATGGCTCAGGAACACCTAAAGATCTCCCAGGCAGCTGTGAAAATGTAAACATAAAGAAATGTCAAGGTTAGAACATTTCAGCCCAGAGACCATGGATTGTTACTACTCCCAATGCAGGGTGAATCCCTGAAATCCCGGTTCAGTGGTCCATATCGAGTGGCAAAAGGAATAGCCAGGTAAATTATTTAATTGACACCCCAGACCAAAGGAAAAAAAAAGTAAAGGCTGTGGAGGGGACAGACAACTACAGATCTGTCAGACAGTCAGGAGGGAAGGATTGAAAAGAATCGTGAGGACAGGTTAGAGGAGGGCCAGGAGGAATACCAACTGGAATTTCCTATTCACCGATTAGTCAACCCTGAAATATTAGATAAATTAATCCCCACACTCTCCTCCTTAAATGCAGGTCCAAGCGGCACCCTAAATAGGCTGCAAACAGCATTTATATAAACATGCAATGGCAAGGAAAGGTCCCAAACATGCAAGCCAATGGTGAGGGTGATGCCTTACTTAGTCGAAGTGCCGCAGGAGAGTGCAGTGAAAGCTGGACAGACATCTGCTAACACTAATATCCCAGAGAATATAGGGCAGATTAGAAAAAAAGATCCTCCCCATAGTAAAGGGAAAAGTGAAGGGAAAATACCCTCAAGTAACCAGCACTTGTGTACCTCACCAGAAAGCTAAAAGTGAGCTCAGTGTGGATCTACCCACTGAAGAACCCAATGATCAGATCCCAAACCCAAATCTAATCAAACCCAACAATTTCAAAGCAGAACTCAGTAAGAACAAAGGCCCAGAGGAAATCTCAGACACCTCACAGGGGTGAAAGAAACATGTTATTACTCACTGTCGGTTTAGGGAGAAAGATTATCAAGGTGCAGGAACCTGAATGGTTAAAGCTTCATTGCAGGAGAGAGAAAAAAAATATATAGTAGCTGTTGATGCATTGTCCAGGGTCGAACCCGACACATAACCATCCCAGAAAAAACTCCAACACAATTAAATCAGCACAACTGTAACAGAAAATGTCAGCTGCAGTAATTCTAAGATTAATGTGTGAATTTGAGAAGTGATTATTGGGAATAAATGTGTGTTTCCATCTATTTCTTCCCACAATTCTGCAATGAAATGATCCTATTATCACATTTGCAGTGTCAAGATAACACAATATGCCAAATGAGCAATTTTAATTCATAGATTGGAAACTTACACTGAACATTTAATGGAAAAATCCGACAGTTAAACTTGAAAAAACAGGCAGCCAAGATGGTCACCGCAATTGGCATCTGAAATACTTTTTCACATTCCAAGGCCTACAACAGGAGACACGTCTGATGGGCCTGGACCCAAATCACTGGCTTGTTCTAGCGATTGAATGACCTAAGCTTACAATCATTGACATGGCATACAAGGCCACCCTGACACACTGACTTTGAAAGAGCAAACTCCTCCAAGTGTAAATACTGGTATCCTGAACCCTGGGGAGATAGAAGTTTCCAACCTTGAATCTCATTATAAGGGTCTAGAGAATACAGTGAGGCAGTCATGAGACCTTCTGCACATCTCTGTGAAAGCTGTTAGTTTCCGCTGGACAAAGACAGACAAGCCAGTGGTTCAAATTATGCAGAAGCAGAAGGGTTGTGTCGCTTCTCTCTCTTCAGATAACATCACAAGTTTGAAAACCACATCCGAATGTGGTCCCTCCAAGTCTATATATCACTACAGACAGAGACATCAGGGAAAGGAAGACACCGACAAGTCTGCCTCCAAGAAATCCCTGAGCCATGTGGGCCAGCCACAAAGGACACTTCAAATAGCCAAAGACTTTAAGAATACAACTTCAGCCAGAAGAGCTCCGAATCGTCCAACCTCACAGAATGAGTATTTTATTTTTATATTTATTCTGGACTCCAATCCAACCATAAATTTACTTCTCACTCTGTAATCTATTTCTGTGTGATTCTCGTGTGGATGTTTTTTATTGTTAAGTATAATAAACTCACCTCTTTCGTGTTTCAACTTTCTAAACTCCTCTCAACTTTCTGTAGTATAGAGTTCTCAGTGTCGGATATATGCTTCCCTTTTCTGTCTTATCTTACCATATAGGATCCTTGACATCCATGGGACTCTAGATTTGGCCGCCTCACTCTTTTCCTTTGTGGGAACATGTTTACCCTGAACCCCTTGAATCTCCACTTTGAATGCCTCCCAGTGCTCTGAGACTGATTTACCTTCAAGTCGTTGTTTCCAGTCCACTTTCGCTCCTCGGTTTAGTAAAATTGGCCTTGCCCCAATTAGAACTCTAACTCCTATTCTATGTCTGTACGTTTCCATAGTTATGTTTTAACTGACTGAATTATGATCACTCCCACCAAAATGCTCTCCCCTGACATTCCATCCACCTGCCCATCGTCATTTCCTAAATCAAAATCTAAAACTGCACCCTCTCCAGTTGGACTTTCTGCATGCTGGACAAAAATGCTGTCCTGAATGCACCTCAAGAATTCTGCTCCCTCAATTCTTTTCATACTAAAATTATCCTCGTTAACATCGGGGTGATTAAAATACCCTACTATTACTGCCCTATTGTTCTTGCACTTCTCAGAGACTTGCCTACTTATCTGCTCCTCGATTAACCTCTGACTATTTGGCTGTCGAGATCACACTCCCAGCAGTGGTTCCTTAGCTGAATCCATATGGCCTCACTTGATGAACCTTCCAACATATCATCCTTCCTCACAGCTGCAAAAGATTCCTTGACCAGAATTGTCAATCCCCTCCTTTCTTAACCCCCTCCCTATTGCGTCTGAAAACCCGGTAACAAGGAACGTTGAGTTGCCATTCCTGTCCCTCCTTAAGCCATGTTTCTGTAATAACTATGATATCAGACTGCCACATGTCTATCTTTGCCCTCCGCTCATCTGCTTTATTTGCAGCACTCCATACATTGAAATAGATACCCTTGAGCACTGCCAAACCTTTTTTCATTTTCTCACCCTCATTTCCTCTGTCTTCCAGACTCATCCATTAATTTTCCACCTTCCATTTTCATTTCTGATTTTGTCCCAGTTGAGTCTACCCTCATGTCCCAATTCCCCCTGCTAAACTAGTTTAAACCCTCCCCAACAGTACTAGCAAAACGTTCCGCAAGGAGCCCAGTCCTGGCTCTGTTCACGTGCAACTCGTTCGGCCTGTCAAGGTCCCATCTCCCCCAGAGTCGGTCCCAGTATCCCAGGAATATGAATCCATCCCTCCTGCATCATCTTTCCAGCCACACATTCGTCTGCCTGATCTTTCCATTTCTATACTCAGTTGCACCTGCCACTGGGAGTAATCTGGAGAATTCTACATTTTGACTATGTTTGATGTCCTGCTTGCTAATTTCTTCCCTAGCTCCCTAAATTCTGACTGCAAAACCACATCCCTCTTTCTACCTATGTCGTTGGTTCCCATGTGGACCACGACTTCTGGCTGTTCCCCTCCTCCTTCAAGATGCTCTGCAGTCGCTGAGTGACATCCTTGACCCTGGCACCTGGGAGACAACACACCATCCTGGATTCACGTCTGTGGCCACAGAAAAGCCAGTCTGTTCCCCTGACTATTGACTCACCTTTCACTATGGCTCTTCCAGTCATCCCTGTATGCCGCTCTGCAGCTTAGCCACCCATGTTGACATGGACTTGCTGTGGGTGCACTCCCCAGGAGAAGCATCACTTCCCTCAGTATACAGAACTGAATACCTGTTGGAGAGTGAGATGCACTCAGGGGTCTCCGGCACTACCTGCCTGATAATTTTTGACTGGCTGCTGATCACCCATTCCCTCTCTGCCTGCATGCTCTTCAGCAGTGTGGTGACCACATCTATGAACATGCTAAAGCTGAATAAACTGGTATATGAGAAGGAAGAATGTGCTGGGTTCCGGGAAGAAGGCAGGGAATGGGATTAGGTGAATTGTGCATTCAGAGAGCCGGTGCAGACACGACTGGCTGAATAGTTCCTTCTGTGCTGTAATAACACTGTGATGGGGCATCTCAGATGGGTGTAATGTTGGAGAATGGGGGATCCATGGCGGGAAAGAGAAGTTGTCCTATGGGAACCGGAATCTTAGCAGGGACTCTCCGACAACCTGTCCGGCTGGAAGGCATACAGGAAATATCCTCCCTGTCTCCTCCTCCTGAGGTAGCCTCCGGATTCCTGGTGCCAATGCTTGTGTCCTCATGATGGTAATGATATGAAGGATGCAGCAGAACACCATGAACTAGGACACCTGCTCCAGTGTGTACTGGAGGACTCCACCCGAGCGGTTCAGACATCGGAAGCATTGCTTCATCACACCGATGGTCTGTTCCACCATGTTCCTGGTGATTCCATTGCTCACATTATACCCATGTTAATTTTGTGAGATTGGTTGGTGGTGGGATGTGGTTTGGGGGTGTAGAAACATGCGCTGTGTCTAGAGGAGTTTCCTTTGCCTCCGAGAAGCCACATTCTGGTTCTGCGTGGAGACCCGGAGTATTGGGACCGGCTGACTGTTTCAGAATGAAGGTATCCTTGCTGCTGCCAGGATAGTGGACATTCACCAACATGATGTACTGGGCATGCTCACACACCAACTGTACATTAATGGAGTGAGAGTGCTTCCAGTTCCTGTACCTCTCCCCGTTGACATGGGGGCCCCGCAGAGCTACCTGCACCATTAGGAATCCCTCTATCCTGACAAAGCCACGGGATCACTCATCCTGCTTCTCCCTGCTGAGGAAGAAGATGATGACATAGATGGTTACCCTCACCTCCCAGAATTATCAATGGACAACACTCAGGCCTCGCAACTACTGTTCAGTTAGTTTAACATCATTGGTGAGTCAGGTTTTAGAAGCAATAATCAGGGAAAAATCAACACACACTTGGAGAGGTTTGAGTTAATTGAGGATTGTCAGCACTGATTTCTAAAAAGGCAGATCATGCTTGACTGAACGAATTGAATTTATTTCGATGATCTGAGAAGGTTGATGAAGGGAATGTGGTGGATGTTGTATGCATGGATTTTATGAAATTGTTTGATGAACAACCACACAAAAGCTTCGTTAACAAAATTGAAGCTCAGGAATAGCATCCATTTGGATCAAAAATTGTCCAAATGACAGAAAAAAGAGAAATGTGTTAAATGGTTGTTTTTCAGACTGGAGGATGGTAGACAGTGATGTTTCCCAATGGTCAGTGCGAGGAATACTGTGCTTTTTTTTTGCTACATATAAATGACATGGATCTTGGAATACAGAGAAGAATTTGCATTTTTTCTGATGATTGCAATCTTGGAGGATGTCACAAACCACCTGCAACATGATATAGATCGGCTAGCAGAATGGACAGAGAAGTGGCAGGTCGAACTTAATAAAGAGGAGTGTGATGTGATTTATTTTGTCAGTTGGAAGAGGAAGGCAATATAAACTTAATGACACAGTTCTAATGATTGCGTAGGAACAGAGGGACCTGGGGCTCCATATGTATAGATCTTTGAAGGTGCCAGGACATATTAGGAGGGTGTTTAGCAAATCATATCAGATATTGGGATTCATCATTAGAGGCAAATATACAAAATAAGGGAAGTTATGCGGAACCTTCATAAAGCTTTGGTTAGACACCAACTCGAGAACTGTGTACAGTTCTGGTCACCACACTGTAGGAAGGATGTGAAAGTCCCTGAGAGGGTGCAGAGGAGATTTACCAGAATGATTCCAGGGATGGGAGTTTAGTTGCAAAGTGAGTTTGGAGACGATGAAGTTGTTCTCCTGGTGTAAAGGAGATTGAGAGAGATTTGATAGAGGTGTACATGATTATGATGGACTTAGATAAGATAGACAAGGAAAAACTGTTCCCATTAACTGATGAAACACAGCCTAGGGGACACAGATCGAAGGTGTCGGGTAAGAGATACAGGGGGAATATGAGGAAGAACCTTTTTACACAGTGGATGGTAATGAGCTGGAACTCACTGCCCATGAGGGTGGTGGAAGCTGAGACAATCAATGATTTCAAAAGGAAACTGGATGGACACCAGAAGGAAATGAACTTGCAGGGATACGGGAATTGAGCGGGGAAGTGGAACTGACTGGATTGTTCCACAGAGAGCCGGCATGTAGGGGCTGAATGGCCTCCTTCTGTGTTGTAAATGACTATCGATTTCTACCACTCTCTGTTGGATATGTCTCCTGCTCCTGCCTGGAACCATCCCGATACATAGACGTTCAATGAAACTGTGACCTTAATGGCCACTGACAGCTCCGTCCTCACCCTGGTGTGAGGCTCTAGGTTGTGTTACAGGAGGTGACACAGCTCTGTGACCACCTCCTTATTGAATCAGAGTCATTTCACACACTGCTCCTGGGTTAGGTGTAGGTAAGAAAAGTGCTCTTGGAAAACCCGGGGTGGGTAGTGCAGAGCCCCCTCCTCCTCGCTCTTTACAGAGCTTCCCCTCTCTGCAGCCTCTGCTCCATTTGTTGCTAATGTGACAGACCCAGTTTCACTGTAACTACAGTCCCCATACCTCGTCCAGAGTTGGGTCACCAAACCTACTGTCCTCCCTGCATGTCTGCAGCAGCTCACAACACAACCTCCAGAAAACCATCCACAGCACCTCCACTAACTTTACAATAGCAGAAGTAAGTCAAAAGCCCCTCACCTGTCAGTTGGATGACTGGTCCTTTTAAATTCATCCTTTGAATGTATGTTCAACTGAGAGTGACTAACACAGGCGGTCATTGGACATTCACTGACCAAGTTTCAAAGAAGTACATCAAAGCTGCTGCTATGGTACATTGACATCACTTTCAAATCCACCCTCAAAGGAACAACACATACAAGGTACAATTGAGCTAGAGCCCTGCCCAGCTTGGGACAGTGTGCAGGCCACAGTAGAAGTGGCCGGCTGTGAAGACCACGCTAACAGCACATAGATGATACGATGGGCTGGAGCCCTGCCCAGCATGGGATATTGTGCAGACCGCACTGGAAGTGGCCGGCTGTGCGATTCACATCCCTTTATGAATCCCAGCTTCTGTACCGGCAGCAGCTGTCTTGCTGCGGAGTCTATAATCCTGTCTCGGGACACATACAGAGGGAAATAAATTCACTTTACAAGGAGACCAGAAAAAAGAGTGAAGTCGAAAGATTTGCAGGAATATGAGAAATGGACAGGGGAAAGTGAATACATGGAGGGGTGAGGCCATGGAGAGATTCAAACACACGAATGAGAATATTAAAATTATGGTGCTGCCAGACCGGCAGCCAATGGTTATCAGTGAGCACAGGGGTGATTGGTGATCGGGATTTGGTGTGAGTTCGAATACAGGCAGCAGAGTTCTGGATGGGCTGTGGTTTATGGAGGTTTATAACTGGGAGGGTGAACAAGATGGAATTGGAATAGTCAACTGTGTATTTAACAGTGATGCAGATGAGGGTTTACGCAGTCGAGGGGCTGAGGCAGAGGTGGAGATGGGTGATATCACAGAGATGGTTTTCAGCAGGGTTGGTGATGAAAAGAATATGGAGATGAACTCAGCTCAGGTTTAAATATAACACAGAAGTTGTAAACTGTCTGGTTCAAGCTCAGATATTGGGCAGAGTGGAGTATGTGCTTCCCAGATAGGGGATGGAGTTTGTGATGGAGACCAATGACACTGGCTTCAGACTTCCCAAAAGTTACATTGCAGAACAGTATTTCAGTGAAACAGAGTTTGCAGATCTCCTAGCCTGAAATAGAGACAGCAACAGCAGCAAAGGTGAGAGAGTAAATGACAAGAACTGTAATACTGTTGACAATGGTTTGTTGAGCTAATAGCTGGAGATATTCACCAGGCATACAACGGCAGCAAGAAGGGCAGAGTAAATTACAGGAGCAGCAATGCAGTTAAACATGGTTTAAAGAATTAATAGCTAGATAGAGTGACTTACCAGTGACACCAATAATAGCCAGGATGGGATAGTAAATATATTGAATAATCTTCTGTGCGAGATAGATGCGAGTGTTTAATGAGTACCGATCATAATATGTAGAAAGAGAGTAAAGATCCGAGGATAAACTCCTGTCCATTGTTGTAACATTCCAATCTATTGTTCTCAGATTCTGACCCATTGTTGTAACATTCCAATCTATTGTTCTCAGACTCTGACCCATTGTTGTAACATTCCAATCTATTGTTCTCTGATTCTGACCCATTGTTGTAACATTCCAGTCCTTTGTTCTCAGATTCTGATCTATCCTCTCCCTATCTCTCTGGAGCAGCTGATCTCTGTTAGTGCCGGGGCTGATGCTCCCACTGACACTATGGAATAACACATTGAAAGAAGCCCCTTATTAATAGAAGATGGAAAACACAATTAGGGTCCATGGAGACTGACATTAATTACAGTCACGGAACAAACAGATTCAGTTAACCCTTTTCAATCCAACTCTTTTTGTACCACAATATATTTGAACATTTACCCAGTCTGGATGGAATGTATGAGGTTCGCTGAGGGAGGGAATGGTGGAAATAGCCGAGGCACTGGCCATAATCTTCCAATCCTCCTTGGATATGGGCGTGATGACAGATTTCCACAGGCTTACACCTCTCTGGGTGAAGAAACTTCTCCTCATCTCAGTACTGAAAGTTTTACCCCGTATCCTTAGACTATGACCCCTGGCTCTGGACTCCCCCAACATCAGGAACATCCTTCCTGCATCTACCCTGTCAAGTCCCGTTAGAATGTTGTAGGTTTCGATGAGATCCCTCCACACTCTTCCGAATTCCAGTGAACACAGTCCTAACCGACTCAATCTCTCCTCATACGACAGTCCTACCACCCCAGGAATCAGTCTGGTAAAACTCTACTGCACTCCCTCTATAGCACGAACATCCTTCCTCAGATAAGGAGACCAAAACTGCACACAATATTCCAAGTGCGGCCTCACCAAGGCCCTGTATATTGCAGTAAAACATCCCTGCTCCTGTACTCGAATCCTGTCTCTATGAAGGCCAACATACATTCTCCTTTTTCTACCGCCTGTTGCACCTGCATGCTCACCTTCAGTGACTGGTGTACGAGAACACCCAGGTCTCGCTGCGTATTCCCCTCTCTCAGTTTATAGCCGTTCAGATAATAATCTGCCTTCCTGTTTTTGCTCGTAAAGTGGATAACTTCACATTTATCCACATTATACTGCATCTGCCGTGCATTTGCCCACTCATTCAACTTGTCCAAATCACCCTGAAGCCTCTCTGCATCCTCCTCACAACTTACTCTCACACTCAATTTTGTATCAGCTGCAAATCTGGAGATATTACATTTAGTTTCCTCATCTAAATCAGTAATATATATTGTGAATAACTGAGGTCCTAGCTCCGATCCCTGCGGTACCCCACTAATCATTGTCTGACATTGAGAAAAAGATCCATTTGTTCCAATGCTTTCTTTCCTGTCTGCCAACCAATTTTCTATCCATCGCAATACACTCCCCCCAATCCCATGTGCTTTAATTTTACATGCTAATCCCTTACGTGGAACTTTGTCGAGAGCCTTCTGAAAGTGCAAATAAACCACATCCACTGGCTCCCCCTCATCAATTCTACCAGTTACATCCTCGAAGAATTCTAGCAGTCTTATCAAGCATGATTTCCCTTTCATAAATCCACGCTGACTCTTCCCGATTCTACTGTTCTCTAAGTGCTCTGCTGCAAAATATTTAATAATGGACTCCAGGATTTTCCCCACGACCGATGTCAGGCTGACTGGTCTATAATTCCCTGCTTTCTCTCTACCTCCCATTTTTAATAGTGGGGTAATATTAGCTACCTTCCAATCTGTAGGAACTGTTCCAGAGTCTATAGAATCTTGGAGGATGACCACCAATGCATCCACTATTTCTAGGGCCACTTCCATAAGTACTCTGGGATGCAGATTCCCAGGCCCTGGGGATTCATCGGCCTTCAATACCATCTCCTTCCCCAACACCATTTCTCCACTAACACTGATTTCTTTCAGTTCCTCTCTCTCACTAAACCCTGTATTTACCAACATTTCTGGGATTATATTGGTGTCCTCCTTTGTGAAGACAGAACTAAAGTTTGCATTTAGTTGGTCAGCCATTTCTTTGTCTCCCAGAATACATTCCCCTGTTTCTGACTGTAACGGACCTACATTTGTCTTCGCCAATATTTTCCGCTTCACATACCTTTACAGTCAGTTTTTATGTTCCCCGTAGGCTTACTCTCATACTCCATTTTCCCCTTCTCAATCAATCCCTTGGTGCTCCTTTGCGGAATTTTAAACTGCTCCCAATCCTCAGGTCTGTTGTTTTTTCCTGGAAAATGTATTTGCCACTTCCTTGGATCTAATGTTATCTCTAATTCTCCTTGTAAGCCATGATTTGGCTCCCTTTTTCGTTTTAATTTTTCGCCAGACAGGAGTAAACAATTGTTGCAGTTTATCCATGTCCTCTTTGAATGTTTGCCATTGCCTATCCAGGGTCATCTCTTTCAGTGAATTTTCCCAATGTATCATCGTCAGCTCATGCCTCATATCTTCGTAGCTTACATTATTAAGATTCACGACCCGAATCTCACAATCAACTAGGTCACTCTCCATCGTGATGAAGGATTTTATCATATCATGGTCGCTCATCCCCAAGGGATCGCACACAACTAGATTGTCAATTATTCCTCTCTCATTGCACAATAACCAGTCTAGGATGGCCTGTTCTCCAGTTGGTGCTTCAAAGAATTGATCCTGAAAACCATTCCGTATATTCTCCAGGAATTCCTCCACAATGTATTGTGACCAATTTAATTTGCCCAATCTATATGCAGATTCAAGAAACCCATAATTACAGATGTTCCTTTATCGCATGCGTCTCTAATTTCCTGTGCAATGCCAGTCCCAAATTCAGCACTGCAGTCTGGGGGTCTATATACAATCCCCCTAAGGTTTTTTGCCCCTTAGTGTTTCTCAGCTCTACCCATACATATTCGACATCGACAGATCTAATATCCTGCCTCACTATTGCTTTCATTTCCTCTTTAACCAGCAATGCAACTCCACCAAGGGTGGAGATGGGCCGTTTTACTGATGGTGTGAATATTTGGTAGGAAACTCATCTCAAGGCATCTCAAGGTGAACTATGTAACCAAGTATGTGAACAGTTTCTGTTAGTCTCAAACATTTACAAAGGAGAGGGATGGAGTGTGTAACTAGGAAATGTTTGGAGCAGAGACAGAAAACAATGACTTCAATCTTCTCAACATTTAATTGACATTGCAGATGTGTCAGGTAATACATCTTGAAAGGATGAATGAGGAGAGACAATACAAGTTAAATGGTACAACTATAAAGGTGGTGAAATAACAGAGACACTTGGGGTGTGTGTGCACAAATCTTTGAAGGTGGCAGGAAAGTTTAACTAGACAGTTAATAAATATATGGGATCCTAGGGTTTATAAATAGAGGCAAAAAGAACAAAAGCAAGGACATTATGTAAAACATATATACAATACTAGTTCAGCTGCACCTGGAGTCTTGTGTCGAATACTGGGAACCATACTTTAGGAAGGACATGAAGCCTTCGGAGAGGGTACAGAACTGTTTTACTAGAATTTGTCCAGGCATGAGGGATTACAGTTGTGCAGCTGGGGTTGTTCTGCTTAGAGCAGGGAACTTTCAGAGGATATTTGACTGAAGTGTTTAACATTAGGAAGGGTTCAGATAAATTAAATAAAGAGAAACTGTTTCCACTTTCCAAGGGGCCGTTAACCAGAGACACAGATTTAAGGCGATTGGTAAAAGAAGCAGATATGAGGATTTTTGTTTCTGAGTGGTTTGGATTTGGGAGGCACTGTCTGATAGGCTGATGGATACAGATTCAATAATAGATCCCAAAAGGGAATTGGATAAATATCCGAAGCAGAAAAAAATTCAAGAATATAGTGAATGAGCCAGGGAGTGGGACTAACTGGATTGCTTTTTGAAAGGGTCAGCACAGACATGATGGGCCGAATGACCTCATTCAGTCTAATCTATTCTATGATTCTATGATTGCTTCTGCCTGTACTTTCACAATATTCCGATCCTTTCAACATGCGTTTGAGAAAGTACCACATAACAACGACATAGGTAGGAAGAGAGATGGGGATTTAAGACAGAAATTCTGGGAGCTCGGGTGGAAGCTGAGAGCGAGAACAAACAGAGTTGTTACCTCTGAGTTGTTGCCCGTGCCACGTGATAGCGAAGCGAGGAATAGGGAGAGAGAGGAGTTGGACACGTGGCTGCAGGGATGGTGTAGGAGGGAGGGTTTTGGTTTCCTGGATAATTGGGGCTTTTCTGGAGTAGGTGGGACCTCAACAAACAGGATGGTCTTCATCTGAACCAGAGGGATACCAATATCCTGGGGAGGGGAGATTTGGTAGTGCTCTTCGGGGGGGTTTAAACTAATTCAGCAGGGGAATGGGAACCTAAATTGTAGTTCCAGTGTACAGGATGTTGAGAGTAGTGAGGTCAGGGATAAGGTGACAAGGACGCAAGAGGGCACAGGCAAGCAAGAACCTGGTTTAATGTGTGTCTACTTCAACGCCAGGAGCATCCGGAATAAGGTGGGTGAGCTTACAGCATGGGTTGGTACCTGGGATCTCGATGTAGTGGCCATTTCGGAGACATGGGTAGAGCAGGGGCAGGAATGGATGTTGCAGGTTCCGGGATTTTGATGTTTCAGTAAGAACAGAGAAGATGGCAAAAGAGGGGGAGGGATGTGGCATTGCTAATCAAGGAGAGTATTACAGCGGCAGAAAGGAAGTTTGAGGACTCGTCTACTGAGGTAGTATGTGCCGAGGTTAGAAACAGGAGAGGTGAGGTCACCCTGTTGGGAGTCTTCTATAGACTTCCGAATAGTTCCAGAGATGTAGAGGATAGGATAGCGAAGATGATTCTCGACAGGGGCGAGAGTAACAGGGTAGTTGTTATGGGGGACTTTAACTTTCCAAATATTGACTGGAAATACTATAGTTCGAGTACTTTAGATGGGTCAGTTTTTGTCCAGTGTGTGCAGGAGGGTTTTCTGACACAGTATGTAGGCAGGCCAACCAGGGGCGATGCCACATTGGATTTTGTACTGGGTAATGAACCCGGCCAGGTGTTCGATTTAGATGTAGGTGAGCACTTTGGTGATAGTGATCACAATTCGGTAAGGTTTACCTTAGCGATGGGCAGGGACAGGTATATACCGCAGGGCAAGAATTATAGCTGGGGGAAAGGAAATTATGATGCGATTAGGCAAGATTTAGGATGCGTAGGATAGGGAAGGAAACTGCAGGGGATGGGCACAATAGAAATGTGGAGCTTATTCAAGGAGTAGCTACTGCGTGTCCTTGATAAGTATGTACCTGTCAGGCAGGGAAGAAGTTGTCCAGCGAGGGAGCCGTGGTTTACTAAAGAAGTTGAAGTACTTGTCAAGAGGAAGAAGAAGGCTTATGCTAGGATGTGACGTGAAGGCTCAGTTAGGGCACTTGAGAGTTACAAGCGAGCCAGGAAGGATCTAAAGGGAGAGCTAAGAAGAGCAAGGAGAGGACACGAGAAGTCATTGGCGGATAGGATCAAGGAAAACCCTAAGGCTTTCTATAGGTATATCAGGAATAAAAGAATGACTAAAGTTAGATTAGGGGCAATCAAGGATAGCAGTGGGAAGTTGTGTGCGGAATCAGAGGAGATAGGGGAAGCGTTAAACGAATATTTTTCGTCAGTATTTACAGTAGAGAAAGAAAATGTTGTCGAGGAGAATACTGTGATTCAGACTACTAGGCTAGATGCATTTGAGATTCACAAGGAGGAGATGTTAGCAATTTTGGAAAGTGTGAAAATAGATAAGTCCCCTGGGCCAGATGGGATTTAACCTAGGATTCTCTGGGAAGCCAGGGAGGAGATTGCAGAGCCTTTGTCCTTGATCTTTATGTCGTCATTGTCGACAGGAACAGTGCCGGAAGACTGGAGGATAGCAAATGTTGTCCCCTTGTTCAAGAAGGGGAGTGGAGACAGCCCTGGTAATTATAGACCTGTGAACCTTACTTCGGTTGTGGGTAAAATGTTGGAAAATGTTATAAGAGACAGGATTTATAATCATCTTGAAAAGAATAAGTTCATTAGCGATAGTCAGCACGGTTTTGTGAAGGGTAGGTCGTGCCTCACAAACATTATTGAGTTTTTTTGAGAAGGTGACCAAACAGGTGGATGAGAGTAAAGCAGTGGATGTGGTGTATATGGATTTCAGTAAGGCGTTTGATAAGGTTCCCCACGGTAGGCTATTGCAGAAAATGCAGAAGTATGGGATTGAAGGTGATTTCGAGCTTTGGATCAGAAATTGGCTAGCTGAGAGAAGACAGAGGGTGGTGGTTGATGGAAAATGTTCATTCTGGAGTTTAGTTACTAATGGTGTACCGCAAGGATCTGTTTTTGGGCCACTGCTGTTTGTCATTTTTATAAATGACCTGGATGAGGGTGTAGAAGGGTGGGTTAGTAAATTTGCGGATGACACGAAGGTCGGTGGAGTTGTGGATAGTGCCGAAGGATGTTGTAGGGTACAGAGGGACATAAATAGGCTGCAGAGCTGAGCTGAGAGATGGCAAATGGAGTTTAATGCGGAAAAGTGTGAGGTGATTCACTTTGGAAGGAGTAACAGGAATGCAGAGTACTGGGCTAATGGGAAGATTCTTGGTAATGCAGATGAACAGCGAGATCTTGGTGTCCAGGGACATAAATCCCTGAAAGTTGCTACCCAGGTTAATAGGGCTGTTAAGAAGGCATATGGTGTGTTAGCTTTTATTAGTAGGGGGATCGAGTTCCGGAGCCACGAGGTCATGCTGCAGCTTTACAAAACTCTGGTGAGACCGCACATGGAGTATTGCGTGCAGTTCTGGTCACCACATTATAGGAAGGATGTGGAAGCTTTGGAAAGGGTGCAGAGGAGATTTACTAGGATGTTGCCTGGTATGGAGGGAAGGTCTTCCGAGGAACGGCTGAGGGACTTGAGGTTGTTTTCGTTGGAGAGAAGGAGGAGGAGAGGTGACTTAATAGAGACATATAAGATAATCAGAGGGTTAGATAGGGTGGATAGTGAGAGTCTTTTTCCTGGGATGGTGATGGCAAACACGAGGGGACATAGCTTTAAGTTGAGGGGTGATAG
Organism: Heterodontus francisci; assembly: GCF_036365525.1. Taxonomy (NCBI): domain Eukaryota; kingdom Metazoa; phylum Chordata; class Chondrichthyes; order Heterodontiformes; family Heterodontidae; genus Heterodontus; species Heterodontus francisci. The sequence continues at coordinate 1,411,429 of NW_027140639.1, forward strand.
ATAGAGGACAGATCTTCGAGGTAGTTTCTTTACTCAGAGAGTTGTAGGGGCGTGGAACGCCCTGCCTGCAGCAGTAGTCGTCTCGCCAACTTTAAGGGCATTTAAGTGGTCATTGGACAGACATATGGATGAAAATGGAATAGTCTAGGTCAGATGGTTTCACAGGTCGGCGCAACATCGAGGGCCGAAGGGCCTGTACTGCGCTGTAATGTTCTAATTCTAATTCTAATAACAGTCATGTTGCCATATTGGAAACACATGCGATTAAAGGACCAATGTCAGCCGTGACTCAGTTTGTATCTCTCTCCCCTTTCAGTCACAAGCCTCGAGGATCAAGTGTCACTGCAGGACTTGATCACAAGAATCAATGCTGACATTGCAGTGCAGTACTGAGGGTGTGCTGCACTGTCAGAGGTGCAGTCTATCGAATGAAACTTTAAACAAAGTTGCAGTCTGCCCTCTCAGGTGGATGTTAAATATCCCACCGCACTATGTAGACGCAGAGCAGGGGAATTATTCCCGGTGTCCTGGTCAATATTTCTCCTTCAATCAGCATCACAAAAACAGATCTGATCATGATCACATTGCTGCTTGTGGGATCTTGCTGTGCAGAAATTGTCTGCCCTGTTTCCTACATTACAAGTGTGACTACTCTTTAGAAAGTCCTCATTTGTTGTAAATCACTTTGGGACATGCAGTCGTCATTCAAGGCGCTACATCAATGAAAGTCTTTTATTTTCAATGGCAGCATGCAGGAAATTAGCTCGCTGACAGAAAGCAGGCAGGAGTGGAGAATGGTTATTGTTCAGTCTGGAGGGAAGTACACAGTGGGGTTCCCCACGGTCACTGTTGGGATTACTGTTGCTGTATGTTAATGCAATGGGCTTGTGTACAGAGGGGATAATGTCAAAGTTTCCAGATGACAGGAAAGTTGGAAATGTTAATACACAGCGAGAAGGATAGTAACAGACTTCAGGATGATGGAGACTGACTGGTGAAATGGGGAGGAACATGGCAGATGTAATTTAACACTGTGAAGTGTGAAGTGATATGTTTTTGTAGAAAGTGTAAGGGAAGGCAATATAAACAAATGGGTATTGTTTAAATGAGGAGACAGGAACAGAATAACTTGGAGTGTATTCGCACAGATCTTTGAAGGTCGCACGAAAAGTTGAGAAAGTTATTCACCGATGTTCAAACTTATGACAGAGGCCAGGTAGAAAATTATATTGAGAACCAGGCTGAATATAGAGGGTCCAGAGCGGAAGTGAAAACGCAAATAACAGAAGCAAAGAGAGAGCATGAAAAGAGACTGGCAGCTAGCATAAAAGAAAATTCCAATGTTTTATGCAAACATATAAATAGTAAAAAGGGTAGTAAAAGGAGGAATGGGGCTGACTCAGCACCAGAAATGGGATTTACACATGGAGGCAGAGGGCATAGCTGAGGTACTAAATAAATACTTTGCATCTGTCTTTAACAAGGAAGAAGATACGGAATCCTTTCCTTTATTAGCCGAGGTATAGAATATAAGAGTAGGGAGGTTATGCTGGAACAGTAATACTCATTGCTTAGGCCACAACTTGAGTACTGTGTGCAGTTCTGGTCACCTCATTACAGAAAGGATGTAATTGCACTAGAGAGGGTACTGAGGAGATTTATGAGGATGTTGCCAGGACTGGAAAGGTGCAGCTATGAGGAAAGATTGGATAGGCTGAGCTTGTTCTCCTTGGAACAGAAAAGGCTGAGGGGAAATCTGATTGGAATGTACAAAATGTTGAGGGGCCTGGTTAGAGTGGAGGTGAAGGGTCTATTCACCTTAGCAAAGAGGTCAGTGACAAGGGGGAATAGACTTAAAGTGATTGGTAGGAAGATTATAAGTGAGCTGCGGATTTTATTTTTCACCCAGCGGGTGGTGGGAGTCTGGAACTCACAGTCCGAAAGGGTAGTTGAGGCAGAAACGCACAACTCATTCAAAAGGATAGGCACCTCAAGTGCTGTAATCAATCAAATGCTGGAAGTTAGGATCGGAATGGATGGATCGTTTTTCAGACAGCATAGACACGATGGGCCAAGTGGTCTCTCTCTGTGCCATAAACTTTCTATGGTTCTAAGATGCAACCCAGGCAATGTTGAAAGAGGAGGTAAGTCAGACACTAGTGGGGTTTAAAATTGATAAAGAGGAAGTATTAGATAGGCTGTCTGTACTTAAAGTGGATAAAATACCAGGACCAGATGGGATGCATCCAAGGATACTGAGGGAAGTGAGGGTGAAAATCACAGAGGCACTGGACATAAATTTTCAGTCTTCTTTGGACTCGGGGTGATGCCAGAGGAATGGAGAATTGTAAACGTTACACCCTTGATCAAAAAAGGGTGTAAAGATCAACCCAGCAACAACAGGCCAGTCAGTTTAACTACAGTGGTGGGAAAACTTCCAGAAAAAATAATTTTGGGCAAAATCAATAATCACATGGACATATGCGAGTTAATTAAGCAAGCCAGCATGGATTTCTTCAGGGAAAATCATGTTTAACTAACTTGCTGGAGATTTTTGAGCTGGTAACAGAGAGAGTTGATAAGGGTAATGCTGTTGATGTGGTAAACATGGATTTTCATATGACAGTCTATTGAGTTTCAATGGATCCTGCCTCCACCACACTCAAGCAGTGCATTCCAGACATTTAACCACTCTCTGCATGCAAAAACATTTTAACACAGTGCCACACAACAGACCTGTGAGCAAACTTGCAGCTCACGGAATAAAAGGGACGGGGGTTGCAACATGGATACGAAATTAGCTGAGTGACAGGAAACAAAGAGTAGTGGTTAATAGATGTGTTTCAGGCTGGAGGAATGTTTGTAGTGGAGTTCCCCAGGGATCAGTGTTCGGATCCTTTCTTTTCCTGATATATATTAATGACCTAGACCTTGGTGCACAGGCAACAATTTCAAAGTTTACAGATGATATGAAACTGGAAGCATTGTGAACTGTGAGGAGGATAGTGAAGAACTTCAAAAGGACATTGAAATGTTGCTGGAATGGGCAGACAGGTGGCAGGTGAAGTTCAATGCAGAGAAACGTGAAGTGATTCATTTTGGTAGGAAGAACATGGAGAGACAATGTAAAATAAAGGTTACAATTCTAAAGGGGGTGAAGGAGCAGATCGACCTGGGTGTATATGTGCATCGGTCATTGAAGGTGGCAGGACATGTTGAGTGAGCATTTAATAAATCATATAATCCCCGAGGCTTTATTAATAGGGACATAGAGCACAAGAGCAAGGATGCTATATTGAACTTGCATAAGACGCTACTTCGGCCTCAGATGGAGTATTACATCCAGTTCTGGGCACCACACTTGAGAAAAGACGTGAGGGCATTGGAGAGAGTGCAGAAAAGATTCACGAGAATGATTCCCAGGATGAGGAATTTCAGTTATGAAGATAGATTGGAGAAGTTAGGACTGTTTTCCTTGCAGAAGGCTGAGATTTGATTTATTAGAGGTTTCAAAAATCATGATGTGTCTGGACAGAGTAGACAGAGAGAAACTGTTCCCACTCGTGAAAGGATCAAGAACGAGAGGGCTCAGATTTAAAGTCATGGGTAAAAGGTGCAAAGACGACATGAGGAAAAGCTTTTTTCACACAGTGAAACAGGGTCTGGAATGCACTGCCTGAGAGTGTGGTGGAGGCAGGTTCAACTGAAGCGGAATAGACTTTAATCTGAGAAGGAAGAGTGTGCAGGTTACATGGAGAATGCAGGGAACGGCATTCGGTGAATTGTTCATTCAGAGAGCCAGTGCAGACACGAAAGGCTGAATTGGTCCTTCTGTAATGCATTAATTCTGATTGTTTCATAGCAGGATGGTGACCAAGGGGACGCTGTGATGGGGCGTCTCAGATGGGTGTAATGGTGGAGAATGGGGGATCCATGGAGGGAAAGGGAAGTTGTCCTATGGGAGCTCGAATCTTAGCAGGGTCTCTGCGACAGCCTGTCCCGCTGGAAGGCATCCAGGAAATATCCTTCCTGCCTCCTCCTCCTGAGGTAGCCTCCGAATTCCTGATGCCAATGCCTATGTCCTCATGATGGTGATGATGTGAATGGTGCAGCAGAACACCATGAACTTTGACACCTGCTCCAGTGTGTACTGGAGGGCTCTCCCCGAGCGGTTCAGATATCAGAAACATTGCTTCATCACACCGATGGTCTGTTCCACCATGTTCCTGGTGACTCCATTGCTCACATTATACACATGTTAATTATGTGAGGTTGGTTGGCGGTGGGGTTGGTTTGAGGATGTAGAAACATGAGCGGTGTCTAGAGGGGGGTTTATTTATCTCCGGTGAACCACATTCTGGTGCTGCATGGAGCCCCGAAGTGTTGGGACCGGCTGACAGCTTCAGAATGAAGGTATGATGGCTGCTGCCAGGTTAGTGGACATGCTCACACACCAACTGTACATTAATGGAGTGAGAGTTCTTTCAGTCCCTGTACCTCTCCCTGTTGATATGGGGACCCGGCAGAGCAACCTACACCATCAGAAATCCCGCTATCCTGACAAAGCCACTGGATCTCTCATCCAGCTTCTCCCTGATGAGGGAGAAAATGATGAGATAGATGGTCACCCTCACCTCACTGAATTATCAGTGGACAACACACAGGCCTCGTAACTACTGATCAGTTAGTTTAATATCAGTGGTGAGTAAGGTTTTAGAAACAATAGTCAAGGGAAGACACTATCAACACACACTTATAGAGGTTTGAGTTAATTAAGGATTGTCAGCATGGATTTTTTAAATAGGAAGATCATGCTTTACTAATCTAATAGAATTGTTTGATGAAGTATCAGATAACAATGATGAAGGGAATGTGGTGGATGCTGTTTATAAAGGTTTTTTTAAAAGCGTTTGATAAGGTGCCACATAAAAGGCTGGTGAACAAAACTGAGCTTCATGAAATTGAAGGGTCGGTGTCCAATTGAATCAAAAATTGGCTTCAGGACAGAAAACAGAGAATTGTTTGAAATGTTTGTTTTTCAGACTGGAGAATGGTAGATAATGGGTGTTCCCCGAGGATCAGTGCTAGGACCTCTGCTTTTTTTTTGCTATACATAAATGACTTCGATCTTGGAATTCAGAGTGGAGTCTCACAATTTGACGATGATACCAAATTTGGAGGACAGGCAAACAGTGAGGATGAGACAAACTGCCTGCAACAGGACACGGATAGAAAGGTAGAATGGGCAGAGACGTGGCAGATCGAATTTAATACACAGGAGTGTGAGGTGATGAATTTTGGCAGAAGGGATCGTGTCAGGCGATGCAGACAGAATGATACAGTTCTTCAGTGTGTGCAGGAACAGACGGACCTGTGTGTGGATGTGTATAAATCTTTGAAGGTGGCAGGACATATTGAGAGAGTGATGACAAAGCATATGAGACCTCGGGATTCATAAATAGAGGCATAGAGTACAAAAGCAGGGAAGTTATGCTTAAAATGTATACAGCTCTGGTTAGGCGCCAAGTGGGGTATTGTGACCAGTTCTGTTCACCACACTTTAGGAAGGATGTGAGGGCCATTGAGAGGGTGCAGTGGATATTTACCAGAATGGTTCCAGGGATGGGGGATTTTAGCAACAAGGTTAGTCTGGAAAAAACTGGGATTGTTCTCCCTGGAGTAAAGAAGATTGCGGGAATATTTACCAGAAGTGTGCAAGATTGTGACAGAATCACAGAAAATTACAGATTTATTGCAGCACAGAAGGAGGCCATTCGGCCCATCATATCTGCACCGGCTCACTGAGTAAGCAATTCACTTAGTGCCTATTTCCCATAACCTGTGCATTATTCCTTTTCAGGTCACTATATAATTCCCTTTCCAATGCCTGAAGTGAACCTGCCTCCATCGCACTCTCAGACAGTGCAATCCAGAACCTAACCACTCACTGTGCAAAAATGTTTTCCTCATGTTCGCATAGTTTTCTTTAAACAAGTACATTAAATCTGTGCCCATCCATTTTTGTTCCTTTGACAAGTGGGAACAGTTTCTCCCCACCTATTCTGTCGAGACCCCTCATGATTTTGACAGGTTTAGATAAGATAGACAAGGAAAAACTGTTCCCATTCACTGATGAAGCACAGACTAGGGGACACAGATGGAAGGTTTTGGGTAAGAGATACAGGGGGGATATGAGGAAGAACTTTTTTACACAGTGGATGGTAATGAGCTGGAACTCACTGCCCATGAGGGTGGTGGAAGCCGAAACAATCAATGATTTCAAAAGGAAACTGGATGGACACCTGAAGGAAATGAACTTGCAGAGATACGGGGATTGAGCGGAAGAGTGGGAATGACTGGATTGTTCCACAGAGATCTGGCATGGAGGGGGCGAATGGCCTCCTTCTGTGTTGTAAATGACTCCATCACTCTCCGTGACTCAACGTTGGATATGTCTCCTGCTCCTGCCTGGGAAGTTCCAGATACGTAGACGTTCAATGAAACTGTGACCTTAACGGCCACTGACAGCTCCGTCCTCACCCTGGTGTGAGGCTCCAGGTTGTGTTACAGGAGGTGACACAGCTCTCTGACCAGCTCCTTATTGAATCAGAGTCACCTCACACACCGCTCCTGGGTTAGGTGTAGGTAGGAAAAGTGCTCTTGGAAAACCCGGGGTGGGTAGTGCAGAGCCCCCTCCTCCTCCCTCTTCACAGAGCTTCCCCTCTCTGCAGCCTCTGCTCCATTTGTTGATCATGTTACAGACCGAGAGACACTGTAACTACAGTCCCCATACCTCGTCCAGAGTTGGGTCACCAAATTCTCTGTCCTCCCTGAATGTCTTCAGCAGCTCACAACACATCCCCCAGAAAACCATCCACAGCACCTCCACTAACTTTACAATAGCAGAAGTAAGTCTAAAGTCCCTCACCTGTAAGTTTTATGCCTGGTCCTTTTAAATAACACTGGAGGGGGTTCCTCGTGCTGCTGAATGTATGTTCAGCTGAGAGTGACTAACACAGGCGGTCAGCGGACATGCACTGACCATGTTTCAAAGTCGTACATCAAAGCTGCTGGAATGGCTGATTGACATCATATTCAATTCCCTCCTCACAATACAGACACACACAAGTTACACCCACACTAGCACCCCGGCCAGCCTGATTCCTGTACAATGTGCTGGATGTGACCGGCAGTGCAGCTCACACCATTTAATGGATCCAAACTTCCACAGCACCAGTGGAGCTGGAGAGATGAAATGTGTGGTCAGGGAGAGAGACAGAGGGAAAGAAACTCACTTTAAAAAGGGAATTAGAAAAATACTTTAAGATGAACACGTTTCAGGAATATTGGAAATGGACAGGCGATTGGGGTAATGAGAGGGACGAGGCCGTGGAGGGATTTTGTCGTAGAGACACAGCACTGAAACAGTCCCTTCGGCCCACTGTGTCTGTGCTGACCAACAACCACCCATTTATACTAAACCTGCATTAATCCCATTATTCGTAACACATCCCCACCATTCTCTTACCACCTACCTACACTTGGGATAAATTACAATGGCCAATGTACCTATCAACCTGCAAGTCTTTGGCTGTCAGGAAACCAGAGCACCCTGCAGAAACCCACGCGGTGACAGGGAGAACTTGCAAACTCCGCACAGGCAAATTCGAACCAGTGTTGGTGGAGCTGTGAGGCTGTGGTGTTAACCACTGTGCCACCAATTCCATCGCATGGTTGGAATATTAAAATTAAGGTGTTACTGGACCAAAAGCCAATGTAGGCCAGTGAGCACAGAGATGTTGGGTAAACAGAATTTAGTGTAAATTAGAAGATGGCAGCAGAGTTTTGGATAACCACAAGGTTACAGAGAGTAGAATGTGGGAGACAAGCCAGGAGTGTGTTAGAATAGTCAAATCTCGAGGTAACAAAGGCATGGTTGAGGGTTTCAGCAGTCGATGAGCTCAGCTCTCTCTCTCTCTCTCTCTCTCTTTCTCTGTCTCTCTCGCTCTCTCTCTCTGTCTCCCTCACTTTCTCTATCCCATGCTCAGAATCTTAAATGTTTCAATCAAGTCGCCCCTTACTCTTCTAAACTCCAGCTGATATAAGCCTAGCCTGTCCAGCCTTTCCTCATAAGGCAGTCAGCCCATATTAGTCTAATGAACCTTTTCTGAACTGCTTACAACGCATTTACATCCTTCCTGAAATATGGAGACCAGTAATGTACACAGAACTCCAGATACTGTCTCACCAATGCCCTCCCTACCTTTGCATTCAATTCCACTCACAATAAATGATAACATTATATTAGCTTTCCTAATTACTTGCTGAACCTGCAGAGTAACCTTATGCAATTCATGCACCAGGACACCCAGATACTCCTGCATCATAGAGTTCTGCAATGCCTCACCATTCAGATAATATGCCTAGTTTTATTTCCTACCAATATGGACAATTTCACATTTTCCCACATTATACTCCATTTCCCCGATCTTTGCATTCTCACTCAATCTATCTTTGTCCCTTTGTAGCCTCCTTGTGTCCCCTTCAGATCTTTGTGTCTTCAACAAATTTAGCAACCACACCCTCGGTCCGTTCATCCAAGTCATTTATATAAAAAAAGGTTGAGGACTCAGCACTGATCTCTGTGGCACCCCACTCGTTACATCCTGCCAACCAGAAAATTACCCATTTATGCCTGCTCTCTGTTTCCTGTTAGCTAACCAATCTTCTATCCATGCCAGTATGTTACCCCCTTCACCATGAGCTTTTATTTTCCGCTATAACTTTTGATGTGGCACCTTATCAAATACCTTCTGGAAATCTTTGTACAGTACATCCACCAGTTCCCTTTTAGCCACAGCACATGTTACTTCTTCAAAGAACTCCAGTTAATTGGTAGAACATAATTTCCCTTTCACAAAAACATGTTGACTCTACCTGATCACTCTAATTTTTTCTACCTGCCCTGCTATAAAATCTTTAATAATAGCTTCTAAAATCTAATCCACAGCCAGAAAGCCTTTCTCATCTGTCACAGATTGTTTCTCTACCATGTTTATTCTGATTTTGTGCTGTATTTGAACCTCCTTTTGGGTAATCTCCGACCCTAGATCAGACCTTACTGTGGTGTAGGAGAGGGAACAGAGACATCGGGATGATAGGCTTGGTTTACTTGGTTTGTGAGAAATAGTAAACTCAGTTGTGCGATCATTGCTGAGAATGGGTAGGACATTTGGCAACAAAGAGAATTTATACTCAATCAAACGTGTGTGTTCATCACTAAGAGCGGGGCGGTGGTGTTGTTGGGGGAGGGGGGGGGGTACTTTCAGTGAGTTTTGAATAAGTAAAGCCAGAAATACAATGTCACTAGCATATCACAGGAACTAGTCAATTGATAACCTGGTAGAGAAGAAAAACAGGCACACCTGGGGAGACGGACATCGTAAGGATTTTCGAGGTGTATGATGGGAATTACGATTTTATTCTCAATGGAATATCTGAGGATGTCCAGTAATGCAAATTTAAGCTAAAAAAGGGCCGAGGTAAGTTGGGCGATGGGGCACATCTGTGTACCTGAACAGAAAGTGCCGGAAATACTCAATGGATCCAGCAGCATCGGTGTGGAGAGAAACAGAGTTCATGTTTCAGGTCTGTGACCCCTCATCAGTACTGGTAAACGTGAGAAATGTTGTTGTACAAGCTGGAGATGGTAAGACCATGGACCTCCTGCTTTCCATTCCACCCCCAATCCTTCACCTCAAACCTCCCCTTCTGATTTTATACTTTCCAATGATAGCCCAAGACTACCAACTTCCCAGTCACAGCAGCTCCAGGAGACAGAAAGAGAGCAGCAGAAGAGCACTGATGGTGAAGCCCCATCATTTGGTCTGATACTCACAGCCACCAGATCAAATACTTACAGTGCGTGTACCTTAGAGGGTGGTATAGAGTCGGAATCTGCACGTGGTGAGTCACCGAGCACGAGTGAGGTGCATCCAGGGCAGGGGGAAAGGATAATTCATGTGTCAGATCACAGGAGGGTGAGGACACAAACGAGTTATAATACACAGGACTCAGATGTGAACATTGCTGGAGCTGCTGCCCATGTCGAGGTGGTGCAGTCTGAATCCGAGTCCTCAAGGCCCAGAGCTGCTCGAGGACGTCCTGCAAGGCCATCTGCAGTCTCCCTCAGTGAAAGTCAGCGGCCTTCCACCAGTCATGCTGCAATCACTGAGAAACACTGTGTAGGAGCAGTTGGGGGAACCCACAAGACAGGGACTAAGGGATTGCACAAGGATAAATAGTTCAGTTTTTGTTTGTATAATTGCATGTGTTGTTGGATGAAGATGATCATGAAAAACATTTTATTGGTGTTTTCTATTGCAGGATAGTGACCAAGGGGACGCTGTGATGGGGCGTCTCAGATGGGTGTAATGGTGGAGAAGAGGGAGATCCATGTTGGGAAAGGGAAGTTGTCCTCTGGGAACTGGAATCTTAGCAGCGTCTCTACGACAGCCTATCCGGGTTGAAATCATCCAGGAAATATCCTCCCTGCATCCTCCTCCTCCTACTGTATCTGGATCGGCGCAGGCTTGGAGGGCCGAAGGGCCTGTTCCTGTGCTGTAATTATCTTTGTTCTTTGTTCTTGTTCTACTGAGGTAGCCTCCGGATTCCTGGTGCCAATGCCTCTGTCCTCATGATGGTGATGATATGAAGGGTGCAGCAGAACACCATGAACTTGGACACCTGCTGCAGTGTGTACTGGAGGGCTCCGAGGGCTCCCCCCGAGAGGTTCAGACATAAGAAGCATTGCTTCACCTGGTGGTTTTGTGTGGGGGAGGGGAGTGTCCAGAGTTTAGAGGTCGTGAGCCACATTCTGGTAATGCATGGAGGCCTGACGTGTTGGGAATGGCTGACTGCTTCAGAATGAAGGTTTGGTGGCTGCTGCCAGCATAGTGGACATTTACCAACATGATGTACAGGGCATGCTCACACACCAACTGGGCATTAATGGAGTGAGAGTTCTTTCAGTTCCTGTACCTCTCCCCGTTAACATGGGGACCCCGCAGAGCCACCTACACCATTAGGATTCCCGCTTTCCTGACAATGCCACGGGTTCTCTCATCCTGCTTCTCCCTGCTGAGGTAGCAGAAGTATAATTCACCTCACCCGACATAGATGGCCTCCGTCACACAGCAGATATATCAATAGACAACAAAGATAGAGATAATGGATACGTCACCCACTCTTGCCTGGATAGATCCAGATAAGAACATAAAAACTAGGATCAGGAGTAGCAGTTCAGCCCCTCGAGCCTGTTCTGTCATTCAATATGATCATGGCTGATCTCATCTCGGCCTCTACTCCACTTTTCTGCCCGTTCTCCATAACCCTTCAACCCATTACTAATGAAAAATCTGTCTATCTCCTCCTTAAATTTACTCAATGTCTCGGCATCCACCGCGCTATGGAGTACTGAATTCCACAGACTCAGGACTCTTTGAGAGAAGAAGTTTCTCTTCATCTCTGTTTTAAATCTGATCCCCCTTTATACTAAAACTATGACCTTTCGTTCTAGATTGCCCTACAAGAGGAAGCGTCAGCTCTACGTCTACTTTGTCAATCGTTTAATTATCTTATGTACCCCATTCGATCTTCTAAACTCTGGAAAGTAAAGGCATAAACTGCTTAATCTCTCTTCATAAGACAAACCCCTCATCCCTGGAATCAATCTCGTGACCCTCCTCTGAACTGCCTCCAATGCAACTACATCCATCCTCAAGTAAGGAGACCAAAACTGTACGCAATACTCCAGGTGCAGTCTCATTAATGCCTTGTACAGTTGCAGCAACACTTTCCTACATTCTATTCCTTTAGCAATAAATGCCAAAATTCAATTTGCCTTCCTTATCCCCTGCTGTACCTGCAAACTAGCTTTCTGTGATTCACACACGAGGGCACCAGATTCCTCTGCATCGAAGCATTCTGACGTTTCCCTCCATTTAGATAATAATTTACCTTTCTATTTTTCTAACCAAAATGGATAACCTCACACTTATCCACGTTAAACTCCATCTTCCAAATTTTTGGCCCATTCACCTAACATGCCTATTTCAATTTGTAAATTTCTTATGTATTTATTGCAACTTACTATCCAATCTATTTTAGTGCCATCTGCAAATGTGGCTATCGTACCTTCTATCCCTGCATCTAAGTCATTAATATAGATTGTAAATAGTTGGGGCCCAAGGGCCGAACCCTGTGGTACCCCACTAATTACATCTTGCCAACGAGAAAAAGACTCATTTATCCCGACTCTCTGTTTTCTGTTGGTTAGCCAATCCTCTATCAAAGTTAATAAATTGCCCCTAACCCCATGTGATCTTACCTTGTGTATTATCCTTTTGTGTGGCAGCTTATCAAATGCCTTCTGGAAGTCTAGATAGAATACATCTCCAGGATCCCCATTTTCCACATTTCTTGTCACAGCTTCGAAGCACTCTAGCAAATTCGTCAAACAGGATTGACCCTTCATAAAACCTGACACTGATGGGTTGCATTTTGACTTTCTAATGTCCTGTTATTACTTCCTTAATAATGGATTGTAACTATTTCCCAATGATAGACGTTAAACTAATTGGACTAGTATTTCCTACTTTCTGCCTCCCTCCCTTTTTGAATAAGGGCGTTATACTGGCTTTTTTTCCAATCCACTGGAACCTTTCCCGCATCCAGGGAATTTTGGAATATTATAACCAATGGATCCACTATCTCCGCTGCCATTTCCTTTCAGACCCTAGGATGTAGGCCATCAGGCCTTGGGAATTGCCTGCCTTCAATCGCAATAGTTTGTTCTGTACTTTTTTCCGAGTGATTTTTTTTATTTATTCATGGGACGTGGATGTCACTGGCTAAGCCAGCATTTATTACCTATTTCTAATTGCCCGTGAGAAGGCGGTGGTGAGCTGCCTTCTTGAACTGCTGCAGTCCATGTGGGGTAGGTACACCCACAGTGCTGTTCGGAAGGGAGTTCCAGGATTTTGACCCAGCGACAGTGAAGGAACGGCGATATAGTTCCAAGTCAGGATGGTGTGTGACTCGGAAGGTAACTTTCAGGTGGTGGTGTTCCCATGTATTTTATGCCCTTGTCCTTCTAGTTGGGAGAGGTCGCGGGTTTGGAAGGTGCTGTCAAAGGAGCCTTGGTGCATTGCTGCAGTGCATCTTGTAGATGGTACACACAGCTGCTATTGTGCGAAGGTAATGGAGGGAGTGAATGTTTGTGGATGGGGTGCCAATCAAGTGGGCTACTTTGTTCTGGATGGTGTTTAGCTTCTTGAGTGTTGTTGGAGCTGCACCCATCCAGGCAAGTGGAGAGTATTCTATCACAGTGCTGACTTGTGCCTTGTGGACAGGCTTTGAGGAGTCAGGCGGTGAGTTACTCGCCTCTGGATTCCTGGCCTCTGACCTGCTCTTGTAGCCACGGTAATTGTATGGCTACTCCAGTTCAGTTTCTGGTCAATGGTAGCCCCTAGGATGTTGATAGTGGGGGATTCAGCGATGGTAATGCCGTTGAATGCCAAGGGGAGATGGTTAGATTCTCTCTTGTTGGAGATGGTCATTGCCTGGCACTTGAGTGGCGCGAATGTTACTTGTCATTTATCAGCCCAAGCCTGGATATTGTCCTGGTCTTGCTGCATTTCTACATGGACTGCTTCAGTATCTGAGAAGTCACGAATGGTGCTGAACATTGTGCAGTCATCAGCGAACAACCCCACATCTGACCATATGAGTGAAGGAAGGTCATTGATGAAGCAGCTGAAGATGGTTGGGCCAAGGACACTACCCTGAGGAACTCCTGCAGTGATGTCCTGGAGCTCAGATGATTGACATCCATCAATCACAACCATCTTCCATTGGGCTAGGTTTGAATCGAGCCAGAGGAGGGCTTTCATCTGATTCCCATTTACCTCAGTTTTGCTCGGGCTCCTTGATGCTATATTCAGTCAAATGCTGTCTTGATGTCAAGGGCAGTCACTCTCACCTCACCTCTTGAGTTCAACTTTTGTGTCCATGATTGAACCAAGGCTGTAATGAGATCACGAACTGAGTGGCCCTGGCGGAAACCAAACTGAGCATCACTGAGCAGGTTATTGCGAAGCAAGTGCTGCTTGATGGTACTGTTGATGACACCCTCCTTCACTTTACTAACGATGGGAGTAGGCTGATGGGGCGGTAATTGGCCAGTTGGATTTGTTCTGCTTTTTGTGTACAGGACATACCTGGGCAATTTTCCATATTGCAGGGTAGATGCCAGTGTTGTAGCTGTACTGGAACAGCTTGGCTAGGGGTGCGGCAAGGTCTGAAGCACAGGTCTTCAGCACTGTTGCCGGAATATTGTCAGGGCCCATAGCTTTTTCAGTATCCAGTGCCTTCAGTCGTTTCTTGATATCACGTGGAATGAATCGAATTAGCTGAAGTCTGGCATCTATGATGCTGGGGACTTCAGGAGGAGGCCAAGATGGATCATCAACTCGGCCCATCTAGCTGAAGATTGTTGCAAATGCTTCAGCCTTATCTTTTGCACTGATGTGATGGGCTCCCCATCATTGAGGATGGGGATATTTGTGGAGCGACCTCCTCCAGTTAGTTGTTTAATCAGGGCTGGATGTGGCAGGACTGCAGAGCTTAGATCTTATCCATTGGCTCTGGGTTCGCTGAGCTCTGTTCGCTTAGCTTACGCAGTTTCACACGCAGATAGTCCTGTGTTGTAGCTTCACCAGGTTGAAACCTCATTTTGAGATATGCTTGGTGCTGCTCCTGGCATGCCCTCCTGCACTCTTCATTGAAACAGGGTTGGCCTCCTGGCTTGATGGTAATGGTAGAGTGGGGGATATGCCGTACCATGAGGTTACAGATTGTGATTGAGTACAATTCTGCTACTGCTCATGGCCCACAGCGCCTCACGAATGTCCAGTTTTGCATTGCTAGATCTGTTGGAAATCTGTCCCATTTAACACGGTGGTAGAACCACACAATACGATGGAGGATATCCCCAATGCGAAGTTGGGACTTCGTCTCCACAAGGACTGTGCAATGGTCACTCCTACCAACACTGTCATGGACAGATGCATCTGTGGCGGGCAGATTGGTGAGGACGAGGTCAAGTATGTTTTCCCCTCTTGTTGGTTCCCTCACCACCTGCCACATCCCCAGTCTTGCAGATATGTCCTTTAGGACTCGGTCAGCTCGGTCACTATTGGTGCTACCGAGCCACTCTTGGTGATGGACATTGAAGACCCCCACCCAGAATACAGTTCTGCCCTCGCCACCCTCAGTGCTTCCTCCAAGTGCTGTTCAACATTGAGGAATACTGACTCATCAGCTGAGCGAGGGCGGTATGTGGTAATCAGCAGGAGGTTTCCTTGCGCAAGTTTGATCTGATGCCATGAGGCTTCATGGGGTCCAGAGTCGATGTTGAGGAATCTCAGGGCAACTCCCTCCCGACTGTATACCACTGTGCAACCACCTCTGCTGGGTCTGTCCAGCCGGTGGGACAGGCCATACCCGGGGAATATGGTGGCAGTGTCTGAGACATTGTCTGTAAGGTTTGATTCCGTGAGTCTGACTATGTCAGGCTGTTGCTTGACTAGTCTGTGGGTCAGCTCTGCCATCTTTGGAACAAGCCCCCAGATGTTAGTAAGGAGGACTTTGCAGGGTGGACAGGGCTAGGTTTGGCCGTGGTCATTCCCGGTGCCTAGGTCAATGCTGGGTGGTCCGTCTGGTTTCATTCCTTTATAATTACTTTGTAGCAGTTAGTTACAACTGAGTGGCTTGCTAGGCCACTTCATAGGGCATGTAAGAGTCAACCACATTGCTGTCACATGTAGGCCAGACCAGGTAAGGACAGCAAATTTCCTTCCCTAAAGGACATTAGTGAACCAGATGTGTTTTTACAAAAATCGACAGTGGTTTCATGGCCATCACTAGACTAGCTTTTAATTCCAGATTTATTAATTAAATTCAAATTCCACCTTCTGCTGTGGTGGGATTGGAACACATGTCCACAGAGAAATACCCTGGGTCTCTGGGTTATTGGTCTAGTGACGATAGCACTATACCACCGCCTACCCATGCTACGCTACCGCCTCCCCATATAATGATTGTTCTAAATTCCTCTCTTTCTATAACTTCTGCATTACCTGTTATTATTGGGATGGTACTAGTGTCCTGAACCGTGAAAACTGAGGCAAAATACTGATTTAATGTTTCCTACATTTCTGTTTCCCCCTCTATCAACTTCCCAGTCTCATCCTCCAAGGGACCAATATTAACTTTAGCTACTCTCTTACCTTTCATAAACTTATAGAAGCTTTTGCAATCCGTGTTTATATTTTGTGCTAATTTTCTTTCACAATTTACTTTTGCACTTTTTATTACTTTTTTAGTAACCCTTTGTTGATCTTTAAAAAATTCCCAATTTTCCAGCCAGCCAGTGGCCTTTGCAATATGGTATGCCTTCGTCTTTGTCTTTATTTTATCCTTAACGTCCTTGCTTAGCCATGGATGTCTTTCCGGCTCGTTGAACCTTTCTTCCTCTCCAGTATATATTTTAGTTGGGAGGAATTGCATTTCTCCTTAAACATCTGCCACTGCTCATCAACTTTCCTACCTTCTAGTCTTCCTTCCCAGTCCACTCGGGCCAAATCAGTCCTCATGTCTATGTAATTACCTTTGTTGAACTCCAGAACGCTGGAGCGGACTCCAGTTTCTCGCCCTCAAACTGGATTTGAAATTCCAGCATGTTATGATCACTGTTCCGTGGAGGATCCTTAACTATGAGGTCATTAATTAATCCCACCTCATTTCACAATACCAAATCTAGAATAGCCTGCTCCCTGGTTGGTTCCACAACATATTGCTCCTAAAACCAATCTCAAATACATTCAATGAACTCTCCCTCGAGGCTACCTTTGCCAATTTGACTCATCCAGTCTATATACATATTAAAATCACCCTTACCGTACCTTGCTCACAAGCCCACAGTATTTCTTGGTTTATAATGGTCCCCACTGCGGAACTACTGTTTGGGTACCTGTAGATTACTGCCACCAGGGACTTCTTCCCCTTGCTATCTTTTATTTCTACCCAGACTGATTCTACATCTTGATCTCCAGTGCCTATATCATTTCTCACCATAGCACTGATCTTCTTCTATACTAACAAATCTACACCTCCTCCTTTTCCTTCCTGTCTATCCTTCAAAAATACTGAGTACCCTTGGATATTCAATTCCCACGTCTCAGTCATCGCCAATAAATCATACCCATTCGTCTTCATTTGTGCTGTTAACTCATTTATTTTATTCTGAATGCTTCGTGCATTCAGATCCAAAGCCTTTAAGTTTGTTTGATTATCAATTTTCAAATTTACATAAAATTTCAATGAAACTGAGACCTTAATAGCCACTGACAGCTCCGTCCTCACCCTGGTGTCAGGCTCCAGATCGTGTTGCAGGAGTTTACACAGCTCTGTGACCACCTCCTTTTTGAATCAGTGACCTCACACACTGCTCCTGGGTTAGGTGTAGGTGGGAAAAGTGCTCTTGGAAAACCCGGGGTGGGTGGGAAAAACCCCTTCCTCCTCCCGCTTTACAGAGCTTCCTCTCTCTGCAGCTTCTGCTCCATTTGTTGGTCATGTTACAGACCCTGAGACACTGTAACTACAGTCCCAATACCTCGTCCAGAGTTGGGTCTCAAATCATCGGTCCACCCTGAGTCTCTGCAGCAGCTTCCAACACAGCCTCCAGAAAACCATCCACAGCACTAACGTTACAATAGCAGAAGTAAGTCAAAAGCCCCTAACCTGTAAGTTGGATGCCTGGTCCTTTTAGATAACACTAGATGGACTTACAAGTGCTGCTGAATGTGTGTTCAGCTGAGAGTGACTAACACAGGCAGTCAGTGGACATGCACAGACAAAGTGTCAAAGAAGTACATCAAAGATGTCGGAATGGCAGATTGACATCAATTCAAACCCTTCCTCACACGAACAGCACATGCATGGTATACACAGGCTAGGTCCCTGCCCAGCCCGGGGCACTGTGCTGGCCACATTAGAAGTGGCCGGCTGTGCAGTTCACATCATTTTCTGGATCCAGGTTTCATCACTATGGCACCAGTGCTGCCACAGAGTGAAAATCACAGCAGAGGAAGAAATAGAGTGAAAACAGCTCACTTCTAAAAGGGAATTGGAAAAAGACTTGAAGGCATAAGATTGACAAGAATATGTGAAATGGAAGGGAAATGGGACTAATTTGAGGGGTGAGGCCATGGAGGGATTCAAAAACAAGAATGAGAATATGAAAATTAAGGTGCTGCCAAACTGGGAGTCAATGTACATCAGCGAGCACAAAGGTTATGGGTGATCAGAATTTGGTGTGAGTTAGGATACAGGCAGCAGAGATCTGGATGGGCTGTGCTTTATGGAGGTTTATAACTGGGAGGGTGACCAGGATAGAATTGGAATAGTCAAGTGTGGATTTAACAAAGGCACAGATGAGGGTTTATTCAGCAGACGGGCTGAGGCAGAGGTGATGACGGGTGATGTTACAGAGGTGGTAGTAGGTAGGGTTGCTCTTGGGGGGAATATGGTGATGAACTCATCTCAGGTATAAATATAAAGCAGAGGTTCCAAACAGTCTGTTTCCGTCTCAGACATTGGGTAGGGAGGGGAATTCAGATAGTGGACATAGTGTGGAGTTTGTGACAGAGACTGAACACAGTGGCTTAAGTCTTCCCAAGATTTACATGACAAGAACACTAAATCAATGAAATGTGGTTTATAGATCTAATAGTTGGATGCAGAGACTTACCAGGGACACCAATAATAGCGAGGATGGGATAGTAAATCGTTTCAATCATTTTCAGAGCATAATGGATACGAAATTCTAATGTCATCCATAAATAATCAGCAGTAACCAAGCCAAAACAAAAGGAGAAAGTCCTGATGTCCGTTGTTGTAATATTCCAATCTATTGTCCTCAGATTCTGACCCATTGTTGCAATATTTTTATCTATTGTTCTCAGATTCTGATCGATCCTCTCTCTCTCTCTCTCTCTCTCTCTGTGCAGTCACGGATCCCTGTTAGTGCCGTGGGTAATGCTCCCACTGACACTATGAGTTAACACATTGAAAGGACTCCCTTATTAATAGAACAGGGAAAACCTCCAGTGACACAATTAGTGTCCATAGTGACTGACATTAATTACAGTCAATGAACAAACAGGTTCAGTTAACCCCTTTTTCTCCAACACTTTTTGTACCACAAGAGTGTGGAAGTGTTCCTATGTCTAGTTGGGATATATGAGGTTTGTTGAAAAAAAGAATGGTGGTAATAGCAGAGGCACTGGCCAGAAGCTTTCAATCCTCCTTGGATCTGGGAGTGCTGACAGAGGACTGGAGGGTTGTAAATGTTACAACCTGCTTACAAAAGGAGACATTAGCTAAACCCTGTAACTACTGACCAGTCAGTCTAATGTCAGTGCTTGGAAATCTCTAGAAGCCATAACCCTGTACAAACATATATATTTCTTGAAAGAACATGGGATAATAAATGACAAACAGCATGGATAGGTTAATGACCAATCACGTCTGATAATCATGATCAAGTTCGTTGATAACATAACTGAGTGTTGAAGAGGATAGTGTGTTTTATGTTATGTATACAGACTTTCAAAAGACCTGTGATCAAATGACATGTCATAGTCTTGTTATGAAAAATGGAGCAAATGAATTAATGTGACAGTCATAGCGTGGATATGACACTGAATCAGGGACAGAAAGCAGAGTGAAGTGGTGAACGGGCATTGTTCAGACTGGTGGAGGGGGAGTATTCAGTGATGTTTCTCAGGGGTTAGTATTAGAATCAGTGCTTTTCCTGGCATGTAGAAAGATATACAAGTGATAGAGACTTATATGTTAAAAAACATAATTTCACTGCTTGTAGATGACATGAAACTCATAAATAAGGATGGCAAAGACGCAAACCACAGAATTATCCAATCTCACAAACTTTGTTTATTTTTAATTTATTCTGGACTCCAATACAAATTCAAATTTATTTCTCACTCTATAACTTATTTGTGTGATTTGCCTATGAGTGTGTGCATGAATGTGTACCGTATATTTTTATTATTTTATTCAGATCCAGTTTAGATTCTTAAGTATAATAAACTCACCTCTTGTTTAAACTCAAGAAAACCTGTCCGATTGGTTCTTTCACGATCACAATAAAGGTAAAAGGTAAAATGCTCACTGAGGTGGTCAGCACGTCCACTGCTAAAAAGGAATAAATCCAGTTGCGAACAAATGAAAAATAGGACAAGAGGGGAGCCTGAGACCTCTCCTCACCTGGCTGTAACAGAAATGTGGAGGTTCTCGAGATCGTAACCCAACGACAAACGAGAAATTAGAAATGTCAGAGAGTCACAGAGTTATACAGGACAGAAACAGTCCATTCAGACCAGTGTGTCCTTGCCGGCCATCAAGCCTGTCCATTTTAATCCCATTTTCCAGCACCAGTCCAGTAACCTTGTATGCTATGGCACTTCAAGTGCTAATCTAAATACTTCTTAAATCTTGTAAGGGTCCTGCCTCTTCCACCCCTTCAGGTCGTGTGTTCCGGATTCCAACCACCCTCTCAGTGAATTTTTCTCCCTCAAATCACCTCTCAACCGCCTACCCCTTAACTTAAATCAATGCCCCATGATTATTGACACCTCCACTAAGGGAAAAGATTTCTTCCTATCTACCCTAGCTGTGCCCTCATAATTTTTCGTGCTTTCCGTCTCTCACTCTTTTTGAATAAAGGAGGTAGATTCGCAATAAGGGAGTTACATATAGAGTGAAGTAACTTGGTGCAGGCGAAAACCCCTCTCTGTTGAAAACTTGAGTAATGTAGCAGGACAGTTAGGTATTACTCTCCGTCCAAAGCTGGGAAACCCGAAGTCCTAAGACTTGTGGCCAACCATTTTTCACTTGAAGCTGAAGACTCAAACAGGGTTAACATCACTAACAGATAGAGTAATGTTAGCTATGGTAAAACTAGAACAGAAGAGATTAGAATTAGAATTCCAGAGAGAGAGAGAGAAAGATCAGAGTGATTGTCGAGAAAGGGAAAAAGTAAGTGTTCCAGATTGAGAACGAGGAAAGGGAGTTAAGATGGCTCAAACAACTAGATGAAGACCCAGTGCACCTGGTGAAGGCACAGCTAGTGAGGGAGCTGCCCCTAGCTCAGGACCATGTGCTGAACTCTTAAACGTCTCCCAGTTCATTCCAAAGTTCAATGAGGAGGATGTGGCAGAATTTTTCATCACTTTTGAAAAGCTTGCAAAGCAGCTGAAATGGCCAGTAGAGAGTGGGATGCTGTTTGTACAATGCAAAATAACAGTCAAAGCCCATGAGGTTTATTCACTGCTGCCATAAAGGTACAGATAAAGGTACATCAGATTATGAAGTGACTAAAAATGCTATCCTGGGTGTATATGAGATAGCATCGGAAGTCACCGCCAAAGATTCTGAACCATCGGAAAGCAGCCTGACTAAACTGACCTCGAGTTTGAAGGAGTTACGCAGCTAAGGAATATAGAAACATAGGAGCTGAATTCAACCATTCAGCCCATCGATCCTGCTCCACCATTCAATATGATCATGGCTGATCATCCTCTTCAATGCCTTTTCCCCCACACTATCCTCATACCCCCTTCTGTCAGTGGTATTTAGAAATCTGTCAATCTATACTTTAAACATACTCAATGACTGCGCTTCCACAGAGGGGTAGAGAATTCCAAAGGTTCACAACCCTCTGAGTAAAGAAATTACTCCTCATCTCTGTCCTAAGTGGCTTTGAAATTGTGTCCCTTTGTTCTAGATTCCCCAACCAGGGGAAACCTCTTAGTTGCCTTGTCTATCCCTTTAAATATTTTGTAGGTTTCAATGAGATCACCGCTCATTCTTCGAAACTCCAGAGAATACATGTTCAGTTTCTGCAATCCCTTTCCGTAGAACAGTTCCGCCGTCCCAGGAACAAGTCTGGTGAACCTTTGTTGCAGTCCCTCTATGGTCATAATATCCTTCCTCAGATAAGGGGACCAAAACTGCACACAGTACTCCAGGTGCGATCTAACCAAGGTTCTATACAATTGAATCAAGACTTCACTACTCCTGTATTCAAATCCTCTTACAATAAAAGTAACATACATTAGCCTTCCTAAATGCTTGCTGCACCTGCATGTTAGCTTTAAGTGACCTATTGACAAGGACACCCAGGTCCCTTTGTACATCCACACTTTCTCATCTCTTACCATTTAAGAAATACTCTGCACATCTATTCATTCTACCCAAGTGGCCCACCTCACATTTTTCCACATTATATTCCATCTACCATGTTCTTGCACACTCATTAAGTCTGTCCCAATCCCCTTGAAGCCGTTTTGCATCTTCCTCATAACTCACATTCCCACCTAGTTTTGTGTCATCTGCAAACTTGAAAATATTACTTTGGTCCCCATATCCAAATCATCGATATATATTGTGAACAGCTGGGGCCCAAGTACTGTGCCCTGCGGTACCCCACTAGTCACAGCCTGCCAACGCAAGAATGACCCGTTTATTCCTACTCTCTGTTTCCTGCCTGTTAACCAATCCTTACTGCATGTCAGTATATTACCTCCTTTCCCATGTGTTTTAATTTTGCTTATCATGCTCCTGAGGTGCACTTTATCAAATGCATTCTGAAAATCCACTGGCTCCCCTTTTCTATTCTGTGAGTAACATCCTAAAAGAACTCCAACAGGTTCGTCATGAATGATTTCCTATTCATAAATCCATGTTGACTCTGCCAAATCGGATCCATTTATCACATACATTAGAATAGAATCTAGCACTTTCCCTAGTACTGATGGAAGCCTAACAGGTCTGTAATTCCCACTTTTCTTTTTC
This sequence comes from Heterodontus francisci, assembly GCF_036365525.1. Taxonomy (NCBI): domain Eukaryota; kingdom Metazoa; phylum Chordata; class Chondrichthyes; order Heterodontiformes; family Heterodontidae; genus Heterodontus; species Heterodontus francisci. The sequence continues at coordinate 1,434,427 of NW_027140639.1, forward strand.
CCTCCCTTCTTAAATAGTGGGGTGACATTTGCGACCTTCCAATCTGCAGGAAGCGTTTCAGAATTGATAGAATTTTGAAAGTGGATCACCAATGTATCTACAATCACCATAGCTACTTCCTTCAACACTCTGGGAAGTAGAATATCAGATGATGGTTAATTATCACAACTTCTTGCTAATACTAATTTCCCTCAATTCCTCATTCTCCCAAATCCCTTGGATCTCTAATTCTGGGAGATTTCTTGTATCTTCCACAGTGAAGAAAGACACAAGATAATCATTTAGCTTCTCTGCCATTTCTCTATTCTCCATTATAAATTCTCCTGACTCTGCCTGTAATGGACCCACATTTGTCTTTGCTGAATGTTTCCATTATACGTACCGTTAGAAGATTTTACAATGCATTTTTGAGTTTACTTTTGACCAGTAGATATGGACAGTCAAGATAGAGACCAAATATGAAAACCTCAGAGTAGTGATCCTTCTCGAGGAGTTTCCACCGTATTAAGGCAGGCCACCTCCCATTAAAACCCACATAAAGGAACAAAAAGATGAAAGAGCCAGACAGGTTACAATTCTGGCCGATGAATTTTCCTTTGTACAGCAGGCCAAAAGGTAAACCCTTCCCCAGTCATCCCAAAGATCCGAGAATAAACAATCCCCTGAACTGACACTGCAGACGGATGACCCGACTGTCTGGTTGTGTGATATCTTCTTTGGGATGTTAGAGGACCCAAAGGATGTGTTAAACAGATCTTCCTTAGTTGAGTCTCAACAACCTGATCCAGTGTTAAAAATACAGTACAATGTAAGCACAGTCTGTCCAAACCAAAACTGAAGCAGAGGGAGTTGCAGAGTGTTACTATTTAAAGAGTGAGGTGCTGATGAGGAAGTGTACACCTCCTCACAGTCCTGCGGATGAAGAGTGGACAGTGGTTCACCAGAGAGTGGTGCTGCTGAGGTCCCTTTAAGAAATATCAAGAATGGCTCACGACCTTCTAATGGATGGACATGTCAGTGCATGAAAAATCAAGCCGCATAACACAGCGTTTTGACTGACCATAACTCCACAAAGATGTGGTGGAGTGCTGTCAAACTGGTCACACATGCCAGGTTCTGGGGAAGTCTCAACCTGCAATAAAACCTGCACCCCTAATCCCCATACAAGAACCCTTCAGCAGAATTCTGGTGGATTGTGTGGGACACCTGCTGAAAACAAAACGGGACGACCAGTATCTTCTCACCATTATGGACGTATTGACCCGATTCTCAGAGGCCATTCTCCCAAAGAACAATCTCTACCAAGGTAGTGGTGGAGGGGCTAACCCAATTCTTTACCCGATATGGGCTGCCTGCTGAGAACCAGATGAATCAGGGCACACATTTTACGTCCAGTATTTTTGACAAGGTCATGGAATTTCTGGACATAACCCAGCTAAAGTCCTCAGCCTACCACCCACAGTCATAATGGGCTTTGGAGCAGTACCACCAGATCCTAAAGACAATGATCAGGCCATACTGCTATGAGTAACCTCATAACTGGGACAAAGGGCTGGAATTTCTCCTCTTGGTGACCAGGGACTTACCTAATGAGTCCACTGGCTTTAGTCTCTTTGAATTAGTTTGTGGACACTAAGTGAGAGGTCCTCTTTAACGAATCAAGGAGAGGTTTTTGGGACACAGGGATGTGTCTTCCATTTTAGACAACATTTCCATGCTCTGGGAGTGGCTCACTAGAGCCTGTGCAATGGCTCAGGAACACCAAAAGACCTCTCAGGCAGCTATGTAACGTTAAGCAGACAAAAATGCCAAGGCTAGAACATTTCAGCCCAGAGACCATGTATTGTTACTACTCCCTTTGCAGGGTGAACCCCTAAAATCCCAGTTCAGTAGTCCATATCGAGTGGCAAAAGGAATACTCAGGTAAATTATTTAATTGACACCCAGACGAAAGGAATAAAGTAAAGGTTGTGGAGGGGACAGACAAGTACAGATCTGTCAGACAGTCAGGAGGGAAGGAATGGAAAGGACAGTGAGGAGAGGTTAGAGGAGAGCCAGGAGAATTCCCAGCTAGAATCCCCTACTCTCCGATTAGCCAACCCTGAAATGTTAGATAGATTAGACCACATGCTCTCTTCCTTAAATGCAGGTCAAAGAGGCACCCTAAAAAGGCTGCTAACAGCAATTACAGAAACGTACAAGGGCAATGAAAGGTCACAAAAACGGATGCCAATCCTGTGGGAGATGCCTCACCTAGTCAAAGTGCCGCAAGAGAGTGCAGTGAAAGTTGGACAGACACTTGCGAGCCGTAATGACTCCGATCACATAGGACAGATCAGAAAAAATATCCTCCCCATAGTAAAGGGAAAAGTGAAGGTAAAATACCTTAAAGTAAACAGCACTTGTGTACCTCACCAGAAAGCTAAAAGTAAGGTCAGTGTGGATCTACCCACTGAAGAACCCAATGATCAGGTCCCAAACCCAAACAAATATAACCCAACAGTTCAAAGCAGAACTCTGCAAGAACAGCCAGGATCAAACCTGACACATAACCATCCCAGACAAAACTCCAACACAATTATATCAGTACAACTGAAACAGACAATGTCAGCTGCAGTAATTCTAAGATTAATGTGTGAATTTGAGAAGTGTATTTCCTTCCATTTCTTCCCACAATTCTGTCATGAAATGTTCCTATTCTCAATTTTCTTTCCATGTGCTGTGGCGGTGTCAAGATAACACCATATGCCCAGTGAGGAATTTTAATTCATCGGTTGGAAACTTACACTAATCATTTAATGGAGAAAATCCTGCAGTTAACCTTGAAAAAACTGGCAGCCAAGATGGCCACCGCAATTGTTATCTGAAACACCTTTTCACATTCCAAGGCCTCCAACAGGAGAGACATATCTTATGCGCCTGGACCTAAATCACTGGCTTGCTCTCGTGATTGAAGCCACCTCCAAGTCTGCCTCCAAGAAAACACTGAGGCATGTGGGCCTGCCACAAATGCACTTTAACCAGCCAAAGACTTCAAGAATACAACTTCAGCCAGAAGACCACCGAATCGTCCAACCTCACAGAATGAGTATTTTTTTTAAATATTAACTCTGGACTCCAATCCAACCACAAATATACTTCTCACTCTGTAAACCATTTCTGTGTGATTCTCATGTGAGTGTGTGCATAAATGCGTGGTGTTTTTTTAATGATTTTATTTAGATCGGGTTTAGATTGTTATGTATAATAAACTCAGCTCTTTCGTGTTTAAACTCAAGAGAGCCTGTCCGATCGGTTCCTTCACCATCGCACCAAAGGTAAAAAGTAAAATATTCACTGAGATAGTAAGCACATCCACTGTTTAAAAAGGACAAACACTGTTGCGGTCAAATAAGAGGAAGGACAAGAGGCGCGACTGTGACCCCTCCTCACCTGGCCGTAACAATAGGCAGGGTTGGGGATGGAGAGAATATGGGGATGAACTCAGATCAGCATTAAACAGCTACCAGAGGTTGTAACCTTCCTGGTTCCACCTCAGTCAATGGCCAGTGAGTGGGATGCAGATCGTGGATAGGGAATAGAGTTTGTGACAGAAACTGAAGACAATGACTACAATCTTCTCATGCTTTTAATTGACAATAACCCGAAATCAGTGAAATATGGTTAATGAATCTAATAGCAGGATACTGAGACTTACCAGGGACACCAATAAGAGCGAGGCTGGGATAGTAAATACATTGAATCATCCTCAGAGTATAATAGACCCGATATTCTAATGTTATCCAATCGACAGTAAGCAAGCCAAACCAAGTGCAGGAAGTCCTGCTGTCCATTGTCGTAACATTCCAATCTGTTGTTCTCACATTCTGATGGATTGTTGTAACATTCCAATCTATTGTTCTCAGATTCTGGTCTATCCTGTCACTCTCTTCTCAAGGCACTGATATCTGTTAGTGCCGGAGGTGATGCTCCCGCTGATACTATGAAATAACACATTGAACGAAGCCCCTTATTAACAGAAGAAGGAAACCCTCCAGTGACACAATTCAGGTCCATGGAGACGGACATTAATTACAGTCACTAAAAAACAGGTTCAGTTAACCACTTTCAATCGAAAACTTTTTGCACCACAGCAAAGTTGAACATTTACCTGGTCTGGATGGGATGTATGAGGGTTGCTGAGGAAAGGTATGGTGGAAATAGCAGAAGCACTGGTCAGAATCTTTCAGTCGTCTTTGGATATGGGAGTGACAGAAGCTGGAAACCCTCCAGTGACACACAAGGTTCACGAATGTCCTTTAGGGAAGGAAATCTGCTGACCTTACCTGGTCTGACCTACATGTTACTCCAGACCCACAGCAATGTTGTTGACTCTTACATGCCCTCTGAAATGGCCTAGCCAGCCACTCAGTTGCATCTCATTTCTACGAAGGCAATAAAAAGGAATGAAACCGGATGGCCCACCCGGTATCGACCTAGGCTCTAGAAATGACAATGACAAACCCAGCCCTGTCAACCCTGCAAAGTCACAAATACCTGCAGGTAGGACTGTCCCAGAGAACAAAGCGGAGAGTAACAATTACTCCTCCCCCACAGTCAGAGGGAAAGGGAACCACCCATCCCCTGAAGACAAAAGTCTTTGCATGAATCAGGGAGTTCAGGATAGACCCGCTCCCACCCCCACAGCTGTCCTGAGGGGAAAGAAAGGGAAAGATTACAGAAGACTTGGCACCTAGAACAGTCCATGTTTAATAAGGTTAAGATTGGTGAATGAATGGCCTTTCTATATCTTATATTTCTCAGATAAAAGCAAAATACTGCGGATGCTGGAAATCTGAAACAAAAACAAGAAATGCTGGATTCACTCAGCAGGTCTGGCAGCATCTGTGGAAAGAGAAGCAGAGTTAACGTTTCGGGTCAGTGACCCTTCTTCGGAACTGGAGTTCCGAAGAAGGGTCACTGACCCGAAACGTTAACCCTGCTTCTCTTTCCACAGATGCTGCCAGACCTGCTGAGTGAATCCAGCATTTCTTGTTTTTGTTTTATATTTCTCAGACTCTGTTATGAAATGCACCGCTTGTCTTTAAATGGCACTTCGTTCCCCTGGGTGTTGAGGTGTCAGGCAAACCCCCGCCTGCCAAGACTGAGGCACACGTAATTTCACCACATGAACATTAAAACTTAAACATTGTAAGTCCATGACCGGAAAGATGTTTGAATACTACCAGACAATGTGAAAACAAAGGGAGCCAGTACCTGCCCCAATACACAGAAAGAGACCTGGTCAGGCCAGTCGGTCACGTGACCACCTGCTGGACGACTCGGGGTGTTTTAAACTGGAAAACAGATTATGAACTCAGAACAACATGTGTTCATGGACTAAGAACATCACCTCTCCTGTCTGCCTGCCTTCATCTTTTCCCACGGAACTGAATCTTGTAAAAACACATGAAACTTAAAGAGAGAATGGTTTCCTCTGTGAAAAAGGTTTTACGAAGACTACTGGGTCCCAACGAAATGCAAGATCAGATCTTCAATCAAGGAATACAGCGAGCTCGAGAAACAGTGAGAAGATATTGCCTCAAACTATTCTCCTTATCTTCTGTTCGGCTCTTTTCAGTCCCTATTTGCATGTTTATATTGCATGTGCATGCTAGTGTGGACGCATCATATATCCGTGGGCGTGAACCATACTAGAGTTTAAGTTGAAGGTTCAACAAATTTCATTCTTTCTTCTTTAAACAAAGAAAGCCTGTTTGTACTCATTTCTTTGCCTTCTGATTGTAAAGTTGTGAACAAGAATTCTCAAAGTGGAAGCTCAAAACACAGTGTGTTTAAAATGAAACCCTGTTACAATAAGGCCAAGTAACAACAGTAAAAGATCCCTAGACACAGTTCTCACGTGGTAGCAACAGGAAATCTGTTGCTGTGCTTCCTGCATTACAAGACTGACGACACTTTGAAACGTAACCATTGGTTGTAAATGGCTTTGGGACTTGCAGTGGCCATGAAAGGCGCTACATAAATGGAAGTATTTTCTTTTATTTTCAACGGCAGCCTGCAGGAAATTAGCTCAGTGACAGAAAGCAGTGAGTATTGGAGAATGGTTATTGTTCAGTCTGGAGGGAAGTACACAGTGGGGTTCCCCAGGGTCACTGTTGGGATCACTGTTGCTGTATGTTAATGCAATGGGCTTGTGTTCAGAGGGGATAATCTCAAAGTTTTCAGATGGCAGGAAACTCAGAAATGTTAATAAACAGTGAGAAGGATAGTAACAGACTTCAGGAGGACAGAGACTGACTGGTGAAATGGGCAGGAACATGGCAGATGTAATTTAACACAGTGAAGTGTGAAGTGAGACATTTGGGTAGGAAGTGTAAGGGAAGGCAATGTAGACAAATAGATTAAATGAAGAGACAGGAACAGAGAGACTGTTGTGTATTCACACAGATCTTTGAAGGTTGCACGAAAGTTGACAAGTTTATTCACTGATATTCAAATTTCTGACATTTGCCAGATAAAAATACTTTTGAGAACCAGGCTGAATATAGAAGGTCCAGAAGAGAAGTGAAAAAGCAGATAAGAGAAGCAAAAAGAGCGCATGAAAAGAGACTGGCAGATAGCACTAAAGAAATTTCCAAAGTTTCTATAGGCTTGTAAATAGTAAAAGGTAAGTAAAAGGAGGAATGGGGCCGATTCGGGACCATAAAGGGGATTTACACATGGAGGCAGAGGGCATAGTTGAGGCACTAAATAAATACTTTGCATCTATCTTTTGCAAGGTAGAAGATATGGAATTCTTTTCTTTATTAGCTGAAGTATAAAATAAAAGAGCAGGGAGGTTACGCTGGAACTGTAGAACTCACTGGTTTGGCTGCAATATGAGTACTGTGTGCAGTTGTGGTCACCTTATTACAGAAAGGATGTAATTGCACTAGAGAGAGTACTGAGGAGATTTATGAGGATGTTGCCAGGACTGGAAAAATTCAGCTATGACGAAAGGTTGGATAGTCTGGGGCTGTTCTCGTTGGAACAGAGAAGGCAGAGGGGAAATCTGATTCAAATGTACAAAATTGCGTGGGGCCTGGATAGAGTGGAGGTGAAGGGTCTATTCACCTTATCAGAGGGGTCAGTGACGAAGTGGCATGGATTTAAAGTGCGTGGTTGAAAGACTATACGGGGAATGAGGACTTTACTTTCTCCCAGAGGGTGGTGGGAGTCTGGAATTCATTGCCCGAAAGGATAGTTGAGGCAGGAACCCATACCTCATTCCAAACGGAATATGCACCTCATGTGCCATATTCTATCAAATGCTGGAAAGTGGGATCAGAATGGGTGGATAGTTTTCATCTGGCATAGACACAATGGGCCAAGTGGTCTTTTTACGTGCCATAAACTTTCTATGATTCTAAGATGCAACTCAGGCAATGTTGAAAGACGAGCTAGACTGGTTTAAAATTGAGAAAGAGGAAGCATTAGATAAGCTATCTGTACTTAAAGTGGATAAAGACCAGGACCAGATAACATGCATCCAAGTATACTGAGGGAAGTGAGGGTGGAAATCGCAGAGGTACTGACCATAATTTTCCAATCTTCCTTAGACTCGGGGGTGATGACAGAGGGCTGGAGAATACAAACGTTTCACCCTTGTTCAAAAGAGGGTCTAACCGCTAACTGTATGAAAATATTTTCCTCATGTTGGCATTGCTATTTTTAAAACCAATTACATTAAATCTAGGCCCATCCGTTCTTGATCGTTTGACGAGTGGGAACAGTTTTTCCCTACCTACTCTGTCCAGACCCCTCATGATTTTTAAAGGTTTAGATAAGATATAGACAAGGAAAAACTGTTCCCGTTAACTGATGGAACACGGACCAGGGAACACAGATGGAAGGTTTTGGGTAAGAGATGCAGGGGGAATATGAGGCAGAACCTTTTTACACAGTGGATGGTAATGAGCTGGAAATCACTGCCCATGAGGGTGGTGGAAGCCGACGCTATCAATGATTTAGGAACATAGGACCATAAGAGCAGGAGTAGACCATTCAGCCCATCCAGCCTGACCTGCCAATCAATATGATCGTGGTTGATCATACACTTCAATGCCTTTTCCCCACACTATCCTCATATCCTCTTATCTCATTGATATTTAGAAATGTATCAATCTCTGCTTTAAACATAAACAATGACTGAGCTTCCACAGCCCTCTGGGGTAGAGAATTCCAAAGATTCACAACCCTCTGAGTAGTGAAATTTTTCCTCATCTCTGTCCTAAGTGGCTTCCCACTTATTTTGAAATTGTGTCTGCTAATTCTAGATTCCCCAACCAGGGGAAACATCTTAGCTGCATCTACCCTGTCTATCTCTTAAAGTATTTTGTCGGTTTCAATGAGATCACCTCTGATTCTTCGAAACTCTAGAGAATAGTTTCCCCAATCTCTCTGCATGAGACAGTCCCGACATCCCAGAAACAAGTCTGATGAACCGTCGTTGCTCTCTCTGTATGGCAATAATATCCTTCCGAAAGTAAGGGGACTAAAACTGCGCACAATACTCCAACTGCGGTCGAACTAAAGTTCTATAAAATTGTAGCAAGACTGCACTACTCCTGTACTCGAATCCTCTTACAATAAAGGTTAACATGCCATTAACCTTTGTAATTGCTTGCTGCACCTGCATGTTAGCTTCCAGTGACTTATTAACAAGGACACCCAGGCCCCTTTGTACATCTACACTTCCTAATTCATCACTTAAGAAATACTCTGCACATCTATTCCACCCACCAAAGTGGATTACCTCACATTTTTCCACATTATATTCCATGTTGTTTCCCACGCACTAAGTCAGAACAATTCCCCTTGATGCCGCTCTGCATCTTCCTCACAATACACATTCCCACCTAGTTTTGTGTCATATGTAAAGTTGGAAATATTACATTTGGTCCCCACATCCAAATCATTGAAATATATTGTGAACAGCTGAGGCTCAAGCTCTGATCCCTGCAGTACCCCACTAGTCACAGCCTGCCAACGTGAAACTGATCTGTTTATTCCTATGCACTGTTTCCAACCTGTTAACCAATCTTGAATCCATGCCAGTGTATTGCCTCCTATCCCATGTGCATTAATTTTGCGAAGCAACCTCCTTTGCGGGAGTTATCAAAAAACTGAAAATACAAGTATACCATGTCCACCAACTCCCATTTATCAATTCTGTTAGTAACATCCTCAAAATCTCCAACAGGTTCGTCAAACATGATTTCCCATTCATAAACCATGTTAACTATGCCCAATCAGATCATTATTATCCAAGTGTCCATTTAACATTCTTTAGAAATGATTCTAGCAGTTTCCCAACGATTAATGAAAGGCTAACATTTCTGTAATTCCCTGTTTTCTCTCTCCCTCCCTTCTTAAATAGTGGGGTGACATTTGCGCCCTTCCAATCTGCAGGAAGCGCTCCAGAATCTACAGAAATTTTGAAGATGATAAGCAATGCATCCACTATCTCCATAGCTATCTCGTCAACACTCTGGGATGTAGAATATCAGGTCCTGGCGACATACCAACCTTCAGCTCCATTAACTTCTCCAATACAACCTTTTTACTAATACTAATTTCCTTCAATTCATTGCAGTTTTGAAGAAAGGTCACTGACCTGAAACGTTAACTCTGCTTCTCTCTACACAGATGCTGCCAGACCTGATGAGTCTTCCCAGCATTTATTGTTTTTATTTCAGATTTCCAGCATCCATTGTATTTTGCTTTTAATTTCCTTCAATTCCTCATTCCCCAAATCCATTGCATCTCTAATTCTGGGAGATTTCTTATATATTCCTCGGTGAAGACAGACACAAAGTAATCATTTAGCTTCCCTGCCATTTCTCTGTTCCCCATTATAAATTCTATTAACACTGCCTGTGATGGACCCACTTTTGTCTAAGCCAAACGTTTCCTTTTTACATACCTGTAGAAGCTTTTACAGTCCGTTTTTATATTTTTCTCAGCTAACATTTACATTCTATTCTCCCTTTCTTTATCAGTTTCTTCATCCTCATTTGGTGCATTATAAAATCCTCCCAATTCTCAGGTTTACTACTATTTATGGCAACTTTATAGGCCTTGGATAGAGTCATAGAGAGAGACAGCACTGAAACAGGCCTTTCGGCCCACCGAGTCTTTGCCGACCAACAACCACCCATTTATACTAATCCTACATTAATCCCATATTCCCTACCACATTCCCACCATTCCCTTACCACCTATCTACACTCGGGGCAATTTACAATTGCCAATATACCTATCAGCCTGCAAGTCTTTGCTGTGGGAGGAAACCGGAGCACCCGGCGGAAACCCAGGAGGTCACAGGAAGAACTTGAAAACTCCACACAGGTAGTACCCAGAACTGAACCCGGGTCGCTAGAGCTGTGAGGCTGTGGTGCTAACCACAGTTTTAATCTTACACAAACCTCAACTTCCTTTGTTGTCCACAGTTGACTGCCTTTACGTTTGGGGTTTATGTGCCTGGAATGAATGTATAGTTGCTGTAAACTATATAATATTTATTTAAAGACTGTCGATTGCCGATGTACTGTCATACCTTTTAATGTATTTTTCCAATCCACCTCGGGCAATTTTCCCCTCATACCTTCCGAATTTCCTTTGTTCAAATTTAACACCCTGGCTTAAGATTGAACGAACTTACTTTCAAGCATAATTTAAAATTCTATCACATTATGGTAATTCATCCCTAAAGGTAATTTTACAATAAAAGTATTAATTAGTCATGTCTCATTACATAATACTTCATCTAAAATAGCCTGTTTTTAGGTCAGTTCCTGAACACACTGCTCTCGAATACCATCCCGAACATACTCCAGAAACTCATCATCCATAGCATTTGTTCTCATTCGGTTACCCATTCTATATGAAGACTGAAGTCACCCGTGATTACTGTATTAACCATGCTATCTGATTCTCCCATCTCCATTAATGCCATGCCCCACGCTAACACTACTGTTTTGTAGCCTATAAACAGCTCCCACCAATGTTTTCTGCCCCTTACTGTTTCTTAGCTCCACCCAAGCAGATCCCTTATTTTGTTCTTCAGAACTGAGATCCTCCCTTACTAATGTACTGATCCCATCCCTTCATATCAGCACAACATTACATTGTTTCACTTTTTGCCTGTCCTTCCTAAAGGTCGAATATGCCTGCATATTCAGTTCTCAGTCTTGGTCAACCTGTAGCACCTTCCCGTTATGGCAATTCAATCATACCCATTTACCTCTATTAGCGACTTTAAATCATCTACCCTGCTCCGAATACTGCGTACATTCAAGTACAGTGCCCTGAACCGTGTCTTCTTGACATTCTGCATTCCAGTTGATGCTCATCTTTATTTCGCCGACCTTCGAATGTCACTTTCTGCTTTTCTACCTCCTGTTACCAGCTTTACATCCTCCCAATTTGATCCTAACTTCCAATTTCAAAAGGAAACTGGATGGGTGCTTGAAGTGCATCAAGGCAGCATTTGACTGAGTATGGCATTAAGGAGCCCTAGCAAAACAGGTCAATGGGAATCAGGGGGAAAACCCTTCGCTGGCTGGAGTTATACCTAGCGCAAAGGAAGAGGGTTGTGGTTGTTGCAGATCAACCATCTCAACTCCAGGACATCACTGCAGGAGTTCCTCAGGGTAGTGTCCTAGGCCCAACCATCTTCAGCTGCTTCATCAATGACCTTCCTTCAATCATAAGGTCAGAAGTGGGGATGTTCGCTGATGATTACACAATGTTCAGCACCATTCGTGACTTCTCAGATACTGAAGCAGCCCGTGTAGAAATGCAGCAAGACCTGGACAATATCCAGGCTTGGGCTGATAAGTGACAAGTAACATTCGCGCCACACAAGTGCCAGACAATGACCATCTCCAACAAGAGAGAATCAAACCATCTCCCCTTGAATTCCATGACATTACCATCGCTGAATCCCCCACTATGAACATCCTAGGGGCTACCATTGACCAGAAACTGAACTGGAGTAGCAATATAAATACCGTGGCTACAAGAGCACGTCAGAGGCTAGGAATCCTGAGGCGCGTAACTCTCCTCCTGACTCCCTAAATCCTGTCCACCATCGACAAGGCACAAGTCAGGAGTGTGATGGAATACTCTCCACTTGCTTGGAGGGGTGCAGCTCCAACAATGCTCAAGAAGCTCGACACCATGCAGAACAAAGCAGCCCCCTTGATCGGCACACCATCCACAAACATTCACTCCCTCCACCACAGACGCACAGTGGCAGCAGTGTGTACTATCTACAAGATGCGCTGCAGCAATTCACCAAGGCTCCTTCGACAGCAGCTTCCAAACCCGCTACCTCTATCAACTGGAAGGACAAGGGTAGAAAATGCATGGGAACATCACCACCTGCAAGTTCCCGTTCAAGTCACACACCATACTGACTTCGAATTATATCGCTGTTCCTTCACTGTCGCTGGGTCAAAAATCCTGGAACGACCTATCTCACAGCACTAAGTGTATACCTACCCCAAATGGACTGCAGTGGTTCAAGAAGGCAGCTCGCCACCACCTTCTCAAGGGCAATGTGAGATGGATTTACAAGAACTGCAATACAATTAGCAATGTATTGACAGCTAATAGCAGGAAGTGGAGATTCACCAGGAACAGCAGCAGCAGCAAGAAGGGCAGAGTAAATTACAGGAGCAGTAATGCAATTAAACATGGTTTATGTAATTAATAGCTGTATAGCAAGACCTACCAGGGACACCAACAATAGCCAGGATGGGATAGTAAAAATATTGAATTATCTCAAGTGCATACAGGATCCGACCGTCTAATGAGTACCAATCCCAATATGTAGAAAGATAGTAAAGATCCGAGGATAAACTCCTGTCCATTGTTGTAACATTCCAATCTATTGTTCTGAGATTCGGACCCATTGTTGTAACATTCCAATCTATTATTCTCAGATTCTGACCCATTCTTGTAACATTCCAATCTATTGTTCTCAGATTCTGACCCATTGTTGTAACATTCCAATCTATTGTTCTGAGATTCGGACCCATTGTTGTAACATTCCAATCTATTGTTCTCAGATTCTGATCTATACTCTCCCTCTCTCTGGAGTCACTGATCCCTATCAGCGCCGAGCGTGATGCTCCCGCTGACACTATGTGATAACACATTGACAGGAGTCCCTTATTAATAGAAAATGAAAACGCTCCAGTGACACAGTTAGGGTCCATGGAGACTAACATTAATTACAGTCACTGAACAAACAGGTTCTGTTAACCCTTTCCATTTCAACTCTTTTTGTACCACAATAAACAATAACATTTACCCAGTCTGGATAGGATGTATAAGGGTTGCTGAGGGAGGGAAAGGTGGAAATAGCAGAGGCACTGGCCAGAATCTTCCAATCCTCCTTGGATATGGGAGTCGTGGCAGAGAACTGGAGGGTTGCCAATATTGCACTCTGATTAAGAAAGGAGAGATGTAGTGAACTCTATATTTACTGACCAGTCAATATAACGTCATTGATGTGGAAATTTCTAGAGTTCACATCCCAGGACAAATGTATTCGCTGCTTGAGAGAGAAAAAAAATGGACCACAAATGGCCAGCAGCATGGGTCTGGTAAGAAAAGTCATGTCTGGTAAATGTCAACAACAACAAATTAAATTTATGTAATGCCTTTAATGTAATAAAACATCCCAAGATGCTTCACAGGAGCATTATGAAGCAAATGCATTGCAGCAGCTTTTACGGGAGCAGAGAGTGCGAGCGAGTGAGCAGCTGGGAAGGTCAGTTTGAAAGTAAACTTAATTTCCTTTTGTTTTTGGTGGAGGCCAGGGGGCTGCTGGGTAAGTAAAACACTATATATTTGGGCGGTTTCTGAACCCGCGACTCCACACCTGCAGCGTCTCCCACCCGCCCTCCTCCTCGAACCAAAAAAAATGGCTCGGTGGGGTGTATATAAGGTTAGGCTTTTTCAATTTCTCTGGTTTTATTGTGATTGGTAAAAACCTTTCGTTCCTTTTTCATTTAACTAAGTTTAAACTTAAGATTAAAAATGGCAGGAGATCTCAGACCCGTATCATGCTCCTCTTGCTCAATGTGGGAGCTCAGGGACATGGCTGATGACCCTGACTCCTTCACGTGCGGGAAGTGTGTCCAGCTGCAGCTCTTGTTAGACCGCATGATGGCTCTCGAGCTGCGGATGGAATCACTTTGGAGCATGCGCGATGCTGAGGAGGTCGTGGACAGCACGTTTAGTGAATTGGTCACACCGCAGATTAGGATTGCTGAGGGAGAAAGGGAATGGGTGACCAAAAGGCAGAGAAAGAGCAGGAAGGCAGCGCAGGAGTCCCCTGCGGTCATCTCCCTCCAAAACAAGTATACCGTTTTGTAAACTGTTGAGGGAGATGGCTCACCAGGGGTAGGCAGCAGTAGCCAGGTTCATGGCACCATGGCTGGCTCTGCTGTTCAGAAGGGCGGGCAAAAGAGGGGAAGGGCTATAGTCGTAGGGGATTCGATTGTAAGGGGAGTAGATAGGCGGTTCTGTGGTCGTAAACGAGGCTCCCGAATGGTATGTTGCCTCCCAGGTGCACGGGTCAGGGATGTCTCAGATCGGCTGCAGAACATTCTGAAGGGGGAGGGTGAACAGCCAGTTGTCGTTTTGCACATAGGCCCCAATGATATAGGTAAAAAACGGGATGAGGTCCTACAAGCGGAGTTTAGGGAGTTAGGAGCCAAGTTAAAAAGTAGGACCTCAGAGGTAGTAATCTCAGGATTGCTACCAGTGCCACGTGATAGTCAGAGTAAAAATGAAAGAATAGTCAGGATGAATGGGTGGCTTGAGAGATGGTGCAGGAAGGAGGGGTTCAGATTTTTGGGACATTGGGACCGGTTCTGGGGGAGGTGGGACTATTACAAATTGGACGGTCTACACCTGGGCCGGACAGGAACCAATGTCCTTGGGGGTGCTTTTGCTAACGTTGTTGGGGAGGGTTTAAACTAATGTGGCAGGGGGATGGGAACCAAATGAGGTCAGTGGAGGGTAAGGATGTAGTAACTAAAGCCTGTAAGGAACTAGATAATGAAGTCAGCGTGACTAAGGGAAAGAGTAGGCAGGGAGCAGATGATGAAAGCAAAGGGACTGGTGGTCTGAGGTGTATTTGTTTTAATGCAAGAAGTGTAGTAGGTAAGGCAGATGAACTTAGGGCTTGGATTAGTACCTGGGAGTATGATGTTATTGCTATTACTGAGACTTGGTTCAGAGAAGGGCATGATTGGCAACTAAATATCCCAGGATACCGATGCCTCAGGCGGGATAGAGAGGGAGGTAAAAGTGGTGGAGGAGTTGCATTACTGGTCAAAGAGGATATCACAGCTGTGCTGAAGGAAGGCACTATGGAGGACTCGAGCTGTGAGGCAATATGGGCAGAACTCAGAAATAGGAAGGGTGCGGTAACAATGTTGGGGCTGTACTACAGGCCTCCCAACAGCGAGCGTGAGATAGAGGTACAAATATGTAAACAGATTATGGAAAGATGTAGGGGCAACAGGGTGGTGATAGGAGATTTTCATTTTCCAAACCTTGACTGGGATTCACTTAATGTTAGAGGTCGAGATGGAGCAGAATTTGTAAGGAGCATCCAGGAGGGTTTTCTAGAGCAGTATGTAAATAGTCCAAATCGGGAAGGGGCCATACTGGAACTGGTGTTGGGAAATGAGCCGGGCCAGGTGGTTGACGTTTCAGTAGGGGACTACTTTGGGAATAGTGATCACAATTCCGTACGTTTTAGAATACTCATGGACAAAGACGAGAGTGGTCCTAAAGGAAGAGTGCTAAATTGGGGGAAGGCCAACTATACCAAAATTCGGCAGGAGCTGGGGAATGTAGATTGGGAGCAGCTGTTTGAAGGTAAATCCACATTTGATATGTGGGAGGCTTTTAAAGAGAGGTTGATTAGCGTGCAGGAGAGACATGTTCCTGTGAAAATGAGGGATAGAAATGGCAAGATTAGGGAACCATGGATGACAGGTGAAATTGTGAGACTAGCTAAGAGGAAAAAGGAAGCAAATATAAGGTCTCGGCGGCTGAAGAAAGACAAAGCTTTGGAAGAATATCAGGAATGTAGGTACAATCTGAAACGAGGAATTAAGAGGGCTAAAAGGGGTCATGAAATATCTTTAGCAAACAGGGTTAAGGAAAATCCCAAAGCCTTTTATTCATATATAAGGAGCAAGAGGGTAACTAGAGAAAGGATTGGCCCACTAAAGGCAAAGGAGGAAAGTTATGCGTGGACTCAGAGAAAATGGGTGAGATTCTAAATGAGAACTTTGCATCGGTATTCACCGAGGAGAGGGACATGACGGATGTTGAGGTGAGGGACAGTTGTTTGATTACTCTCGGTCAAGTCGGCATAAGCAGGGAGGAAGTGTTGGTTATTCTAAAAGGCATTAAGGTGGACAAGTCACCAGGTCCGGATGGGATCTATCCCAGGTTACTGTGGGAAGCGAGAGAGGAAATAGCTGGGGCCTTAACAGATATCTTTGCAGCATCCTTAAACACGGGTGAGGTCCCAGAGGACTGGAGAATTGCTAATGTTGTCCCCTTGTTTAAGAAGGGTAGCAGAGATAATCCAGGTAATTATAGACCGGTGAGCCTGACGTCAGTGGTAGGGAAGCTGCTGGAGAAGATACTGAGGGATAGGATATATTCCCATTTGGAAGAAAATGGGCTTATCAGTGATAGGCAACATGGTTTTGTGCAGGGAAGGTCATGTCTTACCAACTTAATAGAATTCTTTGAGGAAGTGACAAAGTTGATTGATGAGGGAAGGGCTGTAGATGTCATATACATGGACTTCAGTAAGGCGTTTGATAAGGTTCCCCATGGTAGGCTGATGGAGAAAGTGAAGGCGCATGGGGTCCAAGGTGTACTAGCTAGATAGATAAAGAACTGGCTGGGCAACAGGAGACAGAGTAGAAGTGGAAGGGAGTTTCTCAAAATGGAGACGTGTGACCAGTGGTGTTCCACAGGGATCCGTGCTGGGACCACTTGTTTGTGATATACATAAATGATTTAGAGTTAAGTATGATTAGCAAGTTTGCAGACGACACTAAGATTGGTGGAGTAGCAGATACTGAAGGGGACTGTCAGAGAATACAGCAGAATACAAATAGATTGGAGAGTTGGGCAGCGAAATGGCAGATGGAGTTCAATCAGGGTAATTGCGAGGTGATGCATTTTGGAAGATCCAATTCAAGAGTGAATTATACAGTAAGTGGAAAAGACCTGGGGAAAATTGATGTCCAGAGAGATTTGGGTGTTCAGGTCCATTGTTCCCTGAAGGTGGCAACGCAGGTAAATGGAGTGGTCAAGAAGGCATACGGCATGCTTTCCTTCATCGGACGGGTCATTGAGTACAAGAGTTGGCAGGTCATGTTACAGTTGTATAGGACTTTGGTTCGGCCACATTTGGAATACTGCGTGCAGTTCTGGTCGCCACATTACCAAAAGGAAGTGGATGCTTTGGAGAGGGTGCAGAGGAGGTTCACCAGGATGTTGCCCTGTCTGGAGGGCGCTAGCTATGAAGAGAGGTTGAGTAGATTAGGATTATTTTAATTGGAAAGGCGGAGGTTGAGGGGGGACCTGATTGAGGTGTACAAAATCATGAGAGGTTTTGACAGGGTGGATAGCAAGAAGCTTTTTCCCAGAGTGGAGGATTCAATTCCTAGGGGTCACGAGTTCAAAGTGAGAGGGGAAAAGTTTAGGGGGGTTATGCGTGGAAAGTTCTTTATGCAGAGGGTGGTGGGTGCCTGGAATGCGTTGCCAGCGGAGGTGGTAGACGTGGGCACGATAGCGTCTTTTAAGATGTAACTAGACAGATACATGAATGGGCAGGAAGCAAAGAGATACAGATCCTTAGAAAATAGGTGACAGGTTTAGATAGAGGATCTGGATCAGCGCAGGCTTGGAGGGCTGAATGGCCTGTTCCGGTGCTCCAACGGCCCAAATATATAGGGTTTTACTTACCCAGCAGCCCCTTGGTCCGCCGAAAACAAAAGGAAATTAAGTTTAAGCTGAAACTGGCCTTCCCAGCTGCTCCCTCGCTCGCACTTTCTGCTCCCGAATAAGCTGCTGCAATGAAAGGCAAGTTATTTTAAACGGGCCAAATATATAGGGTTTTACTTACCCAGCAGCCCCTTGGTCCGCCGAAAACTAAAGGAAATTAAGTTTCAGCTGAAACTGACCTTCCCAGCTGCTCACTCGCTCACACTGTCTGCTCCCGAATAAGCTGCTGTAATAAAAATGGAATGTGCGGGTTGTCTTCTGAGGAAGGTTGGACAGACTGGTCTTGTTTTCACTGGAGTTTGTAAGACTGCGGGGAGACTTGATTAAAGTATATAGGATCCTGAACAGTCTTGACAAGGTGGATGTGGAAAGGATGTTTCCTCTTGATGGCGAGTCCAGAATTAGGGGGCACTGTTTTAAAATTAGTGACCGCCATTTTAGGACAGCGATGAGGAGATTTTTTTTCTCTCAGAGGATTGTGCGACATTGGAATTCTTTGCTTTCGAAGGTGGTGGAGGCGGGGGTCATTGAATAATTTTAAGGTGGAGGTGAATAGATTCATGTTAGGCAAGGGTAATCCATGTTTATCGGGGCATATGGGAGTGTGGAATTCAAGACATAAATAGATGAGCCATGATCTTATTGAATGGTGGAGGAAGCTCGATGGGCCGAATGGCCTTCTTCTGCTCCTAATTCATATGTCTTTATGCTCATATTTACCTGTTTATCCGACATTGGTTATTGTCTCCAGTAAAATTAGAACTGTGCCAACTCCTGACTCCATTCCTCCAGTTCAATTCTGATCGGCATCACATCAATTTCAACTGGTCCAAAACTCTGCTGCTGATGTCCAGTCCTTACCAAGTCCCACTCGTCCATTACCGTCACCTTCACTACCCTCATTGGCTCTCATTTCCCTATCCCCTTATAATTAAAATTGTTTTCAATGAGTTAAAATCACTCCACGTCCTCACCCCTCCCCATCTCTAACCTTTCCCCAAACCTGCAGCGAACTTATCCATGATCTCTCCATACCTCTGACATTGGCCTCTTTCACTGCAACTGACATCACTTGATTCCATTAGAACCATAGAATCATCAACAAATTATGGCACAGAAGGAGGCCATTCAGCCCGTCGTAAACGTGCTGGCCGAAAAAACTAGTTGCGTAATCTCATCCCACTTTCCAGCACCTGGTCCATAGTCATGCCAGTGACAGCAGTTCATGTGCATGTCCAGGTACTTCTAAAAGAATTGAGGGTTTCTGTCTCCACCACCATTCCTGGCAGTGAATTCCAGACACCCACCACCCTCTGGGTGAAAAAGATTTCCCTCATGTCTCCTCTAATCACCTTAAATCTGTGCCCCCTGGTCATAGACGTCTCCGCGAGGGGAAACAGATCCTGCCTGTCTACTCGATCTTGGCCCCTCATAATTTTGGACACCTCAATTAAGTCACCTCTCAGCCTGCTCTGTTGTAAGGAAAACGACTCTATCCAATCTTTCCTCATAGCTGCAACTTTCGTGCCCTGCAGCATTCTTGTAAATCTCTTCTGTACCCTCTCTAGAACAATTATGTCCTTTCTGTAATGTGGTGACCAGATCTGAACACAATAGTCCAACTGTGGCCCATCCAGTGTTTCATACAGTTCCAGCATTACAATCCTGCTCTATATTCTATATCTCGGCCATTAAAGGAAAGCATTCCATATGCCTTCGACATATCTACCTGTCTTTCCACCTTCAGGGACCTGTTGACATGCACTCCAAGGTCTCTCACTTCTTCTACCCCTCTCAATATCCTCCCGTTTGTTGTGTATTCCCTTGCTTTGTTTGCCCTCCCCAATTGCATTACCTCAGATTAATCCAGAATGTAATTCCATTTGGGCGGCACAGTGGCACAGTGGTTAGCACCGCAGCCTCACAGCACCAGCGACCCGGGTTCAATTCTGTGTTCTGCCTGTGTGCAGTTTGCAAGTTCTCCCTGTGTCTGCGTGGGTTTCCTCTGGGTGCTCCGGTTTCCTCCCACAGCCAAAAGACTTGCAGGTTGATAGGTGAATTGGCCATTATAAAATTGCCACCAGTATAGGTAGGTGGTAGGGGAATATAGGGACAGGTGAGGATGTGGTGGGAATATTGAATTAGTGTAGGATTAGTAAAGATGGGTGGTTAATGGTCGGCGCAGACTCGGTGGGCCAAAGGGCCTGTTTCAGTGCTGTATCTCTAAGTCTAAAAAAAATCCATTTACCATTTTACCGCCACTCAACCAAACCATTGATATAATTCTGGAGTCGACAGCTATCCTCTTCACT
Source organism: Heterodontus francisci (assembly GCF_036365525.1). NCBI lineage: Eukaryota > Metazoa > Chordata > Chondrichthyes > Heterodontiformes > Heterodontidae > Heterodontus > Heterodontus francisci. The sequence continues at coordinate 1,454,844 of NW_027140639.1, forward strand.
ATCAACTGCACGGCCAATTTTTGTGTCATCTGCAAATTTCCCAATCTTGCCCCCCACATTTACGTCTCAAATCATTAATATATATCCCAACAGCAAGGAACCCAACACTCAGCACTGTGGAACGCCCACTGGAAACTGCTTTCAATAAGCAAAATCATACATCGCCCTTTGTTTCCTGTCATTGAGCCAATTTTGGAACCAACTCAATCATTTTTGACCAGTTGCCATGTGGGAAATTGTCAAATGCCTTCCTAAAATCCATGGAGACAACATCCACTGAACGACCCTCATCAATCGTCCTTGTTACTTACTCAGAACAAGTATCAGTTAAGTTAGTAAGACACGACCTTCCCTTAACAAATGCATACTGATCATCCCTGAGTAATCCGAGCCTTTAGAAGCAACAGTTTATCCTATCGGTGAGAATTGACTCTAATTATTTGCCCACCACTGAGGTCTGACTTACTGGTCTGTAATTATTTTGTCTATCCCTTGCTCCCCTTTTAAATAATGGTACAACCTTTGTAGACCTCCGATCCTCTGGTAGGTCACATGTATGTAGTGACGATTTGAAGATGATCCTCAGAGCATCCGCTATTTCCCCACTGACTTCCTTTAATAGTCTGGGATATCTTCCATCCAGCCCTGGTGAATTATCCATTTTCAAGGATGTCAGACACTCTAGCACTTCCTCTCTCCTTCAGCTTATCGTAACTTCTCCAATCGATCTTCATGATTGAAGTTCCTCATCCCTGGAGCCACCCTCCTGAATCTTTTCTGGACACTCGTCAATGTCCCCACATCTTTCCTGCAATGTCTACAATATTCAGACCCGTCTTTGAAGAAAATCTTCCTTTCTAACCCCTTCGTGTCTAATACAGGCCTGGTGAACAAAAGCACTGCTGTCTAAATCTGCACAACCGTGAACACCGCACAGCTGTTGAACTTACCCAAAGAAGCCAAATACCCTCCGGTCTAACTCTCCACTTTGCACAAGCCCCCTCCTGTATAATTTCCCCTGTGAACAAACTCCTGTCTAATTGCCCCCGGTGATCACCCTTATGTTTTATTCCCCCTGTTAACACCCTCCTGTATAATTCCCCCTGTGAACACCATCCTGTATAATTCCCCCGGTGATCACCCTTCTGTTTTATTCTCCCTGTGAACACCCTCCTGTATAATTTCCCCTGTGAACACCTTCAAGTCTAATTTGCCCCTGTGAACAATCTCCTGTCTAATTCCCCCGGTGATCACCCATCTGTTTTATTCCCCCTGTGAACACCATCCTTTCAAATCCCCCGTGTGAACACCCTCATGTCTAATTCCCCCTGTGATCAGACTCCACTCTCAATCCACCTGTGAACACCCTCCAGTCCAATTCCCCCTGTGAACAGTCTCCTATCTAATACCACCTCTGAACACTTTCCTGTCAAATCCCCCGTGTGAAAACCCTACTGTCTAATTCCCCTGAGAACACACTCCTGTCAAAATCCACCTGTGAACTTCCTCCTGTCTAATTCCCCCTCTGAACACCCTCTCGTCTAATTCCCCCTGTGAACACCCTCCTGTCGAATTCCCCCTGGGATCACCATCCTGTATTATTCCCCCTGTGAACAGCCACCTGTCTAATTCCCCATGTGAACACACTCCTGTCTAATTCCCACTCTGAACACCCTCCAGTCTATTTCCACCTGTGAGCACCCTCAAGTATAATTCCCCCTGTGAACACCCACCAGTCTAATTCCCCCTGTGAACACCCTCCGATCTAATTCCACCTGTGAACGCCATCCTCTCTAGTTCTCCCTGTGAGCACCCTTCTGTCTAACTTCACCTGTGAACAATCTCCTGTCTAATTCCACCTGTGAACACCATCCTTTCTAATTTCCCCTGAGAACAGATTCCTCTCTAATACCCCCTCTGAACACTTTACTGTCTAATTGTCCCTGTGAACATCCTCCTGTCGAAATCCCTCTGTGAACACACTCCTGTCTAATTCCACCTGTGAAAACTCTCCTGTCGAATTCCCCTTGTGAACACCCTCCTGTCCAATTCCCCCTGTGAACAGTCTACTCTCTAATACCCACTCTGAACACTTTCCTGTCCAATTCCCCCTGTTAAAACCCTACTGTCTAATTCCCCTGGGAACACACTCCTGTCAAAATCCACCTGTAAACTTCCTCCTGTCTAATTCCCCCTCTGAACAACCTCTCGTCTAATTCCCCCTGTGAACAACCGCTTGTCTAATTCCCCCTGTGAACACCCTCCTGTCGAATACCCCATGTGAACACACTCCTGTCTAATTCCCCCTCTGAACAACCTCTCGTCTAATTCCCCCTGTGAACAACCGCTTGTCTAATTCCCCCTGTGAACACCCTCCTGTCTAATACCCCATGTGAACACACTCCTGTCTAATTCCCCCTCTGAACACCCTCCAGTCTAATACCACCTGCGAGCACCCTCAAGTATAATTCCCCCTGTGAACACCCACCAGTCTAATTCCACCTGTGACACCATCCTGTCAAATTCCCCCAGTGAAAACCCTCCGGTCTAATTCCCCCTGTGAACACCCACCAGTCTAATTCCACCTGTGACACCCTCCTGTCAAATTCCCCCAGTGAAAACCCTCCGGTCGAATTCCCCATGTGAACACACTCCTGTCTAATTCCCCCTGTGAACACCCTCCAGTCTAATTCTACCTGAGACAACCTCCTGTCAAATTCCCCCAGTGAAAACCCTCCTGTCAAATTCCCCCAGTGAAATCCCTCCGGTCTAATTCCACCTGTGAACACACTCCTGTCTAATTCCACCAGTGACACCCTCCTATTAAATTCCCCCAGTGAAAACCCTCCGGTCGAATTCCCCATGTGAACACACTCCTGTCTAATTCACCCTGTGAACACCTTCCAGTCTAATTCCACCTGAGACACCCTACTGTCTAATTCCCCTATGATTACCCTCCTGACTAATTCTGCCTGTGAACAGCTTCCTGTCCAATTCACCCTGTGAACATCCTCCTGTCTAATTCCCAAGAGAACAGCGTGCTCTGTAATTTCTCCTGTGAACATTCTCCTGTCTAATTCCCCCTGTGAATACAATCCTGTCTAATTCCCCTTGTGAACCTACTCCTGTCCAATCCCACCTGTGAAAACCCTCCTGTCGAATTCCCCTTGTGAACACCCTACTGTCTAATTCCCCTATGATCACCCTCCTGACTAATAATGCGTGTGAACAGCCTCCTGTCCAATTCACCCTGTGAACATCCTCCTGTCTAATTCCCCCTGTGATCACCCTTCTGTCTAATTCCACATGAGAACACCCTCCTGTCTATTTCCCGCTGTGATGAGACTCCAGCCTCAATCCCCCTGTGAACACCCTCCTGTCTAACTCCCCCTGTGAAAATCTCTGCTGTCTAATTCCCCCTGTGATCACCCTTCTGTCTAATTCAGCCTCTGAACACCCACCTGTCAAATTTCCCCTCTGAAAACCCACCAGTCCATTTCCACCTGTGAACAGCTCCCTGTCGAATTCGCCTGCAAACACCCTCCTGACTAATTCTACCTGTGAACACCCTCCTGTCTAATTCCCCCTGTGAACAGCTCCTGTCGAATGTCCCCTGTGAGCACCCTGCTGTCTAATTCCCCCTTTGAATACCGTCCTGCCTACTCTCCCCGGTGAACACCCTCCTGTTTAGTTATCCCTTTGAAAATCCTCTTCTCTAATTCCCCCAGTGAACACGCTCCTGTTTAATTCCCTCTGTGATCACCCTCCTGTCTAATTCCCCCTGTGAACACCCTCCTGTGCAATTCCTCCTGTGATCACGCTCCTGTCTAATTCCCCCAGTGAACAGCCTCCTGTCTAATTCCCCCAGTGAACAGCCTCCTGTCAAATTCCCACTGTGAACCTCCTCCTGTCTAATTGCCCCTTTGAACACCCTCCTGTCTAATTACCCCTGTGAGCACCATACTGCATAATTCCTCCTGTGAACACCCTCCTGTCTAATTCCCGCTGTGCTGACCATCCTGTCTGATTCCACCTGTGAACACCCTGCTGTGTAATTCCCCCTGTGAACACGCTCCCGTCTATTTCCCCCAGTGATCACCCTCTGTCTATTTCCCCCTGTGATCATCCTCCTGTCTAATTCGCCCTGTGAACACCCCCCTGTCTAATTCCCCCTCTGAACACCCTCCTGTCTTATTCCCGCTGTGATGACCCTCCTGTCTGATTCCCCCTGTGAACAACCACCTGTCTAATTCCCCAATTGACCACCATCCTTTTTAATTCCCCGTGTGATCACCCTCCTGTCTCATTCCCCCTGTGAACACCCTCCAGTTTAATTCCCCCTGTGAACCTCCTCCTGTCTAATTCCTGCCTCTGATAACTCTACTGACTAATACCCGCTCTGAGCACCCCCTGTCAAATTCCCTCTGTGATGACCCTCCTTTCCAATTCCCTCTGTGAACACCCTCCTGTCTAATTCCCCCAATAAACACCCTCCTGTCTAAATCCCCCCGTGATGTCCCTTCTGTCTAATTTGCCCTGTGAACACCCTCCTGTCTAATTCCACCTGTGAACACCCTCCTGTCTAATTCCACCTGTGAACACCCTCCTGTCTAATCCCACTTGTGAACCCCCTCCTGTCTAATTCCACTTGTGAACACCCTCCTGCCTAATTCCCGCTGTGAACACCCTCCTGTCTAATTCCACCTGTGAACACGCTCCTGTCGAATTCCACCTGTGAACACCCTCCTGTCTAATTCCCCCAGTGAACACCCTCCTGTCTAATTCCACCTGTGAACACCCTCCTGTCTAATTCCCCCAGTGAACACCCTCCTGTCTAATTCCCCCAGCGAATACCCTCCTGTCTAATTCCCCCAGTGAACACCCTCCTGTCTAATTCCACCTGTGAACACCCTCCTGACTAATTCCCCCCGTGATGACCCTCCTGTCTAATTCGACCTGTGAACACCCTCCTGTCTAATTCCCCCAGTGACACACTCCTGTCTAATTCCACCTATGAACACCCTCCTGTCCAATTCCACCTGTGAACACCCTCCTGTCTAATGCGACCTGTGAAAACCCTCCTGTCTAATTATCCCTTTGAATATCCTCTTCTCTAATTCCCTCAGTGAACACGCTCCTGTTTAATTCCCTCTGTGATCACCCTCCTGTTCAATTCCCCCTGTGAATATCTCTGCTGCATAATTCCCCCTGTGATCACCCTCCTGTCTAATTCCACCTGCGAACAGCCTCCAGTCTAATTCCCCCTCTGCTCATCTCCAGTCCAATTCCCCCTGTGAACGCCATCCTGTCTAATTTCACCTGTGAACACCCTCTGTCTAATTCCCCTATGATCACCCTCCTGACTAATTCTGCGTGTGAACAGCCTCCTGTCCAATTCACCCTGTGAACATCCTCCTGTCTAATTCCCCCTGTGATCACCCTTCTGTCTAATTCCACATGAGAACACCCTCCTGTCTATTTCCCGCTGTGATGAGACTCCAGCCTCAATCCCCCTGTGAACACCCTCCTGTCTAACTCCCCCTGTGAAAATCTCTGCTGTCTAATTCCCCCTGTGATCACCCTTCTGTCTAATTCAGCCTCTGAACACCCACCTGTCAAATTTCCCCTCTGAAAACCCACCAGTCCATTTCCACCTGTGAACAGCTCCCTGTCGAATTCGCCTGCAAACACCCCCCTGACTAATTCCCCCTGTAAACACCCTCCTGTCTAATTCTCCTGTAAACACCCTCCTGACTAATTCTACCTGTGAACACCCTCCTGTCTAATTCTCCTGCAAACACCCTCCTGACTAATTCTACCTGTGAACACCCTCCTGTCCAATTCCCCCTGTGAACACCCTCTGTCTAATACCCCGTGTGAACAGCTCCTGTCGAATGTCCCCTGTGAGCACCCTGCTGTCTAATTCCCCCTTTGAACACCGTCCTGCCTACTCTCCCCGGTGAACACCCTCCTGTTTAGTTATCCCTTTGAAAATCCTCTTCTCTAATTCCCCCAGTGGACACGCTCCTGTTTAATTCCCTCTGTGATCACCCTCCTGTCTAATTCCCCCTGTGAACACCCTCCTGTGCAATTCCTCCTGTGATCACGCTCCTGTCTAATTCCCCCAGTGAACAGCCTCCTGTCTAATTCCCCCAGTGAACAGCCTCCCGTCAAATTCCCACTGTGAACCTCCTCCTGTCTAATTGCCCCTTTGAACACCCTCCTGTCTAATTCCCGCTGTGCTGACCATCCTGTCTGATTCCACCTGTGAACACCCTGCTGTGTAATTGCCCCTGTGAACACGCTCCTGTCTATTTCCCCCAGTGATCACCCTCTGTCTATTTCCCCCTGTGATCATCCTCCTGTCTAATTCGCCCTGTGAACACCCCCCCTGTCTAATTCCCCCTCTGAACACCCTCCTGTCTTATTCCCGCTGTGATGACCCTCCTGTCTGATTCCCCCTGTGAACAACCACCTGTCTAATTCCCCAATTGACAACCATACTTTTTAATTCCCAGTGTGATCACCCTCCTGTCTCATTCCCACTGTGAACACCCTCCAGTTTAATTCCCCCTGTGAACCTCCTCCTGTCTAATTCCTGCCTCTGAGAACTCTCCTGACTAATAGCAGCTCTGAGCACCCCCTGTCAAATTCCCTCTGTGATGACCCTCCTTGCCAATTCCCTCTGTGAACACCCTCCTGTCTAATTCCCCCAATAAACACCCTCCTGTCTAAATCCCCCCGTGATGTCCCTTCTGTCTAATTTACCCTGTGAACACCCTCCTGTCTAATTCCAACTGTGAACACCCTCCTGTCTAATTCCACCTGTGAACACCCTCCTGTCGAATCCCACTTGTGAACACCCTCCTGTCTAATTCCACTTGTGAACACCCTCCTGTCTAATTCCCCCTGTGAACACCATCCTGTCTAATTCCACCTGTGAACACGCTCCTGTCGAATTCCACCTGTGAACACCCTCCTGTCTAATTCCCCCAGTGAACACCCTCCTGTCTAATTCCCCCAGCGAACACCCTCCTGTCTAATTCCCCCAGTGAACACCCTCCTGTCTAATTCCACCTGTGAACACCCTCCTGACTAATTCCCCCCGTGATGACCCTCCTGTCTAATTCGACCTGTGAACACCCTCCTGTCTAATTCCACCTGTGAACACCCTCCTGTCCAATTCCACCTGTGAACACCCTCCTGTCTAATGCGACCTGTGAAAACCCTCCTGTCTAATTATCCCTTTGAATATCCTCTTCTCTAATTCCCCCAGTGAACACGCTCCTGTTTAATTCCCTCTGTGATCACCCTCCTGTCCAATTCCCCCTGTGAATATCTCTGCTGCATAATTCCCCCTGTGATCACCCTCCTGTCTAATTCCACCTGCGAACAGCCTCCAGTCTAATTCCCCCTGTGAACGCCATCCTGTCTAATTTCCCCTGTGAACACCCTCTGTCTAATTCCCCTATGATCACCCTCCTGACTAATTCTGCGTGTGAACAGCCTCCTGTCCAATTCACCCTGTGAACATCCTCCTGTCTAATTCCCCCTGTGATCACCCTTCTGTCTAATTCCACATGAGAACACCCTCCTGTCTATTTCCCGCTGTGATGAGACTCCAGCCTCAATCCCCCTGTGAACACCCTCCTGTCTAACTCCCCCTGTGAAAATCTCTGCTGTCTAATTCCCCCTGTGATCACCCTTCTGTCTAATTCAGCCTCTGAACACCCACCTGTCAAATTTCCCCTCTGAAAACCCACCAGTCCATTTCCACCTGTGAACAGCTCCCTGTCGAATTCGCCTGCAAACACCCTCCTGACTAATTCCCCCTGTAAACACCCTCCTGTCTAATTCTCCTGCAAACACCCTCCTGACTAATTCTACCTGTGAACACCCTCCTGTCTAATATCCCCTGTGAACACCCTCCTGTCTAATACCCCGTGTGAACAGCTCCTGTCGAATGTCCCCTGTGAGCACCCTGCTGTCTAATTCCCCCTTTGAACACCGTCCTGCCTACTCTCCCCGGTGAACACCCTCCTGTTTAGTTATCCCTTTGAAAATCCTCTTCTCTAATTCCCCCAGTGGACACGCTCCTGTTTAATTCCCTCTGTGATCACCCTCCTGTCTAATTCCCCCTGTGAACACCCTCCTGTGCAATTGCTCCTGTGATCACGCTCCTGTCTAATTCCCCCAGTGAACAGCCTCCTGTCTAATTCCCCCAGTGAACAGCCTCCTGTCAAATTCCCACTGTGAACCTCCTCCTGTCTAATTGCCCCTTTGAACACCCTCCTGTCTAATTCCCGCTGTGCTGACCTTCCTGTCTGATTCCACTTGTGAACACCCTGCTGTGTAATTCCCCCTGTGAACACGCTCCTGTCTATTTCCGCCAGTGATCACCCTCTGTCTATTTCCCCCTGTGATCATCCTCCTGTCTAATTCGCCCTGTGAACACCCCCCCTGTCTAATTCCCCCTCTGAACACCCTCCTGTCGAATTCTTGCTGTGATGACCCTCCTGTCTGATTCCTCCTGTGAACAACCTCCTATCTAATTCCCCAATTGACCACCATCCTTTTTAATTCCCCGTGTGATCACCCTCCTGTCTCATTCCCCCTGTGAACACCCTCCAGTTTAATTCCCCCTGTGAACCTCCTCCTGTCTAATTCCTGCCTCTGATAACTCTCCTGACTAATACCCGCACTGAGCACCCCCTGTCAAATTCCCTCTGCGATGACCCTCCTTTCCAATTCCCTCTGTGAACCCCTGTCTAATTCCCCCAATAAACACCCTCCTGTCTAAATCCCCCGTGATGTCCCTTCTGTCTAATTTGCCCTGTGAACACCCTCCTGTCTAATTCCACCTGTGTACACCCTCCTGTCTAATTCGACCTGTGAACACCCTCCTGTCTAATTCCACTTGTGAACACCCTCCTGTCTAATTCCCCTTGTGAACACCCTCCTGTCTAATTCCACCTGTGAATACCCTCCTGTCGAATTCCACCTGTGAACACCCTCCTGTCTAATTCCCCCAGCGAACACCCTCCTGTCTAATTCCCCCAGTGAACACCCTCCTGTCTAATTCCACCTGTGTACACCCTCCTGTCTAATTCGACCTGTGAACACCCTCCTGTCTAATTCCACTTGTGAACACCCTCCTGTCTAATTCCCCTTGTGAACACCCTCCTGTCTAATTCCACCTGTGAATACCCTCCTGTCGAATTCCACCTGTGAGCACCCTCCTGTCGAATTCCCCCAGCGAACACCCTCCTGTCTAATTCCCCCAGTGAACACCCTCCTGTCTAATTCCACCTGTGAACACACTCCTTACTAATTCCCCCCGTGATGACCCTCCTGTCTAATTCGACCTCTGATCACACTCCTGTCTAATTCCACCTATGAACACCCTCCTGTCCAATTCCACCTGTGAACACCCTCCTGTCTAATGCGACCTGTGAACACCCTCCTGTCTAATTCGACTGTGAACACCCTCCTGTCTAATTATCCCTTTGAATATCCTCTTCTCTAATTCCCCCAGTGACACGCTCCTGTTTAATTCCCTCTGTGATCACCCTCCTGTCCAATTCCCCCTGTGCTGACCATCCTGTCTGATTCCACCTGTGAACACCCTGCTGTGTAATTCCCCCTGTGAACACGCTCCTGTCTATTTCCCCCAGTGATCAACCTCTGTCTATTTCCCCCAGTGATCAACCTCTGTCTATTTCCCCCAGTGATCAACCTCTGTCTATTTCCCCCTGTGATCATCCTCCTGTCTAATTCGCCCTCTGAGCACCCTCCTGTCTAATTCCCGCTGTGATGACCCTCCTGCCTGATTCCCCCTGTGAACACCCTCATGTCTAATTCCACTTGTGAACACCCTCCTGCCTAATTCCACTTGTGAACACCCTCCTGTCTAATTCCACCTGTGAATACCCTCCTGTCGAATTCCACCTGTGAACACCCTCCTGTCTAATTCCCCCAGTGAACACGCTCCTGTCTAATTCCCCCAGCGAACACCCTCCTGTCTAATTCCCCCAGTGGACACCCTCCTGTCTAATTCCCCCAGCAAACACACTCCTGTCTAATTCCCCCAGTGAACACCCTCCTGTCTAATTCCCCCAGTGAACACCCTCCTGTCTAATTCCACCTGTGAACACCCTCCTGACTAATTCCCCCCGTGATGACCCTCCTGTCTAATTCGACCTATGAACACCCTCCTGTCCAATTCCACCTGTGAACACCCTCCTGTCTAATGCGACCTGTGAACACCCTCCTGTCTAATTCGACTGTGAACACCCTCCTGTCTAATTATCCCTTTGAATATCCTCTTCTGTAATTCCCCCAGTGACACGCTCCTGTTTAATTCCCTCTGTGATCACCCTCCTGTCCAATTCCCCCTGTGAAGATCTCTGCTGCAGAATTCCCCCTGTGATCACCCTCCTGTCGAATTCCACCTGTGAACACCCTCCTGACTAATTCCCCCCGTGATTACCCTCCTGTCTAATTCGACCTGTGAACACCCTCCTGTCCAATTCCACCCGTGAACACACTCCTGTCAAATTCCACCTGTGAACACCCTCCTGTCAAATTCCCTCTGTGATCACCCTCCTGTCTAATTCCCCCTGTGAACACCCTCCTGTCCAATTCCCCCTGTGATCACCCTCCTGTCTAATTCCCCCAGTGAACCTCCTCCTGTCTAATTCCCCCTTTGAACACCCTCCTGTCTAATTCCCCCTGTGAACACCCTCCTGTCTAATTCCCGCTGTGCTGACCATCCTGTCTGATTCCCACTGTGAACACCCTGCTGTGTATTTCCCCCTGTGAACACGCTCCTGTCTATTTCCAACAGTGATCACCCTCTGTCTATTTCCCCCTGTGATCATCCTCCTGTCTAATTCGCCCTGTGAACACCCCCCCTGTCTAATTCCCCCTCTGAACACCCTCCTGTCTAATTCCCGCTGTGATGACCCTCCTGTCTAATTCCCTCTGTGAACACCATCCTGTCTAATTCCCCCTGTGAACACCCTCCTGTCTCATTCCCTATGTGAACATCCTCCATTCTACTTTTACCTGTAAACAACTTCTGTCTAATTCCCACTGTATACACCCTCCTGTATAATTCCCCCCGTGAAAAGACTAGTGTCTAATTCCCCTGTGATCACCCTCTTGTCTAATTCCCCATGTGATCACTCTCCCGTCTACTTCCCCCTGTGAACCCCCTCCTGTCTAATTCCCCTGTGATCACCCTCATGTCTACTTCCCCCGTGAACACCATCCTGCCTAATTCCCCTGTGAACACTTTCCCTTCTAATTCCCCTGTGATCACCCTCTTGTCTACTTCCCCCTGTGAACACCATCCTGTCTAATTCCCCCTGTGAACACCATCCTGTCTAATTCCACCTGTGAACACCCTCCTGTGTAATTCACCAGGTGAAAAGAGTCCTGCCTAATTCCCCCTCTTAACACCCTCCTGTCTAATTCCCCCTGTGAACACCCTCCTGTCCCAATCCCCCTGTGAACACCCTCCTGTCTAATTTCCCCTGTGAACACCCTCCTGTCCCAATCCCCCTGTGAACACCCTCCTGTCCCAATCCTCCTGTGAACACCCTCTTGTCTAATTTCCCCTGTGTGCACCCTCCTGTCCAATTCGCCCTGTGCACAACCTGCTGTCTCATTCCCTCTGTGAACACCCTCCTGTCTAATTCCCTCTGTGAACACCATCCTGTCTAATCCCCCCTGTGAACACCCTCCTGTCTAATTCGCTCTGTGAACACCATCCTGTCTAATTCCCCCTCTGAACACCCTCCTGTCTAATTCCCTCTGTGAACACCATCCTGTCTAATTCCCCCTGTGAACACCCTCCTGTCTCATCCCCTATGTGAACATCCTCCATTCTACTTTTCCCTGTAAACAACTTCTGTCTAATTCCCACTGTATACACCCTCCTGTATAATTCCCCCCGTGAAAAGACTAGTGTCTAATTCCCCTGTGATCACCCTCTTGTCTAATTCCCCATGTGATCACTCTCCCGTCTAATTTCCCCTGTGAACAACCTCCTGTCTAATTCCCTCTGTGAACACCCTCCTGTCTAATTCCCTCTGTGAACACCATCCTGTCTAATTCCCAGTGTGAACACCCTCCTGTCTCATTGCCTCTGTGAACAGCATCCTGTCTAATTCCCCCTGTGAACACCCTCCAGTCTAATTCCCCCTGTGAACACCCTCCTGTTTAATTCCCTCTGTGAGCACCCTCCTGTCTAATCCCCCTTGTGAACACCCTCCTGTCTAATTCGACCTGTGAACAACTTCTGTCTAATTCCCCCTGTGATCACCCTCATGTCTACTTCCCCCTGTGAGCACCCTCTGTCTAATTCCCCCAGCAAACACCCTCCTGTTTAATTCCCACTGTAATCACCGTCCTGTCTCATTACCCCTGTGATCACTATTCTGTGTATTTTCCCCTGTGAACATGCTCCGGTCTAATTCCCCCTGTGAGCACCCTCCTGTCCAATTCCCCCTGTGAACACAATCCTGTCCAATTCCCCCTGTGAACACAATCCTGTCAAATTCTCCCTGTGAACACCCTACTGTCTAATTCCCCCTGTGAGCACCCTCCTGTCTAATTCCCCCTGTGAGCACCATCCTGTCTAATTCCCCCTGTGAACACGCTCCTGTTCAATTCCCCCTGTGAGCACCCTCCTGTCCAATTCCCCCAGTGAACACCCTTCTGTCTAATTCTCCCTGTGAACACAATCCAGTCTAATTCCCCCTGTGAACACAATCCTGTCTAATTCCCCCTGAGAACACACTCCTGCATAATTCCCCAAGTGAGCACCCTCCTGTCTAATTCCCCCTGTGAGCACCCTCCTGTCTAATTCACCTTGTGAACACCCTCCTGTCTAATTCCCCCTGTGAGCACCATCCTGTCTAATTCCCCCTGTGAACACGCTCCTGTCTAATTCCCACTGTGAGCACCCTCCTGTCTAATTCCCCCTGTGAACACCGTCCTTTTCAATTCCCCCTGTGAGCCCCCTCCTGGCTAATTCCCCCTGTGAACACCCTCCTGTCTAATTCCCCCTGTGAGCACCCTCCTGTCTAATTCCCCCTGTGAACACCCTCCTGTCTAATTCCCCCTGGGAAAAACCCTCCTGTCTAATACCCCCTGTGAGCTCCCTCCTGTCTAATTCCCCCTGTGATCATCCTCCTGTCCAATTCCCCAAAGTGAACACCCTCCTGTCCAATTCCCCCTGTGAACACCCTCCTGTCTAATTCCCCCTGTGAACACCCTCCTGTCTAATTCCCCCTGTGAGCACCCTCCTGTCTAATTCCCCCTGTGATCACCTTCCTGTCCAATTCCCCAAAGTGAACAACCTCCTGTCTAATTCTCCCTGTGAACACCATCCTGTCTAATTTCCCCTGTGAACACAATCCTGTCTAATTCCCCCTGTGAACACCCTCCTGTCTAATTCCCACTGTGAACACCCTCCTGTCTAATTCACCCTGTGAGCACCCTCCTGGCTAATTCTCCCTGTGAACACCCTCCTGTCTAATTCCCCCTGTGAACACCCTCCTGTCTAATTCCCCCTGTGTAAATGCTCCTGTCAAGTTGCCTCGTGAACATTCTCCTGTCTAATTCCCCTTGTGAACACCCACCAGTCTAATTCCCCCTGGGAACACCCTCCAGTCTAATTCCCCCTCGGAACACCCTCCAATCTAATTCCCACTGTGAAAATCCTCCTGTCTAATACCCCCTGTGAACACCCTCCTGCTTAATTCCCCACTGTGAAACCCCTCCTGTCTAATTCCACCTGTGAACACCCTCCTGCATAATTCCCCACTGTGATCACCCGCCTGTCTAATTCCCCCTGTGAACACCCTCCTGTCTAATTCCCCCTGTGAACACCCTCCTGTCTAATTCCCCCTGTGATCACCCTCCTGTCTAATTCCCCCTGTGAACACCCTCCTGTCCAGTTCCCCCTTTGAACACCCTCCTGTCTAATTCCCCCTGTGATGACCCTCCTGTCTAATTCCTCACTGTGAACAAAGTCCTGTCTAATTCCCCCTGTGAATACCCTCCTGCCTAATTCCCCCTGTGAACACCCTCCTGCCTAATTCCCCCTGTGAACACCCTCTTGTCTAATTCCCCCTGTGAACACCCTCCTGTCTAATTCCCCATGTGAACACCCTCCTGTCTAATTCCCTCTGTGAACACCATCCTGTCTAATTCCCCCTGTGACCACCTTCCTGTCTAATTCCCCCTGTGAGCACCCTCCTGTCTAATTCACCTTGTGAACACCCTCCTGTCTAATTCCCCCTGTGAGCACCATCCTGTCTAATTCCCCCTGTGAACACGCTCCTGTCTAATTCCCACTGTGAGCACCCTCCTGTCTAATTCCCACTGTGAACACCGTCCTTTTCAATTCCCCCTGTGAGCACCCTCCTGGCTAATTCCCCCTGTGAACAGCCTCCTGTCTAATTCCCCCTGTGAACAGCCTCCTGTCTAATTCCCCCTGTGAGCACCCTCCTGTCTAATTCCCCCTGTGAACACCCTCCTGTCTAATTCCCCCTGGGAAAAACCCTCCTGTCTAATTCCCCCTGTGAGCACCCTCCTGGCTAATTCCCCCTGTGAACACCCTCCTGTCTAATTCCCCCTGTGAACACCCTCCCGTCTAATTCCCCCTGTGAACATCCTCCTGTCTAATACCCCCTGTGAGCACCCTCCTGTCTAATTCCCCCTGTGATCATCCACCTGTCCAATTCCCCAAAGTGAACACCCTCCTGTCCAATTCCCCCTGTGAACACCCTCCTGTCTAATTCCCCCTGTGAACACCCTCCTGTCTAATTATCCTGTGAGCACCCTCCTGTCTAATTCCCCCTGTGATCACCTTCCTGTCCAATTCCCCAAAGTGAACAACCTCCTGTCTAATTCCCCCTGTGAGCACCCTCCTGTCTAATTCCCCCTGTGAACACCCTCCTGTCTAATTCCCCCTGGGAAAAACCCTCCTGTCTAATTCCCCCTGTGAGCACCCTCCTGGCTAATTCCCCCTGTGAACACCCTCCTGTCTAATTCCCCCTGTGAACACCCTCCCGTCTAATTCCCCCTGTGAACATCCTCCTGTCTAATACCCCCTGTGAGCACCCTCCTGTCTAATTCCCCCTGTGATCATCCACCTGTCCAATTCCCCAAAGTGAACACCCTCCTGTCCAATTCCCCCTGTGAACACCCTCCTGTCTAATTCCCCCTGTGAACACCTTCCTGTCTAATTCCCCTGTGAGCACCCTCCTGTCTAATTCCCCCTGTGATCACCTTCCTGTCCAATTCCCCAAAGTGAACAACCTCCTGTCTAATTCGCCCTGTGAACACAATCCTGTCTAATTTCCCCTGTGAACACAATCCTGTCTAATTCCCCCTGTGAACACCCTCCTGTCTAATTCCCACTGTGAACACCCTCCTGTCTAATTCACCCTGTGAGCACCCTCCTGGCTAATTCACCCTGTGAACACCCTCCTGTCTAATTCCCCCTGTGAACACCCTCCTGTCTAATTCCCCCTGTGTAAATGCTCCTGTCAAGTTGCCTCGTGAACATTCTCCTGTCTAATTCCCCTTGTGAACACCCACCAGTCTATTTCCCCCTGGGAACACCCTCCAGTCTAATTCCCCCTGGGAACACCCTCCAATCTAATTCCCACTGTGAAAACCCTCCTGTCTAATTCCCCCTGTGAACATCCTCCTGCTTAATTCCCCACTGTGAAAACCCTCCTGTCTAATTCCCCCTGTGAACACCCTCCTGCCTAATTCCCCACTGTGATCACCCGCCTGTCTAATTCCCGCTGTGAACACCCTCCTGTCTAATTCCCCCTGTGAACACCCTCCTGTCTAATTCCCCCTGTGATCACCCCCCTGTCTAATTCCCCCTGTGAACACCCTCCTGTCCAGTTCCCCCTTTGAACACCCTCCTGTCTAATTCCCCCTGTGATGACCCTCCTGTCTAATTCCTCACTGTGAACAAAGTCCTGTCTAATTCCCCCTGTGAATACCCTCCTGCCTAATTCCCCCTGTGAACACCCTCCTGCCTAATTCCCCCTGTGAACACCCTCTTGTCTAATTCCCCCTGTGAACACCCTCCTGTCTAATTCCCCATGTGAGCACCTTCCTGTCTAATTCCCTCTGTGAACACCATCCTGTCTAATTCCCCCTGTGACCACCTTCCTGTCCAATTCCCCCTGTGAACACCCTCCAGTCTAATTCCCCCTTGAAACATCCTCCTGCCTAATTCCCCTGTAAACATCCTCCTGTCTAATTCCATTGTGCGCAGCCTCCTCCGGAATTCCCCCTGTGAAATCGCTGCTGTCCGTTTTCCCTTGTGAACTCACTGGCGTCTAATTCCCCCTGTGAACACCCTCTTGTCTAATTCCCCCTGTGAACACACTCCTGTCTAATTCCCCCTGTGAAAACCCTCCTGCCTAATTCCCCCTGTGAACACCCTCCTGTTTAATTCCCCCTGTGAATACCCACCTGTCTAATGCCACCTGTGAATACCCTCCTGTCTCATTCCCCCTGTGAATACCCTCCTGCCTGCTGCCCCCTGTGAACACCCTCCTGCCTAATTCCGCCTGTGAATACCCTCCTGCCTAAATCACCCCTCTGAAAACCCTCCTGTTTAATTCCCCATATGAAAACCCTCCTGTCTAATGCCACCTGTGAATACCCTCCTGTCTAATGCCCCCTGTGAATTCCCTCTTGTTTAATTCCCCCTGTGAACACCCTCTTGTTTAAATCCCCCTGTGAACACCCTCTTGTTTAAATCCCCCTGTGAACACCCTCTTGTTTAATCCCCCTGTGAACACCCTCTTGTTTAAATCCCCCTGTGAACACCCTCTTGTTTAATTCCCCCTGTGAACACCCTCTTGTTCAATTCCCCCACTGAAAACCATCCTGCCTAATTCCCCCCCCCCCCCCTGTGAACACCCTCCGGTCTAATACCCCTTGTGAACACCCTCCTGTCCAATTCCCCCCTGAGAACAACCTCCTGTCTAATTCACCCTGTGAACACCCTCCTGCCTAATTCCCACCTTTGAACACCCTCCTGCCTAATTCCCCCTGTGAACACCCTCTTGTTTAAATCCCCCTGTGAACACCCTCTTGTTTAATTCCCCCACTGAACACCATCCTGCCTAATTCCCCCCCTGTGAACACCCTCCGGTCTAATACCCCCTGTGAACACCCTCCTGTCCAATTCCCCCCTGAGAACAACCTCCTGTCTAATTCACCCTGTGAACACCCTCCTGCCTATTTCCCACCTTTGAACACCCTCCTGCCTAATTCCCACTGTGAACAGCCTCCTGTCTAATTCCACCTGTAAACATCCTCCTGTCGAATTCCCCCTGTGAACACCCTCCTGTCTAATTCCCCCTGTGAGCACCCTCCTGGCTAAATCCCCTGTGAGCACCCTCTGGACGAATTCCCCCTGTGAGCACACTCTGGTCTAATTCCCACTGTGAACACCCTCTTGTTTAATTCCCTCTGTGAACATCCTCCTGCCTAATTCCCCCTGTGAACAGCCTCTTTTCTAATTCCCCCCTGTGAACACCCTCCTGCCTAATTCCCCCCTGTGAACACCCTCTGGTCTAATTCCCCTGTGAACACACTCCGGTCTAATTCCCCATGTGAACACCCTCCTGTCTAATTCCCCACTGTGAACACCCTCCTGTCTAATTCCCCATGTGAACACCCTCCTGCCTAATTCCTCCTGTGAACACCCTCCTGCCTAATTCCCCCCTGTGAACACCCTCCTGCCTAATTCCCCCCTGTGAACACACTCCTGTCTAATTCCCCCTGTGAAAACCCTCCTGCCTAATTCCCCCTGTGAACACCCTCCTGTTTAATTCCCCTGTTGACACCCTCCTGTCTAATTCCCCCTGTGAATACCCACCTGTCTAATGCCACCTGTGAATACCCTCCTGTCTCATTCCCCCTGTGAATACCGTCCTGCCTGCTGCCCCCTGTGAACACCCTCCTGCCTAATTCCGCCTGTGAATACCCTCCTGCCTAAATCACCCCTCTGAAAACCCTCCTGTTTAATTCCCCCTATGAACACCCTCCTGTCAAATGCCACCTGTGAATACCCTCCTGTCTAATGCCACCTGTGAATTCCCTCTTGTCTAATTCCCCCTGTGAATACCCTCCTGCCTGCTGCCCCCTGTGAACACCCTCTTGTTTAATTCCCCCTGTGAACACCCTCTTGTTTAATTCCCCCTGTGAACACCCTCTTGTTTAATTCCCCCACTGAAAACCATCCTGCCTAATTCCCCCCCTGTGAACACCCTCCGGTCTAATACCCCCTGTGAACACCCTCCTGTCCAATTCCCCCCTGAGAACAACCTCCTGTCTAATTCACCCTGTGAACACCCTCCTGCCTAATTCCCACCTTTGAACACCCTCCTGCCTAATTCCCACTGTGAACAGCCTCCTGTCTAATTCCACCTGTAAACATCCTCCTGTCGAATTCCCCCTGTGAACACCCTCCTGTCTAATTCCCCCTGTGATCACCCTCATGTCTAATTCCTCCCTGGAAACACGCTCCTGTCTAATGCACCCTGTGAATACCCTCCTGTCTAATTCCCCCTGTGAACTCCCTCCTGCCTAAAACCACTGTGAACACCCTCCTGCCTAATTCCACCTGTGAACACCCACCTGTCTAATTCCCCACTGTTAACACCCTCCTGTCTAATTCCCCCCTGTGAACACCCTCCTGCCTAATTTCCCCCTGTGATCACCCTCCTGTCTAATTCCCCCTGTGAACACCCTCCTGTCTAATTCCCCCTGTGATCACCCTCCTGTCTAATTCCCCCTGTGAACACCCTCCTGTCTAATTCCCCCTGTGATCACCCTCTTGTTTAATTCCCCCTGTGAACACCCTCTTGTTTAATTCCCCATCTGAACACCATCCTGTCTAATTCCCCCTGTGAACACCCTCCTGTCTAATTCCCCCTGTGGTCACCCTCCTGTCTAATTCCCCCTGTGAATACCCTCTTGTTTAATTCCCCCTGTGAACACCCTCTTGTTTAATTCCCCCTCTGAACATCATCCTGCCTAATTCCCCCCTGTGAACACCCTCCGGTCTAATTCCCCACTGTTAACACCCTCCTGTCTAATTCCCCCTGTGATCACCCTCCTGTCTAATTCCCCCTGTGAACACCCTCCTGTTTAATTCCCCCTGTGATCACCCTCCTGTCTAATTCCCCCTGTGAACATCCTCCTGTCTAATTCCCCCTGTGATCACCCTCCTGTCTAATTCCCCCTGTGAACACCCTCTTGTTTAATTCCCCCTGTGAACAACCTCTTGTATAATTCCCCCTCTGAACACCATCCTGCCTAATTCCCCCCTGTGAACACCCTCCGGTCTAATTCCCCCTGTGAACACCCTCCTGTCCACTTCCCCCCTGAGAACACCCTCCTGTCTAATTCCCCCTGTGAACACCTTCCTGCCTAATTCCCCCCTGTGAACACCTTCCTGTCTAATACCCCTTGTGAACACACTCCTGTCTAATTCCCACTGTGAACATCCTCCTGCCTAATTCCCCCTGTGAACAACCTCCAGTCTAATTCCCCCTGTGAACACCCTCCAGTCTAATTCCCCCTGTGAACACCCTCCTCTCTAATTCCACCTGTGAACACCCTCCTGTCTAATTCCCCCTGTGATCACCCTCCTGTCTAATTCCTCCCTGTGAACACCCTCCTGTCTAATGCCCCCTGTGAACACCCTCCTGTCCAATTCCCCCCTGAGAACAACCTCCTGTCTAATTCCCCCGGTGAACACCCTCCTGCCTAATTCCCCCCTTTGAACACACTCCTGCCCAATTCCCCCTGTGCATACCCTCCTGTCTAATTCCACCTGTGAACACCCTTCTGCCTAATTCCCCCCTTTGAACACCCTCCTGCCGAATTCCCACTGTGAACAGCCTCCTGTCTAATTCCACCTGTAAACATCCTCCTGTCGAATTCCCCCTCTGAACACCCTCCTGTCTAATTCCTCCCTGTGAACACCCTCCTGTCTAATGCCCCCTGTGAATACCGTCCTGTCTAATTCCCCCTGTGAACACCCTCCTGCCTTAAACCACTGTGAACACCCTCCTGCCTAATTCCCACTGTGAACACCCTCCTGCCTAATTCCACCTGTAAACACCCACCTGTCTAATTCCCCACTGTTAACACCCTCCAGTCTAATTCCCCCCTGTGAACACCCTCGTGTTTAATTCCCCCTGTGATCACCCTCCTGTCTAATTCCCCCTGTGAACACCCTCCTGTCTAATTCCCCCTGTGATCACCCACCTGTCTAATTCCCCCTGTGAGCACCCTCTTGTTTAATTCCCCCTCTGAACACCATCCTGTCTAATTCCCACCTGTTAACACCATCCTGTCTAATTCCCCCCTGAGAACACCCTCCTGTCCAATTCCCCCTTTGAACACCCGCCTGCCTATTTCCCCCCTTTGAACACCCACCTGCCTAATACCCCCTGTGAAAACCTTCCTGCCTAATTCCCCCATGTGAACACCTTCCTGTCTAATACCCCCCTGTGAACATCCTCCTGTCTAATACCCCCCTGTGAACACCCTCCTGTCTAATTCCCACTGTGAACATCCTCCTGCCTAATTCCCCCTGTGAACACCCTCCAGTCTAATTCCCCCTGTGAACACCCTCCAGTCTAATTCCCCCTGTGAACACCCTCCTCTCTAATTCCACCTGTGAACACCATCCTGTCTAATTCCCCCTGTAAACATCCTCCTGTCGAATTCCCCCACTGAACACCCTCCTGTCTAATTCCCACTGTGATCACCCTCCTGTCTAATTCCTCCCTGTGAACACCCTCCTGTCTAATGCCCCCTATGAACACCCTCCTGTCTAATTCCCCCTGTGAACACCCTCCTGCCTAATTGCCCCTGTGAACACCCTCCTGCCGAATTCCCCCTGTGAACACCCTCCTGTCTAATTCCCCCCTGTTTACACCCTCCTGTCAAATTCCCCCCTGTGAACACCCTCCTGTGTAATTCCCCCTGTGAACACCCTCCTGTGTAATTCCCCCTGTCAACACCCTCCTGCCTAATTTCCCCCTGTGAACACCCTCCTGCCTAATTTGCCCTGTGAAAACCCTCCTGCCTAATTCCCCCTGTGAACACCCACCTGTCTAATTCCACCTGTGAACACCATCCTGCCCAATTCCCCCTGTGAGCATCCTCATGTCTAATTCCCCCTGTGATCACCCTCCTGTCTTATTCCCCCCTGTGAATACCCTCCTGTCTAAATCCCCCTCTGAACACCATCCTGCCTAATTCCCCCTGTGAGCACACTCCTGTCTAATTCCCCCTGTGATCACCCTCCTGTCTTATTCCCCCCTGTGAACACCCTCCTGTCTAATTCCCCCCTGTGAATACCCTCCTGTCTAATTCCCCCTGTGAACACCCTCCTGTCAAATTCCCCCTGTGATCACCCTCCTGTCTAATTCCCCCTGTGAACACCCTCCTGTCTAATTCCCCCTGTGATCATCCTCCTGTCTAAATCCCCCTCTGAACACCATCCTGCCTAATTCCCCACTATGAACACCCTGCGGTCTAATTCCCCCTGTGAACACCCTCCTGTCTAATACCCCCCTGAGAACACCACCCTGTCTAATTCCCCCTGTGAACACCCGCCTGCCTATTCCCCTCCTTTGAACACCCACCTGCCTAATACCCCCTGTGAACACCCTCCTGCCTAATTCCCCCCTGTGAACACCTTCCTGTCTAATACCCCACTGTGAACATCCTCCTGTCTAATACCCCCCTGTGAACACCCTCCTGTCGAATTCCCACTGTGAACATCCTCCTGCCTAATTCCCCCTGTGAACACCCTCCAGTCTAATTCCCCCTGTGAACACCCTCCAGTCTAATTCCCCCTGTGAACACCCTCCTCTCTAATTCCACCTGTGAACACCATCCTGTCTAATTCCCCCTGTAAACATCCTCCTGTCGAATTCCCCAACTGAACACCCTCCTGTCTAATTCCCACTGTGATCACCCTCCTGTCTAATTCCTCCCTGTGAACACCCTCCTGTCTAATGCCCCCTGTGAACACCCTCCTGTCTAATTCCCCCTGTGAACACCCTCCTGCCTAATTGCCCCTGTGAACACACTCCTGCCTAATTCCCCCTGTGAACACCCTCCTGTCTAATACCCCCCTGTTAACACCCTCCTGTCAAATTCCCCACTGTGAACACCCTCCTGTGTAATTCTCCCTGTGAACACCCTCCTGTGTAATTCCCCCTGTGAACACCCTCCTGCCTAATTTCCCCCTGTGAACACCCTCCTGCCTAATTTCCCCTGTGAAAGCCCTCCTGCCTAATTCCCCATGTGAACACCCACCTGTCGAATTCCACCTGTGAACACCATCCTGTCCAATTCCCCCTGTGAGCATCCTAATGTCTAATTCCCCCTGTGATCACCCTCCTGTCTAATTCCCGTTTGAACACACTCCTGTCTAATTCCCCCTGTGATCACCCTCCTGTCTTATTCCCCCCTGTGAACACCCTCCTGTCTAATTCCCCCCTGTGAATACCCTCCTGTCTAATTCCCCCTGTGAACACCCTCCTGTCAAATTCCCCCTGTGATCACCCTCCCGTCTAATTTCCCCTGTGAACACCCTCCTGTATAATTCACCCTGTGAACACCCTCCTGTCTCATTCCCCCTGTGAACACCATCCTGTCTAATTCCCCCTGTGAACACCTTCCTGTCCAATTCCCTCTGTGAACACTCTCTTGTCTAATTCCTGCTTAATTACCCCTCTGTGAACAGCATCCTGTCTAATTCCCACTGCGAACACCCTCCAGTCTAAATCCCCCTCTGTGAACACCCTCCCGCCTAATTTCCCCTGTGAACACCCTCCTGTATAATTCCCCCTGTGAACACCATCCTGCTTAATTACCCCTCTGTGAACAGCATCCTGTCTTATTTCCCCTGTGAACACCCTCCTGTCTAATTCCCCCCTATGAACACCCTCCTGCTTAATTCCCCCCTCGGAACACCCTCCTGTCTAATTCCCAGTGTGAACACCCTCCTGCCTAATTCCCCCCTGTGATCACCCTCCTGTCTAATTCCTCCTGTGAACACCATCCTGTCTAATTCCCCCTGTGATCACCCTCCATTCTAATTCCCCCTGTGAACACCCTCCCATCTAATTCCACCCTTTGAACGCCCTCCTGTCTAATTCCCCCTGTGATCACCCTCCTGTCCAATTCCTCCCTGTGAACACCCTCCTGTCTAATTCCCCCTGTGAACACCCACCTGTCTAATTCCCCCTGTGAACACCCTCCTGTCTAATTCCCCCCTGTGAACGCACTCCTCTGTAATTCCCCCTGTGAACACCCTCCTGTGTAATTCACCCTGTGAACACCCTCCTGCCTAATTTCCCCCTGTGAACACCCTCCTGCCTAATTTCCCCATTGAAAACCCTCCTGCCTAATTCCCCCTGTGAACACCCACCTGTCTAATTCCCCCTGTGAACACCATCCTGTCCAATTCCCCCTGTGAACATCCTGATGTCTAATTCCCCCTGTGAACACCCTCCTGTCTAATTCCCCCCTGTGAACACACTCCTCTGTAATTCCCCCTGTGAACACCCTCCTGTGTAATTCACCCTGTGAATACCCTCCTGCCTAATTTCCCCCTGTGAACACCCTCCTGCCTAATTTCCCCTTTGAAAACCCTCCTGCCTAATTCCCCCTGTGAACACCCTCCTGTCTAATTCCCCCTGTGAACACCCACCTGTCTAATTCCCCCTGTGAACACCCTCCTGTCTAATTCCCCCCTGTGAACACACTCCTCTGTAATTCCCCCTGTGAACACCCTCCTGTGTAATTCACCCTGTGAATACCCTCCTGCCTAATTTCCCCCTGTGAACACCCTCCTGTCTAATTCCCCCTGTGAACACCCACCTGTCTAATTCCCCCTGTGAACACCCTCCTGTCTAATTCCCCCTGTGTACACCCTCCTGTCTCATTCCCCCTGTGAACACCCTCCTGTCTTATTTCCCCTGTGAACACCCTCCTGTCTAATTCCCCCCTGTGAACACCCTCCTGCTTAATTCCCCCCTGGGAACACCCTCCTGTCTAATTCCCTGTGTGAACCCCCTCCTGCCTAATTCCCCGCTGTGATAACCCTCCTGTCTAATTCCCCCTGTGAACACCCTCCTGTCTAATTCCCCGTGTGATCACCCTCCTTTCTAATTCCCCCTGTGAACACCCTCCTGTCTAATTCCCCCTGTGATCACCCTCCTGTCTAATTCCTCCCTGTGAACACCCTCCTGTCTAATTCCCCCTGTGAACACCCACCTGTCTAATTCCCCCTGTGAACACCCTCCTGTCTAATTCCCCCTGTGTACACCCTCCTGTCTCATTCCCCCTGTGAATACCATCCTGTCTAATTCCCCCTGTGAACACCTTCCTGTCCAATTCCCTCTGTGAACACTCTCTTGTCTAATTCCCCCTGTGAACACCCTCTTGTCTAATTCCCACTGTGAACACCCTCTTGTCTAATTCCCCCTGTGAACATCCTTCTGCCTAATTCCCCCTGTGATCACCCTCCTGTCTAATTCCCCCTGTGAGCACCCTCAAGTCTAATTCCCTCTTTAAACATCCTCCTGCCTAATTCCACCTGTGAACACACTCCTGTCTAATTCCCCTGTAAACATCCTCCTGTCTAATTCCTTTGTGCACAGTCTCCTCAGGAATTCCCCCTGTGATATCCCTACTGTCCATTTTCCCCTGTGAGCTCACTGGCCTCTAATTGCAGCTGTGAACACCCTCCTGCCTCGTTCCAGCTGTGAACACCCTCCTGCCTAATTCCCCCTGTGAACACCCTCCTGTCTAATTCCCCCCTGTTAACACCCTCCTGTCATATTCCCCCCTGTGAACACCCTCCTGTGTAATTCCCCCTGTGAACACCCTCCTGTGTAATTCCCCCTGTGAACACCCTCCTGCCTAATTTCCCCTGTGAAAACCCTCCTGCCTAATTCCCCCTGTGAACACCCACCTGTCTAATTCCATCTGTGAACACCATCCTGCCCAATTCCCCCTGTGATGAGCCTCCTGTCTAATTCCCCCTGTGAGCACCCTCCTGTCTAATTCCCCCTGTGAACACCCTCCTGTCTAATTCCCCCCTGTGAATACCCTCCTGTCTAATTCCCCCTGTGAACACCCTCCTGTCTAATTCCCCCTGTGAACACCCTCCTGTCTAATTCCCCCTGTGATCACCCTCCTGTCTAATTCCCCCTGTGAACACCCTCTTGTTTAATTCCCCCTCTGAACACCATCCTGCCTAATTCCCCCCTGTGAACACCCTCCGGTCTAATTCCCCCTGTGAACACTCTCCTGTCTAATTCCCCCCTGAGAACGCCCTCCTGTCTAATTCCCCCTGTGAACACCCGCCTGCCTAATTCCCCCCTTTGAACACCCTCCTGCCTAATACCCCCTGTGAACACCTTCCTGCCTAATTCCCCCCTGTGAACAGCTTCCTGTCTAATGCCCCCCTGTGAACACCCTCCTGTCTAATTCCCACTGTGAACATCCTCCTGCCTAATTCCCCCTGTGAACACCCTCCAGTCTAATTCCCCCTGTGAACACCCTCCAGTCTAATTCCCCCTGTGAACACCCTCCTCTCTAATTCCACCTGTGAACACCCTCCTGTCTAATTCCGCAGTAATCATCCTCCTGTCGAATTCCCCCACTGAACAGCCTCCTGTCTAATGCCCCCTGTGATCACCCTCCTGTCTAATTCCTCCCTGTGAACACCCTCCTGTCTAATGCCCCCTGTGAAAACCCTCCTGTCCAATTACCCCCTGAGAACAACCTCCTGTCTAATTCCCCCTGTGAACACGCTCCTGCCTAATTCCCCCCTTTGAACACCCTCCTGCCTAATTCCCCCTGTGAATACCCTCCTGTCTAATTCCCCCTGTGAACACCCTTCTGCCTAATTCCCCCCTTTGAACACCCTCCTGCCTAATTCCCACTGTGAACACCCTCCTGTCTAATTCCCCCTGTGAACACCCTCCTGTCTAATTCCCCCTGTGAACACCCACCTGTCTAATTCACCCTGTGAACACCCTCCTGTCTAATTCCCCCTGTGGACACCCTCCTGTCTAATTCCCCCTGTGAACACCATCCTGTCTAATTCCCCCTGTGAACACCTTCCTGTCCAATTCCCTCTGTGAACACTCTCTTGTCTAATTCCCCCTGTGAACACCCTCTTGTCTAATTCCCACTGTGAACACCCTCTTGTCTAATTCCCCCTGTGAACATCCTCCTGCCTAATTCCCCCTGTGATTCACCCGCCTGTCTAATTCCCCCTGTGAGCACCCTCCAGTCTAATTCCCTCTTTAAACATCCTCCTGCCTAATTTCACCTGTGATGACACTCCTGCCTAAGTTCCCCCTGTGAACACCCTCCTGCCTAATTTCCCCTGTGAAAACCCTCCTGCCTAATTCCCCCTGTGAACACCCACCTGTCTAATTCCACCTGTGAACACCATCCTGTCCAATTCCCCCTGTGAGCATCCTAATGTCTAATTCCCCCTGTGATCACCCTCCTGTCTAATTCCCTCCTTTGAACACCCTCCTGTCTAATTCCCGCTTTGAACACCCTCCTGTCTAATTCCCCCTGTGAACACACTCCTGTCTAATGCCCCCTGTGATCACCCTCCTGTCTTATTCCCCCCTGTGAACACCCTCCTGTCTAATTCCCCCCTGTGAATACCCTCCTGTCTAATTCCCCCTGTGAACACCCTCCTGTCAAATTCCCCCTGTGATCACCCTCCTGTCTAATTCCCCCTGTGAACACCCTCCTGTCTAATTCCCCTGTGATCATCCTCCTGTCTAAATCCCCCCTGTGAACACCCTCCCGTCTAATTTCCCCTGTGAAAACCCTCCTGTATTATTCCCCCTGTGAACACCCCCCTGCTTAATTACCCCTCTGTGAACAGCATTCTGTCTAATTCCCACTGCGAACACCCTCCAGTCTAAATCCCCCCTGTGAACACCCTCCCGTCTAATTTCCCCTGTGAACACCCTCCTGTATAATTCCCCCTGTGAACACCCCCCTGCTTAATTACCCCTCTGTGAACAGCATCCTGTCTAATTCCCACTGCGAACACCCTCCAGTCTAAATCCCCCCTGTGAACACCCTCCTGTCTAATTTCCCCTGTGAACAACCTCCTGTCTTATTTCCCCTGTGAACACCCTCCTGTCTAATTCCCCCCTGTGAACACCCTCCTGCTTAATTCCCCCCTCGGAACACCCTCCTGTCTAATTCCCAGTGTGAACACCCTCCTGCCTAATTCCCCCCTGTGATCACCCTCCTGTCTAATTCCTCCTGTGAACACCATCCTGTCTAATTCCCCCTGTGATCACCCTCCTTTCTAATTCCCCCTGTGAACACCCTCCCATCTAATTCCCCCTTTGAACACCCTCCTGTCTAATTCCCCCTGTGATCACCCTCCTGTCCAATTCCTCCCTGTGAACACCCTCCTGTCTAATTCCCCCTGTGAACACCCACCTGTCTAACTCCCCCTGTGAACACCCTCCTGTCTAATTCCCCCGTGAACACACTCCTCTGTAATTCCCCCTGCGAACACCCTCCTGTGTAATTCACCCTGTGAGTACCCTCCTGCCTAATTTCCCCCTGTGAACACCCTCCTGCCTAATTTCCCCTTTGAAAACCCTCCTGTCTAATTCCCCCTGTGAACACCCACCTGTCTAATTCCCCCTGTGAACATACTGATGTCTAATTCCCCCTGTGATCACGCTCCTGTCTAATTCCCTCCTTTGAACACCCTCCTGTCTAATTCCCCCTTTGAACACCCTCCTGTCTAATTCCCCCTGTGAACACACTTCTGCCTAATTCCCCCTGTGATCACCCTCCTGTCTTATTCCCCCCTGTGAACACCCTCCTGTCTAGTTTCCCCCTGTGAACACCCTCCTGTCTAATTCCCCCTGTGAACACCGTCCTGTCAAATTCCCCCTGTGAACACCCTCCTGTCTAATTCCCACGTGAACACACTCCTCTGTAATTCCCCCTGTGAACACCCTCCTGTGTAATTCACCCTGTGAATACCCTCCTGCCTAATTTCCCCCTGTGAACACCCTCCTGCCTAATTTCCCCTTTGAAAACCCTCCTGCCTAATTCCCCCTGTGAACACCCACCTGTCTAATTCCCCCTGTGAACATCCTGATGTCTAATTCCCCCTGTGATCACGCTCCTGTCTAATTCCCTCCTTTGAACACCCTCCTGTCTAATTCCCCCTTTGAACACCCTCCTGTCTAATTCCCCCTGTAAACACACTCCTGTCTAATTCCCCCTGTGATCACCCTCCTGTCTTATTCCCCCCTGTGAACACCCTCCTGTCTAGATTCCCCCTGTGAACACCCTCCTGTCTAATTCCCCCTGTGAACACCGTCCTGTCAAATTCCCCCTGTGATCACCCTCCTGTCTAATTCCCCCTGTGAACACCCTCCTGTCGAATTCCTCCTGTTAACACCCTCCTGTCTAAATCCCCCCTGTTAACACCCTCCCGTCTAATTTCCCCTGTGAACACCCTCCCGTCTAATTTCCCCTGTGAACACCCTCCTGTATAATACCCCCCCTGTGAACACCCTCCTGCTTAATTACCCCTCTGTGAACAGCCTCCTGTCTAATTCCCCCAGTGAACACCCTCCAGTCTAAATCCCCCCTGTGAACACCCTCCTGTCTAATTTCCCCTGTGAACACCCTCCTGTCTTATTTCCCCTGTGAACACCCTCCTGTCTAATTCCCCCCTGTGAACACCCTCCTGCTTAATTCCCCCTGGGAACACCCTCCTGTCTAATTCCCAGTGTGAACACCCTCCTGCCTAATTTCCCCCTGTGATAACCCTCCTGGCTAATTCCCCCTGTGAATACCCTCCTGTCTAATTCACGTGTGATCACCCTCCTGTCTAATTCCCCCTGTGATCACCCTCCTTTCTAATTCCCCCTGTGAACACCCTCCAGTCTAATTCCCCCTGTGATCACCCTCCTGGCTAATTCCTCCCTGTGAACACCCTCCTGTCTAATTCCCCATGTGAACACCCTCCTGTCTTATTCCCCCCTGTGAACACCCTCCTGTCTAATTCCCCCGTGAACACACTCCTCTGTAATTCCCCCTGTGAACACCCTCCTGTGTAATTCACCCTGTGAATACCCTCCTGCCTAATTTCCCCCTGTGAACACCCTCCTGCCTAATTTCCCCTTTGAAAACCCTCCTGCCTAATTCCCCCTGTGAACACCCACCTGTCTAATTCCCCCTGTGAACATCCTGATGTCTAATTCCCCCTGTGATCACGCTCCTGTCTAATTCCCTCCTTTGAACACCCTCCTGTCTAATTCCCCCTTTGAACACCCTCCTGTCTAATTCCCCCTGTGAACACACTCCTGCCTAATTCCCCCTGTGATCACCCTCCTGTCTTATTCCCCCCTGTGAACACCCTCCTGTCTAGTTTCCCCCTGTGAACACCCTCCTGTCTAATTCCCCCTGTGAGCACCGTCCTGTCAAATTCCCCCTGTGAACACCCTCCTGTCTAATTCCCCCGTGAACACACTCCTCTGTAATTCCCCCTGTGAACACCCTCCTGTGTAATTCACCCTGTGAATACCCTCCTGCCTAATTTCCCCCTGTGAACACCCTCCTGCCTAATTTCCCCTTTGAAAACCCTCCTGCCTAATTCCCCCTGTGAACACCCACCTGTCTAATTCCCCCTGTGAACATCCTGATGTCTAATTCCCCCTGTGATCACGCTCCTGTCTAATTCCCTCCTTTGAACACTCTCCTGTCTAATTCCCCCTTTGAACACCCTCCTGTATAATTCCCCCTGTGAACACACTCCTGTCTAATTCCCCCTGTGATCACCCTCCTGTCTTATTCCCCCCTGTGAAGACCCTCCTGTCTAGTTTCCCCCTGTGAACACCCTCCTGTCTAATTCCCCCTGTGAACACCGTCCTGTCAAATTCCCCCTGTGATCACCCTCCTGTCTAATTCCCCCTGTGAACACCCTCCTGTCGAATTCCTCCTGTTAACACCCTCCTGTCTAAATCCCCCCTGTGAACACCCTCCCGTCTAATTTCCCCTGTGAACACCCTCCCGTCTAATTTCCCCTGTGAACACCCTCCTGTATAATACCCCCCCTGTGAACACCCTCCTGCTTAATTACCCCTCTGTGAACAGCCTCCTGTCTAATTCCCCCAGTGAACACCCTCCAGTCTAAATCCCCCCTGTGAAAACCCTCCTGTCTAATTTCCCCTGTGAACACCCTCCTGTCTTATTTCCCCTGTGAACACCCTCCTGTCTAATTCCCCCCTGTGAACACCCTCCTGCTTAATTCCCCCTGGGAACACCCTCCTGTCTAATTCCCAGTGTGAACACCCTCCTGCCTAATTCCCCCCTGTGATAACCCTCCTGTCTAATTCCCCCTGTGAACACCCTCCTGTCTAATTCACGTGTGATCACCCTCCTGTCTAATTCCCCCAGTGATCACCCTCCTTTCAAATTCCCCCTGTGAACACCCTCCTGTCTAATTCCCCCTGTGATCACCCTCCTGTCTAATTCCTCCCTGTGAACACCCTCCTGTCTAATTCCCCATGTGAACACCCACCTGTCTAATTCCCCCTGTGAACATCCTCCTGTCTAATTCCCCCTGTGTACACCCTCCTGTCTAATTCCCCCTGTGAACACCATCCTGTCTAATTCCCCCTGTGAACACCTTCCTGTCCAATTCCCTCTGTGAACACTCTCTTGTCTAATTCCCCCTGTGAACACCCTCTTGTCTAATTCCCACTGTGAACACCCTCTTGTCTAATTCCCCCTGTGAACATCCTCCTGCCTAATTCCCCCTGTGATCACCCTCCTGTCTAATTCCCCCTGTGAGCACCCTCCAGTCTAATTCCCTTTTTAAACATCCTCCTGCCTAGTTCCACCTGTGAACACACTCCTGCCTAATTTCCCCCTGTGAACACCCTCCTGCCTAATTTCCCCTGTGAAAACCCTCCTGCCTAATTCCCCCTGTGAACACCCACCTGTCTAATTCCACCTGTGAACACCATCCTGTCCAATTCCCCCTGTGAGCATCATAATGTCTATTTCCCCCTGTGATCACCCTCCTGTCTAATTCCCTCCTTTGAACACCCTCCTGTCTAATTCCCGCTTTGAACACCCTCCTGTCTAATTTCCCCTGTGAACACACTCCTGTCTAATTTCCCCTGTGATCACCCTCCTGTCTTATTCCCCCCTGTGAACACCCTCCTGTCTAATTCCCCCCTGTGAATACCCTCCTGTCTAATTCCCCCTGTGAACAGCCTCCTGTCAAATTCCCCCTGTGATCACCCTCCTGTCTAATTCCCCCTGTGAACACCCTCCTGTCTAATTCCCCCTGTGATCATCCTCCTGTCTAAATCCCCCCTGTGAACACCCTCCCGTCTAATTTCCCCTGTGAAAACCCTCCTGTATTATTCCCCCTGTGAACACCCCCCTGCTTAATTACCCCTCTGTGAACAGCATTCTGTCTAATTCCCACTGCGAACACCCTCCAGTCTAAATCCCCCCTGTGAACACCCTCCCGTCTAATTTCCCCTGTGAACACCCTCCTGTATAATTCCCCCTGTGAACACCCCCCTGCTTAATTACCCCTCTGTGAACAGCATCCTGTCTAATTCCCACTGCGAACACCCTCCAGTCTAAATCCCCCCTGTGAACACCCTCCTGTCTAATTTCCCCTGTGAACAACCTCCTGTCTTATTTCCCCTGTGAACACCCTCCTGTCTAATTCCCCCCTGTGAACACCCCCCTGCTTAATTCCCCCCTCGGAACATCCTCCTGTCTAATTCCCAGTGTAAACATCCTCCTGCCTAATTCCCCCCTGTGATCACCCTCCTGTCTAATTCCTCCTGTGAACACCATCCTGTCTAATTCCCCCTGTGATCACCCTCCTTTCTAATTCCCCCTGTGAACACCCTCCCATCTAATTCCCCCTTTGAACACCCTCCTGTCTAATTCCCCCTGTGATCACCCTCCTGTCCAATTCCTCCCTGTGAACACCCTCCTGTCTAATTCCCCCTGTGAACACCCACCTGTCTAATTCCCCCTGTGAACACCCTCCTGTCTAATTCCCCCGTGAACACACTCCTCTGTAATTCCCCCTGTGAACACACTCCTGTGTAATTCACCCTGTGAATACCCTCCTGCCTAATTCCCCCCTGTGATCACCCTCCTGTCTAATTCCTCCTGTGAACACCATCCTGTCTAATTCCCCCTGTGATCACCCTCCTTTCTAATTCCCCCTGTGAACACCCTCCCATCTAATTCCCCCTTTGAACACCCTCCTGTCTAATTCCCCCTGTGATCACCCTCCTGTCCAATTCCTCCCTGTGAACACCCTCCTGTCTAATTCCCCCTGTGAACACCCACCTGTCTAATTCCCCCTGTGATCACCCTCCTGTCTAAATCCCCCCTGTGAACACCCTCCCGTCTAATTTCCCCTGTGAACACCCTCCTGTATAATACCCCCCCTGTGAACACCCTCCTGCTTAATTACCCCTCTGTGAACAGCCTCCTGACTAATTCCCCCAGTGAACACCCTCCAGTCTAAATCCCCCCTGTGAACACCCTCCTGTCTAATTTCCCCTGTGAGCACCCTCCTGTCTTATTTCCCCTGTGAACACCCTCCTGTCTAATTCCCCCCTGTGAACACCCTCCTGCTTAATTCCCCCTGGGAACACCCTCCTGTCTAATTCCCAGTGTGAACACCCTCCTGCCTAATTCCCCCCTGTGATAACCCTCCTGTCTAATTCCCCCTGTGAACACCCTCCTGTCTAATTCCCCGTGTGATCACCCTCCTGTCTAATTCCCCCTGTGATCACCCTCCATTCTAATTCCCCCTGTGAACACCCTCCTGTCTAATTCCCCCTGTGATCACCCTCCTTTCTAATTCCTCCCTGTGAACACCCTCCTGTCTAATTCCCCATGTGAACACCCACCTGTCTAATTCCCCCTGTGAACACCCTCCTGTCTAATTCCCCCTGTGTACACCCTCCTGTCTAATTCCCCCTGTGAACACCATCCTGTCTAATTCCCCCTGTGACCACCTTCCTGTCCAATTCCCTCTGTGAACACTCTCTTGTCTAATTCCCCCTGTGAACACCCTCTTGTCTAATTCCCACTGTGAACACCCTCTTGTCTAATTCCCCCTGTGAACATCCTCCTGCCTAATTCTCCCTGTGATCACCCTCCTGTCTAATTCCCCCTGTGAGCACCCTCCAGTCTAATTCCCTCTTTAAACATCCTCCTGCCTAATTTCCCCCTGTGAACACCCTCCTGCCTAATTTCCCCTGTGAAAACCCTCCTGCCTAATTCCCCCTGTGAACACCCACCTGTCTAATTCCACCTGTGAACACCATCCTGTCCAATTCCCCCTGTGAGCATCCTAATGTCTAATTCCCCCTGTGATCACCCTCCTGTCTAATTCCCTCCTTTGAACACCCTCCTGTCTAATTCCCGCTTTGAACACCCTCCTGTCTAATTCCCCCTGTGAACACACTCCTGTCTAATTCCCCCTGTGATCACCCTCCTGTCTTATTCCCCCCTGTGAACACCCTCCTGTCTAATTCCCCCCTGTGAATACCCTCCTGTCTAATTCCCCCTGTGAACACCCTCCTGTCAAATTCCCCCTGTGATCACCCTCCTGTCTAATTCCCCCTGTGAACACCCTCCTGTCTAATTCCCCCTGTGATCATCCTCCTGTCTAAATCCCCCCTGTGACCACCCTCCCGTCTAATTTCCCCTGTGAAAACCCTCCTGTATTATTCCCCCTGTGAAGACCCCCCTGCTTAATTACCCCTCTGTGAACAGCATCCTGTCTAATTCCCACTGCGAACACCCTCCAGTCTAAATCCCCCCTGTGAACACCCTCCCGTCTAATTTCCCCTGTGAACACCCTCCTGTATAATTCCCCCTGTGAACACCCCCCTGCTTAATTACCCCTCTGTGAACAGCATCCTGTCTAATTCCCACTGCGAACACCCTCCAGTCTAAATCCCCCTGTGAACACCCTCCTGTCTAATTTCCCCTGTGAACAACCTCCTGTCTTATTTCCCCTGTGAACACCCTCCTGTCTAATTCCCCCCTGTGAACACCCTCCTGCTTAATTCCCCCCTCGGAACACCCTCCTGTCTAATTCCCAGTGTGAACACCCTCCTGCCTAATTCCCCCCTGTGATCACCCTCCTGTCTAATTCCTCCTGTGAACACCATCCTGTCTAATTCCCCCTGTGATCACCCTCCTTTCTAATTCCCCCTGTGAACACCCTCCCATCTAATTCCCCCGTGAACACACTCCTCTGTAATTCCCCCTGTGAACACACTCCTGTGTAATTCACCCTGTGAATACCCTCCTGCCTAATTCCCCCCTGTGATCACCCTCCTGTCTAATTCCTCCTGTGAACACCATCCTGTCTAATTCCCCCTGTGATCACCCTCCTTTCTAATTCCCCCTGTGAACACCCTCCCATCTAATTCCCCCTTTGAACACCCTCCTGTCTAATTCCCCCTGTGATCACCCTCCTGTCCAATTCCTCCCTGTGAACACCCTCCTGTCTAATTCCCCCTGTGAACACCCACCTGTCTAATTCCCCCTGTGATCACCCTCCTGTCTAAATCCCCCCTGTGAACACCCTCCCGTCTAATTTCCCCTGTGAACACCCTCCTGTATAATACCCCCCCTGTGAACACCCTCCCGTCTAATTTCCCCTGTGAAAACCCTCCTGTATTATTCCCCCTGTGAACACCCCCCTGCTTAATTACCCCTCTGTGAACAGCATTCTGTCTAATTCCCACTGCGAACACCCTCCAGTCTAAATCCCCCCTGTGAACACCCTCCCGTCTAATTTCCCCTGTGAACACCCTCCTGTATAATTCCCCCTGTGAACACCCCCCTGCTTAATTACCCCTCTGTGAACAGCATCCTGTCTAATTCCCACTGCGAACACCCTCCAGTCTAAATCCCCCCTGTGAACACCCTCCTGTCTAATTTCCCCTGTGAACAACCTCCTGTCTTATTTCCCCTGTGAACACCCTCCTGTCTAATTCCCCCCTGTGAACACCCCCCTGCTTAATTCCCCCCTCGGAACATCCTCCTGTCTAATTCCCAGTGTAAACATCCTCCTGCCTAATTCCCCCCTGTGATCACCCTCCTGTCTAATTCCTCCTGTGAACACCATCCTGTCTAATTCCCCCTGTGATCACCCTCCTTTCTAATTCCCCCTGTGAACACCCTCCCATCTAATTCCCCCTTTGAACACCCTCCTGTCTAATTCCCCCTGTGATCACCCTCCTGTCCAATTCCTCCCTGTGAACACCCTCCTGTCTAATTCCCCCTGTGAACACCCACCTGTCTAATTCCCCCTGTGAACACCCTCCTGTCTAATTCCCCCGTGAACACACTCCTCTGTAATTCCCCCTGTGAACACACTCCTGTGTAATTCACCCTGTGAATACCCTCCTGCCTAATTCCCCCCTGTGATCACCCTCCTGTCTAATTCCTCCTGTGAACACCATCCTGTCTAATTCCCCCTGTGATCACCCTCCTTTCTAATTCCCCCTGTGAACACCCTCCCATCTAATTCCCCCTTTGAACACCCTCCTGTCTAATTCCCCCTGTGATCACCCTCCTGTCCAATTCCTCCCTGTGAACACCCTCCTGTCTAATTCCCCCTGTGAACACCCACCTGTCTAATTCCCCCTGTGATCACCCTCCTGTCTAAATCCCCCCTGTGAACACCCTCCCGTCTAATTTCCCCTGTGAACACCCTCCTGTATAATACCCCCCCTGTGAACACCCTCCTGCTTAATTACCCCTCTGTGAACAGCCTCCTGACTAATTCCCCCAGTGAACACCGTCCAGTCTAAATCCCCCCTGTGAACACCCTCCTGTCTAATTTCCCCTGTGAGCACCCTCCTGTCTTATTTCCCCTGTGAACACCCTCCTGTCTAATTCCCCCCTGTGAACACCCTCCTGCTTAATTCCCCCTGGGAACACCCTCCTGTCTAATTCCCAGTGTGAACACCCTCCTGCCTAATTCCCCCCTGTGATAACCCTCCTGTCTAATTCCCCCTGTGAACACCCTCCTGTCTAATTCCCCGTGTGATCACCCTCCTGTCTAATTCCCCCTGTGATCACCCTCCTTTCTAATTCCCCCTGTGAACACCCTCCTGTCTAATTCCCCCTGTGATCACCCTCCTTTCTAATTCCTCCCTGTGAACACCCTCCTGTCTAATTCCCCATGTGAACACCCACCTGTCTAATTCCCCCTGTGAACACCCTCCTGTCTAATTCCCCCTGTGTACACCCTCCTGTCTAATTCCCCCTGTGAACACCATCCTGTCTAATTCCCCCTGTGACCACCTTCCTGTCCAATTCCCTCTGTGAACACTCTCTTGTCTAATTCCCCCTGTGAACACCCTCTTGTCTAATTCCCACTGTGAACACCCTCTTGTCTAATTCCCCCTGTGAACATCCTCCTGCCTAATTCCCCCTGTGATCACCCTCCTGTCTAATTCCCCCTGTGAGCACCCTCCAGTCTAATTCCCTCTTTAAACATCCTCCTGCCTAATTCCACCTGTGAACACACTCCTGCCTAATTTCCCCCTGTGAACACCCTCCTGCCTAATTTCCCCTGTGAAAACCCTCCTGCCTAATTCCCCCTGTGAACACCCACCTGTCTAATTCCACCTGTGAACACCATCCTGTCCAATTCCCCCTGTGAGCATCCTAATGTCTAATTCCCCCTGTGATCACCCTCCTGTCTAATTCCCTCCTTTGAACACCCTCCTGTCTAATTCCCGCTTTGAACACCCTCCTGTCTAATTCCCCCTGTGAACACACTCCTGTCTAATTCCCCCTGTGATCACCCTCCTGTCTTATTCCCCCCTGTGAACACCCTCCTGTCTAATTCCCCCCTGTGAATACCCTCCTGTCTAATTCCCCCTGTGAACACCCTCCTGTCAAATTCCCCCTGTGATCACCCTCCTGTCTAATTCCCCCTGTGAACACCCTCCTGTCTAATTCCCCCTGTGATCATCCTCCTGTCTAAATCCCCCCTGTGAACACCCTCCCGTCTAATTTCCCCTGTGAAAACCCTCCTGTATTATTCCCCCTGTGAAGACCCCCCTGCTTAATTACCCCTCTGTGAACAGCATCCTGTCTAATTCCCACTGCGAACACCCTCGAGTCTAAATCCCCCCTGTGAACACCCTCCCGTCTAATTTCCCCTGTGAACACCCTCCTGTATAATTCCCCCTGTGAACACCCCCCTGCTTAATTACCCCTCTGTGAACAGCATCCTGTCTAATTCCCACTGCGAACACCCTCCAGTCTAAATTCCCCTGTGAACACCCTCCTGTCTAATTTCCCCTGTGAACAACCTCCTGTCTTATTTCCCCTGTGAACACCCTCCTGTCTAATTCCCCCCTGTGAACACCCTCCTGCTTAATTCCCCCCTCGGAACACCCTCCTGTCTAATTCCCAGTGTGAACACCCTCCTGCCTAATTCCCCCCTGTGATCACCCTCCTGTCTAATTCCTCCTGTGAACACCATCCTGTCTAATTCCCCCTGTGATCACCCTCCTTTCTAATTCCCCCTGTGAACACCCTCCCATCTAATTCCCCCTTTAAACACCCTCCTGTCTAATTCCCCCTGTGATCACCCTCCTGTCCAATTCCTCCCTGTGAACACCCTCCTGTCTAATTCCCCCTGTGAACACCCACCTGTCTAATTCCCCCTGTGAACACCCTCCTGTCTAATTCCCCCCTGTGAACACACTCCTCTGTAATTCCCCCTGTGAACACCCTCCTGTGTAATTCACCCTGTGAATACCCTCCTGCCTAATTTCCCCCTGTGAACACCCTCCTGCCTAATTTCCCCTTTGAAAACCCTCCTGCCTAATTCCCCCTGTGAACACCCACCTGTCTATTTCCCCCTGTGAACATCCTGATGTCTAATTCCCCCTGTGATCACGCTCCTGTCTAATTCCCTCCTTTGAACACCCTCCTGTCAAATTCCCCCTTTGAACACCCTCCTGTCTAATTCCCCCTGTGAACACACTCCTGTCTAATTCCCCCTGTGATCACCCTCCTGTCTTATTCCCCCCTGTGAACACCCTCCTGTCTAGTTCCCCCCTGTGAACACCCTCCTGTCTAATTCCCCGTGTGAACACCGTCCTGTCAAATTCCCCCTGTGATCACCCTCCTGTCTAATTCCCCCTGTGAACACCCTCCTGTCGAATTCCTCCTGTTGACACCCTCCTGTCTAAATCCCATCTGTGAACACCCTCCCGTCTAATTTCCCCTGTGAACACCCTCCCGTCTAATTTCCCCTGTGAACACCCTCCTGTATAATACCCCCTCTGTGAACACCCTCCTGCTTAATTACCCCTCTGTGAACAGCCTCCTGTCCAATTCCCCCTGTGAACACCCTCCAGTCTAAATCCCCCCTGTGAACACCCTCCTGTCTAATTTCCCCTGTGAACACCCTCCTGTCTTATTTCCCCTGTGAACACCCTCCTGTCTAATTCCCCCCTGTGAACACCCTCCTGCTTAATTCCCCCTGGGAACATCCTCCTGTCTAATTCCCAGTGTGAACACCCTCCTGCCTAATTCCCCCCTGTGATAACCCTTCTGTCTAATTCCCCCTGTGAACACCCTCCTGTCTAATTCCCCGTGTGATCACCCTCCTGTCTAATTCCCCCTGTGATCACCCTCCTTTCTAATTCCCCCTGTGAACACCCTCCTGTCTAATTCCCCCTGTGATCACCCTCCTGTCTAATTCCTCCCTGTGAACACCCTCCTGTCTAATTCCCCATGTGAACACCCACCTGTCTAATTCCCCCTGTGAACACCCTCCTGTCTAATTCCCCCTGTGTACACCCTCCTGTCTAATTCCCCCTGTGAACACCATCCTGTCTAATTCCCCCTTTGAACACCTTCCTGTCCAATTCCCTCTGTGAACACTCTCTTGTCTAATTCCCCCTGTGAACACCCTCTTGTCTAATTCCCACTGTGAACACCCTCTTGTCTAATTCCCCCTGTGAACATCCTCCTGCCTAATTCCCCCTGTGATCACCCTCCTGTCTATTTCCCCCTGTGAGCACCCTCCAGTCTAATTCCCTCTTTAAACATCCTCCTGCCTAATACCACCTGTGAACACACTCCTGCCTAATTTCCCCCTGTGAACACCCTCCTGCCTAATTTCCCCTGTGAAAACCCTCCTGCCTAATTCCCCCTGTGAACACCCACCTGTCTAATTCCCCCTGTGAACACCCTCCTGTCTAATTCCCCCCTGTGAACATACTCCTCTGTAATTCCCCCTGTGAACACCCTCCTGTGTAATTCACCCTGTGAATACGCTCCTGCCTAATTTCCCCCTGTGAACACCCTCCTGCCTAATTTCCCCTTTGAAAACCCTCCTGCCTAATTCCCCCTGTGAACACCCACCTGTCTAATTCCCCCTGTGAACATCCTGATGTCTAATTCCCCCTGTGATCACGCTCCTGTCCAATTCCCTCCTTTGAACACCCTCCTGTATAATTCCCCCTTTGAACACCCTCCTGTCTAATTCCCCCTGTGAGCACACTCCTGTCTAATTCCCCCTGTGATCACCCTCCTGTCTTATTCCCCCCTGTGAACACCCTCCTGTCTAGTTTCCCGCTGTGAACACCCTCCTGTCTAATTCCCCCTGTGAACACCGTCCTGTCTAATTCCCCCTGTGATCACCCTCCTGTCTAATTCCCCCTGTGAACACCCTCCTGTCGAATTCCTCCTGTTAACACCCTCCTGTCTAAATCCCCCCTGTGAACACCCTCCCGTCTAATTTCCCCTGTGAACACCCTCCCGTCTAATTTCCCCTGTGAACACCCTCCTGTATAATACCCCCCCTGTGAAAACCCTCCTGCTTAATTACCCCTCTGTGAACAGCCTCCTGTCTAATTCCCCCTGTGAACACCCTCCAGTCTAAATCCCCCCTGTGAACACCCTCCTGTCTAATTTCCCCTGTGAACACCCTCCTGTCTTATTTCCCCTGTGAACACCCTCCTGTCTAATTCCCCCCTGTGAACACCCTCCTGCTTAATTCCCCCTGGGAACACCCTCCTGTCTAATTCCCAGTGTGAACACCCTCCTGCCTAATTCCCCCCTGTGATAACCCTCCTGTCTAATTCTCCCTGTGAACACCCTCCTGTCTAATTCCCCGTGTGATCACCCTCCTGTCTAATTCCCCCTGTGATCACCCTCCTTTCTAATTCCCCCTGTGAACACCCTCCTGTCTAATTCCCCCTGTGATCACCCTCCTGTCTAATTCCCCCTGTGAACACCATCCTGTCTAATTCCCCCTGTGAACACCTTCCTGTCCAATTCCCTCTGTGAACACTCTCTTGTCTAATTCCCCCTGTGAACACCCTCTTGTTTAATTGCCACTGTGAACACCCTCTTGTCTAATTCCCCCTGTGAACATCCTCCTGTCTAATTCCCCCTGTGAGCACCCTCCAGTCTAATTCCCTCTTTGAACATCCTCCTGCCTAATTCCACCTGTGAACACATTCCTGCCTAATTTCCCCCTGTGAACACCCTCCTGCCTAATTTCCCCTGTGAAAACCCTCCTGCCTAATTCCCTCTGTGAACACCCACCTGTCTAATTCCCCCTGTGAACACCCTCCTGTCTAATTCCCCCCTGTGAACACACTCCTCTGTAATTCCCCCTGTGAACACCCTCCTGTGTAATTCACCCTGTGAATACCCTCCTGCCTAATTTCCCCCTGTGAACACCCTCCTGCCTAATTTCCCCTTTGAAAACCCTCCTGCCTAATTCCCCCTGTGAACACCCACCTGTCTAATTCCCCCTGTGAACATCCTGATGTCTAATTCCCCCTGTGATCACGCTCCTGTCTAATTCCCTCCTTTGAACACCCTCCTGTCTAATTCCCCCTTTGAACACCCTCCTGTCTAATTCCCCCTGTGAACACACTCCTGTCTAATTCCCCCTGTGATCACCCTCCTGTCTTATTTCCCGCTGTGAACAACATCCTGTCTAGTTTCCCCCTGTGAACACCCTCCTGTCTAATTCCCCCTGTGAACACCGTCCTGTCAAATTCCCCCTGTGAACACCCTCCTGTCTAATTCCCCCTGTGAACACCCTCCTGTCGAATTCCTCCTGTTAACACCCTCCTGTCTAAATCCCCCCTGTGAACACCCTCCCGTCTAATTTCCCCTGTGAACACCCTCCCGTCTAATTTCCCCTGTGAACACCCTCCTGTATAATACCCCAACTGTGAACACCCTCCTGCTTAATTACCCCTCTGTGAACAGCCTCCTGTCTAATTCCCCCTGTGAACACCCTCCAGTCTAAATACCCCTGTGAACACCCTCCTGTCTAATTTCCCCTGTGAACACCCTCCTGTCTTATTTCCCCTGTGAACACCCTCCTGTCTAATTCCCCCCTGTGAACACCCTCCTGCTTAATTCCCCCTGGGAACACCCTCCCGTCTAATTCCCAGTGTGAACACCCTCCTGCCTAATTCCCCCCTGTGATAACCCTCCTGTCTAATTCCCCCTGTGAACACCCTCCTGTCTAATTCCCCGTGTGATCACCCTCCTGTCTAATTCCCCCTGTGATCACCCTCCTTTCTAATTCCCCCTGTGAACACCCTCCTGTCTAAATCCCCCCTGTGAACAACCTCCCGTCTAATTTACCCTGTGAACACCCTCCCGTCTAATTTCCCCTGTGAACACCCTCCTGTATAATACCCCCCCTGTGAAAATCCTCCTGCTTAATTACCCCTCTGTGAACAGCCTCCTGTCTAATTCCCCCTGTGAACACCATCCAGTCTAAATCCCCCCTGTGAACACCCTCCTGTCTAATTTCCCCTGTGAACACCCTCCTGTCTTATTTCCCCTGTGAACACCCTCCTGTCTAATTCCCCCCTGTGAACACCCTCCTGCTTAATTCCCCCTGGGAACACCCTCCTGTCTAATTCCCAGTGTGAACACCCTCCTGCCTAATTCCCCCCTGTGATAACCCTCCTGTCTAATTCTCCCTGTGAACACCCTCCTGTCTAATTCCCCGTGTGATCACCCTCCTGTCTAATTCCCCCTGTGATCACCCTCCTTTCTAATTCCCCCTGTGAACACCCTCCTGTCTAATTCCCCCTGTGATCACCCTCCTGTCTAATTCCCCCTGTGAACACCATCCTGTCTAATTCCCCCTGTGAACACCTTCCTGTCCAATTCCCTCTGTGAACACTCTCTTGTCTAATTCCCCCTGTGAACACCCTCTTGTCTAATTCCCACTGTGAACACCCTCTTGTCTAATTCCCCCTGTGAACATCCTCCTGTCTAATTCCCCCTGTGAGCACCCTCCAGTCTAATTCCCTCTTTAAACATCCTCCTGCCTAATTCCACCTGTGAACACACTCCTGCCTAATTTCCCCCTGTGAACACCCTCCTGCCTAATTTCCCCTGTGAAAACCCTCCTGCCTAATACCCCCTGTGAACACCCACCTGTCTAATTCCCCCTGTGAACACCCTCCTGTCTAATTCCCCCTGTGAACACACTCCTCTGTAATTCCCCCTGTGAACACCCTCCTGTGTAATTCACCCTGTGAATACCCTCCTGCCTAATTTCCCCCTGTGAACACCCTCCTGCCTAATTTCCCCTTTGAAAACCCTCCTGCATAATTCCCCCTGTGAACACCCACCTGTCTAATTCCCCCTGTGAACATCCTGATGTCTAATTCCCCCTGTGATCACGCTCCTGTCTAATTCCCTCCTTTGAACACCCTCCTGTCTAATTCCCCCTTTGAACACCCTCCTGTCTAATTCCCCCTGTGATCACCCTCCTGTCTTATTCCCCGCTGTGAACACCCTCCTGTCTAGTTTCCCCCTGTGAACACCCTCCTGTCTAATTCCCCCTGTGAACACCGTCCTGTCAAATTCCCCCTGTGATCACCCTCCTGTCTAATTCCCCCTGTGAACACCCTCCTGTCGAATTCCTCCTGTTAACACCCTCCTGTCTAAATCCCCCCTGTGAACACCCTGCCGTCTAATTTCCCCTGTGAACACCCTCCCGTCTAATTTCCCCTGTGAACACCCTCCTGTATAATACCCCAACTGTGAACACCCTCCTGCTTAATTACCCCTCTGTGAACAGCCTCCTGTCTAATTCCCCCTGTGAACACC
Source organism: Heterodontus francisci (assembly GCF_036365525.1). Taxonomy (NCBI): domain Eukaryota; kingdom Metazoa; phylum Chordata; class Chondrichthyes; order Heterodontiformes; family Heterodontidae; genus Heterodontus; species Heterodontus francisci. Next base: position 1,498,149 of record NW_027140639.1, read on the forward strand.
CTCCAGTCTAAATACCCCTGTGAACACCCTCCTGTCTAATTTCCCCTGTGAACACCCTCCTGTCTTATTTCCCCTGTGAACACCCTCCTGTCTAATTCCCCCCTGTGAACACCCTCCTGCTTAATTCCCCCTGGGAACACCCTCCCGTCTAATTCCCAGTGTGAACACCCTCCTGCCTAATTCCCCCCTGTGATAACACTCCTGTCTAATTCCCCCTGTGAACACCCTCCTGTCTAATTCCCCGTGTGATCACCCTCCTGTCTAATACCCCCTGTGATCACCCTCCTTTCTAATTCCCCCTGTGAACACCCTCCTGTCTAATTCCCCCTGTGATCACCCTCCTGTCTAATTCCTCCCTGTGAACACCCTCCTGTCTAATTCCCCATGTGAACACCCACCTGTCTAATTCCCCCTGTGAACACCCTCCTGTCTAATTCCCCCTGTGAACACCCTCCTGTCTAATTCCCCCTGTGAACACCGTCCTGTCAAATTCCCCCTGTGATCACCCTCCTGTCTAATTCCCCCTGTGAACACCCTCCTGTCGAATTCCTCCTGTTAACACCCTCCTGTCTAAATCCCCCCTGTGAACACCCTCCCGTCTAATTTCCCCTGTGAACACCCTCCCGTCTAATTTCCCCTGTGAACACCCTCCTGTATAATACCCCAACTGTGAACACCCTCCTGCTTAATTACCCCTCTGTGAACAGCCTCCTGTCTAATTCCCCCTGTGAACACCCTCCAGTCTAAATACCCCTGTGAACACCCTCCTGTCTAATTTCCCCTGTGAACACCCTCCTGTCTTATTTCCCCTGTGAACACCCTCCTGTCTAATTCCCCCCTGTGAACACCCTCCTGCTTAATTCCCCCTGGGAACACCCTCCCGTCTAATTCCCAGTGTGAACACCCTCCTGCCTAATTCCCCCCTGTGATAACACTCCTGTCTAATTCCCCCTGTGAACACCCTCCTGTCTAATTCCCCGTGTGATCACCCTCCTGTCTAATACCCCCTGTGATCACCCTCCTTTCTAATTCCCCCTGTGAACACACTCCTGTCTAATTCCCCCTGTGATCACCCTCCTGTCTAATTCCTCCCTGTGAACTCCCTCCTGTCTAATTCCCCATGTGAACACCCACCTGTCTAATTCCCCCTGTGAACACCCTCCTGTCTAATTCCCCCTGTGTACACCCTCCTGTCTAATTCCCCCTGTGAACACCATCCTGTCTAATTCCCCCTGTGAACACCTTCCTGTCCAATTCCCTCTGTGAACACTCTCTTGTCTAATTCCCCCTGTGAACACCCTCTTGTCTAATTCCCACTGTGAACAGCCTCTTGTCTAATTCCCCCTGTGAACATCCTCCTGCCTAATTCCCCCTGTGATCACCCTCCTGTCTAATTCCCCCTGTGAGCACCCTCCAGTCTAATTCCCTCTTTAAACATCCTCCTGCCTAATTCCACCTGTGAACACACTCCTGCCTAATTTCCCCCTGTGAACACCCTGCTGCCTAATTTCCCCTGTGAAAACCCTCCTGCCTAATTCCCCCTGTGAACACCCACCTGTCTAATTCCACCTGTGAACACCATCCTGTCCAATTCCCCCTGTGAGCATCCCAATGTCTAATTCCCCCTGTGATCACCCTCCTGTCTAATTCCCTTCTTTGAACACCCTCCTGTCTAATTCCCGCTTTGAACACCCTCCTGTCTAATTCCCCCTGTGAACACCTTCCTGTCTAATTCCCCCTGTGATCACCCTCCTGTCTTATTCCCCCCTGTGAACACCCTCCTGTCTAATTCCCCCCTGTGAATACCCTCCTGTCTAATTCCCCCTGTGAACACCCTCCTGTCAAATTCCCCCTGTGATCACCCTCCTGTCTAATTCCCCCTGTGAACACCCTCCTGTCTAATTCCCCCTGTGATCATCCTCCTGTCTAAATCCCCCCTGTGAACACCCTCCCGTCTAATTTCCCCTGTGAAAACCCTCCTGTATTATTCCCCCTGTGAACACCCCCCTGCTTAAGTACCCCTCTGTGAACAGCATCCTGTCTAATTCCCCCTGTGAACACCCTCCTGTCTAATTCCCCCTGTGATCACCCTCCTGTCTAATTCCCCCTGTGAACACCATCCTGTCTAATTCCCCCTGTGAACACCTTCCTGTCCAATTCCCTCTGTGAACACTCTCTTGTCTAATTCCCCCTGTGAACACCCTCTTGTCTAATTCCCACTGTGAACACCCTCTTGTCTAATTCCCCCTGTGAACATCCTCCTGTCTAATTCCCCCTGTGAGCACCCTCCAGTCTAATTCCCTCTTTAAACATCCTCCTGCCGAATTCCACCTGTGAACACACTCCTGCCTAATTTCCCCCTGTGAACACCCTCCTGCCTAATTTCCCCTGTGAAAACCCTCCTGCCTAATTCCCCCTGTGAACACCCACCTGTCTAATTCCCCCTGTGAACACCATCCTGTCTAATTCCCCCCTGTGAACACACTCCTCTGTAATTCCCCCTGTGAACACCCTCCTGTGTAATTCACCCTGTGAATACCCTCCTGCCTAATTTCCCCCTGTGAACACCCTCCTGCCTAATTTCCCCTTTGAAAACCCTCCTGCCTAATTCCCCCTGTGAACACCCACCTGTCTAATTCCCCCTGTGAACATCCTGATGTCTAATTCCCCCTGTGATCACGCTCCTGTCTAATTCCCTCCTTTGAACACCCTCCTGTCTAATTCCCCCTTTGAACACCCTCCTGTCTAATTCCCCCTGTGAACACACTCCTGTCTAATTCCCCCTGTGATCACCCTCCTGTCTTATTCCCCGCTGTGAACACCCTCCTGTCTAGTTTCCCCCTGTGAACACCCTCCTGTCTAATTCCCCCTGTGAACACCGTCCTGTCAAATTCCCCCTGTGATCACCCACCTGTCTAATTCCCCCTGTGAACACCCTCCTGTCGAATTCCTCCTGTTAACACCCTCCTGTCTAAATCCCCCCTGTGAACACCCTCCCGTCTAATTTCCCCTGTGAACACCCTCCCGTCTAATTTCCCCTGTGAACACCCTCCTGTATAATACCCCAACTGTGAACACCCTCCTGCTTAATTACCCCTCTGTGAACAGCCTCCTGTCCAATTCCCCCTGTGAACACCCTCCAGTATAAATACCCCTGTGAACACCCTCCTGTCTAATTTCCCCTGTGAACACCCTCCTGTCTTATTTCCCCTGTGAACACCCTCCTGTCTAATTCCCCTCTGTGAACACCCTCCTGCTTAATTCCCCCTGGGAACACCCTCCCGTCTAATTCCCAGTGTGAACACCCTCCTGCCTAATTCCCCCCTGTGATAACCCTCCTGTCTAATTCCCCCTGTGAACACCCTCCTGTCTAATTCCCCGTGTGATCACCCTCCTGTCTAATTCCCCCTGTGATCACCCTCCTTTCTAATTCCCCCTGTGAACACCCTCCTGTCTAATTCCCCCTGTGATCACCCTCCTGTCTAATTCCTCCCTGTGAACACCCTCCTGTCTGATTCCCCATGTGAACACCCACCTGTCTAATTCCCCCTGTGAACACCCTCCTGTCTAATTCCCCCTGTGTACACCCTCCTGTCTAATTCCCCCTGTGAACACCATCCTGTCTAATTCCCCCTGTGAACACCTTCCTGTCCAATTCCCTCTGTGAACACTCTCTTGTCTAATTCCCCCTGTGAACACCCTCTTGTCTAATTCCCACTGTGAACAGCCTCTTGTCTAATTCCCCCTGTGAACATCCTCCTGCCTAATTCCCCCTGTGATCACCCTCCTGTCTAATTCCCCCTGTGAGCACCCTCCAGTCTAATTCCCTCTTTAAACATCCTCCTGCCTAATTCCACCTGTGAACACACTCCTGCCTAATTTCCCCCTGTGAACACCCTGCTGCCTAATTTCCCCTGTGAAAACCCTCCTGCCTAATTCCCCCTGTGAACACCCACCTGTCTAATTCCACCTGTGAACACCATCCTGTCCAATTCCCCCTGTGAGCATCCTAATGTCTAATTCCCCCTGTGATCACCCTCCTGTCTAATTCCCTTCTTTGAACACCCTCCTGTCTAATTCCCGCTTTGAACACCCTCCTGTCTAATTCCCCCTGTGAACACCTTCCTGTCTAATTCCCCCTGTGATCACCCTCCTGTCTTATTCCCCCCTGTGAACACCCTCCTGTCTAATTCCCCCCTGTGAATACCCTCCTGTCTAATTCCCCCTGTGAACACCCTCCTGTCAAATTCCCCCTGTGATCACCCTCCTGTCTAATTCCCCCTGTGAACACCCTCCTGTCTAATTCCCCCTGTGATCATCCTCCTGTCTAAATCCCCCCTGTGAACACCCTCCCGTCTAATTTCCCCTGTGAAAACCCTCCTGTATTATTCCCCCTGTGAACACCCCCCTGCTTAATTACCCCTCTGTGAACAGCATCCTGTCTAATTCCCACTGCGAACACCCTCCAGTCTAAATCCCCCCTGTGAACACCCTCCCGTCTAATTTCCCCTGTGAACACCCTCCTGTATAATTCCCCCTGTGAACACCACCCTGCTTAATTACCCCTCTGTGAACAGCATCCTGTCTAATTCCCACTGCGAACACCCTCCAGTCTAAATCCCCCCTGTGAACACCCTCCTGTCTAATTTCCCCTGTGAACAACCTCCTGTCTTATTTCCCCTGTGAACACCCTCCTGTCTAATTCCCCCCTGTGAACACCCACCTGTCTAATTCCACCTGTGAACACCATCCTGTCCAATTCCCCCTGTGAGCATCCTAATGTCTAATTCCCCCTGTGATCACCCTCCTGTCTAATTCCCTCCTTTGAACACCCTCCTGTCTAATTCCCGCTTTGAACACCCTCCTGTCTAATTCCCCCTGTGAACACACTCCTGTCTAATTCCCCCTGTGATCACCCTCCTGTCTTATTCCCCCCTGTGGACACCCTCCTGTCTAATTCCCTCCTGTGAACACCCTCCCGTCTAATTTCCCCTGTGAACACCCTCCTGTATAATTCCCCCTGTGAACACCCCCCTGCTTAATTACCCCTCTGTGAACAGCATCCTGTCTAATTCCCACTGCGAACACCCTCCAGTCTAAATCCCCCCTGTGAACACCCTCCTGTCTAATTTCCCCTGTGAACAACCTCCTGTCTTATTTCCCCTGTGAACACCCTCCTGTCTAATTCCCCACTGTGAACACCCTCCTGCTTAATTCTCCCCTCGGAACACCCTCCCGTCTAATTCCCAGTGTGAACACCCTCCTGCCTAATTCCCCCCTGTGATCACCCTCCTGTCTAATTCCTCCTGTGAACACCATCCTGTCTAATTCCCCCTGTGATCACCCTCCTTTCTAATTCCCCCTGTGAACACCTTCCCATCTAATTCCCCCTTTGAACACCCTCCTGTCTAATTCCCCCTGTGATCACCCTCCTGCCCAATTCCTCCCTGTGAACACCCTCCTGTCTAATTCCCCCTGTGGACACCCAACTGTCTAATTCCCCCTGTGAACACCCTCCTGTATAATTCCCCCTTTGAACACCCCCCTGCTTAATTACCCCTCTGTGAACAGCATCCTGTCTAATTCCCACTGCGAACACCCTCCAGTCTAAATCCCCCCTGTGAACACCCTCCTGTCTAATTTCCCCTGTGAACAACCTCCTGTCTTATTTCCCCTGTGAACACCCTCCTGTCTAATTCCCCCCTGTGAACACCCTCCTGCTTAATTCCCCCCTCGGAACACCCTCCTGTCTAATTCCCAGTGTGAACACCCTCCTGCCTAATTCCCCCCTGTGATCACCCTCCTGTCTAATTCCTCCTGTGAACACCATCCTGTCTAATTCCCCCTGTGATCACCCTCCTTTCTAATTCCCCCTGTGAACACCCTCCCATCTAATTCCCCCTTTGAACACCCTCCTGTCTAATTCCCCCTGTGATCACCCTCCTGTCCAATTCCTCCCTGTGAACACCCTCCTGTCTAATTCCCCCTGTGAACACCCACCTGTCTAATTCCCCCTGTGAACACCCTCCTGTATAATTCCCCCTGTGAACACACCCCCCTGCTTAATTACCCCTCTGTGAACAGCATCCTGTCTAATTCCCACTGCGAACACCCTCCAGTCTAAATCCCCCCTGTGAACACCCTCCTGTCTAATTTCCCCTGTGAACAACCTCCTGTCTTATTTCCCCTGTGAACACCCTCCTGTCTAATTCCCCCCTGTGAACACCCTCCTTCTTAATTCCCCCCTCGGAACACCCTCCTGTCTAATTCCCAGTGTGAACACCCTCCTGCCTAATTCCCCCCTGTGAACACCCTCCTGTCTAATTCCCCCCTGTGAACACCCTCCTGCTTAATTCCCCCCTCGGAACACCCTCCTGTCTAATTCCCAGTGTGAACACCCTCCTGCCTAATTCCCCCCTGTGATCACCCTCCTGTCTAATTCCTCCTGTGAACACCATCCTGTCTAATTCCCCCTTTGAACACCCTCCTGTCTAATTCCCCCTGTGATCACCCTCCTGTCCAATTCCTCCCTGTGAACACCCTCCTGTCTAATTCCCCCTGTGAACACCCACCTGTCTAATTCCCCCTGTGAACACCCTCCTGTATAATTCCCCCTGTGAACACCCCCCTGCTTAATTACCCCTCTGTGAACAGCATCCTGTCTAATTCCCACTGCGAACACCCTCCAGTCTAAATCCCCCCTGTGAACACCCTCCTGTCTAATTTCCCCTGTGAACAACCTCCTGTCTTATTTCCCCTGTGAACACCCTCCTGTCTAATTCCCCCCTGTGAACACCCTCCTGCTTAATTCCCCCCTCGGAACACCCTCCTGTCTAATTCCCAGTGTGAACACCCTCCTGCCTAATTCCCCCCTGTGAACACCCTCCTGTCTAATTCCCCCCTGTGAACACCCTCCTGCTTAATTCCCCCCTCGGAACACCCTCCTGTCTAATTCCCAGTGTGAACACCCTCCTGCCTAATTCCCCCCTGTGATCACCCTCCTGTCTAATTCCCACTGTGATCACCCTCCTTTCTAATTCCCCCTGTGAACACCTTCCCATCTAATTCCCCCTTTGAACACCCTCCTGTCTAATTCCCCCTGTGAACACCCTCCTGTCTAATTTCCCCTGTGAACAACCTCCTGTCTTATTTCCCCTGTGAACACCCTCCTGTCTAATTCCCCCCTGTGAACACCCTCCTGCTTAATTCCCCCCTCGGAACACCCTCCTGTCTAATTCCCAGTGTGAACACCCTCCTGCCTAATTCCCCCCTGTGATCACCCTCCTGTCTAATTCCTCCTGTGAACACCATCCTGTCTAATTCCCCCTGTGATCACCCTCCTTTCTAATTCCCCCTGTGAACACCCTCCCATCTAATTCCCCCTTTGAACACCCTCCTGTCTAATTCCCCCTGTGATCACCCTCCTGTCCAATTCCTCCCTGTGAACACCCTCCTGTCTAATTCCCCCTGTGAACACCCACCTGTCTAATTCCCCCTGTGAACACCCTCCTGTCTAATTCCCCCCTGTGAACACACTCCTCTGTAATTCCCCCTGTGAACACCCTCCTGTGTAATTCACCCTGTGAATACCCTCCTGCCTAATTTCCCCCTGTGAACACCCTCCTGCCTAATTTCCCCTTTGAAAACCCTCCTGCCTAATTCCCCCTGTGAACACCCACCTGTCTAATTCACCCTGTGAACATCCTGATGTCTATTTCCCCCTGTGATCACGCTCCTGTCTAATTCCCTCCTTTGAACACCCTCCTGTCTAATTCCCCCTTTGAACACCCTCCTGTCTAATTCCCCCTGTGAACACACTCCTGTCTAATTCCCCCTGTGATCACCCTCCTCTCTTATTCCCCCCTGTGAACACCCTCCTGTCTACTTCCCCCCTGTGAACACCCTCCTGTCTAATTCCCCCTGTGAACACCGTCCTGTCAAATTCCCCCTGTGATCACCCTCCTGTCTAATTCCCCCTGTGAACACCCTCCTGTCGAATTCCTCCTGTTAACACCCACCTGTCTAATTCCCCCTGTGAACACCCACCTGTCTAATTCCCCCTGTGAACACCCTCCTGTATAATTCTCCCTGTGAACACCCCCCTGCTTAATTACCCCTCTGTGAACAGCATCCTGTCTAATTCCCACTGCGAACACCCTCCAGTCTAAATCCCCCCTGTGAACACCCTCCTGTCTAATTTCCCCTGTGAACAACCTCCTGTCTTATTTCCCCTGTGAACACCCTCCTGTCTAATTCCCCCCTGTGAACACCCTCCTGCTTAATTCCCCCCTCGGAACACCCTCCTGTCTAATTCCCAGTGTGAACACCCTCCTGCCTAATTCCCCCCTGTGATCACCCTCCTGTCTAATTCCTCCTGTGAACACCATCCTGTCTAATTCCCCCTGTGATCACCCTCCTTTCTAATTCCCCCTGTGAACACCCTCCCATCTAATTCCCCCTTTGAACACCCTCCTGTCTAATTCCCCCTGTGATCACCCTCCTGTCCAATTCCTCCCTGTGAACACCCTCCTGTCTAATTCCCCCTGTGAACACCCACCTGTCTAATTCCGCCTGTGAACACCCTCCTGTATAATTCCCCCAGTGAACACCCCCCTGCTTAATTACCCCTCTGTGAACAGCATCCTGTCTAATTCCCACTGCGAACACCCTCCAGTCTAAATCCCCCCTGTGAACACCCTCCTGTCTAATTTCCCCTGTGAACAACCTCCTGTCTTATTTCCCCTGTGAACACCCTCCTGTCTAATTCCCCCCTGTGAACACCCTCCTGCTTAATTCCCCCCTCGGAACACCCTCCTGTCTAATTCCCAGTGTGAACACCCTCCTGCCTAATTCCCCCCTGTGATCACCCTCCTGTCTAATTCCTCCTGTGAACACCATCCTGTCTAATTCCCCCTGTGATCACCCTCCTTTCTAATTCCCCCTGTGAACACCCTCCCATCTAATTCCCCCTTTGAACACCCTCCTGTCTAATTCCCCCTGTGATCACCCTCCTGTCCAATTCCTCCCTGTGAACACCCTCCTGTCTAATTCCCCCTGTGAACACCCACCTGTCTAATTCCCCCTGTGAACACCCTCCTGTCTAATTCCCCCCTGTGAACACACTCCTCTGTAATTCCCCCTGTGAACACCCTCCTGTGTAATTCACCCTGTGAATACCCTCCTGCCTAATTTCCCCCTGTGAACACCCTCCTGCCTAATTTCCCCTTTGAAAACCCTCCTGCCTAATTCCCCCTGTGAACACCATCCTGTCTAATTCCCCCTGTGAACATCCTGATGTCTAATTCCCCCTGTGATCACGCTCCTGTCTAATTCCCTCCTTTGAACACCCTCCTGTCTAATTCCCCCTTTGAACACCCTCCTGTCTAATTCCCCCTGTGAACACACTCCTGTCTAATTCCCCCTGTGATCACCCTCCTCTCTTATTCCCCCCTGTGAACACCCTCCTGTCTACTTCCCCCCTGTGAACACCCTCCTGTCTAATTCCCCCTGTGAACACCGTCCTGTCAAATTCCCCCTGTGATCACCCTCCTGCCTAATTCCCCCTGTGAACACCCTCCTGTCGAATTCCTCCTGTTAACACCCTCCTGTCTAAATCCCCCCTGTGAACACCCTCCCGTCTAATTTCCCCTGTGAACACCCTCCCGTCTAATTTCCCCTGTGAACACCCTCCTGTATAATACCCCCCCTGTGAACACCCTCCTGCATAATTTCCCCTCTCTGAACAGCCTCCTGTCTAATTCCCCCTGTGAACACCCTCCAGTCTAAATCCCCTCTGTGAACACCCTCCTGTCTAATTTCCCCTGTGAACACCCTCCTGTCTTATTTCCCCTGTGAACACCCTCCTGTCTAATTCCCCCCTGTGAACACCCTCCTGCTTAATTCCCCCCTCGGAACACCCTCCTGTCTAATTCCCAGTGTGAACACCCTCCTGCCTAATTCCCCCCTGTGATCACCCTCCTGTCTAATTCCTCCTGTGAACACCATCCTGTCTAATTCCCCCTGTGATCACCCTCCTTTCTAATTCCCCCTGTGAACACCCTCCCATCTAATTCCCCCTTTGAACATCCTCCTGTCTAATTCCCCCTGTGATCACCCTCCTGTCCAATTCCTCCCTGTGAACACCCTCCTGTCTAATTCCCCCTGTGAACACCCACCTGTCTAATTCCCCCTGTGAACACCCTCCTGTCTAATTCCCCCCTGTGAACACACTCCTCTGTAATTCCCCCTGTGAACACCCTCCTGTGTAATTCACCCTGTGAATACCCTCCTGCCTAATTTCCCCCTGTGAACACCCTCCTGCCTAATTTCCCCTTTGAAAACCCTCCTGCTTAATTCCCCCTGTGAACACCCACCTGTCTAATTCCCCCTGTGAACATCCTGATGTCTAATTCCCCCTGTGATCACGCTCCTGTCTAATTCCCTCCTTTGAACACCCTCCTGTCTAATTCCCCCTTTGAACACCCTCCTGTCTAATTCCCCCTGTGAACTCACCCCTGTCTAATTCCCCCTGTGATCACCCTCCTCTCTTATTCCCCCCTGTGAACACCCTCCTGTCTACTTCCCCCCTGTGAACACCCTCCTGTCTAATTCCCCCTGTGAACACCGTCCTGTCAAATTCCCCCTGTGATCACCCTCCTGTCTAATTCCCCCTGTGAACACCCTCCTGTCTAAATCCCCCCTGTGAACACCCTCCCGTCTAATTTCCCCTGTGAACACCCTCCCGTCTAATTTCCCCTGTGAACACCCTCCTGTATAATACCCCCCCTGTGAACACCCTCCTGCTTAATTTCCCCTCTCTGAACAGCCTCCTGTCTAATTCCCCCTGTGAACACCCTCCAGTCTAAATCCCCCCTGTGAACACCCTCCTGTCTAATTTCCCCTGTGAACACCCTCCTGTCTTATTTCCCCTGTGAACACCCTCCTGTCTAATTCCCCACTGTGAACACCCTCCTGCTTAATTCCCCCTGGGAACACCCTCCTGTCTAATTCCCAGTGTGAACACCCTCCTGCCTAATTCCCCCCTGTGATAACACTCCTGTCTAATTCCCCCTGTGAACACCCTCCTGTCGAATTCCCCGTGTGATCACCCTCCTGTCTAATTCCCCCTGTGATCACCCTCCTTTCTAATTCCCCCTGTGAACACCCTCCTGTCTAATTCCCCCTGTGAACACCCTCCTGTCTAATTCCCCATGTGAACACCCACCTGTCTAATTCCCCCTGTGAACACCCTCCTGTCTAATTCCCCCTGTGTACACCCTCCTGTCTAATTCCCCCTGTGAACACCATCCTGTCTAATTCCCCCTGTGAACACCTTCCTGTCCAATTCCCTCTGTGAACACTCTCTTGTCTAATTCCCCCTGTGAACACCCTCTTGTCTAATTCCCACTGTGAACACCCTCTTGTCTAATTCCCCCTGTGAACATCCTCCTGCCTAATTCCCCCTGTGATCACCCTCCTGTCTAATTCCCCCTGTGAGCACCCTCCAGTCTAATTCCCTCTTTAAACATCCTCCTGCCTAATTCCACCTGTGAACACACTCCTGTCTAATTCCCCTGTAAGCATCCTCCTGTCTAATTCCTTTGTGCACAGCCTCCTTCGGAATTCCCCCTGTGATATCCCTGCTGTCCATTTTCCCCTGTGAGCTCACTGGCATCTAATTGCAGCTGTGAACACCCTCCTGCCTCATTCCAGCTGTGAACACCCTCCTGCCTAATTCCCCCTGTGAACACCCTCCTGTCTAATTCCCCCCTGTTAACACACTCCTGTCATATTCCCCCCTGTGAACACCCTCCTGTGTAATTCCCCCTGTGAACACCCTCCTGTGTAATTCCCCCTGTGAACACCCTCCTGCCTAATTTCCCCTGTGAAAACCCACCTGCCTAATTCCCCCTGTGAACACCCACCTGTCTAATTTCATCTGTGAACACCATCCTGTCCAATTCCCCCTGTGAGCATCCTAATGTCTAATTCCCCCTGTGATCACCCTCCTGTCTAATTCCCTCCTGTTAACACCCTCCTGTCAAAGTCCCCCCTGTAAACATCCTCCTGTCGAATTCCCCCTCTCAACACCCTCCTGTCTAATTCCCCCATTGAACACCCTCCTGTCTAATTCCCCGTGCGAACACACTCCTGTCTAATTCCCCCTGTGATCAGCCTCCTGTCTTATCCCCCCCTATAAACTCCCTCCTGTCTAATTCCCCCCTGTGAATACCCTCCTGTCTAATTCCCCCTGTGAACACCCTCCTGTCAAATTCCCCCAGTGATCACCCTCCTGTCTAATTCCCCCTGTGAACACCCTCCTGTCTAATTCCCCCTGTGATCATCCTCCTGTCTAAATCCCCCCTGTGAACACCCTCCTGTCTAATTCCCCCTGTGAACACACTCCTGTCTAATTCCCCCTGTGATCACCCTCCTGTCTTATTCCCCCCTGTGGACACCCTCCTGTCTAATTCCCTCCTGTGAACACCCTCCCGTCTAATTTCCCCTGTGAACACCCTCCTGTATAATTCCCCCTGTGAACACCCCCCTGCTTAATTACCCCTCTGTGAACAGCATCCTGTCTAATTCCCACTGCGAACACCCTCCAGTCTAAATCCCCCCTGTGAACACCCTCCTGTCTAATTTCCCCTGTGAACAACCTCCTGTCTTATTTCCCCTGTGAACACCCTCCTGTCTAATTCCCCCCTGTGAACACCCTCCTGCTTAATTCCCCCCTCGGAACACCCTCCTGTCTAATTCCCAGTGTGAACACCCTCCTGCCTAATTCCCCCCTGTGATCACCCTCCTGTCTAATTCCTCCTGTGAACACCATCCTGTCTAATTCCCCCTGTGATTACCCTCCTTTCTAATTCCCCCTGTGAACACCCTCCCATCTAATTCACCCTTTGAACACCCTCCTGTCTAATTCCCCCTGTGATCACCCTCCTGTCCAATTCCTCCCTGTGAACACCCTCCTGTCTAATTCCCCCTGTGAACACCCACCTGTCTAATTCCCCCTGTGAACACCCTCCTGTCTAATTCCCCCCTGTGAACACACTCCTCTGTAATTCCCCCTGTGAACACCCTCCTGTGTAATTCACCCTGTGAATACCCTCCTGCCTAATTTCCCCCTGTGAACACCCTCCTGCCTAATTTCCCCTTTGAAAACCCTCCTGCCTAATTCCCCCTGTGAACACCCACCTGTCTAATTCCCCCTGTGAACATCCTGATGTCTAATTCCCCCTGTGATCACGCTCCTGTCTAATTCCCTCCTTTGAACACCCTCCTGTCTAATTCCCCCTTTGAACACCCTCCTGTCTAATTCCCCCTGTGAACACACTCCTGTCTAATTCCCCCTGTGATCACCCTCCTCTCTTATTCCACCCTGTGAACACCCTCCTGTCTACTTCCCCCCTGTGAACACCCTCCTGTCTAATTCCCCCTGTGAACACCGTCCTGTCAAATTCCCCCTGTGATCACCCTCCTGTTTAATTCCCCCTGTGAACACCCTCCTGTCGAATTCCTCCTGTTAACACCCTCCTGTCTAAATCCCCCCTGTGAACACCCTCCCGTCTAATTTCCCCTGTGAACACCCTCCCGTCTAATTTCCCCTGTGAACACACTCCTGTATAATACCCCCCCCCTGTGAACACCCTCCTGCTTAATTTCCCCTCTCTGAACAGCCTCCTGTCTAATTCCCCCTGTGAACACCCTCCAGTCTAAATCCCCCCTGTGAACACCCTCCTGTCTAATTTCCCCTGTGAACACCCTCCTGTCTTATTTCCCCTGTGAACACCCTCCTGTCTAATTCCCCCCTGTGAAAACCCTCCTGCTTAATTCCCCCCTCGGAACACCCTCCTGTCTAATTCCCAGTGTGAACACCCTCCTGCCTAATTCCCCCCTGTGATCACCCTCCTGTCTAATTCCTCCTGTGAACACCATCCTGTCTAATTCCCCCTGTGATCACCCTCCTTTCTAATTCCCCCTGTGAACACCCTCCCATTTAATTCCCCCTTTGAACATCCTCCTGTCTAATTCCCCCTGTGATCACCCTCCTGTCCAATTCCTCCCTGTGAACACCCTCCTGTCTAATTCCCCCTGTGAACACCCACCTGTCTAATTCCCCCTGTGAACACCCTCCTGTCTAATTCCCCCCTGTGAACACACTCCTCTGTAATTCCCCCTGTGAACACCCTCCTGTGTAATTCACCCTGTGAATACCCTCCTGCCTAATTTCCCCCTGTGAACACCCTCCTGCCTAATTTCCCCTTTGAAAACCCTCCTGCCTAATTCCCCCTGTGAACACCCACCTGTCTAATTCCCCCTGTGAACATCCTGATGTCTAATTCCCCCTGTGATCACGCTCCTGTCTAATTCCCTCCTTTGAACACCCTCCTGTCTAATTCCCCCTTTGAACACCCTCCTGTCTAATTCCCCCTGTGAACACACTCCTGTCTAATTCCCCCTGTGATCACCCTCCTCTCTTATTCCCCCCTGTGAACACCCTCCTGTCTACTTCCCCCCTGTGAACACCCTCCTGTCTAATTCCCCCTGTGAACACCGTCCTGTCAAATTCCCCCTGTGAACACCCTCCTGTCTAATTCCCCCTGTGAACACCCTCCTGTCGAATTCCTCCTGTTAACACCCTCCTGTCTAAATCCCCCCTGTGAACACCCTCCCGTCTAATTTCCCCTGTGAACACCCTCCCGTCTAATTTCCCCTGTGAACACCCTCCTGTATAATACCCCCCCTGTGAACACCCTCCTGCTTAATTTCCCCTCTCTGAACAGCCTCCTGTCTAATTCCCCCTGTGAACACCCTCCAGTCTAAATCCCCCCTGTGAACACCCTCCTGTCTAATTTCCCCTGTGAACACCCTCCTGTCTTATTTCCCCTGTGAACACCCTCCTGTCTAATTCCCCCCTGTGAACACCCTCCTGCTTAATTCCCCCCTCGGAACACCCTCCTGTCTAATTCCCAGTGTGAACACCCTCCTGCCTAATTCCCCCCTGTGATCACCCTCCTGTCTAATTCCTCCTGTGAACACCATCCTGTCTAATTCCCCCTGTGATCACCCTCCTTTCTAATTCCCCCTGTGAACACCCTCCCATCTAATTCCCCCTTTGAACATCCTCCTGTCTAATTCCCCCTGTGATCACCCTCCTGTCCAATTCCTCCCTGTGAACACCCTCCTGTCTAATTCCCCCTGTGAACACCCACCTGTCTAATTCCCCCTGTGAACACCCTCCTGTCTAATTCCCCCCTGTGAACACACTCCTCTGTAATTCCCCCTGTGAACACCCTCCTGTGTAATTCACCCTGTGAATACCCTCCTGCCTAATTTCCCCCTGTGAACACCCTCCTGCCTAATTTCCCCTTTGAAAACCCTCCTGCCTAATTCCCCCTGTGAACACCCACCTGTCTAATTCCCCCTGTGAACATCCTGATGTCTAATTCCCCCTGTGATCACGCTCCTGTCTAATTCCCTCCTTTGAACACCCTCCTGTCTAATTCCCCCTTTGAACACCCTCCTGTCTAATTCCCCCTGTGAACACACTCCTGTCTAATTTCCCCTGTGATCACCCTCCTCTCTTATTCCCCCCTGTGAACACCCTCCTGTCTACTTCCCCCCTGTGAACACCCTCCTGTCTAATTCCCCCTGTGAACACCGTCCTGTCAAATTCCCCCTGTGATCACCCTCCTGTCTAATTCCCCCTGTGAACACCCTCCTGTCGAATTCCTCCTGTTAACACCCTCCTGTCTAAATACCCCCTGTGAACACCCTCCCGTCTAATTTCCCCTGTGAACACCCTCCCGTCTAATTTCCCCTGTGAACACCCTCCTGTATAATACCCCCCCGTGAACACCCTCCTGATTAATTTCCCCTCTCTGAACAGCCTCCTGTCTAATTCCCCCTGTGAACACCCTCCAGTCTAAATCCCCCCTGTGAACACCCTCCTGTCTAATTTCCCCTGTGAACACCCTCCTGTCTTATTTCCCCTGTGAACACCCTCCTGTCTAATTCCCCCCTGTGAACACCCTCCTGCTTAATTCCCCCTGGGAACACCCTCCTGTCTAATTCCCAGTGTGAACACCCTCCTGCCTAATTCCCCCCTGTGATAACCCTCCTGTCTAATTCCCCCTGTGAACACCCTCCTGTCTAATTCCCCGTGTGATCACCCTCCTGTCTAATTCCCCCTGTGATCACCCTCCTTTCTAATTCCCCCTGTGAACACCCTCCTGTCTAATTCCCCCTGTGAACACCCTCCTGTCTAATTCCCCATGTGAACCCCCACCTGTCTAATTTCCCCTGTGAACACCCTCCTGTCTAATTCCCCCTGTGTACACCCTCCTGTCTCATTCCCCCTGTGAACACCATCCTGTCTAATTCCCCCTGTGAACACCTTCCTGTCCAATTCCCTCTGTGAACACTCTCTTGTCTAATTCCCCCTGTGAACACCCTCTTGTCTAATTCCCACTGTGAACACCCTCTTGTCTAATTCCCCCTGTGATCATCCTCCTGCCTAATTCCCCCTGTGATCACCCTCCTGTCTAATTCCCCCTGTGAGCACCCTCCAGTCTAATTCCCTCTTTAAACATCCTCCTGCCTAATTCCACCTGTGAACACCCTCCGGTCTAATTCCCCGTGTGAACACCCTCCTGTCTAATTCCCCCCTGAGAACACCCTCCTGTCTAATTCCCCCTGTGAACACCCGCCTGACTAATTCCCCCCTTTGAACACCCTCCTGCCTAATACCCCCTGTGAACACCTTCCTGCCTAATTCCCCCCTGTGAACACCTTCCTGTCTAATACCTCCCTGTGAACACCCTCCTGTCTAATTCCCACTGTGAGCATCCTCCAGTCTAATTCCCCCTGTGAACACCCTCCAGTCTAATTCCCCCTGTGAACACCCTCCAGTCTAATTCCCCCTGTGAACACCCTCCTGTCTAATTCCCACTGTGAACATCCTCCTGCCTAATTCCCCCTGTGAACACCCTCCAGTCTAATTCCCCCTGTGAACACCCTCCAGTCTAATTCCCCCTGTGAACACCCTCCTCTCTAATTCCACCTGTGAACACCCTCCTGTCTAATTCCGCCAGTAAGCATACTCCTGTCGAATTCCCCCACTGAACACCCTCCAGTCTAATTCCCCCTGTGAACACCCTCCTCTCTAATTCCACCTGTGAACACCCTCCTGTCTAATTCCGCCAGTAAGCATCCTCCTGTCTAATTCCTCCCTGTGAACACCCTCCTGTCTAATGCCACCTGTGAACACCCTCCTGTCCAATTACCCCCTGAGAACAACCTCCTGTCTAATTCCCCCTGTGAACACGCTCTTGCCTAATTCCCCCCTTTGAACACCCTCCTGCCTAATTCCCCCTGTGAATACCCTCCTGTCTAATTCCCCCTGTGAACACCCTTCTGCCTAATTCGCCCCTTTGAACACCTTCCTGCCTAATTCCCACTGTGAACAGCCTCCTGTCTAATTCCACCTGTAAACATCCTCCTGTCGAATTCCCCCTCTGAACACCCGCCTGTCTAATTCCCCCTGTGATCACCCTCCTGTCTAATTCCTCCCTGTAAACACCCTCCTGTCTAATGCCCCCTGTGAATACCCTCCTGCCTAATTCCCCCTGTGATCACCCTCCTGTCTAATTCCCCCCTGTGATCACCCTCCTGTCTAATTCCCCCTGTGAACACCCTTTTGCCTAATTCCACCTGTGAACACACACCTGTCTAATTCCCCACTGTTAACACCCTCCTGTCTAATTCCCCCCTGTGATCACCCTCCTGTCTAATTCCCCCTGTGAACACCCTTCTGCCTAATTCCACCTGTGAACACACACCTGTCTAATTCCCCACTGTTAACACCCTCCTGTCTAATTCCCCCCTGTGAACACCCTCCTGTCTAATTCCCCCTCTGAACAGCATCCTGCCTAATTCCCCCCTGTGAACACCCTCCGGTCTAATTCCCCCTGTGAACACCCTCCTGTCTAATTCCCCCCTGAGAACACCCTCCTGTCTAATTCCCCCTGTGAACACCCGCCTGCCTAATTCCCCACTTTGAACACCCTCCTGCCTAATACCCCCTGTGAACACCTTCCTGTCTAATACCCCCCTGTGAACACCCTCCTGTCTAATTCCCACTGTGAACATCCTCCTGCCTAATTCCCCCTGTGTACACCCTCCAGTCTAATTCCCCCTGTGAACACCCTCCAGTCTAATTCCCCCTGTGAACACCCTCCTCTCTAATTCCACCTGTGAACACCCTCCTGTCTAATTCCGCCAGTAATCATCCTCCTGTCGAATTCCCCCACTGAACACCCTCCTGTCTAATTCCCCCTGTGATCACCCTACTGTCTAATTCCGCCAGTAATCATCCTCCTGTCTAATTCCCCCACTGAACACCCTCCTGTCTAATTCCCCCTGTGATCACCCTCCTGTCTAATTCCGCCAGTAATCATCCTCCTGTCGAATTCCCCCACTGAACACCCTCCTCTCTAATTCCACCTGTGAACACCCTCCTGTCTAATTCCGCCAGTAATCATCCTCCTGTCTAATTCCCCCACTGAACACCCTCCTGTCTAATTCCCCCTGTGATCCCCCTCCTGCCTAATTCCCCCTGTGAATACCCTCCTGTCTAATTCCCCCTGTGAACACCCTTCTGCCTAATTCCCCCCTTTGCACACCCTCCTGCCTAATTCTCACTGTGAACAGCCTCCTGTCTAATTCCACCTGTAAACAGCCTCCTGTCGAATTCCCCCTCTGAACACCCGCCTGTCTAATTACCCCTGTGATCACCCTCCTGTCTAATTCCTCCCTGGAAACACCCTCCTGTCTAATGCCCCCTGTGAACACCCTTCTGCCTAATTCCAGCTGTGAACACCCACCTGTCTAATTCCCCACTGTTAACACCCTCCTGTCTAATTCCCCCCCTGTGAACACCCTCCTGTCTAATTCCCACTGTGATCACCCTCCTGTCTAATTCCCTCTGTGAACACCCTCCAGTCTAATTCCCCCCTATGAACACCCTCCTGTCTAATTCGCCCTGTGAACACCCGCCGGCCTAATTCACCCCTTTGAACACCCTCCTGCCTAATACCCCCTGTGTACACCTCCCTGCCTAATTCCCCCCTGTGAACACCTTCCTGTCTAATTCCCCCTGTGAACACCCTCCTGCCTAATTCCCCCCTGTGAACACACTCCTGTCTAATACCCCCCTGTGAACACCCTCCTGTCTAATTCCCCCTGTGAACAGCCTCCAGTCTAATTCCCCCTGTGAACACCCTCCAGTCTAATTCACCCCTTTGAGCACCCTCCTGCCTAATACCCCCTGTGTACACCTTCCTGCCTAATTCCCCCCTGTGAACACCTTCCTGTCTAATACCCCACTGTGAACACACTCCTGTCTAATTCCCCCTGTGAACACCCTTTTGCCTAATTCCACCTGTGAACACACACCTGTCTAATTCCCCACTGTTAACACCCTCCTGTCTAATTCCCCCCTGTGATCACCCTCCTGTCTAATTCCCCCTGTGAACACCCTTCTGCCTAATTCCACCTGTGAACACACACCTGTCTAATTCCCCACTGTTAACACCCTCCTGTCTAATTCCCCCCTGTGAACACCCTCCTGTCTAATTCCCCCTCTGAACACCATCCTGCCTAATTCCCCCCTGTGAACACCCTCCGGTCTAATTCCCCCTGTGAACACCCTCCTGTCTAATTCCCCCCTGAGAACACCCTCCTGTCTAATTCCCCCTGTGAACACCCGCCTGCCTAATTCCCCACTTTGAACACCCTCCTGCCTAATACCCCCTGTGAACACCTTCCTGTCTAATACCCCCCTGTGAACACCCTCCTGTCTAATTCCCACTGTGAACATCCTCCTGCCTAATTCCCCCTGTGTACACCCTCCAGTCTAATTCCCCCTGTGAACACCCTCCAGTCTAATTCCCCCTGTGTACACCCTCCAGTCTAATTCCCCCTGTGAACACCCTCCAGTCTAATTCCCCCTGTGAACACCCTCCAGTCTAATTCCCCCTGTGTACACCCTCCAGTCTAATTCCACCTGTGAACACCCTCCTGTCTAATTCCGCCAGTAATCATCCTCCTGTCGAATTCCCCCACTGAACACCCTCCTGTCTAATTCCCCCTGTGATCACCCTCCTGTCTAATTCCGCCAGTAATCATCCTCCTGTCTAATTCCCCCACTGAACACCCTCCTGTCTAATTCCCCCTGTGATCACCCTCCTGTCTAATTCCGCCAGTAATCATCCTCCTGTCGAATTCCCCCACTGAACACCCTCCTCTCTAATTCCACCTGTGAACACCCTCCTGTCTAATTCCGCCAGTAATCATCCTCCTGTCTAATTCCCCCACTGAACACCCTCCTGTCTAATTCCCCCTGTGATCCCCCTCCTGCCTAATTCCCCCTGTGAATACCCTCCTGTCTAATTCCCCCTGTGAACACCCTTCTGCCTAATTCCCCCCTTTGCACACCCTCCTGCCTAATTCTCACTGTGAACAGCCTCCTGTCTAATTCCACCTGTAAACAGCCTCCTGTCGAATTCCCCCTCGGAACACCCGCCTGTCTAATTACCCCTGTGATCACCCTCCTGTCTAATTCCTCCCTGGAAACACCCTCCTGTCTAATGCCCCCTGTGAATACCCTCCTGCCTAATTCCCCCTGTGAACACCCTTCTGCCTAATTCCAGCTGTGAACACCCACCTGTCTAATTCCCCACTGTTAACACCCTCCTGTCTAATTCCCCCCCTGTGAACACCCTCCTGTCTAATTCCCACTGTGATCACCCTCCTGTCTAATTCCCCCTGTGAACACCCTCCAGTCTAATTCCCCACTGTTAACACCCTCCTGTCTAATTCCCCCCCTGTGAACACCTTTTGTTTAATTCCCGCTCTGAACACCATCCTGCCTAATTCCCCCCTATGAACACCCTCCTGTCTAATTCGCCCTGTGAACACCCGCCGGCCTAATTCACCCCTTTGAACACCCTCCTGCCTAATACCCCCTGTGTACACCTTCCTGCCTAATTCCCCCCTGTGAACACCTTCCTGTCTAATTCCCCCTGTGAACACCCTCCTGCCTAATTCCCCCCTGTGAACACACTCCTGTCTAATACCCCCCTGTGAACACCCTCCTGTCTAATTCCCCCTGTGAACAGCCTCCAGTCTAATTCCCCCTGTGAACACCCTCCAGTCTAATTCCCCACTGTTAACACCATCCTGCCTAATTCCCCCCTATGAACACCCTCCTGTCTAATTCGCCCTGTGAACACCCGCCGGCCTAATTCACCCCTTTGAACACCCTCCTGCCTAATACCCCCTGTGTACACCTTCCTGCCTAATTCCCCCCTGTGAACACCTTCCTGTCTAATTCCCCCTGTGAACACCCTCCTGCCTAATTCCCCCCTGTGAACACACTCCTGTCTAATACCCCCCTGTGAACACCCTCCTGTCTAATTCCCCCTGTGAACAGCCTCCAGTCTAATTCCCCCTGTGAACACCCTCCAGTCTAATTCACCCCTTTGAGCACCCTCCTGCCTAATACCCCCTGTGTACACCTTCCTGCCTAATTCCCCCCTGTGAACACCTTCCTGTCTAATACCCCCCTGTGAACACACTCCTGTCTAATTCCCACTGTGAACATCCTCCTGCCTAATTCCCCCTGTGAACACCCTCCTGTCTAATTCCCACTGTGAACATCCTCCTGCCTAATTCCCCCTGTGAACACCCTCCAGTCTAATTCCCCCTGTGAACACCCTCCAGTCTAATTCACCCCTTTGAACACCCTCCTGCCTAATACCCCCTGTGTACTCCTTCCTGCCTAATTCCCCCCTGTGAACACCTTCCTGTCTAATACCCCCCTGTGAACACACTCCTGTCTAATTCCCACTGTGAACATCCTCCTGTCTAATTCCCACTGTGAACATCCTCCTGCCTAATTCCCCCTGTGAACACCCTCCAGTCTAATTCCCCCTGTGAACACCCTCCTGTCTAATTCCCACTGTGAACATCCTCCTGCCTAATTCCCCCTGTGAACACCCTCCTGTCTAATTCCCACTGTGAACATCCTCCTGCCTAATTCCCCCTGTGAACACCCTCCAGTCTAATTCCCCCTGTGAACACCCTCCAGTATAATTCCACCTGTGAACACCCTCCTGTCTAATTCCCCCTGTAAACATCCTCCTGTCGAATTCCCCCTGTGATCACCCTCCTGTCTAATTCCTCCCTGTGAACACCCTCCTGTCTAATGCCCCCTGTGAACACCCTCCTGTCTAATTCCCCCTGTGAACACCCTCCTGCCTAATTGCCCCATGTGAACACCCTCCTGCCTAATTCCCCATGTGAACACCCTCCTGTCTAATTCCCCACTGTTAACACCCTCCTGTCAAACTCCCCCCTGTGAACACCCTCCTTCCTAATTCCCCCTGTGAACACCCACTTGTCTAATTCCACCTGTGAACACCATCCTGTCCAATTCCCCTGTGAGCATCCTAATGTCTAATTCCCCCTGTGATCACCCTCCTGTCTTATTCCCCCCTGTGAACACCCTCCTGTCTAATTCCCCCCTGTGAATTCCCTCCTGTCTAATTCCCCCTGTGAACACCCTCCTGTCAAATTCCCCCTGTGATCACCCTCCTGTCTAATTCCCCCTGTGAACACCCTCCTGTCTAATTCCACCTGTGATCACCCTCCTGTCTAAATTCCCCCTGTGAACACCCTCCCGTCTAATTTCCCCTGTGAACACCCTCCTGTCTAATTCCCCCTGTGAACACCCTCCTGCTTAATTACCCCTCTGTGAACAGCCTCCTGTCTAATTCCCACTGCGAACACCCTCCAGTCTAAATCCCCCCTGTGAACAACCTCCTGTCTTATTTCCCCTGTGAACACCCTCCTGTCTAATTCCCTTGTGCACATCCTCCTCCGGAATTCCCCCTGTGATATCCCTGCTGTCCATTTTCCCCTGTGAGCTCACTGGCGTCTAATTCCAGCTGTGAACACCCTCCTGCCTCATTCCAGCTGTGAACACCCTACTGTTGAATTCCCCCTGTGAGCACTGTCCAATCTAATTCCCTCTCTGATCACCCTCCTGTTGAATGCCCCCTGTGAACAATCTCCTTCCATATTCCCCCTGTGAAGAGCCTCCAGTCTAATTCCACCTCTGAACACCATCCTGTCTAATTCCCCCAGTGAACACCATCCTGTCTAATTCCCCCTGTGAACACCCCCCTGTCTAATTCCAGCTGTGAACACCCTCCTGTCGAATTCTCCCTGTGAACACCATCCAATCTAATTCCCCCTCTGATCACCCTCCTGTTGAATTCCCCCAGTGAACACCCTGCTGTCTAATTCCCCCTGTGACCACCTTTCTGTTTGATTCCACCTTTGAAAACCCAGCTCCGTCATTTGCCCATGTGAACACCCACCTGTCTAATTCCCAATGTGATAACCCTCCTGTGTATTTCCCCCTGTGAACACTCTCATGGCTAATTCCCCCTGTGAACACCCGCCTGTCAAATTCCCCGTGATGAACCCGCTGTCTTATTCCCCTTGTGAACACCATTCTGTCTAATTCCCCCATTGAGCACGCTCTTGCCGAACTCCTCCAGTGAACACAATCCGGTCTAATTCCCTCTGTGAGCACATTCCTGGCGAATTCCCCCTGTGAGCACCCTCTGGTCTAATTCTCTTTCTGAACACCCTCCTGTCTAGTTCCCTCAGTGAACAGCCTCCTGTCTAATTCATCCAGTGAACAGCCTCCTGTCTAATTCATCCAGTGAACACCCTCTTGTCTAATTCCCCCTGTGAACACCCTTCTTCCTGATTCCCCCTGTAAGCTCCCTCCTACCTAATTCCCCCTGTGAACACCCTCCTGCCTAATTCCCCCTGTGAACAACCTCCTGTCCAATTCCCCCTGTGAACAACCTCCTGCCTAATTCCCCCTGTGAACACCCTCCTGTCCAATTCCCCCTGTGAACAACCTCCTGTCCAATTCCCCCTGTGAACATCCTCCTGTCTAATTCCCCCTGTGAACAACCTCCTGTCCAATTCCCCCTGTGAACAACCTCCTGTCCAATTCCCCCTGTGAATACCCTCTTGTCCAATTCCCCCTGTGAACTCCCTCTTGTCTAATTCCCCCTGCGAACATCCTTCTGCCTAATTCCCCCTGTGATCACCCTCCTGTCTAATTCCCCCTGTGAACACCCTCCTGCCTAATTCCCGCTGTGAACACCCATCTGTCCAATTCCCCCTGAGAACACCCTCTTGTCTAATTCCCCCTTTGAGCACCCTCCTGCCTGATTCACCCTGTGAATACCCTCCTGTCTAACTCCCTCCTGTGAACACCCTCCCGTCTAAATCCCCTGTGAACACAATCCTGTCTAATTCCCCCTGTGAACAGCCTCCTGTCTAATTCCCCCTGTAAACACCCTCCTGTCTAATTCCCCCCTGTGTGCATTCTCCTGTCTAATTCCCCCATGTACATTCTCCTGTCTAATTCCCCCTGTGAACACCCTCCCGTCTAAACCCCCTGTGAACTCCCTCCTGTCGAATTTCTCCAGTGAAAATCCTCCTGTCTAGTTGCCTCGTGAACATTCTCCTGTATAATTCCCCCTGTGTACATTCTCCTGTCTAATTCCCCCTGGGAACACCCTCCAGTCTAATTCCCCCTGGAAACACTCTCCAGTCTAATTCCCCCTGGGAGCACTCTCCAGTCTAATTGCCCCTGGGAGCACCCTCCAGTCTAATTCCCCCTGGGAACACCCTCCTGTCTAATTCCCTCTGAGAACACCCTCCTGTTTAATTCCCTCTGTGAACACCATCCTGTCTAATCCCCCCTGTGAACACCCTCCTAACTAATTCCCACTGTGAACAACTTCCTGTCTAATTTCCCCTGTGAAGCCCCTCCTTTCTAATTCCCCTGTGATCACCCTCATGTCTACTTCCCCCTGTGAACCCCCACCTGTCTAATTCTCCTGTGATCACCCTCTTGTCTAATTCCCACTGTGAACACCCTCTGTCTAATTTCCCCTGTGAACAACCACCATTCTAATTCCCTCTGTGAACACCATCCTGCCTAAGTACCCCTGTGAACACTTTCCTGTCTAATTCCCCCTGCGAACAACGTCTGTCTAATTCCCCCTGTGAACCCCCTCCTGTCTAATTCCCCTTTCATCACCCTCCTGTCTACTTCCCCCTGTGAACCCCCTCCTGTCAAATTCCCCTTTGAACACCCTCTGTCTAATTCCCCATGTGAACACTCTCCTGTCTAATTTCCCCTGTGAACAACCTCCTGTCCAATTCCACTGTGAACACCATGCTGCCGAATTCCCCATGTGATCACTCTCATGTCTAATTCCCCCTGTGATCACTCTCCTGTCTAATTCCCCTGTGATCACCCTCTTGTCTAATTTCCCCTGTGAACAACCTCCTGTCAGATACCCTCTGTGAACATCATCCTGCCTAATTCCCCCTGTGATCACTCTCCTGTCTAATTCCCCTGTGATCACCCGCTTGTCTAATTCCCCATGTGAACACTCTCCTGTCTAATTTCCCCTGTGAACAACCTCCTGTCTAATTCCCACTGTATACACCCTCCTGTGTAACTCCCCCCGTGAAAAGACTCCAGTCTAATTTCCCCTGTTAACACCCTCCTGTCTAATTACCCTCTGTGAACACCCTCCTGTCCCAATCCCCCTGTGAACACCCTCCTGGCTAATTTCCCCTGTGAACAACCTCCTGTCCAATTCCCTCTGTGAACACCCTCCTGTCCCAAACACCCTGTGAACAACCTCCTGTCTAATTACCCCCTGTGAACAACCTCCTGTCCAACTCCCTCTGTGATCACCCTCCTGTCCCAATCCCCCTGTGAACAACTTCCTGTCCAATTCCCGCTGTGAACACCCTCCTGTCTAATTTCCCCTGTGAACACCCTCCTGTCTAATTCCCTCTGTGAACACCCTCCTGTCTAATTCCCACTGTGAACACGATCCTGTCTAATTCCCCCTGTGAACACCCTCCTTTTTCATTCCATCTGTGAACACCCTCCTGTCGAATCCCCCCTGTGAACACCCTCCTATCTAATTCTCCCTGTGAAGAACTTCTGTCGCATTCCCCCTGTGAACACCCTCCTGTGTAATTCCCCCTGTCAACACCCTCCTGTCTAATTACCCCTGTCAACACCCTCCTGTCTAATTCTCCCTGTGAACACCCTCATGTCCAATTCCACCTGTGAACACCCTCCTGTGTAATTCTCCGAGTGGACACACTCCTGTCTAATTCTCCCTGTGAACACCCTCCTGTCTAATTCCCCCAGTGAACACCCTCCTGTGTAATTCTTGCTGTGAACTACCTCCTGTAAAATTCCAGATGTGAACACTCTACTGTCTAATTCTCGCTGTGAACACCCTCCTGTTTAATTCCCTCTGTGAACACCCTCCTGTCCAATCCCCCCTGTGAACACCCTCCTATCTAATTCCCCCTGTGAACAACTTCTGTCTAATACCCACTCTGAACCCCTTCCTGTCTAATTTCCCTGTGATCACCCTCATGTCTACTTCCCCCTGTGAACCCCCTCCTGTCTAATTCCCCTGTGATCACCCTCTTTTCTAATTCCCACTGTGAACACCCTCTGTCTAATTCCCCATGTGAACACTCTCCTGTCTAATTTCCCCTGAGAACAACCTCCTGTCTAATTTCCTCTGTGAACACCATCCTGCCTAATTCCCCCTGTGATCACTCTCCTGTCTAATTCCCCTGTGATCACCCTCTTGTCCAATTCCCCATGTGAACACTATCCTGTCTAATTCCCCCTGAGAACAACCTCCTCTCTAATTCCCTCTGTGAACACCATCCTGTTTAATTCCCCCTGTGAACACCCCCCTGTCTATTTCCCCCCGTGCACAACCTCCTGTCTAGATCCCACTCTATACACCCTCCTGTTTAATTCCCCCCGTGAAAAGACTCGTGACTAATTCCCGCTGTGAACACCCACCTGTCTAATTCCCACTGTGAACACCCTCCTGTCTAATTCCCACTGTGAACACGCTCCTGTCTAATTCCCCCTGTGAACACCCTCCTTTTTAATCCCCCCTGTGAACACCCTCCTGTCTAAACCCCCTGTGAACACCCTCCTATCTTATTCTCCCTGTGAACAACTTCTGTCTAATTCCCCCTGTGATCACCCTCATGTCTACTTCCCCCTGTGAACCCCCTCCCGTCTATTTGCCGCTCTGAACATCCTCCTGTCTCATTCCCCCTATGAACACCCTCCTGTGTAATTCTCCGAGTGGACACACTCCTGCCTTATTCCCCCTGTGAACACCATCCTGTCTAATTCCCCCTGTTAACATCCTCCTGTCTAATTCTCCCTGTGAACACCCTCATGTCCAATTCCCCCTGTGAACACCCTGCAGTGTAATTCTCCGAGTGGACTCACTTCTGTCTAATTTCCCCTGTGAGCACCCTCCTGTATAATTCCCCCTATGCACACTCTCCTGTCCATTTCCAAACTGTGAACACTCTACTGTCTAATCCCCCCTGTGAACAACCTCCTATCTAACTCTCCCTGTGAACAACTTCTGTCTAATTCCCCCTGTGATCACTCTCCTGTCTAATTCCCCTGTGATCACCCTCTTGTCCAATTCCCCATGTGAACACTATCCTGTCTAATTCCCCCTGAGAACAACCTCCTCTCTAATTCCCTCTGTGAACACCATCCTGTTTAATTCCCCCTGTGAACACCCCCCTGTCTATTTCCCCCCGTGCACAACCTC
Source organism: Heterodontus francisci (assembly GCF_036365525.1). Taxonomy (NCBI): domain Eukaryota; kingdom Metazoa; phylum Chordata; class Chondrichthyes; order Heterodontiformes; family Heterodontidae; genus Heterodontus; species Heterodontus francisci. Next base: position 1,525,946 of record NW_027140639.1, read on the forward strand.
CTGTCTAGATCCCACTCTATACACCCTCCTGTTTAATTCCCCCCGTGAAAAGACTCGTGACTAATTCCCGCTGTGAACACCCACCTGTCTAATTCCCACTGTGAACACCCTCCTGTCTAATTCCCACTGTGAACACGCTCCTGTCTAATTCCCCCTGTGAACACCCTCCTTTTTAATCCCCCCTGTGAACACCCTCCTGTCTAAACCCCCTGTGAACACCCTCCTATCTTATTCTCCCTGTGAACAACTTCTGTCTAATTCCCCCTGTGATCATCCTCATGTCTACTTCCCCCTATGAACCCCCTCCTGTCTCATTCCCGCTCTGAACATCCTCCTGTCTAATTCCCCCTGTAATCACCCTGCTGTGTAATTCTCCACGTGGACACACTCCTGCCTTATTCCCCCTGTGAACACCATCCTGTCTAATTCCCCCTCTTAACATCCTCCTGTCTATTTCCCCCTGTCAACACCCTCCTGTCTAATTCTCCCTGTGAACACCCTCATGTCCAATTCCACCTGTGAACACCCTCCTGTGTAATTCTCCGAGTGGACACACTCCTGTCTAATTCTCCCTGTGAACACCCTCCTGTCCAATTCCCCCAGTGAACACCCTCCTGTGTAATTCTCCGAGTGGACACACTCCTGTCTAATTCTCCCTGTGAACACCCTCCTGTCCAATTCCCCCAGTGAACACCCTCCTGTGTAATTCTTGCTGTGAACAACCTCCTGTCAAATTCCACCTGTGAACACTCTACTGTCTAATTCTCGCTGTGAACACCCTCCTGTCTAATTCCCCCTGTGAACACCCACCTGTCTAATTCTCGCTGTGAACACCCTCCTGTGTAATTCCCCCTATGCACACTCTCATGTCCATTTCCAAGCTGTGAACACCCTCCTGTCTAATTCTTGCTGTGAACAACCTCTTGTCAAATTCCACCTGTGAACACCATCCTGTCTAATTCACCCTGTGAACACCCTCCTGTCGAATTCGGCCTGTGATCTCCCTCCTGGATAATTCCCCCTGTGATCACCCTCCTGTGTAAAGGGTAGGCGGTCGTGTAGTAGTATTATCACTGGACTTGTAACCCAGAGACTCAGGGTATTTCACTGGGGACATAAGTTCGAATCCCACCACAGCAGTAGTTGCAATCTGAATTTAAGTAATATATCTGGAATTAAAAGCTAGTCTAATTATGGTCACGAAACCATTGTCGATTGTTGTAAAAACGCATCTGGTTCACTAATGTCCTTCAGGGAAGGTAATCTGCTGTCCTTACCTGGTCTGGCCTATATGTGTCTCCAAAACCACAGCAATGTGGTTAACTCTTACATGCCCTCTGAAATGGCTGAGCAAGCTACTCAGTTGTACCTAACCACTACAAAGTCAATAGAAAGGAATGAATCCGGACGGACCAACCGGCATCGACCTAGGCACCGGAAACGACAATGGCAAACCCAGCCCTGTCGACCCTGCAAAGTCCTCCTTACTAACATCTGGGAGCTTGTGCCAAAGTTGGGAGAGCTGTCCTACAGACTAGTCAAGCAATAGACTGACATAGTCATACTCACGGAATCATACCTTAAAGACAATGCCCCAGACACTGCCATCACCATCCCTGGGTATGTCTTGTCCCACCGGCAGGACATAACCACCAGAGGTGGTGGCACAGTGGTATACAGTAGGGAGGGAGTTTCCCTGGGAGTCCTCAACATCGACTCCGGACCCCATGAAGTCTCAGGGCATCAGGTCAAACATGGGCAAGGAAACCTCCTACTGATTACCACCTACCGCCCTCCCTCTGCGGATGACTGAGTACTCCTCCATGTTGAACACCACTTGGAGAAAGCACTGAGGGTGGCAAGGGCACAAAATGGGTGGGGGACTTCAATGTCCATCACCAAGAGTGGCTCGGTAGCACCACTCCTGACTGTGTTGGCCGACTCCTGAAGGGCATAGCTGCTAGACTGGGTCTGCGGCAGGTGTTGGGGGAACCAACACGAGGGAAAAACATACTTGAACACATCTTCACCAATCTGCCTGCCGCAGATGCTTCTGTCCATGACAGTATTGGTAGGAGTGACCACAGCACATTACTTGTGGAGACGAAGACCCGCCTTCACATTGGGATACCGTCCATCGTGTTGTGTGGCACTATCACCGTGCTAAATGGGATAGATTTTGAACAGATCTAGCAATGCAAAACTGGGCATCCATGAGGCGCTGTGGGCCATCAGCAGCAGCAGAATTGTACTCATCCACAATCTGTAACCTCATGGCCCGGCATATCCCCCACTCTACCATTACCATCAAGCCAGGAGACCAACCCTGGTTCAATGAATAGTGCATGAGGGCATGCCAGGAGCAGCACCAGGCATAGCTCAAAATGGGTTGACTCCCCAAAGCCTGTCCCCCATCTACAAGGCACAAGTCAGGAGTGCGATGGAATACTGTCCACTTGCCTGGATGGGTGCAGCTCCACCAAAACTCAAGAATCTCGACACCATCCAGGACAAAGCAGCCCGCTTGAGTGGCACACCATCTACAAACATTCACTCCCTCCACCACTGACGCAGAGTGGCAGCAGTGTGTACCATCTACAAGATGCACTGCAGCAATGCACTAATGTTCCTGAGACAGAAACTTCCAAACCCGCCACCTCTACCAACTAGAATGGCAAGGGCAGCAGATACATGGGAACACCAGCACCTGCAAGTTCCCCTCCAAGTCACACACCATCTGACTTGGAACTAAATAGCCGTTCCTTCACTGTCGCTGGGTCAAAATCCTGGAACTCCCTTCTTAACAGCACTGTGGGTGTATCTACCTAACATGGTCTGCAGTGGTTCAAGAAGGCAGCTCAGCACCACCTTCTCAAGGGCAATTAGGGATGGGCAATAAATGCTGGCCTGGACAGCGAAACCCACATCCCATGAATGAATTAAAAAAAACTTAAGACTCAAAGCTGCTGATGTAATGTGTTTGTTCAGGTGAGTGTAAGTAATAGCAATGATCAGGGGTATAACCGTGTCAGTGGAGACTTATCCCCTGTATAAATCAGGACCCACTAGAATGGATCAGCTCAGAGTGTCTGCTGGAGCTGTGGGTTCCAGGCTGACAGAAGTCTCTGCTTCTCACAGAAATGGGATATTTAGTAATGCTTCAGATCGCATTGATTTATTATCCTGTACTTGCAGCAATTGGAGTTCCTGGTCAGCCTGTATATCAGTTAATAATGGTGTAACTCGATGTTTACTGTGCTGCTGTACACGGTATTATTTACCACTGTGTTTTACACAGCCACCTGTTCTTTACCAGCGATTTACTGATGGAATCTCCTGATTGTCTACTCTTTCAGTCTTGCAGGAGCTGCATTATATTTAATGGTATTGGTTTTAGTAACCCTGGAATATTTACTGGATTATTGTGTTTATTTAATATATTTGAATCAGATGTCTCGGTTAAGATCAAGAATAAGAGCATCAGGAGATTTTCACAGTTTCGTGATGTGCAACTAACCGGTCCTGCAATATTTTGATGATTTTTTTCGCTGTTTGATAACAAGACCTCCCACAATGTCAATGCTACAAGGAGGCAGCACAATATTCTCCCAACCCAATAACATGGTTCAGTTTAACAGGTATTTCAATGTATTTATTGGTTATCACTGTTATAAAATATACTGTGTATGTCTGACACTGCTTCAGAGGTCTGGCTGCTGAGTTGAGTTTGCTGCTGCCTCTTTCACATCTCCTTCTCTGCTTCACTGTGGAGTCTTCACTGCCACTGGAATTCATTGTAAAATAGAAAGTATTGATGTGATGTTTTATTGGTTTACACTCGATCAGTTGGAATCAAGAGTCTTTCCGTTTATCTGTAGATTATCAGCTGCACCGCTGATGTTGGTGTTTTATTAAATAAACAATCCCACATTCTAACGGTGTACTTTATAATTCCAGGAGAAGGAATTTCAATGATTGTGTGGTTTCTTTGGAAGAAGCTTTCGATTCTGTTTATTCCATGCATTGAAGATGAAGTGAAGAGGGTAGGTGAACAGGTGGAGATTTGTGTGCTCTGTAGACACATTAAATTATTCACAGAGATTTCACCATTCAACAAACCAACTCTGAGAATAGAATCATTGAACATGGGGCTGGTGAACAGGCGCAGAATGTGAGGAATAAATCGCATGTGAAAAGTGGCATTAAGTAACAGTTTGCAGGGTGTGAGGAGTCCAGACAGTGAGGGAGGGTAACTTTGAAAAGGAGCAGGGAGAATGAAACAGAGGGAAAAAGATAAACAGAAGGAAAATGACAGAGGAAGCATCAGAGGTGTGAATAAATCACTAACATTAAGTGCTGGAATATCCAGAGAAGTTAGTCAGAGAAACTGCGAGTTGAAGTTATCAGTTGTCAGATTGAGTTAATTTTACTGAAGGACTCGATCCCTCAGTGTTTATTTCTGTCAGGTCCAAATTTTGTTTTGCAGAAGGTTCCTATTCCTTACTTAGTGTATTGACGATATTGTATAATCAATGAAATGTTGTCCAGCACCAATAACTACAGGTATTATTGTTTGAATGTATTCATTGAGTTGTGTTACTGGGATTTCTATATTAGTTTTGCACGAACGCTTTGCTGCAGTCACTCCCGCTGAATCTTAACCTCTCCTCTCACTGTATTGAATCCTTTGTCTCCTCATCCATTGCTTCAGTTTATACACTTCCCCAAACCATCTGATCTTGTCTCCTCTCCTGCTCTAACAAGACGAGAGTGGTCCTAAAGGAAGAGTGCTAAATATGGGGAAGGCCAACTATGCCAAAATTTGGCAGGAGCTGGGGAATGTAGATTGGGAGCAGCTGTTTGAAGGTAAATCCACATGTGATATGTGGGAGGCTTTTAAAGAGAGGTTGATTAGCGTGCAGGAGAGACATGTTCCTGTGAAAATGAGGGATAGAAATGGCAAGATTAGGGAACCATGGATGACAGGTGAAATTGTGAGACTAGCTAAGAGGAAAAAGGAAGCATACATAAGGTCTAGGAGGCTGAAGACAGATGAAGCTTTGAAAGAATATCAGGAATGTAGGACCAATCTGAAACGAGGAATTAAGAGGGCTAAAAGGGGTCATGAAATATCTTTAGCAAACAGGGTTAAGGAAAATCCCAAAGCCTTTTATTCATATATAAGGAGCAAGAGGGTAAAGAGAGAAAGGATTGGCCCACTCAAGGACAAAGGAGGAAAGTTATGCTTGGACTCAGAGAAAATGGGTGAGATTCTAAATGGGTACTTTGCATCGGTATTCACCGAGGAGAGGGACATGACGGATGTTGAGGTTAGGAACAGATGTTTGATTACTCTAGGTCAAGTCGACATAAGGAGGGAGGAAGTGTTGGGTATTCTAAAAGACATTAAGGTGGACAAGTCCCCAGGTCCGGATGGGATCTATCCCAGGTTACTGAGGGAAGCGAGAGAGGAAGTAGCTGGGGCCTTTACAGATATCTTTGCAGCATCCTTAAACACGGGTGAGGTCCCGGAGGACTGGGGAATTGCTAATGTTGTCCCCTTGTTTAATAAGGGTAGCAGGGATAATCCAGGTAATTATAGACTGGTGAGCCTGACGTCAGTGGTAGGGAAGCTGCTGGAGAAGATACTGAGGGATAGGATCTATTCCCATTTGGAAGAAAATGGGCTTATCAGTGATAGGCAACATGGTTTTGTGCAGGGAAGGTCATGTCTTACCAACTTAATAGAATTCTTTGAGGAAGTGACAAAGTTGATTGATCAGGGAAGGGCTGCAGATGTCATATACATGGACTTCAGCAAGTCGTTTGAAAAGGTTCCCCATGGTAGGCTGATGGAGAAAGTGAAGGCGCATGGGGTCCAAGGTGTACTGGCTAGATGGATGAAGAACTGGCTGGGCAACAGGAAACAAAGTAGCAGAGGAAGGGAGTTTCTCAAAATGGAGACGTGTGACCAGTGGTGTTCCACAGGGATCCGTGCTGGGACCACTTGTTTGTGATATACATTAATGATTTGGAGGAAAGTATAGGTTGTCTGATTAGCAAGTTTGCAGACGACACTAAGATTGGTGAAGTAGCAGATAGTGAAGGGGACTGTCAGAGAATGCAGCAGAATATAAATAGATTGGAGAGTTGGGCAGAGAAATGGCAGATGGAGTTCAATCAGGGCAAATGTGAGGTGATGCATTTTGGAAGATCCAATTCAAGAGTGAATTATACAGTAAATGGAAAAGTCCTGGGGAAAATTGATGTACAGAGAGATTTGGGTGTTCAGGTCCATTGTTCCCTGAAGGTGGCAACGCAGGTCAATAGAGTGGCCAAGAAGGCATACGGCATGCTTTCCTTCATTGGACGGGGTTTTGAGTACAAGAGTTGGCAGGTCATGTTACAGTTGTATAAGACTTTGGTTCAGCCACATTTGGAATACTGCGTGCAGTTCTGGTCACCACATTACCAAAAGGATGTAGATGCTTTGGAGAGGGTGCAGAGGAGGTTCACCAGGATGTTGCCTGGTATGGAGGGCGCTAGCTATGAAGAGAGGTTGAGTAGATTAGGATTATTTTCATTCGAAAGGCGGAGGTTGAGGGGGGACCTGATTGAGGTGGACAGAATCATAAGAGGTACAGACAGGGTGGATAGCAAGAAGCTTTTTCCCAGAGTGGGGGATTCAATTACTAAGGGTCACGAGTTCAAAGTGAGAGGGGTATTGTTTAGGGGGGATATGCGTGGAAAATTCTTTATGCAGAGGGTGGTGGGTGCCTGGAATGCGTTGCCAGCGGAGGTGGTAGACGCGGGCACGATAGCGTCTTTCAAGATGTTTCTCGACAGATACATGAATGGGCAGGAAGCAAAGAGATCCAGACCATTAGAAAATAGGCGACATGTTTAGATAGAGGCTCTGGATCGGCGCAGGCTTGGAGGGCCGAAGGGCCTGTTCCTGTGCTATAATTTTCTTTGGTCTTTGTTCTTTGACCATTTCCTTCTCTCCCTCCCAATCTCACTCACTGGCTCCACCTCCAGACGCCTCTTCCAAATAAGTCCTAACCATAAAAGTCACTGCAGCATCTCTCGGCCTTTTCTCATTCTGTACCAGCCCATGTCGGCTCTCTGAACCCACAGCAACAAATCAGCTGCACCTTCCGCTGTCTCCAAACCTTCCTGACCAGCAGTCTGGAGACATATTCCCATTTGACCCATTGGATTCCATCTTTGTAACACCGCGTCTCATTTCCCCACCGGTACTGCATCCTCACTCATTACTTCCAGTAGATCTGGTGCTGACTTTATTCACTTTCTGCATCAATTTCCCAATACATTATCAATAATTGTGTTTCAAACATTTCACGGTGACAAGGTCACTGCCCAGGTCAATGAATCAGTTTTCACTGTTCAATGCAGCAACCAAGCTGGAAATTTCAGCCCAGATCCTCTCAAACTGCTGCTTTGTCTCCAGGTCTGATCAGTAATTTCTCAGCTTCCTTTTTTCTCTCTTCCAGTTAACTTGGTGGCGATTGTGATCCTGTCCCGAGGAAAGTGCGGTCTCTCCAAATGTATCAGTGTCTACCTGGTGGGAATGGCAGTGTCTGATCTCCTGGTCGTTATCACTGGTCCCATATTGTTGCGGATTGCTTCAATTTATTTCCCAGATTCATTCCTGTTCATTACTCCTGTGTGTTCTCTCAGCATCGTTCTGTGTTCTGCAGCCACATGTATTTCTGTCTGGCTCACAGTCACTTTCACCTTTGATCGATTTGTGGCCATTTGCTGTGAGAAGCTAAAAAAAAAATATTGCACCAAGAAAACAGCAGCTGTGATTGTCGGAACAGTGAGTGTGCTGGGCTGTTTACAGTCTGTGCCCTGGTACTTTACAGTGGAACAAGATTACTTCATTGATAATGTTCCCATGGGTTGTGTCCTTAAACCGAGCTTCTTCACCTCCCCCGTATGGGTCACATTTGAATTGTTTATTTACATTTTAACCCCTTGTGTCCCGTTCTTTCTGATTTTCCTGCTCAATGTTCTCACAGTCAGACGTATTTTATTCTCCAGTAAAGTCCGCAGGGGATTCCGGCGCCACAGCAATGGAGAGAATCACAAGGACCCGGAGATGGAGAATCGGAGAAAATCAATTATTTTATTCTTCAGTATATCCAGCAGTTTTATATTGTTATGGATAACCCGGGTTGTGTTTAAAATTTATAGGCGAATTGCAGATATTCAGGATTATTCCTCCTACACTGACCCTGTCTATATCACAGATTACACATCACTAATGCTGCAGGTTCTCAGTTCCTGCACCAACACATGTATTTACACTGTGACCCAGACTAATTTCAGAGAGGAGATGAAGAAGGCGGTGAAATACCCTCTCAATCTCATTGTTAAATTAGTGAAATCATAGAAAGAGATAAACACTGCAACTAAATCCCATTTCATATTCCATTCACTACCCTCCCCACTGGACAGAAATGTACATTTTATATTCACAGCACTGAGCCCTATAATTATTTTAAATTTGATTCTGAGATTATATTATTGAGAATCTGACCTATTGAGGAGGGACTTGCTCTGCCTCCCTCTCACCATCTCCATCTGCTGGACTCCCGGTCTCACTGCAGTTACTGCCCCCTCTCACTATCTCCATCTGCTGGTGTCCCGGTCTCACTGCAGTTACTGCCCCCTCTCACCAGCTCCATCTGCTGGAGTCCCTGTCTCACTGCAGTTACTGCCCCGTCTCACCATCTCCATCTCCTGGTGTCCCTAGCTCACTGCAGTTACTGCCCCCTCTCACTATCTCCATCTGCTGGTGTCCCTGTCTCACTGCAGTTACTGCCCCCTCTCACCTTCTCCATCTGCTGGTGTCCCTTTCTCACTGCAGTAACTGCCCCCTCTCACCATCTCCATCTGCTGGTGTCCCTGTCTCAATGCAGTTAATGCCCCTCTCACCATCTCCATCTGCTGGAGTCCCTGTCTCACTGCAGTTACTGCCCCCTCTCACCTTCTCCATCTGCTGGTGTCCCTGTCTCACTGCAGTTACTGTCTCCCTCTCACAATCTCCATCTGCTGGTGTCCCTGTCTCACTGCAGTTACTGCGCCCTCTCACCATCTCCATCTGCTGGTGTCCCTGTCTCACTGCAGTTACTGCCCCCTCTCACCTTCTCCATCTGCTGCTGGCCCTGTCTCACTGCAGGTACTGTCCCCTCTCGCCATCTTCATCTGCTGGAGTCCCTGTGTCACTGCAGTTACTGCCCCCTCTCACCTTCTCCATCTGCTGGTGTCCCTGTCTCACTGCAGTTACTGCCCCCCTCTCACTATTTCCATCTGCTGGTGTCCCTGTGTCACTGCAGTTACTGCCCCCTGACACCATCTCCATCTGCTGGTATCTCTGTCTCACTGCAGTTACTGTCCCCTCTCACCATCTCCATCTGCTGGTGTCCCTCTCTCACTAACAAAAACAAGAAATGCTGGAATCACTCAGCAGGTCTGGCAGCATCTGTGGAAAGCGAAGCAGAGTTAACTTTTCGGGTCAGTGACCCTTCTTCAGAACTGACAAATATTAGAAAAGTCACAGATTATAAATAAGTGAGGTGGGGGTGGGGCAAGAGATAACAAAGGAGAAGGTGCAGATTGGACCAGGCCACATAGCTGACCAAAAGGTCACGGAGAACAGGCAAACAATATGTTAATACTGTGTTGAAAGACAAAGCATTAGTACAGATTAGGTGTGAATACACTGAATATTGAACAGCAGCAAGTGCAAACCTGAAGAAAAACAACCTGAAAAATACATTATTATCCCTGTCTCACTGCAGTTACTGCCCCCTCTCACCATCTCCATCTGCGGGTGTCGCTGTCTCACTGCAGTTACGGCCCCCTCTCACCATCGCCATCTGCTGGAGTCCCTGTCTCTCTGCAGTTACTTCCCCGTCTCACCATCTCCATCTACTGGTGTCCCTGTCTCACTGCAGTTACTGCCCCCTCTCACCATCTCCATCTGCTGGTGTCCCTGTCTCACTGCAGTTACTGCCCCCTCTCACCTTCTCCATCTACTGGCGTCCCTGTCTCACTGCAGTTACTGCCCCCCTCTCACCATCTCCATCTGCTGGTGTCCCTGTCTCACTGCAGTTGCTGCCCCCCTCTCACCATCTCCATCTGCTGGTGTCCCTGTCTCACTGCAGTTACTGTCTCCCTCTCACAATCTCCATCTGCTGGAGTCCCTGTCTCACTGCAGTTACTCCACCCCCACCCCTCACCATCTCCATATGCTCGTGTCCCTGTCTCCCTGCATTTATTGTCCCCTCTCACCATCTCCATCTGCTGGTCTCTCTATCTCACTGCAATTACTGCCTCCCTGTCACCGTCTCCATCTGCTGGTGCTCTGTCTCCCCCAGTTCCCCAATTATTGGTGCCTCTCCCGATCCCCTTTGAGTCAGAGGGATAGAAACAGAGAGTGAGGGACAGAGAAAGACAGAAATAAATAGTGACATTGAGAGAAACAGAGCGAGAGGGAGAGAAAGACACAGGGAGAGGGAGAGAAACAGATGCAGAGGGACAGGGAGAGAGACAGTGAGAGAAACAGAGTGTGATATGGAGAGGCAAAGACACAGAGTTTTAGTAGAAACATTTTCAGCTGATAATGTTGAAAATAAATTTAAATATCTTTTTATCCTGGGACTCCATACTGAAAAAAAACTGGCTGCTCTAAGCAATGTCATTTGAAAGGAAACATTGAAGCCAGTTGTTGACTCAATTGGTAGTAATCTTGTCTCTGTGTTATTGGAGGGGAGAAGTCCATTGTCATGTTTAATATGGATGAGAAATTGACGTTCTGTTTAACTCTCGTCTTGAAATGTTGTCAGTGGGAAGTGAGGAAAGTGCCGGCAGACCCTGAGTCACTTTAGCAGCAGGGGAAAGATGTAGATGTACAAAGGGACCTGGGTGTCCTCATCAATACGTGCTGAAAGCTGACATGCAGGTGCAGCAAGTAGTTAAGATGGCTAATGGTATGTTAGCCTTTATCACAAGAGGATGCGAATACAGGAAAAGAGGAGTCTTGCTTCAGTTGTACAGAACCTTGGTTAGACCGCACCTGGAATACTGTGTGCATTTCTGGTCCCCTTACCTTAAGAAGGATATCATTACCATAGAGGGAGTGCAACAAAGGTTCACCAGACTTCTTCCCGGGATGACGGGACTGTCCTACGAACAGAAATTGGGGAAACTGGCCCTGTATTCTCTAGAGTTTCGAAGAATGAGAGGTGAAATCAATGAAAATTACCAAATACATAAAGGGATAGACAGGATAGATGGAGGTAAGATGTTTCCCCTGGTTGTGGAGTCTAGAACCAGGGGATGCAATTTCAAAGTAAGGGGGAAGCCACTCAGTATAGATATAAGAAGAAATGTCTTTACTCAGAGCGTTGTAAATATTTGGAATTCTCACCCCCAGAGGGCTGTGCAAGCTCAGTCATTGAGTATGTTTAAAGTAAAAACTGACAGATGTCTAAATACAAATTAAATAAAGAGATATGGGGATAATGTGGGAAACGAGCATTGAAATGGAAGATCAGACATGATCGTGCTGAATGGTGGGGCAGGCTCGATGGGCTGAATGGCCTAATCCTACTCCTATGTTCCTATGGAAGTGGAGAAAGGGTGTGAGGGGGCCCTGGCACACATACACACAGGGACACAAACTCACATACAGACACACAAAGAAAGCGGGAGAGAGAGACAGAGAGAAAGAGAAAAAGGCAGAGTGAAAGAAACAGACAGAGAGATTGAGAGAGAAGGAGCAACAGAGAGAGGGAGAGTCAGAGGCAGAGGGAGAGACAGAGAGAGGGAGAGACAGAGAGAGAGGGATAGACAGAGGGGGAGAGAGAATCAGAGAGGGGGAGATTCAGAGTGAGAGGGAGATTCAGAGAGAGAGTCAGAAAGAGAGGGAAAGTCAGAGAGAGAGGGAAAGACAGAGGGAAAACACAAGAAGACAAGAAATAGGAGCAGGGGTAGACCATATCTCCCATCAAGCCTGCTCCACCATTCAATAGAATCATGGCTGATCTTAGGATTCAACTCAGCTTCCCGCCTAGTCCTCACATCCCTTGATTCCATGAGAGGCTAAACTTCTGTCTATCCCAGCCTTAAATGTATTGAACGAAGGAGCATCCACTACCCTCCGGGGTAGAGAATTGTAAAGATTCACAACCCTTTGAATGAAGTAATTTATATTCATCTCAATCCGAAATGATCAGCCCCTTATTCTGAGACTGTGCCCTCTTGTTTTAGATTCCCTGACCTGCGGAAATAATCTCTCAGTGTCTACCGTTTCCAAATCCTTTAGAATTTTATATGTTTCAAGGAGATCTCCTCTCATTCTTCTAAACTCCATAGAATACAGGCCTAGTCTATTTAATCTCTCTCTTTCCCTCAGAACTGTCTGTTTCTGCACCCTCTTTCGAATTGTATCCTTTAGTTTATATCACCTCACCTTATTCTTCCTACCTGTGGAGGATGTGGGTATGGTTCTTAATGACTACATCACATCTGTCTTCACAAAAGAGGAGACTATTCTGACATTGCCGTCAAGGAGGAAGGGTTTGAAATATTGGATGGGATAAACAGTGAGAGAGGAAATATTGAGGGGGTTAGCATCTTCGAACGCTGATAATTCACCAGGCTCGGACTGTTAAGAGATGCAAGTGAGAAAACAGCAGAGGCTTTGACCATCATTGTCTGATCCTCTCTGGTTACAGGCGTGGTGCCAGAAGACTGGAGAACTGCTAATGTTGTACTCTGGATGAACAAGGGAGAAAGTAATAGACTGATTGATTACAGGCCACCCAGCCTAATCACAGTGGAGGGCAAATTATTGTGAAAATTTCTGGTAAACAGCATGAATCGTCATTTCCAGCACAGTCAGCATGGATTTGTTAAGTGAATATCGTGTCAGAATAGTTTGTTGATGTCTTTGAGGGGGTAAGAAGGAGGGTCGATGAAGATCGTGACTCATCACCGGCTTCTCAAGGGCAATCAGGGATGGGCAATAAATGCTGGTCTTGTCATTGATTTCCAGATCCCATGAATGAATTTAGCACAGTGTCAGCTGCTGTACCTGTGCTGTGCACAGTGGGTACAAAGGAATGATTCACTCCTGTGTCTGTGCTCTGTCATGTTCTAAGCACTTACCTACACGCCTTTCCACCTTCCATAAAACCTTGCTCACATTGATGGTCACACATATGCCATACAGATTAATATCCGCAGTGAACATTTTTACTCATTAGATTTCACCTGAAACTGAACAGAAGATAGAGAGTGTCAGAATAGCCCCGTGCTGTAGCTGTCCTGGGAGGGTTTGATGGGGGCAGTGTCGAGGGAGATTTACTCTGCATCAACCCCTGTTTTTTATATGTCGAGGGGGGATTTATTCCTCAGGCCCCCTTTTTATACATTTTTTAAATAACTTTTTAAAAATCGAATGAATAAACCAAAAAATCAAATTAATATGCTATTCTCGGCATCGACGATGCACTCCAGTCCCTGCAGTGCCCACCAGTCGCAGAAGGCCTCAAGCATACAAGTTGACACCACCTGCTCCTTCTCCAAGGACACCCAGGCACGAACCTAACTGCGGAACAGGGGCAGGCAATCAGGGCGGACGGACCCCCCGACGGCCCGCAGCCTGGACCTGTGAGTTGCTACCTTCACCAGGCGCAGGAGCAGACAAATGAGGAGATCCTCCTCCCGGCCCATGCCCCCTCTCACCGGGTACCCAAAGATCAGGAGTGTGGGACAGAAGTGGAACCCGAATTTGAGGAGCAGCCCCTTCAAATACTCAAAGAGGGGCTGCAAACTCGCACACTCCATATATACGTGGAACACGGACTCATCCAGGCCACAGAAATTACAAGCAGCCTGGGAGTCCGTGAACCTACTTAAAAGCCTATTGCACGGGACTGCCCTGTGCAACACCCTCCACCCTCCAACCCAGGTCTCCGATGTAAAGGTAGAGGACTCCCGCATAGAGAGACCTCTACCCGGGTATCCCCTCGCCGCCAGGTGGCAACACGAACTGCCAGGGCATGTCTGGCCAGCTGTCGAGGGTGAGGAAGTGGAAGCAGCCCATACAGGAAACCCCTCTGCGCCGTTTGGAATGGCATGGAGGGCATTTCCGAGGGGCTATTCAGGTTGTGTGGGACTGACTCCCAAGGAGGGTTTCGGGGCATGGGTCTGATGAGCAGTTATAGCTGAGCGGGGGTCAGCTCGTCACTGCTTCAGCCACTCCTCCACCCACCGGTCCATCCCCAAAGCTGCCTGTCCAGTCAGCCGAGGCGCTCTCCTCCGCTCAACGGGGGAGCGCCCTGACTTGAGGCAACCATGCTCCAGACTCTGAATAGATCATGGTAAAAGACAGGCAACTCCCTCAGAGAGGCACGGCTAACGGACTCCACCAGGAGCTGTGTGTCGTCTTGAAGGCAGTGACACTAGCGGAAAAAATACATCGGAAGTGCACACCTTCTGGGAGGATGCTTGGCATACAGGTATCTCTGCAGGGTCCAAATGCGGGGAGTTGCAGCCTGGGTGCAGACACACACCAGCGACTGGCCGCCCTCCTCAATCGGGAGACTCAGGACCACGGCAGAGACCCAGTGTTTCCTCTTGCCCTGGAAGAAATTGTCAAGCTTCTTCTGGATCTTGGTGGTGAATGCAGGGGGTGGGGCCAAAGTGACCAACCAGTACCACAGCATCGAGGCCAGCATTTGGTTTATGACCAGCGCTTGGCCTCTGTAAAAAAGCACTCGGAGCAGTCCTGTCCAGCCCCCCAGTCGAGTGGTGACTTTCGCCTACAACACCTGCCAGTTTGCCGGTCAGGTTTCCTCAGTGGGGTTAAGGTGGACTCCCAGATAGAGGAGGTGCTTGGTGATCCACGCAAAAGGTGTTAACAACTCTGGTAGGGAGTCCACCCGCCACTGAACCACCAGGAGACCGAATCATTTCTCCCAATTGATCCTTGCGGTGGACGCGGTGGGTGCAGATCACCCCTTAGGCAGCAGGACGATGACCACCCTGCACCACGAGAGGGGCATCTGCCCGGTCGCCAGGCTTTCCCCCAGGTCACGTGCATAATCATCCCCCAGAATGTCCCAGTACGCCCTGAGGAACTCCATGGACAGCCCGTCCAGCTCTGGGCATTTGCCCTGGTGGAGGGTGCCGGTCAGCTCCGCCAATGTGAGTGGAGCCTCCAATACTTCGCGCCCTCCGGGCTAACATTCAGCAGCTCCTCTCACAAAGCTCTGTGTGCATCCTTGCTGGTCGGATCCAGAAGGAACAACGCACTGTAATAAGAACGGACCAGGAGGCCCATTCCCTCTAGATCTGTGTTGGAGGATCCGTCGTCGGCCAGCAGCTCAACAAGCTGCTTATGGACACACCGCCATCTTTCTTTGACTTTGCAGCCTTGATGGTGGTGGTGCCTGGGGGTACCTGGGGATCTGAAACGGGAGACAGCTCCCCACCAACAGATGGGCCCTGCACCTCAGGGACCTGTGTCACCTCTGTGATGGGATGCCTTCTCCTCTTTTTCCACACTTGGGCTCAGAGGCTCTGAGACCTCCATGTCAATAGAGGCCTCCGTCTCTGCACCCTCCTTTTTTCCAGTTGCCCTGGGCCTTAGCCCAGCCCTGGGGCAGAAGGTTTCCCTGGGATCGGTCCTTGGGCTGTGTTCAGGCTCGGGTTGTACCACAGTGTCCAGGGGACGCCTCTCAGTGTTTAATTTGCCTCTGCAGCTTCCTTCCACTCAGGCGGGCACCCCCTCCCCACCGGAGGCCGTGAAAACCACATATTCCGGAACCGATTGAACAGTGGCTTTTGGAGGTGTAGGGAAGTGGGAGAAGGAGCAGCAGTGTTTCGCTGGACCGCTGAGGTGCAGTTGACAGCCGGGAGGTTAGGGCAGTCCTTACGAACATGCCCCACACCCTTGCAGACATGGCACCATGCCCCATCCAAGGTTCAGAAGTCGGTGCAGGCCGTCCCCTGGAACTCCACATTGAAATGGCCATCCGTGAACTCCTCCTGTGCCAGCTGCATAAATAATTGGCGGCGGAAGGTGTACACTTGCCAAAGGCTGTTCTCCCGAAGACAGAGCTGGACTGGGGTGAGCCCTGTCTTTGCTTCCCCCTGATGGTGCAGGTGGGGAAGGAGGAGCTCACCAGGAATGAAGGGTGGGACATTTGACAGAATGACCCTTTTGCAGTGGCCTCCAGGGGTCCACTGGCAGAAAGGTCCCACCCACGGTGAGCCCGTTGCTCAGGGCAAGGGACACTGCCCGCTCGGTCTTCAGGAAAAACACTGCATTCCCGACATCTTTGAGGCAGCGACAAAGCCCTAAGGGCCATCAACCTCGGCCATTGCCTTCACACATATCTCCATTGACATAGTGGGGTGGACGTAGCTCTTCACCCCAGGCTTCGATGTTCACATTGCAAACGGTGACAGGGCAACAGGTGCAGCTGCAGCAGCGGCAGCAGCATACGTGTGAGAAGGCCCCACCACCAGCAATGGGGGGCTTCCTTGGGTTCGAAGAGCTGTGCCCAACCCTAAGAAACACAGTACACAACAGTTTTCTTTTAAACTTAAGCAATATGATGGAGGGATGGGAGTAGAGGAGGATCGGGCTGAAAAGGACCAGGACAGGAGTGGATAGGTGGCCGAGTGATGGAAGGGAGAGAAGGGCTGCAAGGATGTTAGGGTTCCTAGGTGCCCAGCCATCTCTATTCTATTTAATTAATTCATTTGGATTTCAGTATTTAAAAAAAAAATTATTTAAGTGTACTCTTAACCTGTAATGACGTCTCCAGATTTACTCACTTGGCTAAAACAAAAAAACACACAAAAAGATACAAGGAACAAAGAAATATCCACCAATCACTTAACAGCTCTCCTGTGACATCACAATTTAATTTCTGCTGGTCAAGCAGGTCCACTGAACAGAACAGACGATTTCACCACCGTCACTGCTTCTGGTATCGGTCCTCAGCTCTTTTATCTCCCAGCTCCTCTCAACTGTGTGTTCCCACTTTCACCACCACGGCGGCTGATTCTTAAACTGTGTCCCCTTGTTCTTGTCAGGTATGTTGGCCTTCGGTACAAGGGGTTTTGTGTACAGGAGTAAAGAAGTCTTGCTGCAATTGTATAGAGCCTTGGAGTCAAGCAGAGAATGGGAAAGAGAGGGACAAATAGAGAGAATGAGTGAAATGCCTCAACACAATGCAGAAACACCACATACAACATAAACTCAGTTGTGACATTCCACTAAATTCACCTTTTAAAATATCCTATTCAATCTGCTCTGCTGCCATTTCAGGCAGCGCATTCCAGATCACAACAATTCAATATTTCTCCTCATTCTTCCCGTCTGGTTCTTTTACCGATTATCTTAAACCTGTGCCCCTTTGGTTACTGACTCTCCTGACACTGGAAACATTTTCTCCTTATTTACTCCATCAAAACTCATCATCATTGTGAACATCTTGATTAAATCTCCCTCATACCCTTCTCTGCTCTGAAGAGAACATTCCCAGTTTCTCCTGTCTCGCCACATTAACTGAAGTCCCTCATCCCTGGGACCATTCTAGTCAATCTCCTCTGAACTTATCGGAAAGTCATCATGTCCTTTGCAAAGTGTGGTGCCCTCACAACTGGACGCAATACTCCAGTTGAGGCCGAACCAGTGTTTTCTAAAGGTTGAACATGGCTTCCTTGTTTTTGTACTCTATGCCCTCACAGTGTGCACAATTATCTGAACATGGAGTGTGAGAGTGTGAGGGACACAGTGTGTACAATTACTGGAACATGGAGAGTGAGCGTGTGAGGGACACAGTGTGTACAATTACTGGAACATGGAGAGTGACAGTGTGAGGAACACAATGTGTACTAATGCTGGAACATAGAGACTGAGAGTGCGAGGGATACACTGTGCACAATTAGAGCACATGGCGAGTGAGGATGTGAGGGACAAAGTGTGTACAATTACTGGGACATGGAGACTGAGAGGGTGAGGGGCACAGTTTGTGCAATTACTGGAACATGGAGAGTGACAGTGTGAGGAACACAATGTGTACTAATGCTGGAACATAGAGACTGAGAGTGCGAGGGATACACTGTGCACAATTAGAGCACATGGCGAGTGAGGATGTGAGGGACAAAGTGTGTACAATTACAGGGACATGGAGACTGAGAGTCTGAGGGGCACAGTTTGTGCAATTACTGGAACATGGAGTGTGAGAGTGTGAGGGTCACAGTGTGTGCAATTACTGGAACATGAGGAAGCAGCAACTTTGTGACACCTTGTGTAGAATTGCCGGATTGCTGTTTCCACGAAGTTGTGAAATTTTTGTCAGTGTCTTTCCTGCTGTGTTGCCTTTCACCATTCTGGGCGGAGTTAGCTTCCACTTGCCCCGTGGCTGACCAGCATCGATTATAATTTGCTGAGTTATCAGGAAGGATGTTTCAGTGTGTATATAAATTCACTCCGGGAGCTAGGAAACCACCGAATGATTTCACTGCTGCTGTTCACATTGAAATCTCAGAACATCTACAACATCGCAGTCAGGATGAACAAGATTATCTTGTTTGATAAGACACAATTCTCTGGTCAAGGGAAGGATTTTATGGACAATGTACCTGACCTTGGTTCTGCCTCCTTCTCCTCACTGAAAGTGGAGGGGAAACACTGGGTCGCTTACACCGTCACAAACTGCACCGGAGAGTTGACTGTTTATGGTGCAGGAGATCATGCAAATCTTGGTGAAATGGATAGAAAGATTCAAATCATTGCGCCTGGTGAAGGAAAATGTACTGGACCCAGAAATCGATTCATAGGAAGACATCAATATTCAAGGTGACAGCCGTCACATCACTGAAACCATTAGCGACCTGAGTGTTATTGGGTTCAATACTCGGACCTCATCCCATGTGGTGAATGCAGGTCTTTGGGTTCTTTAGCAGGTGGTGAATTTTAATGGGCCGCTCAAGCTCCTCTTTCAGGGTGAAAACTGGCCTAATTACAGCATTTTTGGCTGCGATAATAAGCTGTCTTGTGTCAGTTTCTTGCAGAACGGTGATCACAAAGTGTGAAAACTCAGCTGGAGAAGAGTATGAGCAGGTCGGTGCCCAGGCTGATCCGCTCTGAATGCTTCATGCCCACTTCTGACAGACTTTCCTCCCCTTTAATAAAGCCACTGTCTGCAAGATAGAGTCTGCACCGAACATCTTTCACCAAATACTGAAACAGCTCCACGCAAACTGATTCCAAAATCTGTGTAACTCTGTGAAGCTCCACATTACTGTCCCTCGGTGCAGGTCGGATTTGTAACTTTGCTTTTGCTCTGTCAGTTCAAAACCAATCAAATAAAATTCAAATGCTGCAAAGTCATCACCAATGTTTCCGTTTGAGTTTCTGTGTCATTTTATGAAATATTTGTTAATTCAAACAACAGGAAATGTTTGCAAGTAAGGCTTTAAATTTTTACAGTGACACAGAGCATCTTAAATAACCAGGTACAGGTGAGAGTCTGAGAAGGAGAATTAAATCCCTGCAAATTCAGGCACATTCCCGAGACATTGTCTCACAAGACTGGTCTCACAAAACTGAGTCTGCTTCTAAATTTGAGCATGTTTCAGTGCTGCAGTCTGTACAATAATATTGAAAATACCTCCTACAGAGCCGAGCAGAAGGCAGAAATGGTGTCTGCTTCCACAGGAGCACAGGAAGCTGAGAGGTGATTTAGTAAAACTTTTTTTAAAACAGCAAGGCCTTTTTTCAGAGAATAGGGAAAGATTCGGTTCACGGGTTCGTGATAAGGGGTCATCAAGTTAAATTTTTTGTTGTGAATGAAGATGGATATTGGGAGCATTATCCACACCACCTTCACTTATTTATTATTTTTATTCATGGGATGTGTGCATCACTGGCAAGACCAGCATTTGTTACCCATCCCTAATTACCCTTGATAACTGAATGGACATTTCAAATGGCATTTAACAATCAACCACATTGCTGTGGGTCTAGAGTCACATGTAGGCCAGACCAGGTAAGGACAGCAGATTTCCTTCCCTAAAGAACATTAATGAACCAGATCGGATTTTACAGCAATCGATGATAGTGTCATGTCAGCATTACAAAGAATAGCTTTCAATTCCAGAGTTTTATTAATTAATTAAATTGAAATTCCACCAGCTGCCGTGATAGGAATTGAACCCGTGTCCCCTGGGTATCAGCCTGGAACTCTGGATTACTAGTTCAGTGACATTACCACTCTGGAGGTCTCGCCTCCAACAGTCAGTGTGAGGAGCTCATGAACTTCCTCACTAAGATTCAGACCATGTGATCAGCTGACTCTGCTACTTCCCTCCCTTCCCCTTGCCGACCGAGCTAAACTCCCTCTAAGACACCCCATCCTCCTTCCCGTCCTGGACCTGAACTTGTATCCTTCTCTAGCTTCTCTCCCCTTGTGCACTTCCTCAGCTCATCTTGTACAGTAGGCCCACCTCCTGCTCTCTCACCCCCTATTCCCACTGAACTGCTGACCACCCAACTTCCCCAACTGGTCCCCATGTGAGCAGGGGTCGGCAAAGTGTCCGTACACGGACTCCAGTGTCAGTGGTAAAAGTGTTGAGGTCTGGGACTGTTAATTTCAGAGATGAGAAATTTCCCATTGGCTTCTGCTTTCCCACCAGAGCAGCTTTAAAAAGGAATGCACCTGTCAGTTTTACAGCTGAATTGGAATTTCTAAGTTCAGATCTTTATCTAATGCTCATTAACAATCCTTTCCAAATTCACAGCTTAGTGCAGGAACAGCAGCTTCCAAACTCTGGACAGATTCGGGGCTTTCCTGCTGGTTCTGATTTTTTATAAAGCCCTCTGGAACACCATGAATCTGTCTGAAGTTCAGAAACTGCTGTTCCTACTCTCAGCAACAGTCAGAGAGAGGGGGGGGGGTTGCAAAGAGAGATGGGGGACAGTGATGAGGGAGAGAGAGAGAGAGAGAGAGGCCAGAGAGTGAGGAGAGAGAGAGAGAGGGGGCTGACAGTGAGGGAGGGACAGAGAGGAGGGGAATAGAGAGAGAGGGAGCAGAGTGATACTGACGGTCAGAGAGAGGGGCAGCAAGAGAGAGGGGCAGAGACTTGGTGACAGAGAAGGGGAATGACATGGGGGATGACACAGAGCGAGGGGACAACATAGAGAGGGGGTACAACAGGGAAGGAAGAATCGGGAGAGGGTTGACATATTGGGAGGGGTAGAGAGACAGACAGAGAGAAAGAGAGGGGACGCAGACAGCAAGAGGCAGCGAGAGTGGGAGGAAACAGCAAGAATTAGTAAAGAGAAAGAGGGGGGAGAGTGATAGAGAGTGACAGAGCGATAGATGGGCAGAGGGAGAGGGGGGACTGAGAGGGAGGTGACAGACAGGGGAAACGAAACGGGAGATGACACAGATGGTGAGGAGACAACACAGAGAGGCGATAGAACAGAGAAGGGGGAACAGAGAGAGGCCTGACACGGATTGACTCCATCTCCCCCATCCTCACTCACATTTCCTCTCCCCACCCTGCACTCTGTCTCCCTCTCTCCCTTTCCCACATTCCCCCTTCCCACTTGCCCACACTTCCCCTCCCCCACTTCCTTTCCCCCCTCATCCTCACTGTCACTCATTCACATTCACTGCCAGCACTCTCTCTCTCCGTCTCTGTCTCTCTCTCACTCTCTCTGCCCCTCAAGCTACTGCTGTCAGTCATCGCCAATTCCCTGGGCCTTGAGTTCGGCCTGCACATTCTCCAGATAATAACAGTCAGGCAAACCATGGCAGGTCAGGTTAGAGCCAAGTTCCGTGCTGTGGTGGATCTCATTGCACATGACAGTGCGCAACTCTCTTATTGTGCTGGATGTCCCAGTGGCGCAGTGTAGAGCTCTCTCTACACTATTCACATCAAACACTCCCAGTGACACCAGCAAATGGAGATGGTGAGAGGGGGCAGTAACTGCAGTGAGACAGAGACATCAACTGATGGAGATTGTGAGGGGGGACAGTAACTGCAATGAGACCGGGACACCAGCAGATGGTGTTGATGAAGGGGGACAGTATATGCAGTGAGAAAGGGACACCAGCAGATGGAGATGGTGAGAGGGGTCAGTAACTGCCCAGAGAGGGGCACCAGCAGATGGAGATGGTGAAAGGGGTACAGGAACTGCAGTGAGACAGTGACACGAGTGGATGGAGATGGTGAGAGAGGACAGTAACTGCGGTGAGACAGGGACACCAGCAGATGTCAATGGTGAGATTGGGCAGTAACTGCAGTGAGATAGGGACACCAGCAGATGGAGATGGTGAGAGGTGGCAGTAACTGCAGTGAGACAGGGACACCAGCAGATGGAGATGGTGAGAGTGGGCAGTAACTGCAGTGAGATAGTGACACCAGCAGATGGCGATGGTTAGAAGGGGACGAGAACTGCAGTGAGACAGGGATACCAGCAGATGAAGATGGTGAGAGGGGGGCAGCAACTGCAGTGAGACAGGGACACCAGCAGATGGAGATGGTGAGAGGGGGGCAGTAACTGCAGTGAGACAGGGACACCAGCAGATGGAGATTGTGACAGGGAGACAGTAACTGCAGTGAGACAGGGACGCCAGTAGCTGGAGAAGGTGAGAGGGGGCAGTAACTGCAGTGAGACAGAGACACCAACTGATGGAGATTGTGAGGGGGGACAGTAACTGCAATGAGACCGGGACACCAGCAGATGGAGATGGTCAGAGACGGACAGTGACTGCAGTGAGACAGGGACACCAGCAAATGGAGTTGATGAGGGGGGACAGTAACTGCAGTGAGAAAGGGACACCAGCAGATGGAGATGGTGAGAGGGGTCAGTAACTGCCCAGAGAGGGGCACCAGCAGATGGAGATGGTGAAAGGGGTACAGGAACTGCAGTGAGACAGTGACACGAGTGGATGGAGATGGTGAGAGAGGACAGTAACTGCGGTGAGACAGGGACACCAGCAGATGTCAATGGTGAGATTGGGCAGTAACTGCAGTGAGATAGGGACACCAGCAGATGGAGATGGTGAGAGGTGGCAGTAACTGCAGTGAGACAGGGACACCAGCAGATGGAGATGGTGAGAGTGGGCAGTAACTGCAGTGAGATAGTGACACCAGCAGATGGCGATGGTTAGAAGGGGACGAGAACTGCAGTGAGACAGGGATACCAGCAGATGGAGATGGTGAGAAGGGGCAGAGCAAGTCTCCCCTCAATTGTTCAGATTCTCAAAAAAATATAATCTCAGAATCAGATTTTAAATCATTTCAGGGCTCATTGCTGTGAAAATAAAATGCAATTTCTGTCCTGTGGGGAGGGTAGTGAATTGAATATGAAATGGGATTTAGTTCCAGTGTTTATCTCTTTCTGTGATTTCAATAATTTAACAATGAGATTGAGAGGGTATTTCACCGCCTTCTTCATCTCCTCTCTGAATTTAGTCTGGGTCACAGTGTAAATACACGTGTTGGTGCAGGAACTGAGAAACTGCAGCATTCTTGATGCGTGCTCTATGATATAGTGAGGGTCAGTGTTGGAGGAATAATACTGAATATCTGCTATTCGCCTATAAATGATAAACACAACCAGTGTCACCCATAACAGTATAAAACTGACGGATATACTGAAGAGTAAAATAATTGATTTCCTGCGATTCTCCATCTCTGGGTCTTTGTCATTCTCTCCATTCCTGTGGCCCCGGAATCCCCTGCGGACTTTACTGGAGAATAAAATACGTTTGACTGACAGAACATGGAACAGCAAAATCAGAAAGACCGGGACACAAGGGGTTAAAATATAGTGAAACTATTCCAATTGCACCCATATGGGGGAAGTAATGAAGCTCAGTCAATAAAGACAACCCATGGGAACATTATCAATAATATTATATTGTTTCAGTGTAAAGTACCAGGGGACATTCTCTAAACAGCCCAGCACACTCACTGTTCCTACAAACACAGCCGCTGTTTTCTCAATGCAATATCTTGTTTTCAGCTTCTCACAACAAATGGTCACAAATCGATCAAAGGTGAAAGTGACTGTGAGCCAGACAGAAACTACTGTTGCTGCAAATCTCAGAACCCGAATGAGAGAACACACAGGAGTAATGCTCAGGAATGAATATGGGAAATAAATTGATACAATCCAGTTTACTATGGGATCAGTGATAATGACCAGGAGATCAGACACTGCCATTCCGACCAGGTAGACAGTGATGCATTTGGAGAGACCGCACTTTCCTCGGGACAGGATCACAATCGCCATCAAGTTAACTGGAAGATTGAGAAAAGGAAGCAGTGAAATTACTGATCAGACCTGGAGACAAACAGCAGTTTGACAGGATCTGGGCTGAACTTTCCAGCTTTGTTGCTGCATCGAACAGTGAAAACAGATTCATTGACCTGGGAAGTGCTTTACCAAAGTGAAATGTTTGAAACACAATTATTAACAATGAATTGGGAAATTGACAGAGAAAGTGAATAAAGTTAACACAGGATCTGCTGGAAGTAATGGGTGAGATTCAGTACCGGTGGGGAAATGAGAAGGGGTTTTACAGAGATGGAATCCAATGGGTTAAATGGGAATTTGTCTCCAGACTGTTGATCGGGAAGGTTTAGGAACTGCAGAATGCACAGTTGGTTTGTTGCTGTGGGTTCAGAGAACCGACCGGGGCTGGTACAAAATGGAAAAATGCTGAGAGCTGCTGCGATGAGTTTGAGGGTTGGGATTTTTTTGGAAGAGGCAGCTGGAGGTGGAGCCAGTGAGTGAGATTGGGAGGGAGAGAAGGAAAACGACATGTTGGAGCTGGAGGAGAGACAGGAGCCGATGGTTTGGGAAAGTGGAGAAACTGAAGCAATGGATGAGGAGACTGAGGATTCAATACTATGAGAGGAGAGGCTGAGATTCACAGGGAGAGAGAGTGACTGCAGTAGAGTATTAGAGGAAATCTAATCTATAGATCCCAGTAACACAACTCAATTAATACATTCAAACAATAATCCCTGTGGTTATTGGTGTTGGAGAACAGTTCATTGTTTATACAATATAGTCAATATATTTAGTTTGAACAGGGAATTAAGTATAAATTTAAACAAATTTCTGATATCAGTCTCGTTCTTTATTGAATTCAGCAGTCACAGAGATTTTAAAGTGCAATATTTAAATAATGAATTATCATCAGTGAAGAACTGATTCTATTCTGTTTATTCAGTCAGTAAGTAATGGATGGGAAATTTCTACAAAACAATATGTGAATCTGACAGAAATAAACACAAAGAATCAAGTCCAACAGTGAAATGAACACAATCTGACAACAGACAATTTCAACTCACAGTTTCCCTCTCTAATTGTTCTGAATATTCCAGCACTTTATGATAGTGATTTATTCACACCACTGTTTCTTTCTCTTTCTCTTTCCATCGGCTTTGTTTTCTCTGCTCCTTTTCTCCATCCTTCTCTCAGTCGCCCTCCCCATCTCTCTGGAGTACTCACACCCTAATGTTAAGTAATGTTACTTAACACCACTTTTCACATACGATTTATTCCTAACATTCTGCTCCTGTTATCTGTTCACCAGCCCCGTGTTCAATGATTCTATTCTCAGAGTCAGTTTGTTCAATGGTGAAACCTCTGAATAATTTAATGTGCCTACAGAACATCCAAGTCTCCACCTTTTCACCTACATTCTTCAATTCATCTGCAATGCATGGCATAAACAGAATCGAAAGCTTCTTCCAGACTAACCTCACAATCATTGAAATTCCTTCTCCTGGAATTATAAAGTACACCGTTAGAATGTGGGGTTGTTTAATCAATGAAACACCAACATCAGCGCTGCAGCTGATAATCAAAAGATGAATGGAAAGACTCTTGATTCCAACTGATAGAGTGTAAACCAATAAATCATCACATCAATATTTCCTAATTTACAAGGTATTCCAGTAACAGTGAAGTAGAGAAGGAGATGTGAAAGAGACAGCAGCAAATTCAGTTCAGTCGCCAGACCTCTGAAGCAGTGTCAGTAACACGCTGAATTAAATAATATTTTATAACAGTGATAACCAATAAATACATTGAAATCCCAGTTAAACAGCACCGTATTATTGGGGAGGCTGGACATTGTTCTGTCCCGTTGTAACACTGAGACTGTGAGATGTCTCATTATCAATCAGCGAAAATAACAATCATAAAAATATTCCAGGACCAGTTCGTTGCACATCGTGAAACTATAGCAATTTCCTGCTGATCTGATTCTTGATCCTAACCGAGGCATCTTAATCAAATACATTCAATACACAGAATAATCTAGCAACAATACCAGGGTTACATGATCCAATATAATTGAAAGCATCTTCTGCAAGATGGCAAGAGTAGAGAATGAGGAGATTTCAGCAGTAAATTGCTGGGAAAGAACACACACAGTGAGAAATAATACCCAGTACAGCAGCACAGTTAATATCGATTTACACTGGTAACAGTTGAGCCACTGGCTTACCAGGAACTCCAATTGCTGCAAGTACAGGATAATAAATGTCTTCTATCTGATAGAGTACTGGATATTCCATTTCTGAGAGAAGCAGAGATTTCTGTTAGTCTGGAACCCACAGCTCCAGCAGGCACTCTGAGCTGATCCATTCCAATCGTCCTGATTCATGCAGGGGATACATCTCCACTGACACGGTTATACCCCTGATCATTGCTATTAGTTGCACTCACCTGAGCAAACACATTACATCAGCAGCTTTGACTCTGATGTAAATAATGTGGTGCATAAAACACAATAATTTCAATTTCAATGACAGTTTCTCAGTAAGACCTCTCTCGGGAATAAACCTGACACCTGTACTCAAACCGGATGGATGTGACAATTATGAGTGGCATCATTTACATTTTCCATATTATTATATTGACCTTATTCATTCCTGGCATTTCTATTGTATCTGTAACTCACTGTCTGCACTGTACACTGAATCCAGTCACAAAAACAATCCCGTTTCACTCTGTTCCTGCCTTTTCCCAGTTAAAATGTGAACTTTGAGTCTCTGATGCGGGACCACGTTGAGGGTTACAGTCGAGAAACTACTGTAGGTGATGTTAGGGTGCAGGCACTATACATGTCCGTTGGGTGGCAGTCATGGAGTGACAATATCACTGGGCTAGTAATCCAGAGGTCCAGCCCAATGGCCTGACTTTTCACAATTTGGTTTAAAGGCTTTGCCTTCTCAAAATCTTTGGTTATTTGTTATCTTTTGTGACAAAGTACTGGACCGAATCCAAGAGAATGAAGCCGGTCAAGTGGTAGATGTGTCAGTGGGACCAGTGACCATAACTCTATTCGCTTCAAATAGTTATGGAAAAAGATAGGACTGGTCTTCAAGTTGAAGTCCTAAATTGGGGGAATGCTAATTTCGATGGCATCAGACAGGAACTCTCAAGAATTGATTGGGAGGGGCTTTTCACAGGTAAAGGGACGTCTGGCAAGTGGGAGGTTTTTAAAAGTGAGATAGGAAGAGTTCAGGACCGGCATGTTCCTGTTAGATGGAAGGGCAAAAATGGCAAGTTTAGGGAACCTTGGTTGACGAAGGATATTGGGGGTCTGGTCAGACAAAGAAGGAGGTATATGTCAGGTATAGGCAGCTGGGATCAAGTGAGTCCCTCGAGGAGTATAAGGGATGTGGGAGTACACTTCAGAAGGAAATTAGGAGGGCGAAAAGGGGCCATGAGATTTCCCTGGCAGATAAGATAAAGGAGAATCCTAAAAGATGTTATAAGTATATGAAGAGCAAAAGGGTAGCCAGGGAGAGAGTAGGTCCCCTTAAGGATCAGTGTGGTAATCTATGTTTGGAGCCATGGGAAATGGGCGAGGTCTTAAATGAATATTTCCCATCCGTGTTTACCGTGGAGAAGGTCATGGAAGCTAGCCAGTTCAAGGGAGGGAACAGTGATATCCTGGAGCATATCAACATTACAAAGGAGGATGTGTTGGAGGTTTTGAAGCGCATTAATGTATAAATCTCCAGGGCCTGATCAGGTGTATCCTAGGATGCTATGGGAAGCAAGGGAGGAGATTGATGGGGCCCTGGCAGAGCTGTTTGTATCATCGTTAACCACGGGTGAGGTACTGGAAGACTGGAGGATAGCTAATGTCGTGCCTTTATTTAAGAAGGGCAGCAGGGATAAGCCAGGGAATTACAGGCCGGTGAGCCTTATATCAGTGGTGGGAAGTTACTGGAAGGGATTCTGAGTGATAGGATTTACATAAATTTGGAAAGCCATGGTCTGATTATGGATAATCAGCATGGCGTTGTGCGTGGGAAATCATGTCTCACAAACTTCCTTGAGTTTTTGAGGAGGCAACCAAGAGGATTGACGAGGGCAGGGAGGTGGACGTTGCCTACATGGACTTTAGCGAGGCCTTTGACAAGGTCCTGCATGGTAGGTTGGTCCGGAAGGTTCTAACAGATGGGATCCAGGGTGAGCTAGCAAATTGGATACACAATTTTCTTGATGATAGGAGACAGAGGGTGGTGGTGGAAGGTTCTTTTTCAGATTGGTGGCCGGTGACCAGTGGTGTGCTGCAGTGATCGGTGCTGGGCCCTCTGTTGTTTGTCATATATATTAATGACTTGGATGAGAATGTAGGGGGCATGATTAGTAAGTTTGCAGACGACACCAAAATTGGTGGTATAGTGGACAGCGAAGAACGTTTTGTAAGGTTACAACAGGATATAGATCAACTGGGAAAGTGGGCAAGTGATTGGCAAATGGAATTTAACGCAGACAAGTGCGAAGTGATGCATTTTGGGAAGTTAAGCCAGGGTAGGACATATACAATGAATGGCTGGGTCCTGGGGATCGTTGTTGAGCAGGGAGACCTCGGGGTGCAAGTACAAAGTCCCCTGAAAGTGGCAACAGTGGCAGACAGGGTGGTGAAGAAGGTGTACGGCATTTTTTCCTTCATCGGCCAAGGCATTGAGTACAAGAGTTGGGACGTCATGGTACAGTTGTACGTAACGTTGGTTCGGCCGCATTTGGAGTGCACTGTGTGCAGTTCTGGTCAGCGCTCCACAGGAAAGAAGTGATTAACCTAGAGAGGGTACAGAAAAGATTCACAAGTATGTTGCCTGGTTTGGAGGGCTTGAGTTATAAAGAGAGATTGGATAGGTTGCGTCTGTTTTCCCTGGAATGAAGGAGGCTGAGAGGGGACATGATAGAGGTATATAAAATTATGAGAGGCATAGATAGAGTCTGTTTCCCATGGTAGGGGTTACTAAAACTAGAGGGCATAGATTTAAGGTGAGACGGAGAAGGTTTAAAGGCAATCAAAGGGGTAAATTTTTCACACAAAGAATAGTGGACATCTGGAATGAGCTGCCTGAAGAGGTGGTGGAGGCAGGAATAGTAGCAACATTTAAGAGGCATCTGGACAGGTACATGCATGAGCAAGGCATAGAGGGATATGGAATTAATGCAGGCAGGTGGGATTTGTATAGATAGGCATGATGGTCGGCATGGACGCAGTGGGCCGAAGGGCCTGCTTTTATACTGTATGACTCTCTATGACTCTATGACTCTCTTTGGTCTGCCTGAAACTGGCTGGTCTTCCAGCACAAAGAGTTGCCCACGACCGAGTGTTGCAGACTGGCACATTCCAATGTCCAGGCCTGCGTGCTGAGTGACACACTAAAGCTTGGGGCAGCCACGGCAAAGGCTCAATGGGGAATGACCATTGTGTAGTCCTCCCACCAAGGTGAACCAAGGGGCTGGATCCATGTGAAACCCCTCGGGCTGTATACATCAAATATGGGTTTGTTTTAAAATGTACTTGGCATGTGTAAAGGAATGGAAGGGTTGTGAGGGAACTCCCTCCTGTATTGAAGAAAATTGATTTCCTTTGCAGGTTTTAGAATATCAACTTAGTGCTGTTTTGAACTGTGCTGTCATGTAATTTTTTTACGGATTGTTATGAATAAAGTATATTTTTGGGGGACAAAATGACACATTCCCCACTCTGATTGAGAGAGAGAGAGAGAGAGAGAGAGAGAGAGAGAGAGAGTGTGTGTGTGTGTGTGTGTGTGTGTGTGTGCTCCCTCTGTCTAAATCTGGTTTATAACTGTGATTTGATTGTATTTGAATATTGCTAATTGTCTGTGTAACTGAGAGAGGAAACCCTGGGCTCTTGCTGTGCTCTACTGTTTAAAAATATCCTTGCTTTGAACTTTAATGCAATTTTTTCTCTTTCTTTCCCCTGAGGATTTTTTTTTTTATTTTGAAAACTGCATTTTGAAGATGAAAAGAGGGAAAGTCTGGGACGAGGAATCCTTGGACAGGAGTTTCCTCCAGAGGAGACGGACTGAGGCCTTACCCATAGGGCGTACGTCAGTTGTGTCTGTTCATTAGCCCGAGGTTTAATTTCCTCACTGAGGCCCTGGGTTAACGAGTTCCTGTCAGATTGGGGCCCTGGAGTTTTAAACAGGTTGAGACCCTGGGGTTAAAGGAGCAGCCCAGCTTTGCAATTTGACACAGAGAAGTTAATCCCCGATGCCTGACAAACAGGCTGCACCACCTCTCCACCTCACAAGACTAAATTAAACAACCGGCAGGTGTAGCTGTCGAAAGGCTTGTTATAATTCTCGAATAATGCTGGTATTTTGGGCAGTGCCGTGAATTGAGTGTTAAATGAAAAATGCAGCAGCCATTTAAATTGAGAGTGAGGTTTAGTTTAGTTTAGTTTAGAGATACAGCACTGAAACAGGCCCTTCGGCCCACCGAGTCTGTGCCGACCATCAACCACCCATTTATACTAATCTTACACTAATCCCATATTCCTATCACATCCCCACCTGTCCCTATATATTTCCCTACCACCTACCTATACTAGGGGCAATTTATAATGGCCAATTAACCTATCAACCTGCAAGTCTTTGGCATGTGGGAGGAAACCGGAGCACCCGGAGGAAATCCATGCAGACACAGGGAGAACTTGCAAACTCCGCACAGGCAGTACCCAGAATCGAACACGGGTCATTGGAGCTGTGAGGCTGCGGTGCTAACCACTGCGCCACTGTGCCGCCCCAGAGTGGATTTCTCTGTCTGTCTCTCTCTCTCTCCATCTGTCTTTCTGAATGAGAGTAACAGGAGGGAGAGATGCAGGAGTATAAGGGAAACAGGGAGGGAATGCCAAGGGGAGAGGAGGGGCAGCCGGCTGTTATCACACAGCTATTTGTGGGATCTTGCTGTGCACAAATGGCCTACAGCATTTCCAATGTTGCAACAGTGACGACCACTTTAAAAATTAATTCATTGTGTATCAAATGCTTCAGTGAATCAGCGGTTACATGCCCGAAATGCGATGGTTTGTAAAGGCTTGTTCTCATTCCCGAATGATGCTGGTGTTTTTGGCTGTGGGCTGAATTTGACAGTGAAATGAAACATCTGGGGACCATTTGAACTCAGATTTTCAGGGATGGGAATGTGGATTTTTCTCTCTATCCCTCTATGGGAGAGGGGAGTGGGGTCACCAGTGTTTGTGTGTTTTTACAATGAGGGAGAAACAGATGTAGAGAGACACACAGAGAACTAGAGGGAGAGAGAGAGAGACACAGCTGGAAATAACAGGGTAAACACAGAGGCAGACACACAGGCCCTGGGGGTGGCTGCAGTGTTTAGTCACTGCCCAGGTCCCAGCCCCTGGAGAGAAACTCCCCCCCCCCACCCTTCCACAACACCATCTCCAACCGTCGACTGTGTCTTGATTTTCAGCGAAATTAAATGTTGGCCTAGTGATAAACTGTTGGCACATTCATCTCAGTTTAAAGAGATAATTTCACAATGTCTGGGAACAGAATGGAGCTGATTGCTGCAATTGTCTGTCTGTAAATTGCAGCGATGTTGTCGACAGTGGGGTTTGGAGTGAAAAGACTGCAGGTCATCAGGAAGCAGCTCCTTGTCATGTCTCTGCTCAGAGCTGGCTCTGTTACCCGGATTAACAGGACAATGGGCAAGAATTCAGCTCCTAAAACCCTGTCTCACATTTCCAATCACTTCCCATTCTCTGGCTCTGTGTCGGGGGATGTGTCTGTCAGATGGCGAGTCACTGAGAGATTGTTTTATGTCAATCAGTGAGGGAAATAGCCCTGGGCTCTTGCTGTGTTTGTTTTATGTTCAAAAGTGCTTTGCTTTGTTTGAATCAATTTTATTTCTCTTATTCCCAAGGAGAATCTTTTTGGAAGCTGCAGCTTTGATGATGCAAAGAGAGAATATTTTGAAACGTACAATTCTCAGAAAATAGCTTTAACCAGAGAGGAAAATAAGAATAAATACAAATGTGTTATTGTCTCATTCATTTTTAGATACAGAATAAAGAAGACCTTGTGTTTTCGGGGCTGATTGAAAAACAAAGAGCTGGAAATGCTCAGTATTTCCAGCTTTTTTTAAATTTCAGATTTCCAGAATCTGCAGTATTTTGATTGTGTTTTTTTAGGAGGAGGAGTGACTTTTACCACAAGGGAGGGGCTGGAGGGGCCTCTGTAGCAAATCCTTTGGGAAGCGCCGCTCCATAACTGTCAATGTAATACCATAGATTTCCCTCTCTCCATCTCTTGCTGCAACTTGTTCCCTGCCCCTTCCCTCCATGTTCATAACTCTATTTCCTCATATCTTTAAATCCCTGTCTCTGTAACGGTCAACATACTTTCTATCTCTGCCTCTCTCTATTTTCTCTTTTCATTCTCTTTCTGCGATTCTCTGCATCTTTATCTGCCTATCATTCCATTCTTGGTATTTCTGCCCTCTGCTCTTAGTTTCTCTCACTGGTTTCTGACTTCCTGCCTCTCTTTCATTCTCCCTCTCCCTCTCCATTTGTTTCTCTTTCTCCCTCACTCAGTTCTGTCTTAATCCCTGGATCTCTGCTTTCTGTGTCTCTCTTGCTCTTTCTGGGGATGGATTGGAACTCGCTGCCATAGTGTTGTACAGTGTGAGTGTGAACCAGAATCCTGTTTTCCATCTCTCTCGGGTTTTGCTCCCAATTGAGGTAAAACAGGGGATAAATGCTGAACAGGCGGCCAATTCACAACTATCGCCACCCCTACCCCGGTTTTCACTATTGGCACCAAGTCCAAGTCCAGCCCAGTGTGTATTTGCCTCTCTGTGTATCTGCTCCTCAACTGTCTCTGCCTGTCTTCTTTTGGCTCCATGGGGGAAGGGACAGATCAGCCAGGATGAAACATTGATGGGGCAGGCTCGAAGGGCTGAATGGCCTCCTCTTGCCCCTGTTCCAAACAGAGTGTGTGTGTGTGTGTGTGTGTGCCTCAGTCCTATTCCCTGATGCTGAGGAGGGTGATGGAGAGAACATGTGAAACACCTTTCTGCAGTGGGGATGTGTCTGGGACTGGGATCTTGCTGTGCATTAAATGCTCAGAATGCCTGTTAGCCTCAGTGGGTACTTGCTGTCTGCCCAGCCCTGTGTTTGGGTGGACACGATTTAAAGGTGACGGGGGTCTGAGAGCCATTTGATAGAATTCCAGCGGTTTATCCGTACTGGAATTAAAATGAATTAAAGACTGTTGGGAGATGGAGCCACACGCAGGAAAGGAATGGAGGTTGGAATTACACAGGAGGCTGATCACAGGGGAGATGATACAGAGTGATAATTAGTAGAGGGGGGATTTTACAGGGAAAGATATTATTTAGAAAGGAAGGGGTGTTTACAGTGGGGGCAGAGGAGGATTAGAGGGTGCTATTCACGGAGGAAATTAGGCCATGCATAAAATGTGGGGGATTCTTCAGGTTTAAAATGGGAGGGGGATTCTTCAGGTTAAAATGGGAGGGGGTTCTCCAGTTTTAAAATGGGAGGGGGATTATTCAGAATTAAAATGGGAGGGGGTTCTCCAGTGTTTCAAATGGGAGGTGGATTCTTCAGATTTAAAATGGGAGGGGGATTCTCCAGGTTTAAAATGGGAGGAATGCCTCTCCAGGTTTAAAATGGGAGGGGGATTCTCCAGGGTTAAAATGGGAGGAATGCCTCTCCAGGTTTAAAATGGGAGGGGGATTCTCCAGGGTTAAAATGGGAGGATTGCCTCTCCAGTTTTAAAATGGGAGGTGGATTCTTCAGATTTAAAATGGGAGGGGGATTCTCCAGGTTTAAAATGGGAGGAATGCCTCTCCAGGTTTAAAATGGGAGGGGGATTCTCCAGGGTTAAAATGGGAGGATTGTCTCTCCAGGTTTAAAATGGGAGGGGATTCTCCAGGTTTAAAATGGGAGGGGGATTCTCCAGGTTTAAAATGGGAGGGGGATTATTCAGATTTAAAATAGGAGGGGGTTCTCCAGTGTTTAAAATGGGAGGGGGATTCTCCAGGTTTAAAATGGCAGGGGATTTTCTCCAGGTTTAAAATGGGAGGGGGATTGTCATTTAGGACTGAGAGGAATAGAAATTACTTCACTCAGAGGGTTGTTAATCTTTGGAATACTCTACTCCAGAGGATTGTGAATACTCCATCGTTCAATACATTTAAGGCTGAGATAGACAGATGTTTGTTTTTTCAGGGAATCAAGGCACATGGAGAGCGGGCGGGAAAGTGGCGTTGAATCCTAAGAACTGCCATGATGGTATTCAATGGCGAAGCAGGCTCGATGGGCCATATGGTCTACACCTACTCCTATTTCTCGTCTTCTTATGTTTCCCCTTTGTCTCTCCCTCTCTCTCTGACTCTCCCCCTCTCTCTGAGTCTCTCTCACTCTGTCGCTCCTTCTCTCTCAATCTCTCTGTCTCTTTATTTCTCTCTACGTTTCCCTCTCAGTCTGTCTCTCTCGCTCTGTGTATGTGTGTGTGTATGTGTGTGTGTGTGTGTGTTTCTGTGCCTCTGTATGCTTTTGTGTGCTTATCTTTGTGTGAACGTGTGAGTCTGGCTGGCGACGCCCACATCCCAGTATTGAATAACCACCACCACCTCCCCTACCCACCCCGCCCCTCCGCCCAAAAATACTGCTTTACCCGCATATGCACATTGAGTCACCACTTGGAAAAATTTAATCAATTTAGTTAGGCACGATCTCCCCCTGATAAAGCCATGCTGACTATCCCTGATTAATCCCTGCCTCTCCAAGTGGAGGTTAATCTTGTCCCTCAGAATTTTCCAATACTTTCCCAATCATTGATGTAGGACTCACCGGCCTGTATTTACTGGGTTTATCCCTGCTTCCCTTCTTAAATAATGGTACCACTTTGGCTGTCCTCCAATCCTCTTGTATCTCTCCTGTGGCCAGAGAGGATTTGAAAAGTTGTGTCAGAGCCCCTGCTAACTCCTCCCTTGCCTCACTTTACAGCCTGGGATACATCTCATCTGGGCCTGGGGGTTTATCCACTTTTACTCCCGCTAAAACAGCTAATACTTACTCCCTTTCAATGCTAATATGATGAGGTATATCACAATCCCCCTGCCTGATCTCTACACATAAATCGTCCTTCTTCACAAATGAAAAGCAATCATTTAAAACCTCACCTATGTCCTCCGGTTCCACACACAGATTGCCACATTGGTCCCTAATGGGCCCTACTCTTTCCTAGTTTTCCTCTTGCCCTTAATATACTTATAACACGCCTTACGATTTTGCTTTATCTTGCCCACCAGTGTGTTTCCATCTCCCTTCTTCGCTCTCCTAATTACAGTTTTTAAAGTACCCAATACACTTTCTATACACCTCCAGTGCCTCGGCTGTTTTCAGGGCTTGGAATCTGCAATAAGCTTCCGTTTTTTGCCTGAACCAATCCTCTATATCCCTTGACATCCAGGGTTGTCTGGACTTGTTGGTCCCACCCTTCATCTTAACGGGTACATGTTGGCTTTGAACCTCCACTATTTCCTCTTTGAATGGCTCCTGCTGGTCTAATGTAGACTTTCCTTCAAGTAGCTACTCCCAGTCCACTATGGCAAGATCCTGTTTTAGCATACGGAAATCGAGGGTGAGTAACTGCATTAAGTCAGGGACATCAGCTGATGGAGATGGTGAGGGGGGTGGGGTGGAGTAACGGCAGTGAGACAGGGACACCAACAGATGGAGATGGTGAGATGGGGCAGCAACTGCAGTGAGACGGGGACACCAGCAGATGGAGATGGTGAGAGGGGGCAGTAACTGCAGTGAGACAGGGACACCAGCAGATGGAGATTGTGAGAGGGAGACAGTAACTGCAGTGAGACAGGGACACCAGCAGATGGAGAAGGTGAGAGGGGAGCAGCAAGAGCAGTGAGACAGGGAAACCAGAAAATGTCCATGGTGAGAGGGGCAGTAACTGCAGTTAGGCAGGGACACCAGCAAATGCCGATGATGAGGGGCAATAACTGCAGTGAGACAGGGACACCAGCAGATGGAGATGGTGAGAGGGGGCAGTAACTGCAGTGAGACAGGGACACCAGCAGATGGAGATTGTGAGAGGGAGACAGTAACTGCAGTGAGACAGGGACACCAGCAGATGGAGAAGGTGAGAGGGAGACAGTAACTGCAGTGAGACAGGGACACCAGCAGATGGAGATGGTGAGGGGGGGGGCAACAACTGCAGTGAGACAGAGACAACAGTAGGTGGAGATTGTGAGTCAGACAGGGAAACCAGCAGATGGAGATGGTGAGGGGGAGCAGTGACTGCAGTGAAGACAGGGACACAAGTAGATGGAGATTGTGAGAGGGGGCAGTAACTGCAGCGAGACAGGGACACCAACAGATAGAGGTTGTGAGAGGGGGTGGTAACTGCAGTGAGGCAGGGATACCAGATGATGGAGATGGTGAGAGGCGGGCAGCAACAGCAGTCAGACTGTGACACCAGCAGATGGAGATGGTGAGTGGCGGGCAGTAACTGAAGTGATACAAGGACTGCAGCAGATGTAGATGATGAGAGGGGGATGTAAATACAGTGAGACAGGGATACCAGCAGTTGGAGATGGTGAGAAGGGGGCGTTAACTGGAGTTAGACAGGGCACCAGCAGATGGAGCTGGTGAGAGGGGCAGTGACTGCAGTAAGACAGGGACACCTGCAGATGGAGATAGTTAGAGGGGGACAGTAACAGCAGTGAGCCAGCGACACCAGCAGGTATAGATATTGACAGGAAGCAGTAACTGAAGTGAGACGGGGGCGCCGGCAGATGGAGGTTGTGAGAGGGGGGCTGTAACTGCAGCGGGACAGGGACACAAGCGGATGGAGATGGTGAGAGGGACAGTAACTGCAGTGAGACTGGGACACCAGCAGGTGGAGATTGTG
Source organism: Heterodontus francisci (assembly GCF_036365525.1). Classification (NCBI taxonomy): domain Eukaryota; kingdom Metazoa; phylum Chordata; class Chondrichthyes; order Heterodontiformes; family Heterodontidae; genus Heterodontus; species Heterodontus francisci. The sequence continues at coordinate 1,563,296 of NW_027140639.1, forward strand.
AGTGGGGGGCAGTAACTGCATTGAGAGATGGACACCAGTAGGTGGAGATGGTGAGCGGGCAAAGTAAATGCAGTGAGACAGGGATGCCAGCAGATGGATATGATGAGAAGGGGTATTAACAGTCGTGTGACAGTGACACTAAAACTGCAGAAGTTGAGAGGGGGCAGTAACTGCAGTGAGACACGGATACCAGTTGAAGGAGATGGTTAAAGGCAGTAACTGCCGTGAGAGAGGAATACTAGCAGATGGAGATGGTGAGAGTGGACAGTAAATGCAGTGACACAGGGACACCAGCAGATGGATTTGTTGAGAGTGGAGACTAACTGCAATGAGACAGGGGCACCAGAAGATGGAGATGGTGAGAGGGGACAGTATCTGCAATGATACAGTGTCATCAGCAGATGGAGATGGTGAGAGCAGTCTTTAGCTGCACTGAGACGGGGCACCAGCAGATGGAGATGGTGGGAAGAGACAGTAACTTCAGTGAGACAGTGACACCAGCAGATGGACAGGGTGAGAGGGGGGCAGTAACTGCAGTAAGACAGGAACACCAGCAGATGGAGATCGTGGGAGGAGGACAGTAACTGCAGTGAGACAGAGACACCAGCAGAAGGAGTTGTTGAGATGGGCAGTAACTGCAGTCAGACAGGGACACCAGCAGATGGAGTTGGTGAGAGGGGGCAGTAACTGCAGTGAGGCAGGGACAACAGAAGATGGTGATGTTGAGAGGGGGACAGTAACTGCAGTGAGACAGGGACACCAGCAGATGGAGATGGTGAGAGGGGACAGTAACTGCAGTGAGACAGGGACAACAGCAGATGGAGATGTTGAGAGGGGGCAGTAACTGCAGTGAGACAGGGACATGAGCAGATGGAGATGGTGAGAGGGGGTACAATAACTGCAGTGAGACAGGGACATGAGCAGATGGAGATGGTGGGAGGGAGACAGTAACTGCAGTGAGACAGGGACACCAGCAGATGGAGATGGTGGGAGGGGGACAGTAACTGCAGTGAGACAGGGACATCAGCAGATGGAGATGTTGAGAGGGGGAAAGTAACTGCAGTGAGACAGGGACATCAGCAGATGGAAATGGTGAGAGGGCGGGCAGAGCAAGTCCCTCCTCAACAGGTCAGATTCTCAACAATATGTCTACTCAGAATCAGATTAAAAATCATTTCAGTACTCAGTGCTGTGAATGTAATCTTCATTTTCTGTCCTGTGGGGAGTGTAGGGACTAGAATATGAAATGGGATTTAGTTGCAGTGTTTATCTCTTTCTATGATTTCACTAATTTAACAATGAGATTGCGAGGGTATTTCACCGCCTTCTTCAGCTCCTCTCTGAATTTAGTCTGGGTCACAGTGTAAATACACATGTTGGTGCAGGAACTGAGAGCCTGCAGCATTTGTGATGTGTGTTCAATGATTAAGTGAGGGTCAGTTAGGACGGATAATACCGAATATCTGCAATTCGTTTATAAATGATGAACACAACCCGGGTCATCCATAACAATATAAAACTGCCAGATATATTGAAGAGTAAAATAATAGATTTTCTGCGATTCTCCATCTCTGGGTCTTTGTGATTCTCTCCATTGCTGTGGCACCCGGAACCCCTGCGGACTTTACTGGAGAATAAAATACGTCTGACCGTCTGAACATTGAGCAGTAAAATCATAAAGACCAGGACACAAGGGTTTAAAATGTAGTACAACAATTGAAATGCCTCCCATGTGGGGGAAGTGAAGATGCTTGGTTTAAAAGCACATCCCATGGGAACACTATCAATACTTTCCTCGTTTTCAAGTGTAAAGTACCAGGGGACAGACAGTAAAAATCCCAGCACACTCACTGTTCCGACAACCACAGCTGCCATTTTCTTGGTGCAATATTTTGCTCTCAGCTTCTCACAACAAATGGCCACAAATCTATCAAAGGTGAAAGTGACTGTGAGCCAGACAGAAATATATATGGCTGCAGAACTCAGAACTGTAATAAGAGCACACATGGGCATAGTACTCAGGAAGGAATCTGGGAAATAAAATAAAACAATCCACAACAAGATGAGATTAGTGATAACGACCAGGAAATCAGCCACTGCCATTCCCACCAGGTAGACACTGGTACATTTGGAGAGACCACACTTTCCTCGGGACAGGATCACAATCGCCACCAGGTTAACTGGAAGAGAGAGAAAAGGAAGCAGAACATTACTGATCAGACCTGGAGACAAAGCAACAGTTTGACAGGATCTGGGCTGAAATTTCCAGCTTTGTTGCTGCATCCAACAGTGAAAACTGATTCATTGACCTGGGCAGTGCTTTGTCGCAGTGAAATGTTTAAAACACAATTATTAATAATGAATTGGGAAATTGAGACAGTAAGTGAATAAAGTCAGCACCGGATGTACTGGAAGTACTGAGTGAGGATGCAGTGTCAGTGGGGGAATGAGAAGGGGTTTTACAGAGATGGAATCTCATGGGTTAAATGGGAATTTGTCTCCAGACTGTTGATCGGGAATGTTTAGGGCAGCGGGATGTGCAGATGGTTTGTTGCTGTGGGTTCAGAAAGCCGACAGGGGCTGGTACAAAATGGGAAAAGTCTGAGAGCTGCTGCGGTGAGTTTGATGGTTGGGATTTAGTTGGAAGACGCAGCTGGAGGTGGAACCAGTGAATGAGTTTGGGAAGGAAAGAAGGAAAAGGATATGTTGGTACAGAAGGGGAGACTGGTCTGGGAAAGTGGATAAACTGACGCAATGTCTGAGGAGACAGAGGGTTCAATACAGTGAGAGGAGATGCTGAGATTCACAGGGAGAGACTGCAGCAGAGTGTTAGAGGAAATCTAATCTATAGATCCCAGTAACACAACTCAATTCATACATTCAAACAAAAATATGTATGGTTACTGGTACTGGAGAACTGTTCATTTGGTAAACAATATAGTCAATGTATTTAGTGTTTACAGGCAATTAAATATAAATTTAAATACATTACGATGACAGCCTCACTTGTTATTGAATTCAGCAGTCACAGAGATTTTAAAGTGCAGTATTTAAATAATGCATTAGCATCAGTGAAGAACTGATTTTATTATGTTTATTTAGTCAGTAACTAAGCAATGCTTCATTATGCTCCATCCATCAATATTGGCGACCACGCTCTGGAAGTGGTTCAAGAGTTCGCCTACCTAGGCTCAACTATCACCAGTAACCTGTCTCTCGATGCAGAAATCAACAAGCGCATGGGAAAGACTGAATGTTTCAAGCCTGTATCCTCAGTACCTTGCTCGACAGCAGCGAGGCCCGGACAACATATGTCAGCCTGGAGCGACGTCTCAATTCATTCCATCTTCGCTGCCTCCGGGGAATCTTTGGTGTCAGATGGCAGGACCATATCTCCAACTCAGAAGTCCTCGAGGCAGCCAACATCCCCAGCATATACATCCTACTGAGCCAGCGGCGCTTGAGATGGCTTAGCCATGTGAGCCACATGGAAGATGGCAGAATCCCCAAGGAGGCATTCTACAGCGAGCTCGTCACTGGTATCAGGCCCGCCGGCCGTCCATGTCTCCGCTTTAAAGACGTCTGCAAATGCAACATGAAAGCGTGTGACATTGATCACAAGTCGTGGGAGTCAGTTGCCAGTGATCTCCAGAGCTGGCGGGCAACCATAAAGGCGGGGCTAAAGAGCGGCGAGTCAAAGAGACTTAGCAGTTGGCAGGAAAAAAGACAGAAGTGCATTGGGAGAGCCAACTGTGTAACAGCCCCAACAACAGCGGGAGAGGAGTGGACTTATAAAGCAGCAAAACCTGGTGAATAAGGGAGGAGCAGTGGGAGAGGAGTTTATATTCATTCATGGGATGTGGGCGTCGCTGGCCAGGCCAGCATTTATTGCCCATCCCTAATTGCCCTTCAGAAGGTGGTGGTGAGCTGCCTTCTTGAACCGCTGCAGTCCATGTGGGGTAGATACACCCACAGTGCTGTTAGGAAGGGAGTTCCAGGATTTTGACCCAGTGACAGTGAAGGAATGGCGATATAGTTCCAAGTCAGGATGGTGCGTGAGTTGGAGGGGAACTTGCAGGTGGTGGTGTTCCCATGTATTTGCTGCTCTTGTCCTTCTATTTGGTAGAGGTCGCGGGTTTGGAAGGTGCTGTCTAAGGAGCCTTGGTGCATTGCTGCAGTGCATCTTGTAGATGGTACACACTGCTGCCACTGTGCGTTTGTGGTGGAGGGAGTGAATGTTTGTAGATGGGGTGGCAATCAAGTGGGCTGCTTTGTCCTGGATGGTGTCGAACTTCTTGAGTGTTGTTGGAGCTGCACCCATGTATAGTATTCCATAACATTCCTGACTTGTGCCTTGTAGATGGTGGACAGGTTTTGGGGAGACAGGAGGTGGGTTACTCACCTCAGGATTCCTAGCCTCTGACCTGCTCTTGTAGCCACAGTATTATTATGGCTACTCCAGTTCAGTTTTTGGTCAATGGTAACCCCTAGCATGTTGATAGTCGGGAATTCAGCGATGGTAATGCTGTTGAATGTCAAGGGGAGATGGTTAGATTCTCCCTTTTTGGAGATGGTCATTGCCTGGCACTTGTGTGGCCCGAATGTTACTTGCCACTTATCAGCCCAAGCCTGGATATTGTCCAGGTCTTTCTGCATTTCAACATGGACTGCTTAAGTATCTGAGGAGTCACGAATGGTGCTGATTTAAAAAGGACTAAAACCTGGTCAATAAGAGAGGAGCAGCGGGAGAAGAGTAGATTAAAAAAAGCACCAAAACTTCATGAATAAGAGAGGAGCAGCGGGAGAGGAGTGGATTTTAAAAAGCACCAAAACATCACAGAATAACATAATTGTTACAGCGCAGAAGCTGGCCATTCGGCCCATCATGTTTGCACTGGCTCTCTGTAAGAGACAATCCCTCAGGTCCATTCCCCTTCCTTCTTCCCATAACCCTGCACATTCTTCCTTTTCACATAACTATCTAATTCCCTTGTGAATGCTTCAATTGAAGCTGCCTCCACCAGGTTCTCAGGTAGCACATTCCAGACCTTAACCGCTCGCTGCGTGAAAAAGTTTTTCCTCATGTCACTTTTGCATCTGTTACCAAATACTTTAAATTTGTGCCCGCTAATTCTTGATCCTTTCACGTGTGGAATAGTTTCTCTCTATCGACTCTGTCCGGACACCACATGATTTCGAATACCTCTATCAAATCATCTCTTAGCCTTCTCTTCTTCCAATAAAACTGTCATAACTTCTCCGATCGATATTCGTAGCTGAAATTCTTCACCTCTGGAACCATTCTCACGAATCTCTTTTCTACTCTCTACAATTCCCTCATGTCTTTCCGAAAGTATGGCACACTGAAATAGACCCAATACTCCACCTGAGGAGGAACTAGTGTCTTGTACAAGTTCAACATAACTTCCATGCTCTTGTACTCTATGCCCCTATTAATAAATTCCAGGATATTATATGCTTTATTATCTGCTCTCTCAGCCCATCCTGCCACCTTCAATGACTTATGCACATATACACCCAGGTCCCTCTGCTCCTGCACCCCTTTAGAATTGTGCCCTTTATTGTATATTGTCTCTCTATGTTCTCCCAACCAAACTGAATTACGTTACATTTCTTGGCATTGAACTTCATCTGCCACCTGTCTGCCCATTCCACCAACTTGTCTATGTCCTTTTGAAATTCTACAATCTCCTCCTCACAATTCACAATGACTCCAAGTTTCGTATCATCTGCAAACGTTGCAATTGTGCCCTGTACACCAAGGTGTAGTTTATTAATATGTATCAGGAAAAGCAAGAATCCCATCACGGATCTTTGTTTCCTTCCAATCAAGACAATTCCGTATCCATGTTGCGACCATCCCTTTTATTTCATGAGCTACAAGTTTTCTCACAAGTTTGTTGTGTAGCACTGTATCAAGCGCCTTTTGAATGTCGATGTACACCACATCAACAGCATTGCCTTCATCAACCCTCTCTGTTGCCTCCTCACAAAATTCCAGCAAGTTGGTTCAGCATGATTTTCCATAGGAACTCCATGCTGGCTTTCCATAATCAACCCACATTTGTCCATTTGACTATTGATTTTGTCCCGAATTATTTTTTCTAGATGTTTTCCCACCACCGAAGTTAAAATGACTGTCCTTTAGCTGCTGGGCTTATCTCTAGACACCTTTGTGAACAAGGGTGTAACGTTTACAACTCTCCAGTCCTCTGGGGACAGCCCTGATTCAAAGGAAGGTTGAAAAATTAGGCCCAGCGCCTCTACTATTTCCACCTTCACTTCCTTCAATATCCTTGGATGCATCTCATCTGGTTGCGTGCTTTATCCACTTTACGTACAGACAGCTATCTAATACGTGCTCTTTATCAATTTTCAATCCCTCTAGTGTCTGACTTACCTCCTCTTTCAACATTGCCTGAGTTGCATCTTCTTCCTTGGTAAAGACAGATGCCAAGCATTCATTTAATACCTCAGCTATGCCCTCTGCCTCTATGTGTAAATCCCCTTTCTAGCCTCTAATCAGCCCCACCCCTCCTCTTACCACCCTTTTACTACTTACATGCCGAAAGAAAACTTCGGAATTTTGTAGAATCATAGAATGTTTAAGACAGAGAAAAAGACCATTTGACCCATCGTGTCTGTGCCGGCTGAAAAACTATGCACCTATTCGAATCCCACCTTCCAGAATTTGCTCCGTTGCCCTGCAGACTGCAGAACTCGAGGTGCATATCCAGACTCACTTTGAATGAATTGAAGGTCTCTGCTTCAAAAATCCTTTCAGGCAGTGAGTTCCAGACCATCACCACCCTCTGGGTGAAAATATGTTTCCTCATAGCCCCTCTAATTCTTCTATAAATCATTTCAAATCTATGCCCCCTCGTCACTGACCTCTCTGCTAAGGTGAAAAGACCCTTCACCTCCATTATATCCAGGCCCCTCATATTTTTCTACAGTTCAATCAGATCTCCCCTCAGCCGTCTCTGTTCCACGGATAACAATCCCAGCCTATCCAATCTTTCATCTCAACTCATTTGTCCAGTCCTGGCAACATCCTCGTAAATCTCCTCTGTACCTTCTCTTGTGCAATTACATCCTTTCTGCAATGAGTGACCATAACTGCACACAGTACTCAATTTGTGGCCTGACCAATGAGTTAACTAGCGCCAGCATAACCTCCCAGCTCTTGTCTTCTATACCTCGGTTAATAAAGGAAAGGATTCCATATGCCTCCTTAACCACCTTATCGACCGGTTCTGTTGCCTTCAGGGATTTGTGGGCATTCAGTCCAAGGTCCCTCACTTGCTCTGCACTTCTCAGTATTTTCCCATTAATCAAATACTCCTTTGCCTTTTTTGACACCCCTAAATGCATCACCTCACACTTCTGCAGACTGAATTCCATTTACCACTTTTCTGCCCATTTGAACAGACCATCAATATCTTCCTGCAGCCAACAGCGATCCTCCTCGCTCTCGACCACACGGCCAATCTTTCTGTCGACCGCAAATTTCTTGATCATGCCCCCTACATTTATGACCAACTCGTTAATATACACCACAAAAAGCAAGCGACCCAGTACTGAGCCCTGCGGAACGCCACTGGAAGCAGCTCTCCAGTCACTAAAATAGCCGTGAACAATTACCCTTTGTTTCCTGTCACTGAGCCAATTTGTTGCATTTCCATGGATTCACGGGATTTTCTTTTTTAACCAGTCTGCCATATAGTATCTTGTCAAAAGCCTTGCTAAAATTTATACAGGCCACATCAATTGAACTACCCTCATCTTCCTTCCCTATTAATCCTTCATAAAATTCGATCACGTTGGTCAGACAAGATCATCCCGGAACAAATCCATGCTGACTGTCCTTGATTAACCCATGTCTTTCTAACTGACAATTTATCCTGTCTCTCAGAGGAGATTCAAATAATTTTTCCATTGTTGAGGTTAGACTGACCGGCCTGTAATTATTTGGCTTTGTTGCTTTGGATACCTGGAGAGGAGCAGCGAGAGAGGAGTGGATTTAAAAAGCACCAATGACTGGAAACCTGGAGAGAGGGAGAGTGGAATTGCAGATTTAAAAAGCACCAAATCCTCGTGAATAACAGAGGTGCACTTTTAAAAAGTATCAACTCCTGCTGACGGAGCGAGGAGCATCGGGAGAGGAGCAGGATTTTCGGAAGAAAATGCCTTAGCAGATTTCTCAACTGGTCCGTCAAGAAAAGGGAGGAAATTTAATTGCTCCATTTAAAGTGTGAGTTTGAGTGCAGGATGGAGCACATTAAGTCATGTAAGGAAATCATTAGATGTAGCTATGAATTCAAATAGAGCAAACGTTTAATCTCCTTATCTGCATCGGGTTTCTCTACCCATGTCTACCGCAAGCACACCTTCACTGGTCGATACACGCATTGCAAGTCTGACAGTTCCCCCGGGCTATAAATTCGGCCTTATCGGCAACCTTGTAAAAAGTGCCTGAGATATTTGCTCACCATGCAAGCTTGATGCTGAAATAGGGTGAATCAAAGACATCCTGCGTGACAATGGTTACCCTGATCAGATCATTTTTCACTGTATATGGCACAAACTTCGGAACAGGCCTAAGGCCTAATTGCTGGCTCTAAAAAGTGCCCAGTCTACCTCGGAATACCCGGGAAGAATAATGTATCCTAACAAATTGAAGAACGGATGAAGCTAGCGGTTTGACACTGCTGCTATGCAGCAACAACACGCGTAGTGTTCTCCACCAACAGGATGATTCCGTCAAGCCAAAAACAACGCCCTGCCTATCACACAATTGAATAATGTGAAATATAGATTTCAATGCCAGTGTGATGCGAGGTTAACAGGCCTTACATCCCAAAGTCTGGTGGATCATATCAAAGAACACATCTCTTCCGATGTTCGCAAAGGGCAAGGTACAGGCTGTACCCAACCCACCTTTGCTTGCAAAACTCAAAACACAGTGTCCAACATTAGATGTGATTCTGCAATTGGACAACATTTGCTAAATAATCCTCAGTGTGCTAAGAATTACGCTGACAATCAATTTAAGATTGTTAGTGGTGTTCGCAGCGTGGTGCTTTTGTGTGGACTGGAAGCTCCATATATTAACACACAGGACCCTGTTCTAGACACATTACAACTGTTTCAATGAAACAAATAAGTGACAGCCATTCGCTGGTTCATTCCTTAGGGCAATGCCTCCGACAGTCAGAGACAACGTGCCTGATTCCTATTTCAAAAAAGGTTGGGAGTTAACTATCAGTCAGAACAAGCTAATGCATTCTCCATGGCAACGCATCTACCAGTTAGAGTGCACTTCCTAACGAATCAGCATTCTCTTTTCATACGGTATAAATTAGTTGCTTTCCCTTGCATCGGTATTCATGTGATTTGTCCAGATGAGTGCAAGATAAAGGCTTCAACAAAATGCTTCTATTTACAGGAAAACTCAAATGATAGAGTCGTTATAATGGGGAACTTGAATTATCTGAATATAGACTGGGATGCTTGTAATGTAAAGGTTACAGAGGAACTGTTCATAGACAGTGTTTAGGAAATAGAATTCTGCAGCATTATGTTTCGGAAAGGAAGCTCTGCTCGACCTGGTTCTTGGGAATGAGGTGGGACAAGTTGATCAAGTGACTGTCGGAGCATATTTAGAGGACAGTGATCATCGTATCATAAGGTTCAGGGAAACGACAAAGAGCAATCCAGAGTCTTCTTCTTTGGCCTCCTTGTCTCGAGAGACAATGGGTAAGCGCCTGGAGGTGGTCAGTGCTTTGTGAAGCAGCGAATGGAGTGGTTATAAAGGCCAATTCTAGAGAGACAGACTCTTCCACAGGTGCTGCAGATAAAATTGGTTGTCGGGACTGTTACACAGTTGGCTCTCCCCTGGCGCTTCAGTCTTTTCACCTGCCAACAGCTAAGTCTCTTCGACTCAGCAATCTTTAGCCCCGCCTTTATGGCTGACAGCCAGCTCTGGCGATCGCTGGCAACTGACTCCCAAGAATTGTGATCAATGTCACAGGACTTCATGTCGCATTTGCAGATGTCTTTAAAGCGGAGACATGGACGGCCGCTGGGTCTGATACCAGTGACGAGCTCGCTGGACAATGTGTCCTCGGGGATCCTGCCATCTTCCATGTGGCTTACATGGCCAACCCATCTCAAGTGCCGCTGGCTCAGTAGGGTGTATATGCTGGGGATGTTGGCCACCTCGAGGACTTATGCGTTGGAGATATGGTCCTGCCACCTGATGCCAAGGATCATCCGGAGGCAGCGAAGATGGAATGAATTGAGATGTCGCTCTAGGCTGACATACATTGTCCAGGGCTCGTTGCCATAGTGCAAGGTACTGAGGACATTGGCTTGAAACACTTGGACATTTATGATCCCTGTCAGTGTGCCATTTTCCCACACTCTCTCGGCCAGTTTCGACATAGAAGCAGACGTCTTTTCCATCCGCTTGTTAATTTCTGCATCGAGAGACAGGTTACTGGTGATAGTTGAGCCTAGGTGGATGAAACCTTGAACCACTTCCAGAGGGTGGCCAATATTGATGGATGGAGCATTTCTGATGTCCCGGTCCACGATGTTCGTTTTCTTGAGGCTGACGGTTAGGCCAAATTCGTTGCAGGCAGCCGCAATACTGTCGATGAGTCTCTGCAGACACTCTTCAGTGTGAGATGTTAATGCAGCATCGCCAGCAAAGAGGAGTTCCCTGATGACGACATTCCGTACTTTGGTCTTTGCTCTTAGACGGGCAAGGTTGAACAACCTGCCATCTGATCTTGTGTGGAGGAAAATTCCTTCTTGTGAAGACTTGAATGCATGTGAGAGCAGCAGGGAGAAGAAGATCCCAAACAGTGTAGGTGCGAGAGAACAGCCCTGTTTCACGCCACTCAGGATAGGAAAGGGGTCTGATGTGGTGTGGATAAGAAATTCTGTTAGTTTTGATGCGTGGGCGGCCCTTCTGCTTGGAGTGATGCAGCTTCTTTGTTTTGACTGTAACCTTGCTGCACACCAGGGAGTGCTCAGTGTCGCAGTCCGCACTATGGAAGCTGCGTGTGATTTGGACACTGTTTAAAGAGACTCGCCTTGTGATGATGAGGTCCAGCTGGTGCCAATGACGTGAGCTTGCGTGCCACCGTGAAACCTGGTGACAGGGTTTAGTATGAAAGAACGAGTTGGTGATGCAGAGATTCTTATAGGTACACAACTCCAGCAGCCTCTGTTCATTCTCATGCATCCTTCCAATGCCATATGCAATCTGCCTCTTATAATCGAGAGTCAAAAACAGTTAATTGGGAAAAGACAATCTAAATGAGGTAAGAATGGATCTGGGTGGAATAAGTTTGAATCAACATTTGGCAGGAAGAAACAATAGCTGAACAATGGCTTACTTTCAAATGAACATACGAACATATGAATTAGGAGCAGGGGTAGATCACTTCCTCTTTTGAGCCTCCTCTGCCATTCAATAAGTTCATGGCCGAACTGATTACTCATCATTTCCATCTGCACCTGATAACCTTCCACACCCTTACTTATCAAGAATCTATCTACCTCAGCCTTAAAAATATTCAAAGGCTCTGCTCACCACATTTTGAGCAAGAGAATTCCAAAGACTCACAACGCTCTGAGAGGAAAAATATCTCATCTCTGTCTTAGATACGCAACCCATTATTTTTAAACAGTGACCCCGAGTTCTAGATATGCCACAAGGGGAAACATCCTTTCCACATCAACCCTGTCAAGGCCCCTCAGGATCTTATATGTTTCAATCCGATCGCATCTTACTCTTATAAATTCCAGTGGATACAAGCCTAGCCTGACCAGCTTTTCCTCATAAGGCAGCCCGCCCATTCCAGGTATTAGTCTAAAAAACCTTCTCTGTACTGCTTCCAACGAATTTGCATCCTTCCTTAAATCAGGAAACCAGCGCTGCACACAGTACTCCAGATGTGTTCTCATCAATGCCCTGTGTAGCTGAAGCATAACCTCCCTACTTTTTCGTTCAATTCCCCTCACAATAAACGATAACATTCTATTAGCTTTCCTAATTACTGCATACTAACCTCTGCGATTCATGCACTAGGAAACCCAGATTCCTCTGCATCTCAGAGATCTGAAATCTCTCACCATTTAGATATTTTATTTTTTATTTAGAGATACCGCACTGAAACAGGCCATTCAGCCCACCGAGTCTGTGCCGACCATCAACCACCCATTTATACTAATCCTGCATTAATCCCAGATTCCTACCATATTTCCACCTTCCCTCAATTCCCCTACCACCTACTTATACCAGGGGCAATATTTAATGGCCAATTTACCGATCAATCTGCAAGTATTTGGCTGTGGGAGGAGACTGGAGCACCCAGGGGAAACCCATGTGGTCACAGGGAGAACTTGCAAACTCCACACAGGCAGTAACCAGAATTGAACCCGGGTCGCTGGAGCTGTGAGGCTGTGGTGCTAACCACTGCGCCACCGTGCCGCCCTGTTTATTGTACATAGTTCCTTTTGTGAAGCAGCTTGAAACCTTTGTGAAAGACATGATATAAAAGAAAAAATGAATGCTTATTTTTTACTCTTCCTGCCAAAGTGGACAATTTCCCATTGTCCCACTTTATACTCCATGTATAAGTGGTTGCCCACTCACTTAACCAATCTATATCCCTTTGTAAACTCCTTATGTCTGCTTCACAAGTTACTTTCCTACCTATCTTTGTGTCATCAGCAAATTTAGCAACCATACCTTCGGGCCCTTCATCTAAGTCATTTATATAAATTGTAAAACGTTGAGGCCCCAGCACTGATCCCTGTGACACACCACTCGTTAAATCTTTCCAACCAGAGTATGACCCATTTATGCCTACTCTCTGTTTTCTGTCAGCTAAGCAATCTTCTGTCCATGCCAATATGATACCCCCACACCATGAACTTTTATTTTCTGCAATAGCCTTTAATGTGGCAACTTATCAAATGCCTTCTGTGAATCCAAATGCAATATATCCACCGGTTCCCCTTTATCCATAACACATGTAACTCTGTCAAAGAACTGCATTAAATTGGTTAAACATGATTTTCCTTACATTAAACCATGTTGATATTGCCTGATTACCTTGATTTTTTTCTAAATTCCCTGCTTTTAATAATAGTTCAGTTCATCTGCCATCTCCTTATTATCCATTATTCATTCTCCAGACTCACATTTTACCAAACCAACGCTTACTTTGTTACCTCTTTTCTTTAAATATCGACAGAAACTCTTACTATCTGGCTTTTTTACTTCTAGCTAGTTTGCTCTCGTATTGTAATTTTACACTCCTTATCAATCTTTCCGGCATTCTTTGATGTTTATTATATTCTGACCAATCTTCTAACCTGCCTCCCATCGTTGCGCAATTATAGGCTTTTTTCTTTCAGTTTGATGCTAACTTTAACTGTTTTAGTTAACCACGGATGGTGGGTCCCACCTTTGGAATTCTTCCTTCTCGTTGAAATATATCTATTCTGTGTGTATTATGAAATATCCCCTTAAATGTCTGCCACTGCATCTCTATTGGCCTATCCTTTAACCTGACTTGCCAGTTCACTTTATCTAGCTCTCTTTTCATGCCCTTATAATTGTCCATTTTAAATTTAAAATACTGGTCTTGGACCCACTCTTCTCACCCTTAAACTGAGTGTAAAATTCAATCATACTATGATCGCTGTTATCTAGGGGCGCCCTAACTATGAGGTCATTAATTCAACCTATCAAAGATGAGACACTTCAGGCACGGTAAAGCTATATTCCCTCGAAGGGGAAAGATCCGGCAAACAAATCCAAAACCCCCAAAATGACAAAGGAGATAAGAATGAAGATGAAGAATAAAGAAGTGAGCTTATGACGGACTTCAGGTACATAGTACAATGGAGAACATGGCTGATTATATCAAGTGCAGAGTAGAAGTGAAAAAGCATTTCAGAGAAGCGAAGAGAGAGTATGAAAAGAGTCTGGCAGCTAACATAAAAGGGAATCCCAAAGTCTTCTATAGGAATATAAATAGCAAAAGGGTGGTAAAAGGTGATTAAAGTTGATTCGGGACCAAAATGGGGATGTACACATGGCGGCATGGGGAAAAGCTGAGGTATTAAATGAATACGTTGTACTGCCTTTTCAAAGGAAAAGAAATGCTACCCAAATCACAGTGAAAGTGGGGGTAATTAAGACACTAGAATGATCTGCAATTGAGAAGGAAGAGGTATTAGAAAGGTTGTCAATACATAAAGTTGATAACGCAGCAGGCCGGATGAGATGCATCCAAGGATACTGACAGAAATGAGAGTGGAAATTGTGAAGGCATTGATCATAAATTTTCAGTCCTCCTTGCACTCAGGGTTGGTAGTAGAGGACTGGAGAATTGAAAATATTACACCCTGGATCAGAAAAGTATTTAAAGATACGCCTGCAGCTAGAGGCCAGTCAGTTTAGCTCGGGTGTTGGGGAAACTTCTAGAAAGAATGATATTGGGCAAAATTAATGGTCACATAAACAAATGAAGGTTAATTAAAGAAAGCCAACATGTATATACTTACGAAAAACCCTGTTTAAATAAGTTGCTACAGTTATTTGAAGGGGGAACTGAGAGGGTTGATGAGGGAAATGCTGTTGATGTGGTGTACATGGAGTTCCAAAAGGCATTTGATACAATGCCAAAAAAGCAGACTTTTGAGCAAAGTTACAGCTCATGCAATAAAAGAGAAGGTGGCAACATGTATTCAAAATTAGCTGGTTGACAGGAAACAGAGTGTAGTGGTTACTGCATCTTCTTTGGGTTAGGGGAAGTGTTGTAGTGGAGTTGCCCAGGGATCAGCTTTGGGACAGTTTGATGTCCCTGCTATACATTAATGATTTAGATCTTGGTGTACAGGACACAATTTCACAGTTTGCGGATAATACAAAACTTGGAAGCATTGTGAACTTTGAGGTGGATAGTGGAGAATTTCAAAAAGTCATAGAGAAGTCGGGGGAATGGGTGGACAGGTGGCAGATGAAGTTCAATACGAAGGAATGTGAAGTGATTCATTTTGGTAGCAAGAACATGGAAAAACAGTATAATGTAAAGGGTATAACTCTAAAGTGGGTGCAGGAACAGAGGGACCTGGGGATATATGTACATGATCACTGTAGGTGGTAGAACAGGTTCAGAGAGCAGTCAATAAAGCATACGGTATTCTTGGCTTTATAAATGGGGGCATGGAGTACAAGAGGAAGGAGTTTATGTTGAAATAAAACAGAAAGCGCTTGGAAAACTCAGCAGGCTGGCAGCATCTGTGGAGAGAGGAACAGAGTTAACGTTTCAGGTCTGTGACATTCCATTATAACAGGCAAAAGTTAGAAATATAGTAGTTATTGAACAAGTGAAAAAGGGAATGGGAAGAAGAACAAAAGAGAAACTATGTGATGTCAGGAGAAATTAAATTACAAAGACGGCATGGAACAAAGGCCAAGGGAGTGCTAACCGTTGTGTTAAAATACAAAAGCATAAGTCCATAAAAAGTGCAAATGGCAGAATAATGAAGAACTCTGTCCAAAAGCAAGACGCGTTTAAAACAGCCGCACAGTTAAAAATAAAGTAAAACAAAATAAAATAAACATTCATGTTCTGAAATTGTTGAGCTCAATGTTGAGTTCAGAAAGCTGTAGAGTGCCTAATCAGAGGATGAGGTGCTTGTGTTGAGGTTCACTGGAAACTGCAGAAGGCCCAGGATTGAAATGTTGACCTGGGAGCAGGATGGTCAATTGCAATGGCAAGTAACCAGAAGCTCGGGGTCTTGCTTGCAGACAGAGTGGAAATATTCTACAAAATGATCACGCAATCTGGGGTTTCTCTCCCCAGTGTAGAGGTGACCACACTGCGAGCTGTGAATATAGTATACTAAATTGAAACAATTACAAGAAATCGGTGTTTCACCTGTAAGGAGTGTTTGAAGCCCTGGGTGATGAGGAGAGAGGATGCAAAAGGGTAGCTATTACACCTGCTGTGATTGCATGGGAAGGTGTCGTTGGAAGTCGATGGGTTCGTGGTGCTGATGGAGGAGAGGAGCTGGGTGTCCCTGAGGGAACGATCCGTTCAGAATTTTGATAGGGGAGGAGAGGGGAAGATGAGTTTGGCGGTGACATCGCACTGGAGGTGGTGCAAATGGCAGAGGATGATCCTTTGAATGTGGAGGCTGGTGGGGTGGAAAATGAGGACAAGGGGAACCCTGTTGCTGTTCTGGAAGGCGTGAGGTAAGAAGTGCGGGAAATGGGTCGGACACGGTCGTGGCCCTATCAACGACATTGGCGGTGAATCCTCGGTTCAGGAAAATGGAAGACTTATCAGAAGCACTGTTGTTGGAAGCTTCATCATCAAAACGGATGCATCAGAAATGGCAAAACTGGGATAATGGAATGGAGTCCGTACAGGAGGCACTGTGAAGAAGTGTAGTCGAAGTAGTTGTGGGAGCCGATGGGCTTATATTGAATATTAGTGGACCAGCGATCACCAGTGCTGGAGAGAGAGAAGGCGAGGAAGGGTAGGCATGTGTTGGAGACGGACCATGTGAAGGGTAGAGAAAGGTGGAAATTGGAAGCAAAGTTGATGATGTTTGAAGTTTTCCAGTTCGGAACGGGAGCAGAAAACATCACTGATACATTCATCAATGTACTGGAAAAAGGGGAAGGAGGATGAGTAGTAATGGAACAACGAATTTTCGACATACACCACAAAAAGACCACCATAACAGGGACCCATTTGTATATACATAGCAGCATCTTTCATTTAGTTATGTTGAAATTGTATAAGGCACTATTTCGGCCTCAGTTGGAGTATTGTGTCGAGTTCTGTGCACCACATTTAAGGAAAGATGTTAAGGCATTGGAGAGAGTACAGAAAAGATTCCCTAGAATGGTTCCAGGGATGAGGAATTTCAGTTCTGAAGATAGATTGGAGAAATGAGAGCGTTTTCCACGGAGAACAGAAGGCGGAGAGGTGATTTGATGAGGTATTCAAAATCATGAGGGGTCCAGACAGAGTAGATAGAGAGAAACTGTTCCCACTCGTGAAAGTATAGAGAACGAAATGACAAATTTAAGCCAAAAGGAAAAGTACATGTTAGAGCTGGAGGGGAGAAATAAGCAGATGGTTTGGCAAAGTGGGTAAACTGATGCACTGGATGAGGAGACAGAGGATTCAATACAGTGAGAGGAGAGGCTGAGATTCACAGGGAGAGACTGCAGCAGCGTGTTAGAGGAAATCTAATGGAGAGATCCCAGTAACACAACTCAATTAATGCATTGAAACATTAATCTCTGTCGTCATTGATGATAGAGAACAGTTCATTGGTTATAAAATATGTTCAATACATCTACTTTATACATTCAATTAAATTAAAATAGCAAAGTATTCATCAAATCAGCCTCAGTCTTTATTGAATTTATCATTCACAGTGATCGTGAAGCACAGATTTAATGAACAAATCACCATTAATGAATAACTGATTCTGTTCTGTTTATTTATTCAGTCAGTATGTAAAGAAAATGAACTTTCTCCAAAATGAAATGAGGATCTGAGAGGGATAAACACAAAGGCAGCGATATCAACAATAGAACTCCCCCAATCTGACAACATCCTAATAACAACTTCAACTCACACTTTCTCTCACTAATTGTTCTGGACTTTCCAGAAGTTTATCCTCGTGAATTATTCACACCATTACTTCTCTCTCTGTGTCTCTCTCTCTCTGTCTCTCTTTCTCTCTCTGTCCTTCTGTTTATCTCTTTCTGTTTCATTCTCCCTTCTCCTTCTCTCCTTTCTTCTCTCAGTCGCCATCTCCAGCACTCTGGATCACACCCCCTCTGCAAACTGTTCCTTTCTCACATCCTATTTAATTTTAAAATCCCACACCTGTATTCTCTACACCAGCCCCAAATTCAATAGGATTAACAGATCTTTGTTCTCTCAGCGAATCAAGGGATATGGTAAGCAGGCAGGAAATGGGAATTGAATCAGAAGATCAGCCAGCAACGTATTGAATGGCGGATCTGTTCTTGTGTTGAATGATTTTATTCTGAGAGTCGGTTTGTTCAATGATAAAGCCTCTGTGAATATTTTGATCTATTTACAGATTACCCAAGTCTCCACCTGTGCACCTACACGTCATCTACAATACATGGAATAAACAGGATCGAAAGCTTCTTACTGACAAACCTCACAGTCATTGAAATTCCTTCTCCTGGAATTATAAAGTACACCGTTAGAATGTGGGATTGTTTAATTAATAAAACACTAACATCTGTGCTGCAGCTGATAACCTACAGTTAAGTAGAAATACTCTTGCTTCCAACTGATAGAATGTAAACCAATAAAACAACACATCAATACTTTCTATTTTACAATGTAGTCCAGTGACAGTGAAGGCTCCACAGTGAAGCAGAGAAAGAGATGTGAAAGAGCCAGCAGCAAACTCAGTTTAGTGGTGAGACCTCTGAAGCAGCGTCGGACACACACAATATAAAATAATATTTTATATCAGTGGTAACGAATAAATAGTTTGAAATCCTCGTGAAACTGAACCATGTCATTAGGGAGGGAGGACATTTCTCTGTCCAATTGTAATACAGAATCCATGAGCTATCTCATTATCAGTCACTGAATACACATTCATTAAAATATTGCAGGACAGGTTAGACCCACAACATGAAACTATTCAAAGCTCCTGATAGTCTGATTCCTGCTCTGAGCCGAGACATCTGATTCGAATGCATTCATTACACAGAATAATCCAGTAACAATACCGGATTTGGATAAACGAAGGTCATGACAGAATTAATGTAGCTCCTACAAGACTGAAAGAGCTGCAAGTTAGGAGGTGCCATCAATCAACTGCTAGAACAGGAAGCTGTGTAAATCGCATAGTGAGAAATAATACCAAGTACAGCAGCACAGTTCACATTGATTTATACCATTCACAACTGATATACAGGCTTACCAGGAACTCTAATTGCAGCAACTACTGGATAATAAATGGATAGGACCTGAGGCAATAATGGATATCCCATTTTTGTGAGAAGCAGAGACTTCTGTTTGCCTGGAAAGCAAAGCTCCAGCAGACACTCTGAGCTGATCCATTCCGATGGGTGCGGAGTTTTCCAGGGGATAGGTCTCTACTGACACGGTTATACCCCTGATCATTGCTATTAGTTACATTCACCTGAACAAACACATTACATCAGCAGCATTGAATGCTTTGGAGGCGGTTCAGAGGAGGTTTATTAGATTGATACTGGAATGAGCTGGTTATCTTATGAGGAAAGTTTGGGCAGACTGGGCTTGTGTTCACTGGAGTTTTGAAGAGTGAGGGGAGACTTGATTGTCGTACATAAGATCCTCAATGGTCTTGACAAGGTGGATGTGGAAAGGATGTCTCCTCTTGTGGGCGAGTCCAGAATTAGGGGGCACTGTTTTAAAATTCGAGGTTCGCCCTTTTTGGACCGAGATGAGGAGATTTTTTTTTCTGTCAAAGGGCTGTGCGACGTTGGAATTTTTTGCGTTAGCATGTCGTGGAGGCGGGGTCAATTAATAATTTTAAGGCGGAGGGAGATAGATTCTTGTTAGGCAAGGGAATCGAAGCTTATCGCGGGTAGATGGGCTTGTGGAATTCAAGACATAACAGATCGCCCATGTCCTTATTGAATTGTAGAGGAGACTCGAGGGACCGAATGGCCTACTTCTGCTCCTAATTCGTATGTCCATATGTTCGTACATTTACCTGTTTCTTCTACATTAGGTAATGTCTCCAGTAAAATTAAAACTGTGCCTCCTTCTGACTCCATTTCCACAATTCTAACCGGCCACATGTCAAGGTCAACCAGTCCAAAACTATGCTGCTGATGTCCACTCTTTACCATGTCCCGCTCACCCATCACCCTCACCTTCACTCAGCCGCTTTGGCTCCCATTTCTCTAACACCTTATAGTTAAAGTTCTTACGATTGAGTTAAAATACCTCTGCATCCTTTCACCTCCCCTTCACTAGCCTCTCCGCCAAACCTGCAGCAAACCTTTTCATACCTCTGAATTTGGCCTCTTTCACTGCGACTGACATCGCTTGGTTCCATTAGAACCATGGAACCAGAGAAAAATTATGGCACAGAAGGAGGCCATTCAGCCCATCGTGTCTGTGCCGGCCGAAAAAACTAGCTGCCCAATCTAATCCCACTTTCCAGCACCTGGTCCATAGCTTTGCCGGTTACAGCACTTCAGGTGCATGTCCAGGTAATTTTTAAAAGAATCGAAGGTTTCTTCGTCCACCACCATTTCTGGCAGTTAATTCCAGACACCCACAACCCTCTGGATGTAAAAATCTTTTCCTCATGTCCCCTCTAATCCTTCTACCAATCACCTTAAATCTGTGTCCCCTGGTAAGTGACCTCTCCGCTGGGGAAAACAGACCCTGCCTGTCTACTCTATCTAGTCCCCTCATAATTTTGTACATATCTATTAAGTCACTCCTTTGCCTCCTCTGTTTTACGGATAAGAAACCTAGCCTAACCAATCTTTCCTCATTGCTGCAACCTCCGAGCCCTGGCAACATTCTTGTAAATCTCCTCTGTGCTCTCTTCAGAGCAATTATGTACTTCTTGCAATATGGTGACCAGAACTGTACACAATCCTTCAACTGTGGTCAAACCCGTATTTTATATAGTTCCAGCATTCCAAGGTCTCTCACTTACTCAACCCTTCTCAATATACTCCCGTGTATTCCCTCACTTTGTTCGCGCTCCCCAAATACATTACCTCACGCTTCTCTGGATTGAATACCATTTGCCACTTTTCTTCCCATTCAACCAGACCATTGATATAATTCTGGGGTCCACAGCTATCCTCTTCACTAACAACTACACGGCCAATTTTTGTGTCAGCTGCAACTTTCCCTATCTTACCTCCCACATTTAAATCTCAAATCATTAATATTTACCACAAACAGCAAGGGACCCAACACTGAGCTCTGTGGAACACCACTGGAAACCGCTTTCCATTAGCAAAAACATACGTCGAGCATTGCTCATTGTTTCCTGTCAATTTTGGATCCAACTCGCCACATTCCCCGGAGTCCCATAATCTATAAACTTTCCGACAAATTGCCATGTGGGACCTTGTCAAATGCCTTACAAAATCCATGTGGACAACATCTACTGAACTACCCTCATCAATCCTACTTGTTACTTACTCAAAAAATTCAATAAAATTAGAAAGACACGACCTTCCCTTAGCAAATCCACGCTCACTATCCCTGAGTAATCCGTGCCTTTCTATGCAACAGTTATTCTTTCTTTCATAATTGTCTCTAATTATTTGCCCACTATCAAGTTCTGACTGACAGGCCTATAATTATTTGGGCTCTCCCTCGCACCCTTTCTAAACAATGGTAAAACCTTTGCAGACCTCCAATCCTCTGGTACATCACCTGTGAGGATGACCCTCAGAACAGCTGCTATTTCCTCACTGACTTCTGTTAATAGTCTGGGATACATTCCATGCGGCCCTGATAATTTGTCCATTTTTAAGGATTTCAGGCCCTCTTCTACTTCCTCTCTCATTAAGCCTATCGGAACTTCTCCAATCTATCTTCATAACTGAAGTTCCTCATCCCTGGAACCATTCTCATGAATTTTTTCCATACCCACGCCAATGCCCTCACACCTTTCCTGCAGTGCCTGCAATCTTCAGAACGTCTTTGAAGAAAACCTTTCTTTCTAACCCCTTCCTGTCTAATTCAGCCCTGGTGAACATCCAGCCCTGCTGTCTAATTCCCCACAACCGTGAAAACCGTACTGCTGTCGAATTGCCCAAAGGACACCACGCCCTCATGTATAATTTCCCACGCTGTTCAACGCCCCCTCCTGTCTAATTCCACCTCTAAATACCCCCTCCTCTATAATTTCCACTTTGCACATCCCCCTCCGATATAAGTCCCCACTGTGAAAACCACCCTCCTGTCTAATTCCCTCTGTGAACACCCCTCCTGTCTAATTCCCCCGTGAACACCCCCTCCTATCTAATTCCCCATGTGAACGTCGCCTTGTGTTCAGTGAAATGAGACCAGAAAGTGTTTGAAATACTCAGCAGGTCTGGCAGCATCTGCAGAGAGTGAAACTGAGTTAACATTTCAGGTTTGCGATCCTACCTCAGAACTGGAAAAAGCTAGAGCAAGTGAGAGGGGAGACGGGGAAGTAGATCAAGAAGGAAGGTCTGTGATGGGGAAGAGGAGAGAGGCTAGGTGACAGTTGTCATGGAGCAGAAAGCAACTGGAGAGTAACTCGTTGGAGCAAAAGACAAAGCATGAGTCCAGTTAGAGTGTTAATCGCAGAAAAATGAATAGGTCTGTACGAGAGCAAAAACATGAAAAATATGTTTGAGACTAGAACTTGTTTAAAAATAAAATAAAATACAGAAATAAATTAGAAAGTAAATACAAAATAATGGGGCTCGTTGTCTGAAATTATTGAACTCAATATTGAGTACAGAAGGACGTAGAATGCCTAATCGGGAAATGAGGTACTGCTCCTCGATCTTGTGTTGATGTTCACTGGAACACTGCAGCAGGCCGAGCACAGAAATGTGGGCTTGAGAAAAAGGTGGAAAATTAAAATGACATTGAACCTGAAGTTTGGGATCATGCTTGCAGACTGAGTGGAGTGTTCTGCAAAGCAGTTCCCCAATCTTCGTTTAATCTCCCCACTGTGGAGGAAACCGCTCTGTGGCAATGAATGCAATATACTGAATTGGAAGAAGTACCAGTCAATCGCTGCTTCACCTGGAAGGAGTATTTGGCACCTTGGATGGTGAAGAGGGTGGTGGTAAAAGGGCAGGTATTCCGCATCATGTAATTGGATGGGAAGGTGTCCGGGAAGGGGACAAGGTATCGGGGGGAATGGAGGAGTGGACCAGGGTGTTGCACAGGGAACCATCCATTTGGAATGATGACAGGGATGAGAGGGAAAGATGCGTTTGGTGTTGGCAAAACGCTGGAGGTGCAAAATGGCGGATGTGGAGGCTGGAAAATGAGGACAAGGGGAACCCTATCGCTGTCCTTTTTTATTTAGAGATACAGCAGTGAAACAGGCCCTTCGGCCCACCGAGTCTGTGCCGACCATCAACCACCCATTTATGCTAATCCTACTCTAATTCCATATTCCTATCACATCCCCATCTGTCCCTCTGTTTCCCTACCACCTACCTATACTAGGGGCAATTTATAATGGCCAATTTATCTATCAACCTGCAAATCTTTGGCATGTGGGAGGAAACCGGAGCACCCAGAGGAAACCCATGCAAACACAGCGGGAACTTGCAAACTCCACACAGGCAGTACCCAGAATTGAACCCGGGTCCCTGGAGCTGTGAGGCTGCGGTGCTAACCACTGCGCCACTGTGCCCTCGGAGGGAGGGGAAGGGTTGAAGGCACCCATTGCCGTGCATTCAAAATACCCTATGATATTCTGCTCTCTGACCCTCCTGCCTAATTCCCACTATGAACTCCCCTTGTGTCTAATTCCCCCTCTGAACACAACCCCCTGTCTAATTTCCCCTGTGAATACATCCCTCTAGTCTAATTCATACTGTGAGACCCCCTATTGTCAAATTCCCTCTGTGAACACCCTCCTCCTGTCTAACTCCCCTTGTGAACATACCCTCCTGTCCAATTCAGTACATTTACTACTCCTCACACCATCTCTCTCTGCTGTTGTCCTTGTCTCACTGCAGTTACTGCTCCCCTCACCGTCTCCATCTGCTGGTGTCCCTTTCTCATTGCAGTTTTTCTTTCTCTCCCAGGACTGCCTGAGCTCCTCTCACCTTCTCACCCGTCATCCTTTTCAGTTTTGTGGGGGTGACTAGGATAGGTTCTCCCCTGGGTAACCGAATTATAAATTAAAGGGAACTCATTAGCTAAAAGGTCCGCTTACCGGGCTCTATGAACCCGTTGCTCCTCCACATGGGACTTTATTAAGTGTTGGAGAGAGTTTGTAAATGCCTCTAACAGAATTACTTCTCTGAGATTCTCATCGCTGAGCTGTACTTTAAGAGCCCTCAGTCACTGGTCAAAATCCAGCTGCTTACTTCTTTCAACCTCCAGATAGGTTTGATTCACTTCTTCCTAAAGGTTCTAAACTTTTGGCGATAGTCTTTTTGTACTAAAAAGTCCATCAGATTCGTCAAACTTGATTTCCCATTCATAAATCCATGTTGACTATGCCCAATCAGATCATTATTACCCAAGTGTCCATTTAACAAATCCTTTAGAATAGATTCCAGCATTTTCCCAACGACTGATGTCAGGCTGACAGGACTGTAATTCCCTGTTTTCTCTCTCCCTCCCTGTTTAAATAGTGGGGTGACATTTGCAACCTTCGAAACTGCAGGAACCGCTCCAGAGTCTGTAGAATTTTGGAAGATAATCACCACTATCTCCATAGTTACTCTTTCAATACATGGGGATGTAGAATATCAGGTCCTGGGGATTTATTAACCTTCAGCCCCATTAATTCCTCCAATGCAACCTTCTTACTAATACTTATTCCCATCTACTCCTCATTCCTCCTAATCGCTTGGATCTCAATTTCTGGGAGATTTCTTGTATCGTCCTCAGTGACAACAGACACAAAGTAATCATTTAGCTTCTCGGCCATTTCTCTGTACCCCATTATAAATTCACCTGATTCTGCCTGCAATGGAGCCACATTTGTCATCGCCAAACATTCCCTTTTTACATACCTGTCGACGTTTTTAAAGTCCTTTATTATGTTTTTTTTGCGTGTTTACATTCATATTCTATTAACCCTTTCTTTATCAGTTTCTTCGTTCTCCTTTGCTGTATTCTAAAATTCTCCCAATCCTCAGGTTTACTACTATTTCTGGCAACTTTAAAGGCCTTTTCTTTAATCTTATACAATCCTTAACTTCCTTTGTTATCCACTTTTGACTGCCTTTACTTTTGGGTTTTTGTGCCTTGAAGGATTGCTCTAAACTATGCAATATTTATTTAAAGGCGATGTATTTCCGATGTACTGTTATACCTTTTAATGTATTTTCCCAATCCACCTCAGCCCCTCATACCTTCATAATTTCCTTTGTTCAAATTTAACACCCTGGCTTCAGATTGAACTACCTCGCGTAGGGCAAGACAGAGCGAACGTTAGGGCGAGGCAGATGGAGTGAGAGCGAAACTGAGGGGAAGGGCGAGAGACAGAGGGAGAGAAAGCGACTGAAAGACAGAAGCAGAGGGAGAGACAGCGGGGAGAGAGAGATTGAGAGACAGAGACAGGGATGGAGGGAGGGAGATGGGGAGGAAGGGTCAAAGAGAGAGAGAGGCACAGAGAAATGGCCTGAGATGGAGAAGCAAAGCATTTGCATTATTGTGTTTCCTGTTGAGTCGAGATGTTTTGGTTGTGCAAACGTATTTGGTGCTGGATTGGCCTACTGTTGTACTCCACTTGTCCGGAGGTATTTCCTGTGGTATAAAGTTTCTATTATTGTATATAAAGATGTTTTCTGTTACTGACCATTTTCCATGGTGTTCTGGTTATGGAAAGCTGGACCTTCAGGAATGGGCAGCACAGTGGCGCAGTGGGTAGCACCGCAGCCTCACAGCTCCAGCGACCCGGGTTCAATTCTGGGTACTGCCTGTGTGGAGTTTTCAAGCTCTCCCTGTGTCAGCATGGCTTTTCTCCGGGTGCTCCGGTTTCCTCCCACATGCCAAAGACTTGCAGGTTGATAGGTTAATTGGCCGTTGTAAATTGCCCCTAGTATAGGTAGGTAGGTGGTAGGGAAATATAGGGACAGGTGGGGCTGTGGTAGGAATGTGGAATTAGTGTTGGATTAGTATAAATGGGTGGTTGATGGTCGGCACAGACTCGGTGGGCCGAAGGGCCTGTTTCAGTGCTGTATCTCTAACACTAAAACTAAACAGTGTGTGCCTGTTTGCATTCATGTTGCAGACTGATTGTTTATAGTGTCATGGCCCTGTAGTCTTTTTGCGGAATATGCTGTTTGCCTTTAAGGCTTGCAAGGGATCATTATTGCATTAAGAGCCGGCAAGCCCGAGGAGTTATAGAGAGTTCATTTTTGTTGCTTTAGAAACAGCCATTTGGAGACGGCGATTCAAAGGGTGCATTCTCGTTTACTTATTTTTTTAGAGATACAGCACTGAAGCAGTCCCTTCGGCCCACCTAGTCTGCGCTGACCAACAATCACCCATTTATATGAATCCTACATTAACCCATATTCTCTACCACATCCCCACCATTCTCCTACCACCTACTTACACTAGGGGCAATTTACAACGGCCAATTTACCTATCAACCGGCAAGTCTTTGGGGGTGGGAGGAAATGAGCACCCGGCGAAAACCCACGCAGACACAGGGAGAACTTGCAAACTCCGCACAGGCAGTACCCAGAACTGAACCCGTGTCGTTGGAGCTGTGAGGCTGCGGTGCTAACCACTGCACCACTGTGCCGCCCATAGATATAGACAATGGGAGTGAACCCGATGCGATACATTGGTTACAATTCATTTTGAACTGCCTACTCATGTTAGAAAGGAAGATGCTGAGGATAGAAGTGCGGTTTGCAAGCTCAAGTTTCATCATTGCAGCAAAACGGGTCATCTTCGTTCAGAGTGCTGGAAATTGCGAGGTGAACCCAGAGGACTTGTTGGGGTACGCAAAGTTCGTGCAGAGAAAAAGACTGACTGAGCGTCTGGCAGACCAGGCTATAGCTTTAACGACAGCTGTGAATGTGAAACCAAATACTAAAACTAAGAGGAATGTAGAGGTTAAGAATAAAATACCTGAGAGTTATAATCATTTTTTTTGTCAAAGGGGAGAATAACTCCGTATCCTGTAAGTTTATTTTTTATTCATTCACGGGATTTTGGCGTCACTGGCTATGCCAGCATTTATTGCCTATCCATAATTTCCCTTGAGAAGGTGGTGGTGAGTTGCCTTGCTGAACTGCTGTAGTCCATGTGAGGTAGGTACACCCACAGTACTGTTAGAAAGGGAGTTGCAGGATTTTGCCCCAGTGACAGTGAAAGAATGATGATATAGTTCCAAGTCAGGATGGAGTGTGACCTGGAGGGGAACTTGCAGGTGGTGATGTTCCCATGCATCTGCTGCTTTTGTCCTTCGAGGTAAAAGAGGTCGCGGGTTTGGAAGGTGCTGTGTAAGGAGCCTTGGTGCATTGCTGCAGTGCATCTTGTAGATGGTACACACTGCTGCCACTGCGCGTCGGTGGTGGAGGGAGTGAATGTTTGTGGATGGGGTGCCAAACAAGCAGGCTGCTTTGTTCTGGATGGTGTCGAGATTCTTGAGTGGTGTTGGAGCTGCACCCATCCAGGCAAGTGGAGAGTATTCCATCACACTCCTGCCTTGTGCCTTGTAAATTGTGGACAGGCTTTGGGGAGTCAGGAGGTGAGTTAGTCGCCGCAGGATTCCTAGCCTCTGACCTGCTCTTGTAGCCACGGTATTTATATGACTACTCCAATTCAGTTTCTGGTCAATGGTAGCCCCTGGGATGTTGATAGTGGGGGATTCAGCGATGATAATGCCATTGAATGTCAATGGGAAATGGTTAGATTCTCTCTTGTTGGAGGTGGTCATTGCCTGGCACTTGTGTGGCGCAAATGTTACTTGCCACTTATCAGCCCAAGCCTGGATATAGTCCAGGTCTTTCTGCATTTCTACACTAACTGCTTCAGTATCTGTGGAGTTTCGAATGGTGCTGTACATTGTGCAATCATCAGCGAACATCCCCACTTCTGACCTTATGATTGAAGGAAGGTCATTGATGAAGCAGCTGAAGATGGTTGGGCCTAGGACACTACCCTGAGGAACTCCTGCAGTGATGCCCTGGATCTCAGATGATTGACCTCCAACAACCACAGCCAGCTTCCTTTGGGCTAGGTATGACTCCAACCAACACAGCGTTTACCCCCCTGATTCCCATTGGCTACAATTTTGCTGGGGCTCCTTGATACCATACTCGGTCAAATGCTGCCTTGATGGCAAGGGCAGTCACTCTCACTTCACCTCTTGAGTTCAGCTCTTTTGTGCAATTTTGAACCAAGGCTGTAATGAGATCAGGAGCTGAGTGGCCCTGGCGGAACCGAAACTGAGCATCACTGAGCAGGTTATTGCTAAGCAAGTGCTGCTTGACGGCACTGTCGATGACTCCTTCCATCACTTTACTGATGATTGAGATTAGACTGATGGGGCGCTAATTGGCCGGGTTGGACTTGTCCTGCTTTTTGTGTGCAGGACATACCTGGGCAATTTTCCAAATTGCAGGGTAGATGCCAGGGTTTCTGCTATACTGGAACAGCTTGGCTCGGGTTGCGGCAAGTTCTGGAGCTCAGGTCTTCAGTACATTTGCCGGAATATTATCAGGACCCATAGCCTTTGCAGTATCCAGTGCCTTCAGTCGTTTCTTGATATCATGCAGAGTGAATCGAATTGGCGGAAGTCTGGCATCTGTGATGCTGGGGACTTCAGGAGGAGGCTGAGATGGATCATCAACTCGGCCCTTCAGGCTGAAGATCGTTGCAAATGCTTCTGCCTTACTTTTTGCACTGATGTGCTGGGCTCACCCATCATTGAAGTTGGGGTATTTGTGGAGCCACCTCTTCCAGTTAGTAGTTTAATTGTCCACCACCATTCACGACTAGATGTGGCAGGACTGCAGAGCTTAGATCTGATCCGTTGGTTATGGGATCGCTTAACTTTGTCTATTGCATGCTATTATGCAATTTGGCATGCAAGTAGTCCTGTGTTGTAGCTTCACCAGGTTGACACCTCATTTTGAGGTAGGCCTGGTGCTGTTTCTGGCAACCCTCCTGCAATCTTCATTGAACCAGGGTTGGTCTCCTGGCTTGATGGTAATGGTAGACTGGGGGATATGCCGGGCCATGTGGATATAGATTATGGTTCAGTACAATTCTGCTGCTGATGATGGCCCACAGCGCCTCATGGGTGCCCAGTTTTGCATTGCTAGATCTGTTCGAAATCTATCCGATTTAGCACGGTGCGAGTGCCACACAACACGATGGATGGTATCCTCAAAGTGAAGGTGGGACTTCGTCTCCACAAGGACTGTGCGGCGGTCACGCCTACCAATACTGTCTTTGACAGAAGCATCTGCAGCAGGCAGATTGGTGAGGACGAGGTCAAGTATGTTCGTCCCTCGTCTTGGTTCCCCCACCACCTGACGCAGACCCAGTCTAGCAGCTATGTCCTTTTGGGCTCGGCCAGCTCGGTCAGTAGTGGTGCTACCAGTCCACTCTTGGTGATGGACGTTGAAGTCCCCAACCCAGAGTACATTTTGTGCGCTTGCCACCCTCAGTGCTTCCTCCAAGTGGTGTTCTACATGGAGGAGTACTGTATCATCAGCTGAGGGAGGGCAGTAGGTGGTAATCAGTAGGAGGTTACCTTGCCCATGTTTGACCTGATGCCATGATACTTCATGGGGTCCGAAGTAGACGTAAAGGATTCCCAGAGCAATTCCTTCCCTACTGTATACCACTGTGCCACCACCTCTGCTGGGTCTGTCCTGCTGCTGGGCCAGGACATACCCAGGGATGGTGATGGCAGTGTCTGGGACATTGTCTGTAAGGAATGATTCCATGAGTATGACTATGTCAGGCTGCTGCTTGACGTGTCTGTGGGACAGCTCTCCCAACTTTGGCACAAGCCCCCAGATGTTAGTAAGGAGGACTTTGCAGGGTCGACAGGGCTGGGTTTGCCGTTGCCGTTTCCGGTGCCTAGGTCGATGCCGGGTGGTCCGTCCGGTTTCATTCCTTTTTATTGACTTTGTAGCGGTTAGTTACAACTGAGAGGCTTGCTAGGCCATTTCAGAGGGCATGTAAGAGTGAACCCCATTGCTCTGGGTCTGGAGTCACATGTAGGCCAGACCAGGTAAGGACAGCAGATTTCCTTCCCTGAAGGACATTAGTGAACCAGATGGGTTTTTACAACAATCGACAATGGTTTCATGGCCATCATTGGACTAGTTTTAATTCCAGATTTATTAATTAAATTCAAATTCCACCTTCTGCTGTGGTGGGATTCAAACCCATGTCCCCAGAAAAATACCTTGGGTCTCTGGGTTACTAGTCCAGTGATAATATCACTCCGCCACCGCCTACCCCTCAGAATCATTGTCGTCTGCTGTGCCTTGCATAACCTGGCGATTGAACATGGAGATGCTCTGGAGGATGATCAATGTCAGCACGATGTGTCCTCAGATGATGACGATGTTTCTGATGTGGAAGATGGGATTCAGTCTAATGATGATCGTGGAGAGGAAGCTGAATGTGACTAGGCTCTAACTGCTAGAGGAACAAGGGAATCTCTAAAGGAATGCGTTTCAGTTGAAATGATATAAATCTTCACACATTACAATGTGCTTTATGGCATTAATCATTGTGAGGATCTGACAGTGCAAACTCTCGAACGTTTAGGGGGTGAGACAAAGCGAATAACCAATCCACCACATCATGAGGGACGCGACCCAAGATTGTGGCCTCACATTTGAGACAACTTGAGTTGACTAACTATGTAATATCTGACTTCAGGAATTACATGTTCATTGGTAAAATCTCAAATTTAATCAAACACTATTATTTTACAAATCAAATAAATGTACTTCAAGTCACCCAGTGCATCAGTCGTGATATTAAAGTGTTCTCTTAATCCATTTACACGTGCTCATTCGTGTACCTGATCCCTCACCAACAGACTTACCAGAGGCAGGTGGCTGATCTTGTTGCTGCGCTGCTTTTGATGACTTGGGCGGACGTTCTCTGCAGGCTCGTGGCTGTGTGGACCCTGGCATCTCAGGATTCTCATGACAAATATCATGAGCACTCTCTATCACCACGGGATTTAGCGGTTCACATGTCCCTGGCGGAAGGAGCAAGGAGCTGCCGGATGCATCATAAGTGCCGTGAGAGGAGCTCCCATTTGCGATCTGCTGCCCCTGTGCCCTCATGAGGCTCTGGTGGTCCTCAATGGTGGCATCAGAGAGCTGAGTGTCCTCAACCTGGCACAGTCACGTCAGATTATGCTCTCTGATACTCTGGTCCAGGGAGGCCACACTCACTCTGAGGTCCCGAATTATATGAAAACTGGTCCCTCCACTGCAGCCGCCAGTCTATCAATGTAGGAAGCCAGATGTTCAAATGCCTGTGAGTTTGCTGAACTCATACTCTGGATGGATGTCTGCAGAATATGAGTCATAGCGCACAATGTTTCAGGCAACTCCGCCAGATTTTCATGGACCACATTCTGCACCTGCAACATCGCCCGACGAAAGGATAATCTCAGAGGCACGTGTGTGATGCATCGGCCGATTCTGCCTCTGGTGTCTGGCCCGGCAACTGTGCTGTGCTCACACCAGTATGTGACATTGATTCCCCAGACACAGTGATCACAACCAAAGTGTCAGTACCTGCTGAGGTACTTGGGGCGTCGCGATGATGTGACGGTGCACCCTCTGAGATGCCCTCCTCCACCTTAGAGGTGGATGGTCGGGCAACAGTAACACCTCCTGGTACATGCTGGGATTTGCCTGTTGGGAAAAGCATAGTGATCAGTTTCATCATCAATCCAGAGTTAAGCACAAGTCTGTGCCTCCAGCAGGTTACATCTGGGTGATGTTACAATTGAGGGCAACATTCAGGGCATTTGACATTCACCAAATCATTGGCACAGCAGCACAGCCTCACCACCACCATCCCAATAATGAAGAGTTACTCCACATTCTGGAACACTCACTCTCATGGCCTCGCCATCTGCCACGTCGCATCCTCCTTCCTCCCCTGCTATAATGAAAGCATCCTCCTCCATTCTGGTGAGGAATGCCTGGGTGGCTACACCGCCACCAGTACATGACCTCTCCCGGACATTGTGTGCCCTCTTTTCCTGAATAAACAAAGATACTTATTTTATACATAGTCAATGGCATATTACGCTGTCACCCAAAGGGCTGGAATTGCATTTCACTGCTGTGACAGTGCTGGGCACAACTTTAACACCACAGCATCAGCATTCATCTCAGACTTGCCCATGACGTGTCCCATTTCAAAGCAGCAGCCAGGCATTGATCATACAGGGCTTCCACATTGCATCATGGTACAGTAAAAAACTCCCTTGGCACATAACCGATTAGATGAATGAGGACTGCCCCTTACCCGGGCAGAGCGAAGTAGGTCATTGAGGCGCTTGCGGCACTGCATCCATGTATGCCTCACAATGCCTCGGCTGCTGACCTCCTCTGCAACCACCAGCCAAGCCCTCTTGGTCACGTCGGAGGGTCTCCTTCTCCCATCTGAGCTGAACAGAATGTCTCTCCTCTCCTCAACGGCCTGCAGGAGGACTTGCAGTGAATCATCAGAGAATCGGGGGGCAACGCGATTGCTTCTGCCCTCAATCACCACTAAGAGCAATATTGTTGTCTCCCGGTCTTTCTGTGTTGCAAGGTAGGGAGCCTTTAAAATCTCCAGACCTTAAGGCAGTTGGATCTTCCTTTACATCAAATGGGGAACTCACTGCTCTGTTTAAAATCAGTAATCCTTTATGTAGGGCTGACAGTCAGCCTTCTGCGTATGTGGCCCGGCCCCCCATGATGCTGAAGTTCCCGCCCGCGCGCGCCATTTCTTTTCGGAGTTACGCCACGGGCCCGTTCATTAGGTGATCAGCGTGTTCTGCCGGCGGCCAGGTGACGCAGAGCGGGATCGGTGGCCTGATCCGCTTCGGGCGCAACGGCCCCGGGGCCACCGGTGCTGCATCTCTATATCAAATCAAAAATTCCGGCCATAGAGTCATATAGAGATACAGCACTGAAACAGGCCCTTTGGCCCACCGGGTCTGTGCCAACCATCAACCTCCCAATTTATACTAATCCTACATTAATCCCATATTCCCTACCACATCCCCACCTTCCCTCAATTCTCCTACCACCTACCTGCACTAGGGGCAATTTACAATGTCCAATTTACCTATCAGCTGTCTTTTAAATCTTTTAGATCATGGCTGATCTTAACCTCAGCTCTATTTACAAGCCTTTTTCTCCATATCTATTGATACTTATACCTAACAACATTCTAACAATCTCAGTCATGCAAGTTTAAATTGACCCACAATCCACAGTCTTTTGGGGGAGAGAGTTTTAAATTTCCACTGTCCTTTGTGTGAAATTGGACTACTGGTTATGCAGTTAGAGTGTGCACATTGTTAACAGAAGTTTGTAATCAAGGATCTGCAACCGGCATAGGATCCTGTTCTGCTTATTTAAGCAGCCTTAATTTTATGCCTGTTTCAGTCAGGTGGGTGCCTCGCCCATTTATAGGAGTTTCTGAAAACTGCATCAGATGGGCATTGGGCATCTTTGAGATGGCCAAGGTTCCCGCCCCCCCCCCCCCCCACACCCCTCCCCTGGATTTTCAACTGCTGTACACCCGGTTTTCAAGGAGGAAGCAGGTGACTGTGAGATGATAATATCTCCCTATATATTTCCCTGAAGACAGACAAGTAAGGTCAGCAATGGACAGTGTGTGTAACCCATGCATCCTCTTCAAATTTCAAACCCGCCCCTCGAACAAACTGACAACGAGCTTCTTGTACTTTAATTGACCACAATCGGGAGGCAGACGGGACTGCTGTCCTGCGCTACCTCTACCCTGGTGAACATTTCCGGTGCCAGGAAGTGCATCTCAAACAAAGCACAAAGAACAAAGAACAGTACAGCACAGGAACAGGCCATTCGGCCCTCCAAGCCTGCGCCGATCTTGATGCCTGCCTAAACTAAAACCTACTGCACTTCCGGGGACCGTATCGCTCTATTCCCTTCCTATTTATGTATTTGTCAAGATGTCTCTTAAACGTTGCTATCGTACCCGCTTCCACCACCTCCCCCAGCAGCAGGTTCCAGGCACTCACCAAACTCTGTGTAAAGAACTTGCCTCGCACATCCCCTCTAAACTTTGCACCTCGCACCTTAAACCTATGTCCCCTAGTAACCGACTCTTCCAACCTGGGAAAAAGCTTCTGACTAACCACTCTGTCCATGCCACTCAGAACTTTGTAAAACTCTATCATGTCGCCCCTCCACCTCCGTCGTTCCAGTGAAAACAAGCCGAGTTTATCCAACCCCTCCTCATAGCTAATGCCCTCCAGACCAGGCAACATCCTGATAAGCCTCCTCTGTACCCTCTCCAATGCCTCCACGTCTTTCTGGTAGTGTGTCGACCAGAATTGCACGCTATATTCTAAGTGTGGCCTAACTAAAGTTCTGCACAGCTGCAGCATGACTTGCCAATTTTTATACTCTATGCCCCGACCGCTAAAGGCAAGCATGCCGTATGCCTTCTTGACTACCTTATCCACCTGCGTTACCACTTTCAGTGACCTGTGGACCTGTACGCCCAGATCTCTCTGCCTGTCAATACTCCTATGTGTTCTGCCATTTACTGTATACTTCCCACCTGCATTAGAATTTCCAAAATGCATTACCTCACATTTGTCCTGATTAAACGCCATCTGCCATTTCTCCGCCCAAGTCTCCAACCAATCTATATCCTGCTGTATCCTATGACAATCCTCATCACTATCCGCAACTCCACCAACCTTTGTGTCATCTGCAAACTTACTAATCAGACCAACTACATTTTCCTCCAAATCATTTATATATAATACAAACAGCAAAGGTTCCAGCACTGATCCCTGCGGAACACCACGAGTCACAGCCCTCCATTCAGAAAAGTACCCTTCCACTGCTACCCTCTGTCTTCTATGACCGAGCCAGAACTGTATCCATCTTGCCAGCTCATCTCTGATCCCGTGTGACTTCACCTTTTGTACCAGTCTTCCATGAGGGACCTTGTCAAAGGCTTTAATGAAGTCCATATAGACGACATCCACTCCCCTTCCTTCATCAATCATCTTCATCAATTCCTCAAAAAACTCAATCAAGTTAGTGAGACACGACCTCCCCTTCACAAAACCATGTTGCCTCTCGCTAATAAGTTTGCTTGTTTCCAAATGGGAGTAAATCCTGTTCCGAAGAATCCTCGCTAAGTATTTCCCTACCACTGACATAATTCTCACCGGCCTATAATTTCCTGGATTATCCTTGCTACCCTTCTTAAACAAAGGAACAACATTGGTGGCAACATGTATTCAAAATTGGCTGGTTGACAGGGAACAGAGTGTAGTGGTTACTGCATCATTTTCGGGTTAGGGGAAGTGTTGTAGTGGAGTTGCCCAGGGATCAGCTTTGGGACAGTTTGATGTCCCTGATATATATTAATGATTTAGATCTTGGTGTACAGGGCACAATTTCACAGTTTGCGGATGATACAAAACTTGGAAGCATTGTGAACTTTGAGGTGGATAGTGTAGAATTTCAAAAAGTCATAGAGAAGTCGGTGGAATGGGTGGACAGGTGGCAGATGAAGTTCAATACGAAGGAATGTGAAGTGATTCATTTTGGTAGCAAGAACATGGAAAAACAGTATAATGTAAAGGGTATAACTCTAAAGTGGGTGCAGGAACAGAGGGACCTGGGGATATATGTACATAATCACTGTAGGTGGTAGAACAGGTTCAGAGAGCAGTCAATAAAGCATACGGCATTCTTGGCTTTATCAATGGGGGCATGGAGTACAAGAGGAAGGAGTTTATGCTGAAATAAAACAGAAAGTGCTTGAAAAACTCAGCATCTGTGGAGAGAGGAACAGAGTTAACGTTTCAGGTCTGTGACATTCCATTATAACAGGCAAAAGTTAGAAATATAGTAGTTATTGAACAAGTGAAAAAGGGGAACGGGAAGAAGAACAAAAGAGAGACTTTGTGACGGCAGGAGAAATTAACTAACAAAGGTGGCATGGAACAAAGGCCAAGGGAGTGCTAACCGTTGTGTTGAAATACAAAAGCATAAGTCCGGAAAAAATGCAAATGGCAGAATAATGAACGACTCTGTCCAAACGCAAAATGGTGAAAAGACACGTTTAAAACAGCCACACAGTTAACAACAATGTAAAATAAAATAAAATAAACATTCATGTTCTGAAATTGTTGAACTCAATGTTGAGTTCAGAAAGCTGCAGAGTGCCTAATCAGAGGATGAGGTGCTTGTGTTGAGGTTCACTGGAAACTGCAGAAGGCCCAGGATTGAAATGTTGACCTGGGAGCAGGATGGTCAATTGCAATAGCAAGTAACCAGAAGCTCGGGGTCTTGCTGCAGCCAGAGTGGAAATATTCTACAAAATGATCACGCAATCTGGGGTTTCTCTCCCCAGTGTAGAGGTGACCACACTGCGAGCAGTGAATATAGTATACTAAATTGAAACAATTACAAGAAATCGCTGCTTCACCTGTAAGGAGTGTTTGAAGCCCTGGGTGGTGAGGAGAGAGGATGTAAAAGGGTAGCTATTACACCTGCTGTGATTGCATGGGAAGGTGTCGGGGGAAGTCGATCAGTTTGTGGGGGTGATGGAGGAGAGGAGCTGGGTGTCCCTGAGGGAACGATCCGTTCAGAATTTTGATCGGGGAGGAGAGGGGAAGATGAGATTGGCGGTGACATCGCACTGGAGGTGGTGCAAATGGCAGAGGATGATCCTTTGAATGAGGAGGCTGGTGGGGTGGAAAATGAGGACAAGGGGAACCCTGTTGCTGTTCTGGAAGGCGTGAGGTAAGAAGTGCGGGAAATGGGTCGGACACGGTCGTGGCCCTATCAACGACATTGGCGGTGAATCCTCGGTTGAGGATATCAGAAGACTTATCAGAAGCACTGTTGTTGGAAGCTGGAGGGCGGCACAGTGGCGCAGTGGTTAGCCCCGCAGCCTCACAGCTCCAGGGACACGGGTTCGATTCCGGGTACTGCCTGTGTGGAGTTTGCAAGTTCTCCCTGTGTCTGCGTGGGTTTTCTCCGGTGCTCCGGTTTTCTCCCACAAGCCAGAAGACTTGCAGGTTGATAGGTAAATTGGCCATTATAAATTGTCACTAGTTTAGGTAGGTGGTAGGGAAATATAGGGACAGGTGGGGATGTTTGGTAGGAATATGGGATTAGTGTCGGATTAGTATAAATGGGTGGTCGATGTTCGGCACAGACTCGGTGGGCCGAAGGGCCTGTTTCAGTGCTGTATCTTTAATCTAAAAACGGATGCATCAGAAATGGCAAAACTGGGATAATGGAATGGAGTCCGTACAGGAGGCACTGTGAAGAAGTGTAGTCGAGGTAGCTGTGGGAGCCGATGGGCTTATATTGATTATTAGTGGGCAAGCGATCACCAGTGCTGGAGAGAGAGAAGTCGAGGAAGGGAAGGCATGTGTTGGAGATGGACCATGTGAAGGGTAGAGAAAGGTGGAAATTGGAAGCAAAGTTGATGATGTTTGAAGTTTTCCAGTTCGGAACGGTAGCGGAAAACATCACTGATACATTCATCAATGTACTGGAAAAAGGGGAAGGAGGATGAGTAGTAATGGAACAAGGAATTTTCGACATACACCACAAAAAGACCACCATAACAGGGACCCATTTGTGTATCCATAGCAGCATCTTCCATTGGGTATGTTGAAATTATATAAGGCACTAGTTCGGCTTCAGTTGGAGTATTGTGTCGAGTTCTGGGCACCACATTTAAGTGGGAACATAAATATTCCCTAGAATGGTTCCAGGGATGAGGAATTTCAGTTCTGAAGATAGATTGGAGAAATGAGAGCGTTTTCCGCTGAGAACAGAAGGCGGAGAGGTGATTTGATGAGGTATTCAAAATCATGAGGGGTCCAGACAGAGTAGATAGAGAGAAACTGTTCCCACTCGTGAAAGTATAAAGAACGAAATGACAGCTTTAAGCCAAAAGGAAAAGTACATGTTAGAGCTGGAGGGGAGAAAGAAGCAGATGGTTTGGCAAAGTGGATAAACTGATGCACTGGATGAGGAGACAGAGGATTCAATACAGTGAGAGGAGAGGATGAGATTCACAGGGAGAGACTGCAGCAGCGTGTTAGAGGAAATCTAATGGAGAGATCCCAGTAACACAACTCAATTAATGCATTGAAACATTAATCTCTGTCGTCATTGATGATAGAGAACAGTTCATTGGTTATAAAATATGTTCAATACATCTACATCATACATTCAATTACATTTAAATAGCAATGTATTCATCAAATCAGTCTCGGTCTTTATTGAATTTATCATTCACAGGGAATTTAAAGCACAGATTTAATGAACAAATCACCATTAGTGAATAACTGATTCTGTTCTGTTTATTTATTCAGTCAGTATGTAAAGAAAATGAACTTTCTCCAAAATGAAATGAGGATCTGTGATGAAGCAGCTGAAGATGGTTGGGCCTAGGACACTACCCTGAGGAACTCATGCAGTGATGTCCTGGAGCTCAGATGATTGACCTCCAACACCCACAGCCAGCTTCCTTTGGGTTAGGTATGACTCCAACCAACAGAG
Source organism: Heterodontus francisci (assembly GCF_036365525.1). Classification (NCBI taxonomy): domain Eukaryota; kingdom Metazoa; phylum Chordata; class Chondrichthyes; order Heterodontiformes; family Heterodontidae; genus Heterodontus; species Heterodontus francisci. The sequence continues at coordinate 1,601,880 of NW_027140639.1, forward strand.
CGTTCCCCCCCTGATTCCCATTGGCTCCAATTCTGCTAGGGCTCCTTGATACCATACTCGGTCAAATGCTGCCTTGATGTCAAGGGCAGTCACTCTCACCTCACCTCTTGAGTTCAGCTCTTTTGTGCAATTTTGAACCAAGGCTGTAATGAGATCAGGAGCTGAGTGGCCCTGGCAGAACCTAAACAGCATCACTGAGCAGGTTATTGCTAAGCAAGTGCTGCTTTATGGCACTGTTGATGACACCTTCCATCACTTTACTGATGATTGAGATTAGACTGATGGGGTGGCAATTGGCCGGGTTGGACTTGTCTTGCTGTTTGTGTACAGGAAATACCCGGGCAATTTTCCACATTGCAGGGTAGATGCCAGGGTTGCAGCTGTACTGGAACAGCTTGGCTAGGGGTGTGGCAAGTTCTGGAGCACAGGTCTTCAGTACAATTGCCGGAATATTGTCAGGACCCATAGCCTTTGCAGTATCCAGTGCCTTCACTCGTTTCTTGATATCACGCAGAGTGAATTGCATTGGCTGAAGTCCGGCATCTGTAATGCTGGGGACTTCAGGAGGAGGCCGAGATAGATCATCAACTCGGCACTTCCGGCTGAATATCGTTGCACATGCTTCTGCCTTACTTTTTGCACTGATGTGCTGGGCTCACCCATCATTGAAGTTGGGATATTTGTGGATCCACCTCCTCCAGTTAGTAGTTTAATTGTCCACCACCATTCAGGACAGGATGTGGCAGGACTGCAGAGCTTAGATCTGATCCGTTGGTTATGGGATCGCTTAGCTTTGTCTATTGCAAGCTGTTATGCAGTTTGGCATGCAAGTAGTCCCGGGTAGTAGCTTCACCAGGTTGACACCCCATTTTGAGGTGTGCCTGGTGCTGTTTCTGGCAACCCTCCTGCAATCTTTATTGAACCAGGGTTGGTCTCCTGGCTTGATGGTAAATGGTAGACTGGGGGATATGCCGGGCCATGTGGTTATAGATTATGGTTCAGTATAATTCTGCTGCTGATGATGGCCCACAGCGCTTCATGGATGCCCAGTTTTACGTTGCTCGATCTGTTCAAAATCAATCCGATTTAGCACGGTGATGGTGCCACACAACACGATGGACGGTATCCTCAATATGAAGGTCGGACTTCGTCTCCACAAGGACTGTGCGGTGGTCACGCCTACCAATACTGTCTTGGACAGAAGCATCCGCGGCAGGCAGGTTGGTGAGGACGAGGTCAAGTATGTTCGTCCCTCGTCTTGGTTCCCCCACCACCTGTCGCAGACCCAGTCTAGCAGCTATGTCCTTTAGGACTCGGCCAGCTCGGTCAGTAGTGGTGCGACCGAGCCACTCTTGGTGATGGAGGTAGAAGTCCCCAACCCAGAGTACATTTTGTGCCCTTGCCACCCTGAATGCTTCCTCCAAGTGGTGTTCAACATGGAGGAGTACAGAGTCATCAGCTGAGGGAGGGCGGTAGGTGGTAATCAGTAGGAGGTTACCTTGCCCATGTTTGACCTGATGCCATGAGACTTCATGTGGTCCGGTGTTGATGTTGAGGACTCCCAGGGCAACTTCCTCCGTACTGTAGGCCACTGTCCCGTCACCACTGCTTGCATTGGTCCTGCCGGTGGGACAGGACATACCCAGGGACAGTGATTGCAGTATCTTGGACATTGTCTGTAAGGTCTGATTCCGGGAGTGTGAATTTGTCAGGCTGTTGCTTGACTCGTCTGTGGGACAGCTCTCCAAACTTTGGCACAATCCCCCAGATGTTAGTAAGGAGGGCTTTGCAGGGTCGACAGGGCTGGATACGCCATTGTCGTTTCCGGGTTGTCCGTCCAGTTTCATTCCTTTTTATTGCTTTGCAGCGGTTTGTTACAACTAAGTGGCTTGATGGGCCATTTCAGAGGGCATGTAAGCACATTGGTGTGGGTCTGGAGTTACATGTAGGCCAGATCAGGTAAGCACAGGAGATTTCCTTCCCTAAAGGACATTAGTGAACCTGATGTGTTTTTACAAAAGCAAAACAATGGTTACGCGGCCATCATTAGACTAGCGCTTAATTCCAGATTTATTAATTACATTCAAATTCCACTTCTGCTGTGGTGCGATTCGAACCTCAGTCGCCAGGGAAATACTTTCGGCTTTTGGATTACTAGTCCAGTGATAACACCGCGACACCACCACCTACCGTTTTGTCTCATTTGCATCTGCTGGTGTCCCTGTCTCGCTGCAGTTACTGTCTCCCTCTCACCATCTCCATCTGCAGATGTCCCTGTCTCACTACAGTTACTGTTCCCCTCTCACCATCTCCATCTGCTGGTGTCCCTGTCTCGCCGCAGTTACTGTTCCCCTCTCACCATCTCCATCTGCAGATGTCCCTGTCTCGCCGCAGTTACTGTTCCCCTCTCACCATCTCCATCTGCTGGTGTCCCTGTCTCACTACAGTTACTGTCTCCCTCTCACCATCTCCATCTGCTGGTGTCCCTGTCTCACTACAGTTACTGTCTCCCTCTCACCATCTCCAGTGAGAATAGCACGACGCCACCGCCTCCTGCCAAAGGCAGGTAGTGAGGCAGGAAAACCTATCATTATACTCAGGGACTCAGGAGCGACCCAAGACCTCTTGCTGGGGAAAGACATGAGGTTTCCACCAGAGAGTGACTCGAACGCTACAGTTTTAGTTCATGGAATTGGAGGATGTGTATTACCGTACCTTTGTATAAGGTACGCCGAGACAGTGACTTCATATCTGAGATAGTAACTGTAGGTGTTGTCCACAGTTTAACATTTAATGGAATTTATCTACTACTAGGCAATGAATTTTGCCGGTTCAAAAATATCAGTTTCTCCTTTGGTTACAGAGGAATCATGTGAAATTAAGGAAAAGGACCAATTACAGGAACAACTGCCTGGAATATTTCCTGCATTGTTACTTACTCAAGCAATGGCTAAACAGGATCCATTGTCGGAGGTAAATAGGGCACCACATATTGATAATCAGGCATCGTCAACCTTATTTGGGAATTTAGACAATCCAAATGAGGTGTTTAACAGAGCATCTATCATTGCAGCACAGCAAGCTGATCCAGAGATCTATCAAATAGTACAGATGGCTCTGTCAGAAGATGAGGTTAAAGGAGTTCTGGAAAGCTATTATATAGCAAACGAGGTTTTGAGGAGGAATTGGAGACTGCCTCATAGACCTGCCAGTGAAAACTGGATAGTTGTTGAACAGATTGTGGTACCACTTAAATATTGATAAGGATTATTAAGGTTAGCACACGATATTCCTTTTTCAGGATGTAGGGGAATTCGGATGACCAAATCACACATAAGCAACATTATCAATGGCAGGTCTTACAAAGGATGTGAGACAATTTTGTAGGTCATGCTACACCTGTCAAATAGTGGGGAATCCTCTAAATACCATAAAACCAGGGGATGAGGTATTAGTGTTGTTACCGAGACAGGGAGAATCAGTGAAAACACTGTTTAGTGGCCCATGTAGAGTGATCAAAAGAGTGGGTAACGTAGATTACTTGATTGAGACCCCTGATCGCCGGGTGAAGAATCGGTTGTGTCAAGTTAATATGCTCAAACCATATTACCGCAGGGAGGAGGATAAGCCAGTACAGGTGTGTCAGGTGATCAGGTCTGTGGAGAAGGAAAAGGATAGTGAGGGTGAGGCAGAAGTAAGCCGAGGAAATTCTCAGATTGAACCTCCAACTATTCGATTAGCGAATGCAGAATGGCTAGGGAAAATTAAACGATAGGCTTTTACAGTTAGAGGCAAAACAGTGTGAGGTCCTAACCAGGGTTTTCACAACGTTTCAAAAAGTTTGTAGGGATAAGCCAGGATGTACAACCTTAGCCACACATGATGTGGGTATATGGGGAGCCATTCCTTTAAACTGACATCCTTGGAGCTTCGGTCCAGATAGACAGGCCCACGTGGAAGCAGAGGTACAATGCATGCTGAAGGGCAGCTGAGATGAACCTAGTCAGGGCAGCTGGAATTCCTACATGGTCTTGATGACTAAACCTGGTGGGACAGCTCAAACTTGCATAGACTCTAGAAACGTCACTGTGGTAAAGAAGGCAGACTCCGACCCAAATTCTGATTTAAAGGACTGTATGGACAGAGTGGGCAACACAATGTGCCTTAAAGAGACAGCTATGTTGGAAGGATACTATCAAATTCCTTTGACACCCCAGGGTAAGAAAAAAATCAGCTTCTGTTACACCAGACAGGGATTTGCAGTGTCAATTGATGCCATATAGGTTAAGGGGCACTCGAGCAACTTCTCAGAGAATAGCGAAACCATTAGTGGTCGGTGCTCCTAGCTGTGCAGCTCACCTGGCTGAGGTGATGGACAATAGGCAGAATTGGAATGAAAACACGAAACAGTTGCAAGATGATGCTTGTTAATTGGAACAACCTCTTGAACATTTAAAGCCAAAATATTCTGGTGGAAATTGTTGCTGTAGTTTAAACTTTTTTTTTTCCAGAAATGTTTATATCTGTAAATGCGTGGAAAAAAGATACTAGCATTTTTTCAATTTGTATTTTTTTTAGTCATTGTAATGAAACACATTTCGGGAATGGCGTTTCATTCCACTGGGGGTGGAGGTGTCATGGTCCTGTAGTTTTTCAGAATATGCAGTTTGCCTTTGAGGCTTTCAAGTGATCCGTATTGCTTTAAGAGCCGGCAAACCTTAGGAGTTAGAGGAAGGTGCATTTTCATTGCCTTAGAAACAGCCATTTGGAGACTGCAATTAAAGGGTGCATTCTCGTTACCATAGAAAGAGACACTGGGAGTGAACCTGATGCAATACATTTGTTACAATTCAGTTTTGAACTGGCTTATGAGTTGAAGACAGTTTTTTCTAACAGACAGATTGACAGAAGACACCGCTGTGGCGTCAGCACCTGGAAAAAGAGCTCTCAACCATTTAAACTGAAGGAATGGGAATTTAGTCTAGTTATTATCTTTCAAAATTCTAAAAACTCAAGCCAAGATAGAGATCTCTGGTCATTTAAACTGAAGGAATGCGAATTTAGTCTAGTTATTATCTTTCAAAATTCTAAAAACTCAAGCCAAGATAGAGATCTCTGGTCATTTAAACTGAAGGAAGGGAAGTTGGACTGTGACAATATTTTACCCCTCAAAAACTCTAAAGTCAGCTTGGTTCCATTGAAAGAGTTTGCAAGTCATTAATTATTGCAATTCGCTCGAGAAGGAAAGCAACATTCCATGAAGACTTCAAGCAACAAACATCCTGTGAGAACTACGAGCAACATCCTGTGATGACTTGAAGCAACATTGGACTGTAAATTTGCAAGGACTCAATTTGTTCCATTTTAAATGTTGCTTTTATCTTCATAGTGTTTAGTTCTTCTAATTAAACAGTTAATTTATTGATTTAAGTGCAAGATGAAATACTGCGATAACATGTCTCTATTTTCAGCAATACCCACGTTCTGTGCTACTAAACGATGATGTATAAAGTTATTGTTGATTGTTATCTTCGGCTTCATAAGGTATTGGCGAATTATATAGCAGTTCATTGTTATATTGGTCTTGATAAATAATATAAAGTGAAAAGAAAGCTGCAGTTAGTTTTACATTGAACCTGAGAAACTTTTTTGTTCTTTATTTGTTCAAAGGATGTAGACATCGCTGGAATTGCCAGCATTTATTGCCCATCCCTAATTGCCCTTCAGAGGCTGGTTGTGAGATTGAACCATTACAGTCCATCTGGGTCAGGTACACTGCAGTGCTGTTAGAAAGGGTGTTCCAGGATTTTAAATCATTGATAGTGAAGGAACAGCAACATTGTCCAAGTCAGGATGGTCTGTGGCTTGGAAAGAAACTTGCAGGTGGTCATGTTCCCATCTATCTGCTGTCCTTGTCCTTCTAGGTGGCAGACGTCGTGGGTTTGGAAGGTGCTGTCAGGGGAGCCTTTGTGTGTTACTCCAGTGCATCTTGCTGATGGCACACATTGCTGCCACAGCCCATTCCAATGCTGCCATGGACACATGTATCTGCGATAGGCAGATTGGTGAGGACGAGGTCAAGTATGTTTTTCCCTCTTGTTGGTTCGCTCACCACCTGCCACAGATTCTGTAGAGCAGCTATGTTCTTTGGTACACAGCCACTACAGTCAGTAGTGGTGCTAACGAGCCACTCTTGGTGATGGACAGTGAAGTCCCCCAAGCAGAGTATATTCTGTGCCCTTGCCACACTTAATGCCTCCTCCAAGTGCTGTTCAACTTAGAGGAGTACTGATTCATCAGCTGAGTGAGGGGGTCAAGGGTGGTATGTGTTAATCAGTAGGAGGTTTTCTTGCCCAGGTTTTACCTGATACCATGAAAGTTCATGGGCTCTGAGGTCCCTCATCCCTGGGACCATTCTATTCAATCTCACCCTTCATGCTCTAAGGATAACAATCCCAGCTTTTCCAGTCTCTCCACATGAACTGAGGCCCTCATCCCTGCTCCCATTCTGGTCAATCTCCTCTTTCACCCTTTCTAAAGCCTTCATGTCTTTCATAAAGTGTAGTTTCCAGAACTGGCCACAATACTGCAGTTGAGACAGCAGCACATGTACAGGCCGACACCACCTACCCCGACAGCATCTCATCAAGCAAGACGATTCAGAGTGCGACAAAATAAACGTGGTTACAACAAAGAAAGTGCTTGCTGCCGCCCTTGGACACCGTCTCCTTGTGGGAAATGGAGGCAGAATTCCCAACTCCCACCTCTTTGTTCCATCAATCAAAATGATAGTTGCTCATCCCCCAATACACTTTGAGAGAGTCGTCAGCAAAGCATTTGGGATCTTGGGCTTCATAAATGTAGGCATTGAGTATAAAAACATGGAAATTGTGCTGAACCATGATAAAGCTCTGGTTTATGACTTTAACCCCTTGCAGGGACTAAACCAAATCAGCAGCACATCCCCACGAATCTCCTTTAAGCAAGCTGAAACCAGACAAACTCTCAAACACTTATTTGAGTCCAAAGAATTGCACCAGCTTTCCCACAAAGAAAGAAAACCAACAGAGAATTTTACCATCTTTCAGATAACCTTTTTCTAATATTTTTGTGGCTTAATCATAAATAGTCCACATATTATAAGGGTCTGGGAAACTCTCTTCAATACGTATCTCTCCATTTAAAGAGACACAGAGAGGTGGATCTTACAATTGTATACAGAATACTACATGAGACAATTTATTAACTTTTATATATTTATTAAAATATTTAACCTGCAATAAACTTCTTAAGTGTATAAGTATATCACAATATCAAATATTACTGAGAGATGCAACACACATTCTTATTTCTAACATAGAATCCAAAAGTTTAGTCTTGCTAATTCTACAGCAAAATTATCTTAGAATATCCAGGAGATCCATCAAAATTTAAAGTAAACGTGTACCTTAAATCCCCGATTAAGGCATGGGATGAGAAGTGGTGTCGAGGATTCAACACCACTCAGTGTTTTCTTTCGTACCTTGTATTTCTATACTATGTCTAAGATGTCATATGACTTTTGAATTTTGCATGTGACTTTTTTGTCGTTCCTTTGAAAATCCATATATTTGTTTTACTCGAATTTGCAGTTTGTGGGCTTTTATCTGGTGAAAGTGTTTATAATGGTGTTTACCTGATGTCTTTTGTTCCCATTTGTTGTTAATTACCCTTTCCAAGGCACTCCAAAGCAACCCCAGGAGCCGCACTGTCTGAACAACGACCCTATACTCTAATTAAGGTTTATTGCTACCTCTTACTGAGGTCACACACGATATTTCAATCTGTGTGTTTATCGCCCATGTCCCTGGTAATGGCGATTCTATTCTGACAAAGACCTTGAAATGTTTAACTCTACCATCTTAAAGGGGACCTCAGTGAGCGCTGAAAACTAACCATTTATTAAATATTTAACTCGAAAGGTATAATCTGCCAACTATTTCCAAATTCTACTTAATCAAGCCTATTATACCTATATTCCTTCACAACACTTCAGGGAGAATGTGAGGGCCCTTTAGAGGGTGCAGAGGAGATTTACCAGAATGGTTCCAGGGTCGAGGGATTTTAGTTACAAGGTTAGATTGGAAAAGCTGGGATTGTTCTCCTCAGAGCAAATGAGATTGAGGGGAAATTTGATAGAGGTTTACAAGATTATGTCAGGATTTGATAAGTTAGACAAGTAAAATCTCTTCCCATTAACTGCTGGGACAAGGACTAGGGGACGCAGATTGAAGGCTTAGGATGAAAGATGCAAGGAGGAGGGGGAGGAATATTTTTTTACACAGCGTGCAGAAATGACTGGAACTCACTGCACTTGAGGGTGATGGAAGTGGAGCCAAATGATTTCAAAAGGAAATTGGATGAACACTTAACGAAATAAACTTGCAGGTCTACGGGGAATGAGCAGGGGAGTGGGACTGACTGGATAGTTCCATGGGGAGCCAGCATGGACTCAATGGGCTGAATTTCCTCCTTCTATGCTGCGAATGGCTCTATGACACTCTGGAATCTTTTCTCAAAGTCTTCAGGATGATGGTTAGGAGATTGTGGAAGCTCTTGTGTTTAAACTCAGCGTTGTCTGTGTTGACAGCTCCGTAGCTTTCCAGATCATTGTTCAAGTTCTTGCACCAGGCTCCCGTTAATGGTGTTAGCTGTCACCGTGATCATGTCCTCTCAGAGACCCACCCAGGCTTTGAGATTTGTCTTTGTCCTCGTTCCAGATCTTCTCAAACTCTGAGTCATTCCGCAGATCTTTCCACAGATATTGTCAAGCCATGTCATCCCAGTCATCTGCCTGTGTGAAGAAACAGGCAGCGGGATATTTCACCAGGTTCAGCTCTGGGTTTACTTTGGAACAGATTCCTGACAACTGATTCCTGTTGCCAGTGGCCCACAAACTGACTAAAATCTAACCTGCCAATCAGAAAAACAGAATTCTCAAACTTCGACCTGACAATCATAAAAACGGAATTCCTAAACTTCGACCTGACAATCAGAAAAAACAGAAATCCCAAACTCTGAGCTGCCAATCAGAAAGACACAATTTCCAATTCTGACCTGTCAAACAGAAATAGAATACCCAAACTCCGACCTGCCAATCAGAAAGACAGAATTCCCAAATTCTGACCTGCCAATCAGAAAGACAGAATTCCCAATGATACTGATCCTGCTTCCAGCTATGGTAATCCCAAAGTTGTTCACAGCAATGAGGGCCATCGAAACTGAGGTCACTGTTGTGTTGTAGGAAACGTGACAGGCATTGAGTGCACAGCAAGATCCCACTGACAGTTCTGTCACTGACCTAAAACATTAACTCTATTTCTCTCTCCACAGATACTGCCAAACCTGCTGAGTATTTCCAGTACTTTCTGCTTTTATTTCGAACTGATGTTGCTCAGAGTTAAATATTGGGCCCAGGAACACCAGGGAAAATAGCCCACTCCCCGCTCTTCTTGGAATCGTGCCTTGGGATCTTTTACATCCACACAAGAGGGCAGAGGGGGCCTCATATTAATGTCTCATCGTGAAAACCCGCACCTCCGATAATGTGGCACTTACACAGTACTGATCCTCTGGCAGTGAGGCACACCCTTCAGTACTGACCATTCTACATTGCAGCATTCCCTCAGGACTGGCCATCCGACAGTGCAGCGCTCCCTCAGTACTGACACTCCCCCCCCCCCGATACTGCAGCATTCCCTCAGAACTAATCCTCCGACAATGTGACACTCCCTCACTACCGACCTTCCCACAGTGCAGTACAGCCTCAGTACTGACCCTCCGACAGTGCAGCACTCCCTCAGTACTGACCCTTCGACAGTGCAGCACTCAGTCAGTACTGACCCTTCGATGCTGCTGCATTCCCTCAATACTGACCCAGCGATAATGTGGCACTCACTCAGTACTGACCCTCTGACAATGCAGCGCTCCCTCGGTAGTGACTCAGTATTGACCCTCTGAAGTGCAGCACTCCCTCAGTACTGACCCTCCGACAGTGGAGCATTCCCTCAATACTGACCCAGCGATAATGTGGCACTCACTCAGTACTGACCCTCTGACAATGCAGCGCTCCCTCGGTAGTGACTCAGTATTGACCCTCTGAAGTGCAGCACTCCCTCAGTACTGACCCTCCGACAGTGGAGCATTCCCTCAGTACTGACCCTACGACAGTGCAGCGCTCCCTCAGAATAGACCCTGCGACAGTGCAGCACTCCCTCAATACTGACCCAGCGATAATGTGGCACTCACTCAGTACTGACCCTCTGACAATGCAGCACTCCCTCGGTAGTGACTCAGTATTGACCCTCTGAAGTGCAGCACTCCCTCAGTACTGACCCTCCGACAGTGGAGCATTCCCTCAGTACTGACCCTACGACAGTGCAGCGCTCCCTCAGAATAGACCCTGCGACAGTGCAGCACTCCCTCAGTACGACCCTGCGATAGTGCAGCACTCCCTTATGTTTTCAAATTAAGCACGGCGTATATATCACCACGATACCTAAAACCACTGTGAGGACATGGAAGATAATGTTAAACCAGGAGTGAGTCTACACATTTGACCCCCAGTTCCATAAGTCCTCCCACCAAGTAGAATCGTTTATCTCATCAACCTCATCTTGTAGCTTCTTCGACTGTTGTTCCAGATTGTCGTACACTACAACTATGGATTCGAGCTGCTTTCTCTCTTTACTCCAGCATGTGGGCAATGGCTGAATAGTATATTCGTATTCCTGGAGGTAAGTTATCAAGTCCTCTTTAATACTTTCTATCACGCTTATAATTTCTGTCTTTCGTTTATGTATGTCTACCAACTCCATCATTCCTATTCTGGTTGGTATTTGTGGGTTGAAATAGAACGTACTGTTGCTCACTGGACAAGTGCTGTTATGTCTATACTGGTATTCCTTCTGCGTAGTGGTTAAGACATATCTCCGCTTTCCCATATCGACCACATGGGTTAGCCCTGACAATGCTTTTCTAGTTTCCATGATGCAATTCACAGTGGCATTACATCCACATTTTGACTCTGCTGTTTTAGATTGAGGATGAGGACATATGACCACCTGGTTTTCCAGACTACACTCAGAAAACGTCGTTCCGGCTTTCTCTTTTCCAATTTCCACAACATAGGCTAATATATCATAATATTTTATGTAATCCTTTCCCCTTATCACCCCTGCATCTGTACCAGTGACCGAAGGGGACAGCAGACTGAGACCACTTTGGCTGTCTCACTGACCCCGGGGGAGAGCAGACAACCCCACTGAGTCTGTATCACAGACCGCGTGGAGAGCAGGCTGATCCCACTGTGTCTGTACCACTGACCCCGCGGGAGAGCAGACTGACCTGTCTGTATCTGTAACACTAACCCCGGGGAGAGCAGACTGACCCCTCAACGTTTGCAACACATATTCCCGGGGGTAGCAGATTGACCCCAATGTTTCTGTATCACTGACCTCAGGGAGAGCGAACTGACCCCAGTGAGTATCTATCATGGAACCCGGTGGAGAGCAGACTGACTCCATTGTGTCTGCATCACTGATCAAAGGGGAGAGCAGATAGACCCCAAAGTGACTGTGTCGCTGACCCCGGGATCCAGCAGATTAATCCCACTGTGTCTGCATCATTGACCCCTGGGAAAGTGGACTGACCCCATTCTGTCTTTATCACTGACATCGCCGGAGAACAGTCTGACACCAGTGTGCCTGTGTCACTAACCCCAGAACTTTTCAGTCTAATCCTACTGTGTCTGCATCATAGAGCATGGGGAGAGCATACTGTCCCCACCGTGTCGTTAACACTGACCCCGGGGAAAGCAGACTAACATCACTCTGCCTGCAACACTGTGCCCGGGGAGTGCAGACCGATTCCATTGCCTCTGTATCCAGACACCGGGGGAGAGCAGACTGGTCCCGCTGTGTCTGTATCACTGACCGAAATGGACAGCAGACTGGCCCCTCTGTGTATCACTGACAATGTGGAGAGCAGATTGATCCCACTGTGCCTGTTTCCATGACCCTCGGGGTACAGCAATCTGAAAATACTGTGTATCACTGATCCATGTGGAGAACAGATTGACACCACTGTGTCTGTAACACTGACCGAAGGGGACAGCAGGCTGGCCCCTCTGTATATCACTGACACTGTGGAGAGCAGATTGACCCCACTATGCTTGTTTCACTGTGCAGTTACATCCCACTGTGTCTGTAACAGTAACCCGGGGAGAGCAGACTGACCCCACTTTGTTTGTATCACTGACCCGGGGAGAACAGACTGATCCCACTGATGTCTGTATCACTATGCCCGGGGAGAGCAGACTGATCCCACTGTGTCTCTATCAATGAGCCCGTGGGAGAGCAGACTGACCCCAAAGTGTCTGTGTCATTGACCCGGGACGAGAACAGACTGGCCCCTTAATGTCTGCATCACAGACGCCGGGGAGACTAGACTGACCCCACTTGTCTGTATCACTGACCGGAGGGGAAAGCAGACTGTCCCCATTGTGTCTGCATCACTGACCCAGGATCCAGCAGATTGATCCCACTGTGTCTGCATCCCTGACCCAGGATCCAGCAGATTGATCCCACTGTGTCTGCATCACTGACCCTGGGAAAGCGGACTGTCCCCACTGTGTCTGCATCACTGACCCCTGGGAAAGCAAACTGACCCCATTCTGTCTTTATCACTGACATCGCCGGAGAACAGACTGAGCCCAATGTGTCTGTGTTACTAAGCCCTGAGGAGTGCAGTCTGAATCCATTGTGTCTGTATTATCGAGCATGGGGAGAGCAGACTGTCCCCACCGTGTTGTTATCACTGACCCGCGGGAGAGCAGACTGACATCATTGTGTCTGTATCACTGACCCCGGGGAGAGCAGTCTGATTCCATTGCCTCTGTATCCAGACACCGGGGGAGAGCAGACTGACCCCACTGTCTCTCTATCACTGACCGAAAGGGACAGCAGACTGGCCCCTCTGTGTATCACTGACAATGTGGAGAGCAGGTTGGCCCCACTGTGTCTGTGTCCCTGATCCTAGGGGTACGGCAATCTGAAAATAATGTGTATCACTGACCCCTGTGGAGAACAGACTGACCCAACTGTGTCTGTATCATTAACCTCGCGGAGCGCATATTGATCCCACTCTATCTGTATCAGTAACCCTATGGGAGAGCAGTCTGACCCCAATGTGTCTGCATCACTGACGTGGGGAGAGCAGACTGACAACAAAGTGTCTGTGTCACTGACCCCGGGGAGACAAGTCCGACCCCACTGTGTCTGTATCACTGACCCGAGGGGAAAGCAGACTGTCCCCACTGTGTCTGCATCACTGACCCCTAGGAAAGCGGACTGACCCTACTTTGTCTTCATCAGTGACCCAACAGGAGTGCAGTCTGACCCCACTGTGTCTGTATCATCGAGCACGGGGAGAGCAGACTGACACCATTGTGTCTGTATCACTGACCGAAGGGGACAGCAGACTGGCCGCTCTGTGCATTACTGACACTGTGGAGAGAAGATTGTGCCTGTTTCCCTGACTCCAGGGGTTTGGTAATCTGAAAATACTGTGTATCACTGACCTCGTGGAGTGCAGATTGATCCCACTGTGTCTGTATCACTGTGCAGTTTCATCCCACTGTGTCTGTATCACTGACCCCAGGAAGAGCAGACTGACCCCACTTTGCCTTCATCACTGCCCCGGGGAGAGCAGACAGACACCAATGTGTCTATATCAGTGACACGGGATGAGCAAACTGACAGCATTGTGTCTGTATCACCGACCCCGGGGAAAGCAGCCTGATTCCATTGCTTCTGCACCACTGACTCGGTGGGAGAGCAGACTGACCCCACTGTGTCTTTATCACTGACTCAAGGGGACAACAGACTGGCCCCTCTGTGTATTACTGACACTGTGTAGAGCAGATTGACTCCAATGTGCCTGTTTCCCTGACCCCAGGGGTGTGGCAATCTGAAAATGCTGTGCATCACTGACCGCTAAGGAGAACAGACTGACCCCACTATGTCTGTATCACTGACCCCGGGGAGAGCAGACTGACCCCAATGTGTCTATATCACTGAGCCAGGGAGAGCAGACTGACCCCACTGTGTCTATATCACTGATCCACGGAGAGCAGACGGAACCCATTGTGCCTCTATCAGTGACCCCGTGGGTGAGCAGACTGACCCCAAAGTGTCTTTGTCACTGACCCTGAAGGAGAACAGGCTGACTCCATACTGTCTGTATCACAAACCCTGGGGAGAGCAGACTGACCCCACTGTGTCTGTATCACAAACCCCGGGGGGATCAGACTGAACCCACAGTGTCTGTGTCACTGACCCGCGGGGAAAGCAGACTGTCCCTACTGTGTCTGTATCACTGACCCTGTGGGCGAGCAGACTGACCACACAGTGTCTCTTTCACTGACCCGGGGAGAGCAGAATGACCAGACTGTGTTTGTATCACTGACTCCGGTAGAGAGCAGACTGATCCCACTGTTTCTGTGTCACTCACCCCGGGAGAGATCAGACTGACCCCACTGTGTCTGACTTTCACTCCCTCTCTGACTTTCTCTGTCTCTTTCTCTGCTTTCCCTCGCTTTCTTTGGCATTTTCTGACTTTCCCCTTCCGTCAATTTCATCGCCCACCAATTTCTCCCCCTCAAGTTTCAAAATGACTTTGGGGCCCCTGTCAATTTGAGTGCAGTGTAGATTTACTGGAATGTTTACCGGGCTCCAAGGGTTCAATTACAGGGCAATGGGGAACAAATAGGTATGTATTCCCTGGAACTTTGTAGGATGAGGGATGATTTGGTCAAATTTGGTGAGATATTAAGTGGAACTGATGGGGTATATTGGGGTCAAAAATACTATTTCGACAGGTCAGGGAGTCTGGCACCAGTGAGCACGGTATAAAAAATAGAGGCAGACCTTTCAGGAGTGAATTTAGGCAACACTTCTACACACATAAGGTGGTATTAGTCCTTTGATGATAAACAAATTGTTCATTTTTAAATCTAAGGCTGACCTCATCGAATTCCTTTTGGAAATTGAAATATTGTTCTGCCGCTCTCTGTCTCTGAGTCACTCTGTTTCTCTATGTGTTTTAGTGCGTGTGTTTCTGTGAGTATGTTCTGTGTGAACGTGTGTCTGTGTGCATGTGTTTCTGTGTGCATGTGTGTGTTCCATTTGTTTGTGTGTGTGTTTCTGTGTATATGTGTGTGTTTCTGTGTCTGCTTCTGTGAGTGTGCCTCTATGAGTGTGTGTGGCTATGCCTTTTTCTCTGTCACTTTTCCGAAACTTTGTAAAACCCATATACATCTGTTTGGCTGCGTTTGGTGACACCACAACTGCAGACAGTGCACTTTCTTATGCAGGCTGGTAAGAAACCCATATCCGCAGCTGGCTCCAATGTTCCCGTGAAAGTTCAGTTGTTGTGAGTGCCCAGTTTTTTTTTGTCATGAACAGTCACTTGAAATTGTTCAAGAATCTTTGCAGACACATACACTGCATCACAGAACAAGACCTGCATGGTTCCTTCCAGATTGCTGCAAAGAGTTTTGCAGTAAAGCTGAGCGACACTTTCCTTCCCTGTCTCTTTCTCTTTCTCGCTGGTTCTTTCTCCCCATTGCTATACTTCCCTCTCTCTGTTATCCTCTCTCCATCTCTGTCCCTGTTCTTTCTCACTGTTACTCTCTCCATCTGGATGGAGGAGGCGAAAGAGAGGTATATATAGAGACAGCTTTCTTCTCTTCTTCTTCTTTGGCCTTTTTGTCTCGAGAGACAGTGGATAAGTGCCTAGAGGTGGTCGGTCGTTTGTGAAGCAACGCCTGGAGTGGCTATAAAGGCCAATTCTACAGTAACAGACTCTTCCGTGGGCTCTGCAGATAAAATTAGTTGTCGGGGCTGTTACACAGTTGGCTCTCTCCTTGCACTTCTCTCTTTTTTCCTGCCAACAGCTAAGCCTCTTCAACTCACCAGTCTTTAGCCCCGCCTTTATGGCTGTCAGCCAGCTCTGGTGATCACTGGAAACTGACTCCCACGACTTGTGATCAACGTCACAAGACTTCATGTTGTGTTTGCAGATGTCTTTAAAGCAGAGACATGGACAGCCATTGGGTCTGTTACCAGTGACGAGCTCGCTGTACAATGTGTCCTTGGGGATCCTGCCATCTTCCAGACGGCTCACATGGCCAGGCCATTTCAAGCGCCGCGGGCTCACTAGGGTGTATATGCTGGGGATGTTGTCCACCTCGCGGACTTCTGTATTGGAGATACGGTCCTGCCACCTGATGCCAAGGATTTTCCAGAGTAAGGAAAGATGAAATGAATTGAGACGTCGCTCTTGGCTGACATACGTTGTCCAGGCCTCGCTGCCATAGAGCAAGGTACTGAGGACACAGGCCTGATACACTCGGACTTTTGTGTTCCGTGTCAGTGCGCCATTTTCCCACACTCTCTTGGCCACTCTGGACATAGCAGTGGAAGCCTTTCCCATGTGCTTGTTGATTTCTGCATCTAGAGACAGGTTACTGGTGATAGTGGAGCCTAGGAAGGTGAACTCTTGAACCACTTCCAGAGCGTGGTCGCCGATATTGATGGATTGAGGATTTCTGACGTCCTGTCCCATGATGTTTGTTTTCTTGAGGCTGATGGTAAGGCCAAATTCGTTGCAGGCAGACGCAATCCTGTTGATGAGACTCTGCAAACACTCTTCAGTGTGAGATGTTAATGCAACATTGTCAGCAAAGAGGAGTTTCCTGATGAGGACCTTCCGTACTTTCACCTTCGTTCTAAGATGGGCAAGGTTGAACAACCTGCCACCTGATCTTGTGTGGAGGAAAATTCCTTCTTCTGATGACTTGAGTGCGTGAGAGAGCAGCAGGGAGAAGAAGATATCAAACAGTGTAGATGCGAGAACACAGCCGTGTTTCACTCTACTCAGGATAGGAAAGGGATCTGATGAGGAGCCGCTATGCTGAATTGTGCCTTTGATATTGTCATGGAATGAGGTGATGATACTTAGTAGCTTTGGTGGACATCCGATCTTTTCTAGTAGTCTGAAGAGACCACATCTGCTGACGAGGTCAAAGGCTTTGGTGAGATCTATGAAAGCAAAGTAGAGGGGCATCTGTTGTTTGTGGCATTTCTCCTGTAGCTGGTGAAGGGAGAACAGCATGTCAATGGTGGATCTCTCTGCTCGATAGCCTCACTGTGCCTCAGGGTAGACATGCTCAGCCAGCTTCTGAAGTCTGTTTAAAACGACTCGAGGGAAGACTTTCCCCACTGTGCTGAGCAGGGAGATTCCACGGTAGTTGTTGCCGTCACCAAGGTCACCCTTGTCCATATAGAGGGTGATGATATTGGCATCTTGCATGTCCTGTTGTACTGTTCCCTCATCCCAGCACAGGCAAAGCAGTTCATGGACTGCTGAGAGTATAGCAGGCTTAGCACTCTTGATTATTTCAGAGGTAATGCCGTCCTTCCCATGGGATTTTCCACTGGCTACAGAATCAATGGCATCACTGAGTTCCGATTTTGTTGGCTGTTCGTCCAGCTCATCCATGACTGGCAGAGACTGGTCTGCAGTGAAGGCGGTTTCAGTGACAAAATTTTCCCTGGAGTACAGTTCTCGGTAGTGCTCCACCCAGTGGTCCATTTGCTTGCGTTGGTCAGTGATTGTGTCCCCAAATTTAGACTTGAGAGGGGCTATCTTCCTGATAGTTGGCCCAAACGCTTTCTTAATATCATTATACATTCCTCTGATGTTTCCGGCGTCGGAGGTCGGCTGGATACGACTGCATTGGTGTTGCCAGCAGTCATTTGCAAAGCGCCTGGCTGTTCTGTTTGCAGTGCTTCTGCCTACTTTAAGTGCTACAGATTTTAACTCACTGGGGCCTTTCTTGTAGTTCAACAGTGCAATGTGCCTAGCGGCTATGACAGGTTCCAAAGATTGAAACCAGTCCACATTCTGCTTCTCACGTTTGCCATAGGTGGTCATTACTGAGCCGTCGATGGCATCTCTGATGTGGGCCCACTTGGTTTCTGCATTCCCTGTAGGAGTGTTTTGAAGGGCTTTTTCAAGTGAAATTAGAAACGTGTGAAACAGCTGCAGATAAGAAATTCTGCTGTGTTGATTTGCGGGCATGGGGGCCCTTCTGCTTGGAGTGATGTAACTTCTTTGGTTTGAGTCTAACTTTGCTGCACACCAGGGAGTGGTGACAAGACAAAGGCGAGAGCACAAGAAAAGAGACTTATTTGGGCACGGTATGATACCGGGGTCTTTGGGCCTGGGCCACTCTGTGGAAGCTGCCTGTGATTTGAACACTGTTCATAGAGGCTCGCCTTTTGATGATGAGGTCCAGCTGTTGCCAACGACGTGACCTTGGGTGCCTCCATGAAATCTGGTGTAAACCGTAGCGTGGAGTCAACTCCCCTTTGGCCCCTTTATTCCCATCACCCACTTGATCCTGGCCATCACGTGGGACTAAGTCCTCTTAATTCAGGCTCAGGCTGGGTGTTTGGGATATCGGGTTGCAGGAGAGCCACCCTCCAACTAATCCACCGGCTACAGTTAATGGCTTAGTACAAAGAGGAGAAAAATCAGTCCTTTCTTTAAATATCAATTTACTTTATTCACGTTGTTGTACAATGTAAAAATAAGGCTTATACACTTGGTTAGACAAAAGCATGCAAATCAAACTGGGTTATACAGATAATAACAAAGTTAGCTAGAATTGCTAAGCACACCCACTAGGTTCCTCTGACCTTTCCCTGACCTAGTCACAGTAAACAAAGGATAATACCCGAAAAAGGGGAGAGCTGACGCTGGCCAGGCGTTCCATTCTCTCTCTCTTTTACGTCGTAGCCGCGTTGCAGACGCAGGGTCTTCGGATGGTTGGTCTCCAGAGTTTATCGCTGGCTCTGTTCCCAAGAAGTTCTATACTTATTCTCCTTCTTATCTCTCCAAAACGGAGCTGTCTCTTTCCGGTTGGTTTAAGCTTGCTCACCTCGTTCATATCTTCTCCTAATTGGCCCAGTCCCAAAGACCCCGGTATCATACCGTGCCCAAATAAGTCTCTTTTCTTGTGCTCTCGCCTTTGTCTTGTCACATAAATTAATTAGTTCAAACTAGTTTTTTACCAGCACAGGCCAGTGTCTAAGCTCCAGGTTACGATAGTTCACAAACAATCCAGCAGTTTGTAACAGACTCTGTATTTCTCGCAGTCCCTGGCTAAAACTGGTGACAGGGTTTAGTGTGAAAGAACAAGTTAATGATGCAGCGGTTGTGAGTGGGACGCAACTCCAGCAGTCTCTGTCCATTCTTATTCATCCTTCCAATGCCATAACGCCCAAGGCAGGAGGGCCATGAGTCATGGTTAGCTCCAACCCTGGCATTAAAGTCCCCCAGCAGGAACAAATGTTCGATATTGGGAATGCTGCTAATGATATTATGGCGTTCCTCATAGAACTGGTATTTTACTTCAAGTGGGGAGCAGCGTGTTGGAGCACAGATGCTGAGCAGGCGTACTGGACCAGAGGCGTGAGCAGTCGGAAGGACAATATGCATTCTGTGCCATGTGAGGGAGGCTCTATCATGCTGAGCAATGAGTTTCTGATGGTGTAGCCCACTCCATGTTGTCTTGGTTCTTCAGGATCCCGACCCTGCCAGTAGAAGGTGTAATCTTGCTCTCTTAGAGATCCGTCCGCAGGGAGGCGTGTCTCCTGAAGTGCTGCAATGTCCAGATTGAGTCTACTGAGATCGTTGTTAATGATGGCGGTCTTCCGAGAATCGTTGATTTGTGTAAGGTCTTCCAACAGGCCGGGACACATAGTTCTGACGTTCCAGCTTGCAAAATGAAGAGTTGGCACCTTCTTTCCATTTTTCGTCGTGCTGTGCGGTGCATTGTTACAGTCCACTTGTCGGGCAGCTTTACTCTGCATCGAACGCCACAGTCTACCTGCCCCGGGGTGTTTGATAGAACAGAGAAGTTGGAGATTTACTCTATAGCTGACTACGGGCTGCACTCCGCTTGGCAGTATTTGATGGGACACTGTAGATGGAGATCTACTCTATATCGCTGGAATTTAGATGGTTAAGGGATGGCTTGATCAAAGTTCACAAGATAATAATGGAACTAAGGGACGATGAAGAGAAACCCTTCTCACTGGCTGGGAGAGTCTTCGACCAGGGGCAAAGTCTAAAAATCGAACATTATTCTAAAACACTTTCAAGAGTGAAATTAAGAAATATTTCTGCACACACAGCATGGTAGCAGCTTGGAACTGTCTTCCACACGTGACCCTTCCCTACCCCTGTAATCTCCTCCAGCTCCACAGTCCTCCAATATCTGTGATCCTCTAATTCTGTCCTTTTGAGCAGCCCCAATTTTAATCGTCCCACTATTCGTGGCCGTGCCTTCTAGCTGCCAAGGCCCAAACTCTGGAATTCCTTTCGTACTCCTCTCCATCTCACTACCTGTTTTCCTCTTTGAAGACGCTCCCTCAGACCAACCTATTTGACCAAGTTTTTGGTCGTCTCGTCTAATATCTCCTCAAGTGACTCAGCGTCAAATTTGCATTTTCTTTATTTATTTGTTGGATGTGTGCATTACTGGCTGGGCCAGCATTTATTACCCATCCCTAATCACACTTGAGAAAGTGATGGTGAATCTCCTCCTTAAACCACTGCAGTTTATGTAGTGTCATTACACCCGCAGAGCTGTTAGAAGACAGTTCCAGGATTTTGACCCAGTGACAGTGAAAGAGCAGTGATCTCACTGCTAGTCTGGATTGAGTGTGACTTGAAGGGAAGCTTGCAGTTGGTCCTGTTCCCATGTGTTTTTTTCACTTTCTATCCTCCTCATTCTCACACTATTCTCCCCAGTCTCTTTGTCTATCTCTCTCTGTCTCTCGCCCTCTCTCTCTCTCTTTCTCCAACTCTGTCCAAGACATTATCTGTGTCTCTCTCACACTATCTCTCACTCTCCCTCTTTTAATCACTCTCTCCTTCCCTCTCTCCTTGGACAACCATGCTTTCAGTCATTTTGTGGTTAATGTCGAACCTGTAACTCTTACCCTTGCTGGGAAAGTCAATGTAGTTTGAAGATATCAAACATAGATCCAATACTCACCCTAAAACACTCACACGAAAGCCTCAATAATGAATTGGACAGAATGTGGGGATTATTACTAAGGTGCTGTCAAGCACTCCTTACACCCTGTCTCCCTTCTTCCCTGCTTGTAAAGTGTATCAGTTTTTTTAGCAATATTTTTTCAACAGCATTATATGTAAAGTAAATGAAACCTGGGGCTCAACATCAACAGCCATTTTTGTCAGAAAGTTCCAAACAAATATCACACCTGGTGTGTTGAAGCGTTTCTTCATTTCACGCTTAAAAGGTTTTCAGGCTATGTTTAAATTTTTAGACTATGCCCCAAAGTTCCTGACTGCGCAGCCAGTGGGAATAGTTACTCTCTGCACACATTATCATTTTCCCTTATGATATTGAAAACATTGATCAAATCACCCCTTAACCTTCTAAATTCCAGGGATACAGAGTAAATCTCCACCGACAATGTCCCAGTAAACACTCCCAAGCCAAGCACAATGGGAACACAGAAGGGGAAACCTGGGGTGAGATACAGGGTAAAGACAGGGCCTATTGTATTATGAACATAGAAATGGTCTTGTGTAGTACAAACTGAGACCGGGTGAAACAAAGCAGAACCAGAGACATGGCCGAGTGCAACAAACCGAGACGTTGTCTAGTGCAGTAATAATGGAGGCAGGGTCTCGCGCTTTACGAGCAGAGGCAGGATTTAGTGCAGTAATATCTGAAATAGATTGTTGGTCTTAAACAGATGAAGACAAGGTCGCGAATCGTGGGGCTGTTTGATTGTGGGATGAAGGGATGGAGTGTAATGTATCCAGTTAGCTGGTAACACAAATTGAGGTGAGACAGTAAGCTGTGAGGAGGACACAGAGAGGGGGTGGAGTACGGAATATGGACTTCTTCAGTGAGTGGGCAAGAAAGTGGCTGATGGAATATACTGTGGAGAAAAGTCAGGTATTCAGATTGGCTGAAAGAAAAAGTCATTGACATTGAAATGATTGTGTTCTATGCAACACATTATTTACATCAGAGTCAAAGCTGCTGAAGTAATGTGTTTGTTTGGGTGAGTGTAGCTAATAGCAATAATCAGGGGTATAACCATGTCAGTGGAGACGCATCCCCTGTATAAATCAGCACCCATTGGAATGGATCAGCTCAGAGTGCCTGCTGGAGCTGTGGGTTCCAGGCTAACAGAAGTCTCTGCTTTTCACAGAAATGGGATATCCAGCAATCCTTCAGATCGCATTCATTTATTATCCTGTACCTGCTGCAATTGGAGTTCCTGGTAAGACTGTATATCAGTTGATAATGGCGTAACTCGATGTTAACTGTGCTGCTGTACTCGGTATTATTTCTCACTGTGTGTTTCACCCAGCCACCTGTTCTTTACCAGCGATTTACTGATGGAATCTCCTGATTGTCTACTCTTTCAGTCTTGCAGGAGCTGCATTACATTTAATGGTATTGGTTTTAGTAACTCTGGAATACTTACTGGATTATTGTGTTTATTTAATATATTTGAATCAGATGTCTCGGTTAAGATCAAGAAAAAGAGCTTCAGGAGATTTTCACATTTTCGTGATGTGCAACTAACCGGTCCTGGAATATTTTAATGATTTTTTTTCGCTGTTTGATAACGAGACCACCCACAATATCTATGCTACAAGGAGGCAGCAAAATATTCTCCCAACCCAATAACATGGTTCAGTTTAACTGCGATTTCAATGTATTTATTGGTTATCACTGTTATAAAATATACTGTGTATGTCTGACGCTGCTTCAGAGGTCTGGCTACTGAACTGAGTTTGCTGCTGCCTCTTTCACATCTCCTTCTCTGTTTCACCGTGGAGTCTTCACTGTCACTAAACTACATTGTAAAACAGAAAGTATTGATGTGATGTGTTTATTGGTTTACACTGTATCAGTTGAATCAAGAGTCTTTTCATTTATCTGCAGATTATCAGCTGCACCGCTGGTGTTGGTGTTTTATTAATTTAATTACCCCACATTCTAACGGCGTACTTTATAATTCCAGGAGAATGAATTTCAATGATTCTGAGGTTTGTCTGGAAGAAGCTTTTGATTCTGTTTATTCCATGTATTGCAGATGAAGTGAAGAGTGCAGGTGAACAGGTGGAGACTTGGGTGCTCTATAGACACACTAAATTATTCAAAGATGTTTCACCATTGAACAAACTGACTCTTAAAATAGAATCATTGAACATGGGGCTGGTGAAGAGAACACAGGCACAGAATGTGATGAACAAATCGCGTGTGAAAAGTGGTATTAAGTAACAGTTTTCAGGATATGAGGAGTCCAGAGAGCTCGGGAGGGCAACTTAGAGAAGGAGCAGGAAGAATGAAACAGAGGGGAAAAGATAACCTGAAGGAAAGTGAAAGAGGAAGAAGCAGAGTGAATAAATCACTCGCATAAAGTGCTGGAATATTCAAAGTAATTTTTGAGAAAAACTGAGAGTTGAAGCTGTCAGTTGTCAGATTGTGTTAATTTTACTGTTGGAATTGGTCCCTCAGTATTTATTTCTGTCAGGTCTTCATTTTGTTTTGTAGAAAGTTCCTATTCCTTACTTATTGACTTAATGAACATAATAAAATCAGTTCTTCGCTGATGGTTATTCATTATTTAAATACTGTACTTCAAAATTTCTGTGACGATTGAATTCAATAAAGAGCGAGGCTGATAACAGAAATATGCTTAAATTGATATTTAATTGACTGTGCAAACTAAATGTATTGACTATATTGTATAACCAATGACACGTTCTCCAGCACCAATATTATTTTTTTAATAAATTAATTGAGTTTTGTTGCTGGGATCTATAAATTAGTTCTGCACGAACGCTTTGCTGCAGTCTCTCCCCCTGAAGCTCAGCCTCTCCTCTCACTTTATTGAATCCTCTGCCCATTGCTTCAATTTATCCACTTTCCCAAACCGTCTGCTCCTGTCTCCCCTCCAGCTCGAACATGACCTTTTCCTTCTCGCCCTCCCAATCTCACTCACTTGCTTCACTTCCAACTTCCTCTTCCAAATAAATCCCAACCCTCAAACTCACCGCAGCAGCTCTCAGACTTTTCCCACTTTGTACCAGCCTCTGTCTGTTCTCTGAACCCACAGAAACGAACCAGCTGTTCTCAAACCTTCCCGAACGACAATCTGGAGATAAATCCCCATTTAACACATTGGATTCCATCTCTGTAAAACACCTTCTCATTTCCCCACCGGTACTGCATCCTCAGTCAGTACTTTCAGTCGTTCCAGTGCTGACTTTATTCGCTTTCTAGATCAATTTCCCAATTCACCAATAATAATTGTATTTTAAACATTTCACTATGACAAAGCACTGCCCAGGTCAATGAATCAGTTTTCACTGCTCGATGCAGCAACAAAGCTGGGAATTTCAGCCCAGATACTGTCAAACTGCTGCTTTGTCTCCAGGTCTGATCAGTAATTTCCCTCTGTTCCAGTTAACTTGGTGGCGATTGTGATCCTGTCCCGGGGAAAGTGCGGTCTCTCCAAATGTATCACTGTGTACCTGGTGGGAATGGCAGTGCCTGATCTCCTGGTCGTTATGTCTAGTCCCATACTGTTGTGGATTGGTTTAATGTATTTCCCAGATTCATTCCTGAACACTACTCCCAAGTGTTGTCTCATGGCCGTTCTGCTTTCTGCATCCACATCTATTTCTGTCTGGCTCACAGTCTCTTTCACCTTTGATCGATTTGTGGCCATTTGTTGTAAGAAGCTAAAAACAAAATATTGCACCAAGAAAGCGGCAGCTGTGGATGCAGGAACAGTGAGTGTGCTGGGCTGTGTACAGTCTCTCCCAATTTACTTTGCATATAAACCAAGGTACATTATTGATAATGTTCCAATGCTTTGTGTTCATAAACCGAGCTTCTTCACTTCCCTCATATGGGCCGCATTTAAATGTCTTCACCGCATTTTAACCCCTTGTGTGCCGGCCTTGCTGATTTTGCTGCTCAATATTCTGACGATCAGACATATTTTATTCTCCAGTAAAGTACGCAGGGGATTCCGGAGTCACAGAAATGGAGAGAATTACAAGGACCCAGTGATGGAGAATCGGAGAAAATCAATTGTTTTACTCTTCAGTATATCTGGCAGTTTTATACTGTTATGGCTGCCCTGGGTTGTGTATGTCATTTATAAGCGAATTGCAGATATTTGGGATAATTTCTCTGACACTGAGCCTCTCGATACCATAAATTACACATCAATGATGCTGCAGGTTCTCAGTTCCTGCACCAACATGTGTATTTACGTTGTCACCCAGACTAAATTCAGAGAGGAGCTGAAGAAGGCGCTGAAATATCCTCTCAATCTCATTGTTAAATTAGTGAAATCATAGACAGAGATAAACACTGGAACTAAATCCCATTTCATATTCCATTCACTACACTCCCCCACAGGACAGAAAGCACATTTTATATTCGCAGCACAGAGCCCTGAAAATATTTTAAATCTGATTCTGAGATTATATTTTATTGATAATCTGACCGATTGAGATGGGATTTCCTCTGCAGATGATTCATGAATTGTTTTGAAAAATGCCTCACTCGAATGCACAGCTGAATTTAACTAAACCACCCCTTGGACCCACAGCAAATTGGGCAAAGTTGCAAATCGCAGTGATTGTGAGATAGTGAGGGGCAGAAACTGCAGTGAATCAGGGACACCAGCAGATGGCGCGAGTGAGAGGGGCAGCAAGTGCAGTGAGACAGGGATAGCAGCAGATGGATATGGTGAGTGGGACAGTAACTGCAGTGAGTCAGAGACACCAGCAGATGGAGACGTTGCGAGGGGTGGAAATTGCAGTGAGACGGTGGCACCACCAAATGGAGATGGTGAGCGGGGCAGAAACGTCAGTGAGACTGGAGCACCAATAGATGGAGATGGTGAGAGGGGCAGTGCCTGCAGTAAGACAGGGACACCAGCAGATGGAGATGGTGAGAGGGGGGCGGGGGGGTGCAGTAATGGATGTTGCAGGTTCCGGGATCTGGATGTTTCAGTAAGAACAGAGAAGATGGTAAAAGAGGGGGGGTGGTGGCATTGTTAATCAAGGAGAGTATTACGGCAGCAGAAAGGACTTTTGAGGACTCATCTACTGAGGTAGTATGGGTAAAGGTTAGAAACAGGAGAGGAGAGGTCACCCTATTGGGAGTCTTTTATAGACCTCCGAATAGTTCCAGAGATGTAGAGGAAAGGATAGCGAAGATGATTCTCGACAGGAGCGACAGAAACAGGGCGGCACAGTGGCGCAGTGGTTAGCACTGCAGCCTCACAGCTCCAGGGACCCGGGTTCGATTCTGGGTACTGTCTGTGTGGAGTTTGCAAGTTCTCCCTGTATCTGCGTGGGTTTCCTCCGGGTGCTCCGGTTTCCTCCCACAAGCCAAAAGACTTGCAGGTTGATAGGTAAATTGGCCATTATAAATTGTCACTAGTATAGGTAGGTGGTAGGGAAATATAGGGACAGATGGGGATGTTTGGTAGGAATATGGGATTAGTGTAGGATTAGTATAAATGGGTGGTTGATGGTCGGCACAGACTCGGTGGGCCGAAGGGCCTGTTTCAGTGCTGTATCTCTAATCTAAAAAAGTTGTTATGGGGGACTTTAACTTTCCAAATATTGACTGGAAATACTATAGTTCGAGTACTTTAGATGGGTCAGTTTTTGTCCAGTGTGTGCAGGATTTTCTGACACAGTATGTAGACAGGCCAACCAGGGGCGATGCCACATTGGATTTGGTACTGGGTAAAGAACCCGGCCAGGTGTTCGATTTAGATGTAGGTGAGCACTTTGGCGATAGTGATCACAATTCGGTTAGGTTTACCTTAGCGATGGGCAGGGACAGGTATATACCGCAGGGCAAGAATTATAGCTGGAGGAAAGGAAATTATGATGCGATCAGGCAAGATTTAGGATGCGTAGGATGGGGAAGGAAACTGCAGGTGATGGGCACAATCGAAATGTGGAGCTTATTCAAGGAGCAGCTGCTGCGTGTCCTTGATTAGTATGTACCTGTGAGGCAGTGAGGAAGTTGTCGAGCGAGGGAGCCGTGGTTTACTAAAGAAGTTGAAGCGCTTGTCAAGAGGAAGAAGAAGGCTTATGTTAGAATAAGACGTGAAGGCTCAGTTAGGGCGCTTGAGAGCTACAAGCTAGCCAGGAAGGATCTAAAGGGAGAGCTAAGAAGAGCAAGGAGAGGACACGAGAAGTCATTGGCGGATAGGATCAAGGAAAACCCTAAGGCTTTCTATAGGTATATCAGGAATAAAAGAATGACTAGAGTTAGATTAGGGCTAATCAAGGATAGCAGTGGGAAGTTGTGTGCAGAATCAGAGGAGATAGGGGAAGTGTTAAATGAATATATTTCGTCACTATTTACAGTAGAGAAAGAAAATGTTGTCGAGGAGAATACTGAGATTCAGACTACTAGGCTAGATGGGATTGAGGTTCACAAGGAGGAGGTGTTAGCAATTTTGGAAAGTGTGAAAATAGATAAGTCCCCTGGGCCAGATTGGATTTATCCTAGGATTCTCTGGGAAGCCAGGGAGGAGATTGCAGAGCCTTTGTCCTTGATCTTTATGTCGTCATTGTCGACAGGAATAGTGCCGGAAGACTGGAGGATAGCAAATGTCCCCTTGTTCAAGAAGGGGAGTAGAGACAGCCCTGGTAATTATAGACCTGTGAGCCTTACTTCGGTTGTGGGTAAAATGTTGGAAAAGATTATAAGAGATAGGATTTATAATCATCTTGAAAAGAATAAGTTCATTAGAGATAGTCAGCACGGTTTTGTGAAGTGTAGGTCGTGCCTCACAAACCTTATTGAGTTTTTTGAGAAGGTGACCAAACAGGTGGATGAGGGTAAAGCCGTGGATGTGGTGTATATGGATTTCAGTAAGGCATTTGATAAGGTTCCCCACGGTAGGATATTGCAGAAAATACGGAAGTATGGGGTAGAAGGTGATTTAGTGCTATGGTGGTTGATGGCAAATGTTCATCCTGGAGTTTAGTTACTAGTGGTGTACCGCAAGGATCTGTTTTGGGGCCACTGCTGTTTGTCATTTTTATAAATGACCTGGAAGAGGGTGTAGAAGGGTGGGTTAGTAAATTTGCAGATGACACGAAGGTCGGTGGAGTTGTGGATAGTGCCGAAGGATGTTGTAGGGTCCAGAGGGACATAGATAGGCTGCAGAGCTGGGCTGAGAGATGGCAAATGGAGTTTAATGCGGAAAAGTGTGAGGTGATTCACTTTGGAAGGAGTAACAGGAATGCAGATTACTGGGCTAATGGGAAGATTCTTGGTAGTGTAGATGAACAGAGAGATCTTGGTCTCCAGGTGCATAAATTCCTGAAGGTTGCTTCCCAGGTTAATAGGGCTGTTAAGAAGGCATATGGTGTGTTAGCTTTTATAAGTAGGGGGATCGAGTTGCGGAGCCACGAGGTCATGCTGCAGCTGTACAGAACTCTGGTGAGACCGCACCTGGAGTATTGCGTGCAGTTCTGGTCACCGCATTATTGGAAGGATGTGGAAGCTATGGAAAGGTTGCAGATAAGATTTTTGCCTGGTATGGAGAGAAGGTCTTATGAGGAAAGGCTGAGGGACTTGAGGTTGTTTTCGTTCTAGAGAAGGAGGAGGAGAGGTGACTTAATAGAGACATATAAGATAATCAGAGGGTTAAATAGGGTGGATAGTGAGAGTCTTTTTCCTCGGATGGTGATGACAATCACGAGGGGACATAGCTTTAAGTTGAGGGGTGATAGATATAGGACAGATGTTAGAGGTAGTTTCTTTACTCAGAGAGCAGTAGAGGCGTGGAACGCCCTGCCTGCAACAGTAGTAGACTCTCCAACTTTAAAGGCATTTAAGTGGTCATTGGATAGACATATGGATGAAAATGGAATAGTGTAGGTCAGACGGTTTCACAGGGCGGCACAACATCGAGGGCCGAAGGGCCTGTACTGCGCTGTAATGTTCTAATTCTAATACTAGTTGTGAGCATTGTAGCAGGAAGCAGACATTTACAGAGATATTAATATCTTAAGTGAATGGGCAAAGCTGTGGTGGATGGACTTCAATGTTAGGGGAAAAATAGAACAGAACAGAGTACTATATAGATGCGGAAAAACTGGAAACACTGGAGATGCAACGAGACTTGGTGAGAGGGAGCAGTACCTGCAGTGAGACAGGGACACCAGCAGATGGAGATGGTGAGAGGGGGACAGTAACTGCAATGGGACAGGGACACGAGCAGATGGAGATGGTGAGAGGGGGACAGTAACTGCAGTGAGACAGGAACACCAGCAGATGGAGATAGTGAGAGAGAGAGAACAGTAACTGCAGTGAGACAGGGACACGAGCAGATGGAGATGGTGAGAGGGGGACAGTAACTGCAGTGAGACAGGGACACGAGCAGATGGAGATGGTGAGAGGGGGACAGTAACTGCAGTGAGACAGGAACACCAGCAGATGGAGAAGGTGAGAGGGGGACAGTAACTGCAGTGAGACAGGGACACCAGCAGATGGAGATGGTGAGAGGGGGACAGTAACTGCAGTGAGACAGGGACACCAGCAGATGGAGAAGGTGAGAGGGGGACAGTAACTGCAGTGAGACAGGGACACCAGCAGATGGAGATGGTGAGAGGGGGACAGTAACTGCAGTGAGACAGGGACACCAGCAGATGGAGAAGGTGAGAGGGGGACAGTAACTGCAGTGAGACAGGGACACCAGCAGATGGAGATGGTGAGAGAGAGAGAACAGGAACTGCAGTGAGACAGGGACACGAGCAGATGGAGATGGTGAGAGGGGGCAGTAACTGCAGTGAGACAGGGACACCAGCAGATGGAGAAGGTGAGAGGGGGACAGTAACTGCAGTGAGACAGGGACACCAGCAGATGGAGATGGTGAGAGGGGGACAGTAACTGCAGTGAGACAGGGACATCAGCAGATGGAGATGGTGAGAGGGGGACAGTAACTGCAGTGAGACAGGGACACCAGCAGATGGAGAAGGTGAGAGGGGGACAGTAACTGCAGTGAGACAGGGACACCAGCAGATGGAGATGGTGAGAGAGAGAGAACAGTAACTGCAGTGAGACAGGGACACGAGCAGATGGAGATGGTGAGAGGGGGACAGTAACTGCAATTGGACAGGGACAGGAGCAGATGGAGATGGTGAGAGGGGGACAGTAACTGCAGTGAGACAGGGACACCAGCAGATGAAGATGGTGAGAGGGGGACAGTAACTGCAATGGGACAGGGACACCAGCAGATGAAGATGGTGAGAGAGAGAGAACAGTAACTGCAATGGGACAGGGACACCAGCAGATGGAGATGGTGAGAGAGAGGGAACAGTAACTGCAGTGAGACAGGGACACCAGCAAATGGAGATAGTGAGAGAGAGAGAACAGTAACTGCAGTGAGACAGGGACACGAGCAGATGGAGATGGTGAGAGGGGGAAAGTAACTGCAGTGAGACAGGAACACCAGCAGATGGAGATAGTGAGAGAGAGAGAACAGTAACTGCAGTGAGACAGGGACACGAGCAGATGGAGATGGTGAGAGGGGGACAGTAACTGCAGTGAGACAGGGACACGAGCAGATGGAGATGGTGAGAGGGGGACAGTAACTGCTGTGAGACAGGGACACCAGCAGATGGAGATGGTGAGAGGGGGACAGTAACTGCAGTGAGACAGGAACACCAGCAGATGGCGATGCTGCGCTATTGCTGATGGGCCATTCTGTGTTGCTGACGGTTTGAAAGTTTCCACAAGTTTGTGCAATTTATTTTTTGTAAACTTGAGATGCTGAACTAAAAAAAACCAATTTGCGTTAAATGGATATTTTGCAACGATCTAAACACTTGTAACATTAACCTGCTTCCTGTTTGGATAATTATTTTGAGTGATTAACGGTAATGCATAAATTAACAACTGCATCAAATAAAACTCAATCACTTACAAATAAAAACTCTCTTAATAAATTCTGTTGAGTTCGTCATCACTAAAGTTATGGCATCTTTCTCTTTCACATCTCGTTTATGCTGGTATCATCTCTACTATAACTAAGAGTAATTGAAGTTTTGATCCAGTTGTTTATTGTTTATTGAACGTTAATATTTAATCTGCTTTCAGTAACCTGTCAGTCAGTGAATTGTCTGTAAATTATGAATTTTACTCTTTCTTCCCAATCCCCTGTAAATTCTATAATGGGTGAATAAGAGTGGTCCAAGTGCCGATGCTTGGGGAATATCAATGACATCCTTCTGTCAAAGTGAGAACATCAGCTGGAAGTCCATTCTGCTTCTTGTCCCCTAACTCCACTTGCTCTGAGATTAGTCATGAGTCTGCTGTGTGGTGCCTTATCGAAGGCCGTTGGAATGCAAATGTATATTACATATAACATATTATATTTGTATCTATTATTTCTGACACTTATTCAATTAATTCTGTCATGTTGGCCAAGGATATATACCCTTTTGGAATGCCTGCTGGCTTCTCTTCATTATGTCATGTGTTTGTTTTAGATGTTTATGTATTTCATCTTTGAATAAGGGTTCCATTATTTTTCCTACCATTGATGTTATGTGAACTGGACTATAGTTCCTTGAACTTGTTCGATCTTTTTTTAAATACCAGGCTCACAGTAGCTTTTCATCATTCCTCTGGTAGTATTCCCGATTCTGATGATTATTAATGAACAGATAATCGTGCCTCTACTATCTCTCCCCTATCTTTTCAGTCTGTGAATGCAATCCATCCAAATCAGAAAGTTTACCTTCTTTTTGATAACTTGACCAAATATCTCCCACTGAATATCTTGAAAGATTTTTATGTCAAATTTATTCACTCTTATTTCAGAATTTACTTCCACCCCTGAGAGATCTCTATCCCTCCTTCAAGCTCAGAATCCTTATCCACGGCTTCATTCAGCCCCAATGGTCCCACAACACACGAGCCTTACTTCCTTCTGAGCTCAAAGTTCTGCTCCAGAATTCCATCTACATTTCTGTCCATGTCAGTCTGCCCCTCTCTGATCCAAATTCCAGTACACTCGAGCTGTCCTTAAAGTCATAGTGGATGGGATGATGCCTGACAGACACTACGAGGCCATTTGAAGCCAGTTTCCCTTCACCATCTCCTGCTGATACATTCCCAGGGTCCCATTTGTATTTGATTTCTTTCATTCACTCGCTATTCCTGTTGGAACACCTCTTTTCCTCTGCAACTCTCATCTGGGAATGGAAATCCTCCCAGGATCCTAATCTTGACCTGGAGGCAATGACCCTGTTGTACAGTGGATGTCCCGAGTATAAACATTGGAATATTCCACACTCAAATGCTGTCGTTAAGGAAGCCTGTTTGGGTCCTAGAGATGAGACTTTGTGCAGGATAAATGGACCATTCTTTGTTCCAATTCGACTCAGCTTCTTCCCTTTACATATTGTTTTTCTGATACTTTGATGACTGTGCTGGTGCCATTTCCTTCTGCTGCCTTGAACTGGAATCTTTCGTCAACTTTTCTTCTAATTTCTAACCATCCCCCGTCTACAAATTGTCCATCTCTGACACTCCCCTTCTCTTCCTCGACTTCTGCACCTCCATTGCAGGAAATTGGCTTCCCAATTATATCCGCTATTATCCCACTGACTCCCACAACTACATTGACTATATTTCCTCCGAAAGAAATTAATGGAAAGACTCTGTTCCATTTTCCCAGTTTCTCCACCTCCATTACATCTTTTCTGATGATGCTTCCTTCCACACCAGTGCTTACGGAATATATTCATTATTCCTCAACCAGATATTCCCCTGCACTGTGGTGAACAGGGCCCTCGACTGTGTCCATCCCGTTTCCCACGTTACTGCCACCACCCCTTCCCCTCCGTGCCAGGACCACAATAATGATCGATTCGTCCTCGCCTTCCATCCTACCGGCCTTCGTATTCCAAGCTCCATCCGCCAGATTTCTGCCACATTCGGCTATGTCCATGTACAACCGTATATTCTGCTCCCCTCCCGTCCCCCTGCTCCTTATGAAACCCTGGTCAACTCCTCAATTCCCCCAATAACTGTTTCCTTTCCTGGAGCACCTTTCCATGTGAGCGCAGGAGATGCAACACCTGGACTTTCAGCTCCTCGTTTCCCATTATCCAAGGACAAGCACTCCTTCCATGTGAAACAGGGATTTGCTCCCACTTCTTGCAAGCTAGTAATTGTATTCATTGCACGCAATGGAGTTCCCTGGACATTGGGGAGAGGAGCGAATGGAGATTGTGTGATCACTTTGCTGGACTCCTCCGGTCTGTCAGCAAACGTGACCTTGAGATTTCCCTGGGGATCACCTCTTGGAGCACAGCTGGCAGACTGGGCCATCCCCTGGGGTTCACTCACCATTCTCTGTCACTTCTCCAGTCGAATGGAACCTTCTGCTTGTTGCCAGATTTTCCATACTTCCCTCCCATTCTGTTATTCTGTAACCATTTACACCTCCTCTGGACCCAGCCTCTTGCTCTTTAATTATCTCAGTCGCCTTGCACCATCATCCTTTTGCCCTCCATTCGATCACGGACATTCCCCTTTGCTATTTCCACCCTCTACCCCACTTTTCACTGGCTTTAACCATTGCTTTAAAGCTGTTATTCTGCAATACATTCAAATTCCGATGAAAAGCTTTCAGCCTGAACCGTTAACTCTCTTTTCTGTCTCTACAGATGCTGCCTGACCTGCTGAGTGTTTTCAACATTCTCCTAATTTTATCAGATTTAAAACCATTCCATTATTTTATTTTTAATCCAGTAATTAGTCCTGGGTATTACAGAGGTGAGTGACATAGGTGGGGTGCGAGTTGCCAGAGTTTTAGCTCCACAGGCTGTCTGTATTTACGTTGACTAGTTCCCATCCTGAAGTCTGAAGTCAGGGTGATTTTAATTGCCTTGGCTTGGCTTTCGGTCGGACAGTGGGGGGGGGGGGGGGGGGACTCTGGAGCAGGACCCAGGCCCAGGATTGTCCAAACAATGAGCCCGAGGTACAGGGAGCTCCCTGATATTGGGGAGTATCCGATCACCAACTCCGGAGGTGGGGAGGGTGGAGACATTACTGATCACTGGACTGTCGATCCACAAACCCTGGAGCCGTCTCCTATCGGGCAGTGCAGTCCCAGTCTTGAGAGGTGAAGTCAGGGAGAGAGAGTGGCTGGTCCTTAAATCCAGGGCAACGTCTCCCATGATGGAGATTGGACTGACACCTGGGACAGGGAAGGGTATGGAGGAGGGAGAGTGATTCCCAACAGCGGGAGTGGTCTCCCATGCTGGAGTGTGGTCTGACAACTGGGACGGAGAAGGGTCTGGGGCAGGGAGAGTGATTCCCAAAACTGGGGAGGGGTCTCCCATGCTGGAGTGTGATCTGATAACGGGGACAGAGAAGGGTCTGGGGGAGGGAGAGTGATTCCCAAAACTGGGGAGGGGTCTCCCATGCTGGAGTGTGGTCTGACAACTGGGACGGAGAAGGGTCTGGGGCAGGGAGAGTGATTCCCAAAACTGGGGAGGGGTTTCCCATGCTAGAGTGTGATCTGATAACGGGGACAGAGAAGGGTCTGGGGGAGGGAGAGTGATTCCCAAAACTTGGGAGGGGTTTCCCATGCTAGAGTGTGATCTGATAACGGGGACAGAGAAGGGTCTGGGGGAGGGAGAGTGATTCCCAAAACTGGGGAGGGGTCTCCCATGCTGGAGTGTGATCTGATAACGGGGACAGAGAAGGGTCTGGGGCAGGGAGAGTGATTCCCAAAACTTGGGAGGGGTTTCCCATACTAGAGTGTGATCTGATAATGGGGACAGAGAAGGGTCTGGAGGAGGGAGAGTGATTCCCAAACACAGGGAGGGGTCTCCTATACTGGAGTGTGGACTGACAACTGGGACATTGCAGGGTCTGGGCGGGGGTGGGGGGGGAGGGGATGGTGGAAGAGTTATTCCGAACAGCGGGAGGGGTCTCCCATACTGGAGTGTTGTCTGGCAACTGGGACATTGAAGGGTCTGGGCGGGGTGGGAAGAGATTTTCCGAACAGCGGGAGGGGTCTCCCATACTGGAGTGTGGTCCAAGTCCGGAAAGGTGGATGGGGCATGCGGAGTGTCTGATTCCAGACTTGATGCAGTCAAGATGCGGTCCTAACACCCGGGATGTCCGAACCAAGGGTGGTGTTGCAGTCCCGTGTGGGTGGTGTAATCCCTTCGGGACTTCTGATCCCAGAATATCCAGTCCTGGGAGGGGTTTGTGAGTACCCAGTCATGCTTAGTGGGTGTGATAAATTTCTGGGAGGGGTCTGATCCCAGGGTTTGAATGCCAGGGAGGCGGGATGTCAGACCAGGGCAGGTGGTCTGATCCTGGGGAGAATACAATCTCAGGGGATATCCAATCTTGTTGGAGGGGAAGTGTCTGATCCTGGGGAGAATCCAATCTCAGTGGATATCCAATCTTGGTGGAGGGGAAGTGTCTGATCCTGGGGAGAATCCAATCTCAGTGGAAATCCAATCTTGGTGGAGGGAAAGTGTCTGATCCTGGGGAGAATCCAATCTCAGGGGATATCCAATCTTGGTGGAGGGGAAGTGTCTGATCCTGGGGAGAATCCAATCTCAGTGGATATCCAATCTTGGTGGAGGGGAAGTGTCCGATCCTGGGGAGAATCCAATCTCAGTGGATATCCAATCTGGGTGGAGGGGAAGTGTCCGATCCTGGGGAGAATCCAATCTCAGGGGATATCCAATCTTGGTGGAGGGGAAGTGTCTGATCCTGGGGAGAATCCAATCTCAGTGGATATCCAATCTTGGTGGAGTGGAAGTGTCTGATCCTGGGGAGAATCCAATCTCAGGGGATATCCAATCTTGGTGGAGGGGAAGTGTCTGATCCTGGGGAGAATCCAATCTCAGGGGATATCCAATCTTGGTGGAGGGGAAGTGTCTGATCCTGGGGAGAATCCAATCTCAGTGGATATCCAATCTTGGTGGAGTGGAAGTGTCTGATCCTGGGGAGAATCCAATCTCAGTGGATATCCAATCTTGGTGGAGGGGAAGTGTCTGATCCTGGGGAGAATCCAATCTCAGTGGATATCCAATCTTGGTGGAGGGGAAGTGTCCGATCCTGGGGAGAATCCAATCTCAGTGGATATCCAATCTGGGTGGAGGGGAAGTGTCCGATCCTGGGGAGAATCCAATCTCAGGGGATATCCAATCTTGGTGGAGGGAAATGTCTGATCCTGGGGAGAATCCAATCTCAGTGGATATCCAATCTTGGTGGAGTGGAAGTGTCTGATCCTGGGGAGAATCCAATCTCAGGGGATATCCAATCTTGGTGGAGGGGAAGTGTCTGATCCTGGGGGGAATCCAATCTCAGGGGATATCCAATCTTGGTGGAGGGGAAGTGTCTGATCCTGGGGAGAATCCAATCTCAGTGGATATCCAATCTTGGTGGAGTGGAAGTGTCTGATCCTGGGGAGAATCCAATCTCAGGGGATATCCAATCTTGGTGGAGGGGAAGTGTCTGATCCTGGGGAGAATCCAATCTCAGGGGATATCCAATCTTGGTGGAGGGGAAGTGTCTGACCCTGGGGAGAATCCAATCTCAGTGGAAATCCAATCTTGGTGGAGGGGAAGTGTCTGATCCTGGGGAGAATCCAATCTCAGTGGATATCCAATCTTGGTGGAGGGGAAGTGTCTGATCCTGGGGAGAATCCAATCTCAGTGGATATCCAATCTTGGTGGAGGGGAAGTGTCTGATCCTGGGGAGAATCCAATCTCAGTGGATATCCAATCTTGGTGGAGGGGAAGTGTCTGATCCTGGGGAGAATCCAATCTCAGTGGATATCCAATCTTGGTGGAGTGGAAGTGTCTGATCCTGGGGAGAATCCAATCTCAGGGGATATCCAATCTTGGTGGAGGGGAAGTGTCTGATCCTGGGGAGAATCCAATCTCAGGGGATATCCAATCTTGGTGGAGGGGAAGTGTCTGACCCTGGGTAGAATCCAATCTCAGGGGATATCCAATCTTGGTGGAGTGGAAGTGTCTGATCCTGGGGAGAATCCAATCTCAGTGGATATCCAATCTTGGTGGAGTGGAAGTGTCTGATCCTGGGGAGAATCCAATCTCAGTGGATATCCAATCTTGGTGGAGGGGAAGTGTCTGATCCTGGGGAGAATCCAATCTCAGGGGATATCCAATCTGGGTGGAGGGGAAGTGTCTGATCCTGGGGAGAATCCAATCTCAGGGGATATCCAATCTTGTTGGAGGGGAAGTGTCTGATCCTGGGGAGAATCCAATCTCAGTGGATATCCAATCTTGGTGGAGGGGAAGTGTCTGATCCTGGGGAGAATCCAATCTCAGTGGATATCCAATCTTGGTGGAGGGGAAGTGTCTGATCCTGGGGAGAATCCAATCTCAGTGGATATCCAATCTTGGTAGAGGGGAAGTGTCTGATCCTGGGGAGAATCCAATCTCAGTGGATATCCAATCTTGGTGGAGGGGAAGTGTCTGATCCTGGGGATAATCCAATCTCAGGGGAAATCCAATCTTGGTGGAGGGGAAGTGTCTGATCCTGGGGAGAATCCAATCTCAGTGGATATCCAATCTTGGTGGAGGGGAAGTGTCTGATCCTGGGGAGAATCCAATCTCAGGGGAAATCCAATCTTGGTGGAGGGGAAGTGTCTGATCCTGGGGAGAATCCAATCTCAGTGGATATCCAATCTTGGTGGAGGGGAAGTGTCTGATCCTGGGGAGAATCCAATCTCAGTGGAAATCCAATGTTGGTGGAGGGGAAGTGTCTGATCCTGGGGAGAATCCAATCTCAGTGGATATCCAATCTTGGTGGAGGGGAAGTGTCTGATCCTGGGGAGAATCCAATCTCAGTGGATATCCAATCTTGGTGGAGGGGAAGTGTCTGATCCTGGGGAGAATCCAATCTCAGGGGACATCCAATCTGGGTGGAGGGGAAGTGTCTGATCCTGTGGAGAATCCAATCTCAGTGGATATCCAATCTTGGTGGAGGGGAAGTGTCTGATCCTGGGGAGAATCCAATCCCAGTGGAAATCCAATCTTGGTGGAGGGGAAGTGTCTGATCCTGGGGAGAATCCAATCTCAGTGGATATCCAATCTTGGTGGAGGGGAAGTGTCTGATCCTGGGGAGAATCCAATCTCAGTGGAAATCCAATCTTGGTGGAGGGGAAGTGTCTGATCCTGGGCAGAATCCAATCTCAGGGGATATCCAATCTGGGTGGAGGGGAAGTGTCTGATCCTGGGGAGAATCCAATCTCAGGGGATATCCAATCTGGGTGGAGGGGAAGTGTCTGATCCTGGGGAGAATCCAATCTCAGTGGATATCCAATCTTGGTGGAGGGGAAGTGTCTGATCCTGGGGAGAATCCAATCCCAGTGGAAATCCAATCTTGGTGGAGGGGAAGTGTCTGATCCTGGGGAGAATCCAATCTCAGGGGATATCCAATCTTGGTGGAGGGGAAGTGTCTGATCCTGGGGAGAATCCAATCTCAGTGGATATCCAATCTTGGTGGAGGGGATGTGTCTGATCCTGGGGAGAATCCAATCTCAGTGGATATCCAATCTTGGTGGAGGGGAAGTGTCTGATCCTGGGGAGAATCCAATCTCAGTGAATATCCAATCTTGGTGGAGGGGAAGTGTCTGATCCTGGGTAGAATCCAATCTCAGGGGATATCCAATCTTGGTGGAGGGGAAGTGTCTGATACTGGGGAGAATCCAATCTCAGTGGATAACCAATCTTGGTGGAGGGGAAGTGTCTGATCCTGGGTAGAATCCAATCTCAGTGGATATCCAATCTTGGTGGAGGGGAAGTGTCTGATCCTGGGGAGAATCCAATCTCAGTGAATATCCAATCTTGGTGGAGGGGAAGTGTCTGATCCTGGGGAGAATCCAATCTCAGGGGATATCCAATCTTGGTGGAGGGGAAGTGTCTGATCCTGGGGAGAATCCAATCTCAGTGGATATCCAATCTTGGTGGAGGGGAAGTGCCTGATCCTGGGGAGAATCCAATCTCAGTGGATATCCAATCCTGTTGGAGGGGAAGTGTCTGATCCTGGGGAGAATCCAATCTCAGTGGATATCCAATCTTGGTGGAGGGGAAGTGTCTGATCCTGGGGAGAATCCAATCTCAGTGGATATCCAATCTTGGTGGAGGGGAAGTGTCTGATCCTGGGGAGAATCCAATCTCAGGGGATATCCAATCTTGGTGGAGGGGAAGTGTCTGATCCTGGGGAGAATCCAATCTCAGTGGATATCCAATCTTGGTGGAGGGGAAGTGTCTGATCCTGGGGAGAATCCAATCTCAGTGGATATCCAATCTTGGTGGAGGGGAAGTGTCTGATCCTGGGGAGAATCCAATCTCAGGGGATATCCAATCTTGGTGGAGGGGAAGTGTCTGATCCTGGGGAGAATCCAATCTCAGTGGATATCCAATCCTGTTGGAGGGGAAGTGTCTGATCCTGGGGAGAATCCAATCTCAGTGGATATCCAATCTTGGTGGAGGGGAAGTGTCTGATCCTGGGGAGAATCCAATCTCAGTGGAAATCCAATCTTGGTGGAGGGGAAGTGTCTGATCCTGGGGAGAATCCAATCTCAGTGGATATCCAATCTTGGTGGAGGGGAAGTGTCTGATCCTGGGGAGAATCCAATCTCAGTGGATATCCATTCTGGGTGGAGGGGAAGTGTCTGATCCTGGGGAGAATCCAATCTCAGTGGAAATCCAATCTTGGTGGAGGGGAAGTGTCTGATCCTGGGGAGAATCCAATCTCAGGGGATATCCAATCTTGGTGGAGGGGAAGTGTCTGATCCTGGGGAGAATCCAATCTCAGTGGATATCCAATCTTGGTGGAGGGGAAGTGTCTGATCCTGGGGAGAATCCAATCTCAGTGGATATCCAATCTGGGTGGAGTGGAAGAGTCTGATCCTGGGGAGAATCCAATCTCAGTGGATATCCAATCTTGGTGGAGAGGAAGTGTCTGATCCTGGGGAGAATCCAATCTCAGGGGATATCCAATCTTGGTGGAGGGGAAGTGTCTGATCCTGGGGAGAATCCAATCTCAGTGGATATCCAATCTTGGTGGAGGGGAAGTGTCTGATCCTGGGGAGAATCCAATCTCAGTGGATATCCAATCTTGGTGGAGAGGAAGTGTCTGATCCTGGGGAGAATCCAATCTCAGGGGATATCCAATCTTGGTGGAGAGGAAGTGTCTGATCCTGGGGAGAATCCAATCTCAGTGGATATCCAATCTTGGTGGAGGGGAAGTGTCTGATCCTGGGTAGAATCCAATCTCAGTGGATATCCAATCTTGGTGGAGGGGAAGTGTCTGATCCTGGGGAGAATCCAATCTCAGTGGATATCCAATCTTGGTGGAGGGGAAGTGTCTGATCCTGGGGAGAATCCAATCTCAGTGGATATCCAATCTTGGTGGAGTGGAAGTGTCTGATCCTGGGGAGAATCCAATCTCAGTGGATATCCAATCTTGGTGGAGGGGAAGTGTCTGATCCTGGGTAGAATCCAATCTCAGTGGATATCCAATCTTGGTGGAGGGAAAGTGTCTGATCCTGGGGAGAATCCAATCTCAGTGGATATCCAATCTTGGTGGAGGGGAAGTGTCTGATCCTGGGGAGAATCCAATCTCAGTGGATATCCAATCTTGGTGGAGGGGAAGTGTCTGATCCTGGGGAGAATCCAATCTCAGGGGATATCCAATCTTGGTGGAGGGGAAGTGTCTGATCCTGGGGAGAATCCAATCTCAGTGGATATCCAATCTTGGTGGAGGGGAAGTGTCTGATCCTGGGGAGAATCCAATCTCAGTGGATATCCAATCTTGGTGGAGGGGAAGTGTCTGATCCTGGGGAGAATCCAATCTCAGGGGATATCCAATCTTGGTGGAGGGGAAGTGTCTGATCCTGGGGAGAATCCAATCTCAGGGGATATCCAATCTTGGTGGAGGGGAAGTGTCTGATCCTGGGGAGAATCCAATCTCAGTGGATATCCAATCTTGGTGGAGGGAAAGTGTCTGATCCTGGGGAGAATCCAATCTCAGTGGAAGTCCAATCTTGGTGGAGGGGAAGTGTCTGATCCTGGGGAGAATCCAATCTCAGTGGATATCCAATCTTGGTGGAGGGGAAGTGTCTGATCCTGGGGAGAATCCAATCTCAGTGGATATCCAATCTTGGTGGAGGGGAAGTGTCTGATCCTGGGGAGAATCCAATCTCAGGGGATATCCAATCTTGGTGGAGGGGAAGTGTCTGATCCTGGGGATAATCCAATCTCAGTGGATATCCAATCTTGGTGGAGGGGAAGTGTCTGATCCTGGGGAGAATCCAATCTCAGTGGATATCCAATCTTGGTGGAGGGGAAGTGTCTGATCCTGGGGAGAATCCAATCTCAGTGGATATCCAATCTTGGTGGAGGGAAAGTGTCTGATCCTGGGGAGAATCCAATCTCAGTGGATATCCAATCTTGGTGGAGGGGAAGTGTCTGATCCTGGGGAGAATCCAATCTCGGTGGATATCCAATCTTGGTGGAGGGGAAGTGTCTGATCCTGGGGAGAATCCAATCTCAGTGGATATCCAATCTTGGTGGAGGGGAAGTGTCTGATCCTGGGGAGAATCCAATCTCAGTGGATATCCAATCTTGGTGGAGGGGAAGTGTCTGATCCTGGGGAGAATCCAATCTCAGTGGATATCCAATCTTGGTGGAGGGGAAGTGTCTGATCCTGGGGAGAATCCAATCTCAGTGGAAATCCAATCTTGGTGGAGGGGAAGTGTCTGATCCTGGGGAGAATCCAATCTCAGTG
Organism: Heterodontus francisci; assembly: GCF_036365525.1. NCBI lineage: Eukaryota > Metazoa > Chordata > Chondrichthyes > Heterodontiformes > Heterodontidae > Heterodontus > Heterodontus francisci. Next base: position 1,643,905 of record NW_027140639.1, read on the forward strand.
GATATCCAATCTTGGTGGAGTGGAAGTGTCTGATCCTGGGGAGAATCCAATCTCAGTGGAAATCCAATCTTGGTGGAGGGGAAGTGTCCGATCCTGGAGTGGGTGTCAGTTCTGACTCTGCCAATACTGAGTGTTTTTGTTTGCGGTGTGTGTTATAATGGGGATAACCAGGGGCCAGAGTTAGATGTCGAAGACAGATTAAATCAGAAAATTCCAGTTTCATTTAAATATTTGCATTTCCAACGTGCCCCATGTGAGCAGTTGCCTGCCCCTCCCTGTTCCGGCTCGGTTAAACCCAGAACTGGGTGGCTTAGAGGTCAGTTGTGATTTGCTTATTAATTTCTACCTCTGACCAATAAACCTGTTTTTGGTACTACAGCCCTTCCCTTACTCTTTGGCTCGGACACGCAAAATGTTTGATTAGTAATTCGAGTCCCTTTTCCCTTCTCTCTCATGCAGTTAATTTACTGGCGACTGTGATGCTAAACCGCGTAAATTGCGGCCTCTTCCCCTGTCCCATTGGCTACCTGGTGCCCATTGCAAAGGCGGATCCACTGCTCATTACTACTGCCGTGATAGTGAACCGGATCAATTCTTATTACTTTCCAATATCTTTCCTGGATATCACCCCTGTGTTTATAGTGACCACTATCCTGGCTGGTGCTGCCGGAGAATTTTCTGTCTGCTTCACCATCACTTTCACCTTTGATCAATTTGTGTCCATTTGTTGCAAGAAGCTGGAAGGAAAATATTGCACCGAGAAAATTATGACTGTGGTTCTATCAGCAATCTGCATTCTGCTCAGTTTAGCAAACGACTGCTTCTACTTTGTACATCAGCCTGCAGAGAGCATCAACAATATATCATGCTTCTGTTTTCCAAAGACATGCTATTTTACTGATCCTGGATCAGTGTGAATTGACAGGTTTGAAATGTTTTTAACCCTATTGTACCCAATCGCTTTAATTCTGTTCCTCAACGCTCTGACAGTCAGACACATTTTAGTGACCATTTGAGTCCATAAGGGACTGAGGGATGGGAGCAAGGGAGAGAATCACAGTGACCCAGAGATGGAGAGCAGAAGGACATCTGTCATTTTACTCTTCACCATATCCGATAATTTCATGTTCCTGTGGTTGCTATTTGTTACAGATTTCTTATATTACAACATTGCAGGAAGAGATCTCTTGTATTGCAGGCTCGCCGAATGTATATTCCAACAAGTCGGATGGATGTTGCTGAACTTAAGTTGCTCCCCAAACACATTTATTTCTGTGGTGACTCAGTCCAAGGTCAGAAAGTGGTTTGAGAGTGCGGTGACATATACATTTACATCAATTAATGTATAAACAAAACGATTCGCGAGCAGCCCAGAGACTTTCCCAGTTCTTCCAGTCCATGAATGTAATATTTACCCCCAACTTCCAAGGGGTGACTGACTGTTGGATGCCCCAAAATACACTGGCAGTGGAGAGGTCACACACGCCCAACAGTAGCAGCAGCAGAAAAGAGGTGACTGACAGCTGGATGACCGGAAATCCACAGATGAGGGTGGGTGGCTCTTGATCACACACAGCAAAGGACAGCGGGGCAGCAGGAAGATTTCACTTTTAGAGGGCCCAACAGAAAGGTGGCAGGATGATTGTCAGAGCGTTCCCTGCAGGACAGGAGGCGGAACAGCAGCCAACACTCTCTCTTCCAACTCCATTGATTCCATTCTCAGTTCCATAGATCTGCTCTGAAAATAAAACTTGTCCTTATAAAAGCTGTTTTATGATTCCTTCTATCTTTCTTCGAAGACAATACTTTAAGGGCTGATATTTGAATTGTGGACTGAGTGGATTGAGCTCAGACTGCAAGGCACCTGTTTCCAAACAAGTCAACAGGGAAATGACAGGGAAATTTATGACTGTCATGTGACATGACTGTTGAAAAAGTTAGTTTCACTTTTGGATTGTGTTCAGTCGCTGCTAGACCTGCCAGAAATATAGCCAATAATGTCTTTCTCTTGAAAATAATTCCTGCATCAAGAGTAATTGCAATTTCCTTATGAACTTAAACAAACTTTGAATGAGTGTGAATTAAATGTGTGGGGGCTGAACCCTTGTTGCTGTGTCTGTCTGGAGAGAGGAAGCCTGTATTTCACTTGCAACAGTTTACTGTTGCCCCTTGTCTCTGAAGAAACTCTGAATTAAGCTGTACTGTTGCCTTTTGTGTTTGAAGAAGTCCTGAATTTGCAGAAATCATGCATTTATTATGGGGAACTTTTGTATTGAGTGTGAGAACTAACAGCTGTTGTTCCAGCCCTCATGGCACACCTTGTGTGATGCCTACTGCGAACGAATTGCCTTGACGTCCTACCCATCACAGACTGTTCATCAACATCGTCTGCAGTTACTTCGAGTGGAATCTGACTCTTTGACTCTGGGACGCTTCACCAACCAGGAAATACCCAACTAGACCGTGAAAACTCAGTTATTTTATTATTTCCAAGAAACAGTTATAATTCGAAAAAGCCTTTTACCCGGTTAACCTGTTTTTTGAGTGCATGTCTGTGTACATGAGGGTTAAGAAGAATAAGGAGTTTAAAATCTTTCAGGCATAGATTTATATCATTATTGTTTAAGATTTAGTTTATTAATAAATAGTCAATGTTGCTGTTGAATTAAACCTAGTTTGGTGCACTTCATTCTGGTGCACAAATAGAGTGCTCAATTTGGCAATTTTCCACCAGCTGGTAAACTTTACATGATATGCTACTACCTATGGAGAAGTGGGACTGAGTTAACAGTGCATTACTCACGCCTTGGTCGTAACATATCAATTGGGAACTCTTGTTGGGATCGTTTCCAGCACTAATTACGTGAAGTACAAGGCAAGTAAATATTGAAACAGAAAACAAATAGCCAGCTTTCCCATATAATAGGTTAAAGGCTAGACCATCAGAATTGTATTTGCAGTTGCAGCAGTTCGTTTTTTTTTTCTGGGAGAGGAGAATATATCCATCAGTGACTTGAAATCTTTAAGAAACGAGAAAGCTAAAATAGTTGGCAGCACAATTGGGGTTAAAATTGAAATCAGGTACCAAAAAAACAGAGATAATTAATGAAATAGACCAACATCGGAAATTAGAAGAAGAAGAATAGAGTAAGTCAGTGAGTGAAACAGTTAAATTGACTGGAATTCAGTAAGAAATGGAAAAAGAAAAACTTGAGGCTGAAAAATAATTTTCAAAACTTGACTTGGAAAAAGAGGGAAGGGGGAAAGAGAGAACATTTCAGCGAGAAAGTGAAAGAGGAGCAAGGAAATACAGATTAAAAAAAGATGGGATGAAGACAATGGATAATCTTAGTCCCTCCTTGGCAAATCCTTGTTCAACGCTTTCCAATTTTAAGGCAAAGAAAGCAGCACAAACAGGCTTTCTCAGGTTTAAAGAAGAAAAGTTGACATGTATTAAACTTGAACTCTGATTTGGTTGATGTCTACAGATACAAGACGCGCCCGCGCTTGCATGCATACACGATACACGCATGCAAATAGTGACAGAAAAGAGCAGAATAAAAAAGTAGAAATGCTCGAGGAAATATCCGAAGAGTTGTTGTTACTGTTCTTTGAGCTCACTGTCGAGTCCTTTATTGTCGGTAATCTTGCTTTTCGTTGGGGCCCATTATTCTTCTTAAACCTTGTTCACTGAAGGAGACTTTTCTCTCTTGGGGTTCTTGTGTCATCATGGATGACAGGTGAAATTGTGAGACTAGCTAAGAGGAAAAAGGAAGCATACATAAGGTCTAGGAGGCTGAAGAAAGATGAAGCTTTGAAAGAATATCGGGAATGTAGGACCAATCTGAAACGAGGAATTAAGAGGGCTAAAAGGGGTCATGAAATACCTTTAGCATACAGGGTTAAGGAAAATCCCAAAGCCTTTTATTCATATATAAGGAGCAAGAGGGTAACTAGAGATAGGATTGGCCCACTCAAGGACAACGGAGGAAAGTTATGCGTGGAGTCAGAGAAAATGGGTGAGATTCTAAACGAGTACTTTGCATCGGTATTCACCGAGGAGAGGGACATGACGGATGTTGAGGTTAGGGACAGATGTTTGATTACTCTAGGTCAAGTCGGCATAAGGAGGGAGGAAGTGTTGGGTATTCTGAAAGGCATTAAGGTGGACAAGTCCCCAGGTCCGGATGGGATCTATCCCAGGTTACTGAGGGAAGCGAGAGAGGAAATAGCTGGGGCCTGAACAGATATCTTTGCAGCATCCTTAAACACGGGTGAGGTCCCGAAGGACTGGAGAATTGCTAATGTTGTCCCCTTGTTTAAGAAAGGTAGCAGGGATAATCCAGGTAATTATAGACCGGTGAGCCTGACGTCAGTGGTAGGGAAGCTGCTGGAGAAGATACTGAGGGATAGGATCTATTCCCATTTGGAAGAAAATGGGCTTATCAGTGATAGGCAACATGGTTTTGTGCAGGGAAGGTCATGTCTTACCAACTTAATAGAATTCTTTGAGGAAGTGACAAAGTTGATTGATGAGGGAAGGGCTGTAGATGTCATATATATGGACTTCAGTAAGGCGTTTGATAAGGTTCCCCATGGTAGGCTGATGGAGAAAGTGAAGTCGCATGGGATCCAGGGTGTACTAGCTAGATGGATAAAGAACTGGCTGGGCAACAGGAGACAGAGAGTAGCAGTGGAAGGGAGTTTCTCAAAATGGAGACGTGTGACCAGTGGTGTACACAGGGATCCGTGCTGGGACCACTGTTGTTTGTGATATACATTAATGATTTGGAGGAAAGTATAGGTTGTCTGATTAAGAAGTTTGCAGACGACACTAAGATTGGTGGAGTAGCAGATAGTGAAGGGGACTGTCAGAGAACACAGCAGAATATAGATAGATTGGAGAGTTGGGCAGAGAAATGGCAGATGGAGTTCAATCAGGGCAAATGCGAGGTGATGCATTTTGGAAGATCCAATTCAAGAGTGAACTATACAGTAAATGGAGACGTCCTGGGGAAAATTGATGTACAGAGAGATTTGGGTGTTCAGGTCCATTGTTCCCTGAAGGTGGCAACGCAGGTCAATAGAGTGGTCAAGAAGGCATCCCATATGGCATGCTTTCCTTCATCGGACGGGGTATTGAGTACAAGGGTTGGCAGGTCATGTTGCAGTTGTATAAGACTTTGGTTCGGCCACATTTGGAATACTGCTTGCAGTTCTGGTCGCCACATTACCAAAAGGATGTGGATGCTTTGGAGAGGGTGCAGAGGAGGTTCACCAGGATGTTGCCTGGTATGGAGGGCGCTAGCTATGAAGAGAGGTTGAGTAGATTAGGATTATTTTCATTAGAAAGACGGAGGTTGAGGGGGGACCTGATTGAGGTGTACAAAATCATGAGAGGTATCGACAGGGTGGATAGCAAGAAGCTTTTTCCCAGAGTGGGGAATTCAATTACTAGGGGTCACGAGTTCAAAGTGAGAGGAGAAGAGTTTAGGGGGATATGAGTGGAAAGTTCTTTACGCAGAGGGTGGTGGGTGTCTGGAACGCATTGCCAGTGGAGGTGGTAGATGCGGGCACGATAGCGTCTTTTAAGATGTATCTAGACAGATACATGAATGGGCAGGAAGAAAAGAGATACAGAACCTTAGAACATAGGCGACATGTTTAGAGAGAGGATCTGGATCGGCGCAGGCTTGGAGGGCCGAATGGCCTGTTCCTGTGCTGTAATTTTCTTTTTTCTTTGTTCTTTGTTCCAAGGTTTGTGAGAAAGAGATGGGAGCAGACACTAGAGAAATCTTCTCAGTCTATGAGCGAAGAGATCTCTTCCTTTTGCAGGCTCTCAGGAGAAGGAGCCAAATAGAAAGAGCCAACGAAATAATAAGACAGAGGAAGAGAGAGAAAAAAACAGACAGATATGGAAAGAGATAGCTAGAGGCGAAAGAGAAAATAGAGAAATATCCAAAGAGAAAGAGAGAGAGTGGGAGAGAGAGAGAGAGGGGCGGGGGGGGGGGGGGGGCGGGGGGAGAGAGAGGGAGAGAGAGAGAGAGGGAGAGAGAGAGAGTGAGAGAGGGGGGAGAGAGAGAGAGACTCTGAGCGAAAGAGAGACAGAAAGAAGGAAAGCCAGAGAAAGAAAGAGGCACAAAGAAGGGGAAAGAGACACACAAAGAGAGATAGAGGGAGAAATACAGTGAGGGACATTAAATATTTAGTACTCAGCATCCCACACGGTCTGTGCTCCATCGTTGGACTCTCTCCCCTTCCGTCCATCAGCTCGTCCATGATGGGGGTGGGAGGAGGGGTGGGTCGGTGAAAAAATCCTGGGACGGGGGAGATAGGGGTTAGAATTAGGGGAAAGGGTTAAAACTGGGACAGGGAGAGGGGGATTAATGCTGGACTCTCTGTCTCACACACCCACCCACCCGGTAATCAGTTGCAATTCATATGTGCACACAGACACAGAGACTGAAACACAGAAACGCACCTTCAGACTGTGGCCGAAATGCAAAGTTTTGTAAAGGCTTGTTATCATTCCCGAATAATGTCGGTCTTTTAGGCTGATGGCTGAATTTGACAGTGAAATGTGGCACCTGGGGGATATTTGAATTCAGATTTTCAGGTCTCAGAATGTGGATTTCACTCTCTAGCCTTCTACGGGAGAGGGGATGGGGTCAGCAGTGTTTGTGTATTTTTACAATGAGGCAGAAACAATGTAGAGACACACACACAGAAATGGAGACATACAGAGAGAGAGAGAGAGAGAGAGAGTAACAGCTGGAAGTAACAGGGTAAACATAGAGGGAGACCCACAGGCTCTGGGGGTTCTGCAGTGTTTAGTCACTGCCCAGCTCCCAGCCCCTGTAAAGATGCTCCACAGCCAATCGCAACCCTGCAAACCACATTTCCCACTCTTGACGGTGTCTTGACTTTTGGTAAATTAAATGCTGGGGCAGTGATTAAGTGTCAGCACGTTCAACTCAGTTTTAAAAAAAAAGAGAATTTCACAGTTTCTGGGAACAGAATGGAGCTGATTGCTGCAAATGTCTGTCTGTAAATTACAGCAATGTTGCCCACAATGGCGTTTGGACTGAAAAGTTTGCAGGTCATCAGGAAGCAGCTCCTTGTCATGTCTCTGCTCAGCGCTGGCGATGTTACCTGGATTAACAGGACAATGGGCATGTACTCAGCTCCTAAAACCCTCTGACACATCTCCCATCACCCCTCATTCTCTGTATCGGGGGATGTGTTTGTAAGATGGGGAGCCACTGAGAGATTGTTTTATGTCAGTGAATGAGAGAAAGAGCCCTGGGCTCTTGCTGTGTTTGTTTGATGTTAAACAACGTTTTGCTTTGTTTTAATCATTTTTTATTTCTCTTATTCCCAAGGAGAATCTTTCCAGAAATAGCAGCTTTGATGATGCAGAGGGAGAATCTTTTGGCAAGTGGAATTCTCAGGAAAGAGCTTTAACCAGAGAGGAAAATAATAATGAATACATATGTGTTATTGTCTAATTCATTTTTAGATTCAGGAAAGAAGACCTTGTCTTTTCGTGGCTGATATAAAATCAAAGTTCTGGAAATGCTCATTGTTTCCAGTACGGTTTTTATTTCAGATTTCCAGCATCTGCAGTATTTTGATTTTGTGCTTTGGGGAGCGGGGCCTTTTTACCACAAGGGAGGGGACTGGAGGGGCCACTGAAGTAAATAATTTGGGAAGCGCTGTCCCAGAACAGTCAATGCAATCCCATATATTTCCCTCTGTCCATCTCTTGCAACAACTATTTCTCTACCCCTTCCCTCCTTGTTCATCACTTATTTTCTTCACATCTTTAAATCCCTGTCTCTGCATCTCTCAACATCCTTTATATCTCATGCCTCTGTCTTTGATCTCACAAACATAGAACATAGAACATTTCCCCTTTCTTTCTCTTTCTGCAACTCTTTGCATCTTTATCAGTCTCTCAGTGCATTTCTCTCTCACTCAGTTCCACATATCATTTCCTGCAAGATTATCTCTGCATTTCCCACACCCCTTCCAGAGACAGCCCTCTCTATTCTGAATCTGCACCTTACTTTGTAAATCTGCTGCTCGACATCTTTCTGTCTCGGCATCTCTCTATTTTTCTGGGATTATTCTCAATATCTACATTGCTGCTGCGTTCTCTCGCTGCACCTCCATCTCTCTATCTGTCCTTTTTTTGTATTTCTGCCCTCTGCTCCTAGTTTCTCTCACTGTTTTCTGACTCCCTGCCTCTCTTTCATTCTCCATCTCCCTCTCCATTTGTTTCTCTCTCAGTCTCTCGCTCAGTCAATTCTGTCCTGATCCCTGGATCTCTGTTTTCTGTGCCTCTGTTCCTCTCTCTGTGGGTGGATTTGAACTCGCTGCCATGGTATTGTACAGGGTGAGTGTGAACCGGGATCCTGCTTTCCACCTCTTCTGCGTTCTCCTCCCAATGGAGGTAAAATAGCAGAGAGATGCTGAACCTGCTGCCCCCTCCCCGGTTTATACTATTGGCACCAAGTCCAATTCTAGCCCAGCGCTTCTTTGCCTCTCTGTGTATCCGCTCCCCGACTGTCTCTGCTTGTCTTCTTGTGGCCCGGTGGGGGAAGGGAAAGGCCAGCCATGATCTAACATCGGTGGGACAAGTTCAAAGGGCTGAATGACTTTGTCTATCCCTGTTCCAACCAGCGTGTGTGTGTGTGTGTGTGCACCTCAGTCTGATTCGCTGATGCTAATGGGGTGATGGGGAGAACAGGTGAAACACCTTTCTACAGGGAGAGATGTGTCTGCGACTGGGATCCTGCTGTGCATAAAAGGCTCACAATGCCAGTTAGCCTCTTCAGATACTTGCTCTCTGCCCGCCCCTGTGTTTGACCAGACAAGAGTTGAAGGTGCCGGGGGCCTGAGAGCCATTTGATAGAATTCCAGTGGCTTATCCGGACTGGAATTAAAATGAATTAGAGACTGTTGGGAGATGGAGCCACACCTTGGAAAGTGCTGGAGATTGGAATCCACAGGGGGCTGTTCACTGGGACGGCAGTTACACAGATGGGGGATGTTCACAAGGGAGATGATACAGATTGGGACTTAATAGAGACGGGCGTCTTTTACTGGGCCGAGAGGGTAACTTAGAAAGGGAGGTGTGTTTACAGTGGAGGCAGGGGAGAATTTGAGGGCGATGTTCACAGAGAGAATTGGGTAATTTTCAAAATGGGAGGGACAATTTTCCATGTTTAAAATGGGAGGGGAGCTCTCCAGGTTTAAAATGGGTTGGGGATTCTCTGTGTTTCAAATGGGAGGTGGGACTATCCCGGTTTAAATTGGGAGGGGGTATTCAGGTTTAAGATGGGAGCTGGGTCTACTGCAGGTTAAAAATAGGAGAGGGGCTTCTCCAGGTTTAAAATGGGAGGGGGATCGACTCCAGATTAAAATGGGAGCAGGGCCTCTCCAGGTTTAAAATTCTGTGGTGGAGGGGTTACTCCAGGTATAAAATGTGATGTGGACCTACGCCAGGTTTAAAATTGGAGGGGAGTCTTCTCCCGGTTTAAAATGTGAGGGGGTCTACTCCAGGTTTAAAATAGGAGGGGGGGGGGGTTTACTGCTGGCTCAGATATTACCATGAAAAGTTAGTTGTTTTGAGTGCTCATTTTGTTTTTTTGCATGAGCAGTCCCTTTAAATTTTTATGAATTTTTGAAGACGTGTGTTATTTTTCACAGAAAAGGACCTGTGCAGTACCTTCCAGGCTACAGCACACAGCTTTGCAGGAACACTGACCGACACTCTCCATCCCAATCTCTTCCCCTTTCTCACTGGTACTCTCTCCCCATTGCTATCCTTCCCTCTCTCTGTTATTCTGTCTCTATATCTATCCCTGTCTTTCTCACTGTTACTCTCTCTATCTGGATGGAGAGGCAGCTTTACTCTGTATCTAACCCCAGACTGTACCTACCCTGGGAGTGTTTGATAAAACAGAGAAGATGGATATTTACTCTGTCGCTGACTCCAGGCTGTACTCAGCTTGGCAGCATTTTATGGGACAGTGTAGATGTATCCCTGGAATTTAGAAGGTAAAAAGGTGAATTGATCAAAGTTTACAAGATAATAATGGAACTAAGGGATAGAGAGAGAGAAACTCTTTTCACTGATTGTGGGAGTCTCCGACGAGGTTGACAATCTAAAAATCGAACATTAGTCGAAAAGTCTTTAAAGAGTGAAGTTAAGAAACATTTCTACACACAAAGGGTGGTAGAAATTTAGAATTATCTTCAACAAATGACCCCTCCCTATCTGTGCAATCTCCTCCAGCTCCACAATCCTCCAATATCTGCGATCCTCTACTTCTGGATTCTTGAGCATCCCCAATTCGAATCGTTCCACAATTGGCGGCCGTGCCTTCAAGCTGCCAAGGCCCTAACTCTGCAATTCCATTCTTAAACCTCTCTGTCTCACTAACTCTCTCTCCTCTTTGAAGATGCTCCCTAAATCCAAGCTATTTGACCAGGGTTTTGGTCACCTAGCCTAATATCTCCTTAAGTGGCTCGGGGCCGAATTTTATTTTATTTAATTCATTCGAGTGACTTGCGTGTCGCTGGCAGGGCCAGCATTTATTGCCCATCCCTAATTTTCCTTGAGAAGGTGGTGGTGAGCCATGTTCTTGAACCACTGCAGTCCATGTGGGGTAGGTAGACCCACAGTGCTGTTAGGGAAGGAGTTCCAGGATCTTGACCCAGTGCAATATAATTTCAAGTAAGGATGGTGTGTGACTATAGTTGTTGTGAGCGGCCATCTTTTTCAGTGCACAGTCCCTTTAAATTTTTGATATTTTTTAATGCTGTTAGATGTAAAAGTTCTCCTACAATCTGCCTGTCTCTCCCCATCTCTCCCTCCCTTTTGCTGCCCGTCTCTCCCTCTCTCTCTCTCTTTGTCTCCCTGAAGACCAAGATCGCATATGTTTTGCTAATTACTCTCTTAATATGTCCTGCCGCCTTCAAAGATCATTTGAGCCTAATATCACCTGATATGGATCGGTGTATTTTTTCTTTTACTTTATCCATTGGTTGGATGTTAGCGTTACTGGTAATTCCAGGATTTATTGCCCATCCATAATTGCTGTTTGAGAAAGTGGCAGTGGACCGATTCCGAGAATCACTACAGCCAACGTGGTGTAGGTACACTCATAGTGCTGTTAGGATGGAATTATAGGATTTTGATCCAGTGACAGTTAAGGAGCAGTGATATAATTCCAAGTCAGGATGGTGAGCGACTTTAAGGGAAACTTGCAGGTGGTGGTGTTCCCATGCGTGTTTCCTGTTTGTTCGCTCTCTCTCCTCCTCCCTCTTTCTGGATCTCCCTGTCACTCTCTGTCATTTGAACTGAAGAACAGAACAAATAAGAGTAGGAGTAAGCCATAAGGCCCCTCAAGTCTGCTCCACCGTTATCTCGTGACTCTTTGTTGTCCTGAATGTAAGGCAAGTATATCCTTTCTTAGGTATGGAGACCAAACCAGTACACTTTATTCTAGCAATCTTCTCACCAATTGCATTGAGACTTCCTTACTCTTGTACTCCAATCCCTTGCAATAAAGAGCAAGAAACCATTTGCCTTTCTTTTTTCACCAATATGTTAACTTTGTGTGATCTGTGTACAAAGACAGCCAAATCCCTCTGAACACCAACATTTAATAGTTTCTCACCAGAGAAGATCACGTGGCAGATGAAATATGGTGCAGAGAAGTGTAAAGTGACGTATTTTGGTAGGACGAATGAGGAGAGGCAATAAAAAATAAAGGATACAATTCTGAAGTGGGTTCAGGAACAGAGAGACCTGGGGATATCTGTGCACAAATTGAAGGTGGCAGGGCTATTTTAGAAAGTGGTTAAAAGGCATGTGGGATCCCAGGCATTGTAAATAGAGGCTTAGAGTATAAAAGCAAGGAGGTTATGATGAAGCTTTATAAAACACTGGTTCAACTTTAACTAGTATTGTGTCCAACAGTGGACACCGCACTTTCAGAAGGATGTGAAGGCATTAGAGAGGGTGCAGAAAAGATTCATGAGATCGTTTCCAGCGATGAGGGACGTCAGTTACGTGGATAGATTGGAGAGTTGGGGTTGTTCTCCATAGAAAAGAGAAACTTGAGATTAGATTTGATAGAGCTGTTCAAAATCATGAGGAGTCCGAACAGAGTAGATGCAGGAGTAAGAATGCAGCACATAGGACATTCCATAGCGATGTCTGTTCAGTGTTTAATTGTACAAGTGAATTGACCATTTAATATTTTTAACTTACTTAACCCTTGTGTTCCCACAAATATCAAGCTAGCAAATTCAACAGTGGCCACTTTGACTTCATCTCATCGTGTTTTATCTACATTCTCACAGGATAGCAGGTATAACTGTAGTCATAAAATTCAACTGAAAATGGATCAGTTACATTGTTATTGCAGTCATTTCAGTCCATATTTACAGTACACACCGTACTTTACTTTTGTAATATGTTCATGGAGTATCTATTCATCCCACTGCAGCAAAATTTCACTGGCTCAACATTCTTACCAAATGCTAAAGCATTCTGCAATGCAAGGCTCACAATTTCAACACCAGATACATTTTTTTTTCATTCTCGCTGGTGTGTACTGATTCTCCGAGGGATTGCTGATGTTTATCCTCCACATGGGCAGTCGCCCTAATCTCGTGCCCGTCCTGCTCCCAAACCCGGTATCCACTTACATTAAGGCAAGTGATGCAGGAGCGTCTCAGTGGCTGAGGCACAGTGAGTGACCCAGGTTAATCCGACACTCCAGGGACAGTTTAAACAGAGCTTTACGCTGTATCTAACCAGTGTGGTACCTTCTCTGAGAGTGTTCGATGGGAATGGATAGACATGGAGAATTTATTCCTTCAAGTGGACAGCCAAGTGTTTTTGATTGGGAGAATATGGAGAGCTGAAGATGAATTGAATGACCTTGGAGTGAATGCCCATGGATCCCTGAAGGTAGCAGGACAGGTCCATAAATTGGTTAAGGAGGTGTATCCCCCAGGACCTGCGTTTACAGTTGCGACTGCTCAGTATTTCCCCCAGGCCCTATGTTTACAGTTGTGACAGTTCAATGTTTCCCCCAGGCCCTGTGATTAAGTTTGGGACAGTTCAGTATTTCCTCCAGGGCATGTGTTTAAAGATATGACAGTTCAGTATTACCCTCAGGCCCTGTGTTCACAGCTGTGACAGTTCAGTATTGCCCCCAGGACCTGTGTTTAAAGTTGTGACAGTTCAGTATTTCCCCCAGGACCTGTCTTTAAAGTTGTGACAGTTCAGTATTGCCCCCAGGACCTGTCTTTAAAGTTGTGACAGCACAGTATTTCCCCCAGGACCTGTCTTTAAAGTTGTGACAGTTCAGTATTTCCCCCAGGTCCTGTCTTTAAAGTTGTGACAGCACAGTATTTCCCCCAGGCCCTGTGTTTAAAGTTGTGACAGCACAGTAGAGAAAGAAAATGTTGTCGAGGAGAATGCTGAGATTCAGAGTACTAGGCTGGATGGGATTGAGGTTCACAAGGAGGAGGTGTTAGCAATTTTGGAAAGTGTGAAAATAGATAAGTCCCCTGGGCCAGATGGGATATATCCTAGGATTCTCTGGGAAGCCAGGGAGGAAATTGCAGAGCCTTTGTCCTTGATCTTTATGTCGTCATTGTCGACAGGAATAGTGCCGGAAGACTGGAGGATAACAAATGTTGTCCCCTTGTTCAAGAAGGGGAGTAGAGACAGCCCTGGTAATTATAGACCTGTGAGCCTTACTTCGGTTGTGGGTAAAATGTTGGAAAAGGTTATAAGAGACAGGATTTATAATCATCTTGAAAAGAATAAGTTCATTTGCGATAGTCAGCACGGTTTTGTGAAGGGTAGGTCGTGCCTCACAAACCTTATTGAGTTTTTCGAGAAGGTGACCAAACAGGTGGATGAGGGTAAAGCCGTGGATGTGGTGTATATGGATTTCACTAAGGCGTTTGATAAGGTTCCCCACGGTAGGCTATTGCAGAAAATACGGAAGTATGGGGTAGAAGGTGATTTAGAGCTTTGGATCAGAAATTGGCTAGCTGAAAGAAGACAGAGGGTGGTGGTTGATGGCAAATGTTCATCCTGGAGTTTAGTTACTAGTGGTGTACCGCAAGGATCTGTTTTGGGGTCACTGCTGTTTGTCATTTTTATAAATGACCTGGAAGAGTTTGTGGAAGGGTGGGTTAGTAAATTTGCGGATGACACGAAGGTCAGTGGAGTTGTGGATAGTACCGAAGGATGTTGTAGGGTACAGAGGGACATAGATAGGCTGCAGAGCTGGGCTGAGAGATGGCAAATGGAGTTTAATGTGGAAGTGTGTGAGGTGATTCACTTTGGAAGGAGTAACAGGAATGCAGAGTACTGGGCTAATGGGAAGATTCTTGGTAGTGTAGATGAACAGAGAGATCTTGGTGTCCAGGTGCATAAATCCCTGAAACTTGCTACCCAGGTTAATAGGGCTGTTAAGAAGGCATATGGTGTGTTAGCTTTTATTAGTAGGGGGGGTCGAGTTTCGGAGCCACGATGTCATGCTGCAGCTGTACAAAACTCTGGTGAGTATTGCGTGCAGTTCTGGTCACCGCATTATAGGAAGGATGTCGAAGCTTTGGAAAGGGTGCAGAGGAGATTTACTAGGATGTTGCCTGGTATGGAGGAAAGGTCTTACGAGGAAAGGCTGAGGGACTTGGGGTTGTTTTCGTTAGAGAGAAGGAGGAGGAGAGGTGACTTAATAGAGACATATAAGATAATCAGAGGGTTAGATAGGGTGGATAGTGAGAGTCTTTTTCCTCGGATGGTGATGGCAAACACGAGGGGACATAGCTTTAAGTTGAGGGGTGATAGATATAGGACAGATGTGAGAGGTAGTTTCTTTACTCAGAGAGTAGTAAGGGCGTGGAACGCCCTGCCTGCAACAGTAGTAGACTCGCCAACATTAAGGGCATTTAAGTGGACATTGGATAGACATATGGATGAAAATGGAATAGTGTAGGTCAGATGGTTTCACAGGTCGGCGCAACATCGAGGGCCGAAGGGCCTGTACTGCGCTGCTATGTTCTAATTCTATTTATAATTCACCCAGGCCCTGTGTTTACAGTTGTGACATTTCAGTATTTTCCCCAGGACCTTTCTTTAAAGTTGTGACAGCTCAATATTTCCTCCACGCCCTGTGTTTAAAGTTGTGACAGCTCAGTATTTCCCACAGGAGCTGTCTTTAAAGTTGTGACAGCTCAGTATTTCCCCCTGGATCTGTGTTTAAAGTTGTGACAGTTCAGTATTTCCCCCAGGAAATGTCTTTATATTTGTGACAGCTCAGTATTTCCACAAGGACCTGTCTTTAAATTTGTGACAGTTCAGTATTTCCCCCAGGAAATGTCTTTATATTTGTGACAGCTCAGTATTTCCACAAGGACCTATGTTTAAAGTTGTGACAGCTCAGTATTTCCCCCAGGACCTGTCTTTAAATTTGTGACAGCTCAGTATTTCCCCCAGTACCTGTCTTTAAATTTGTGACAGCTCAGTATTTCCCCCAGGACCTGTCTTTAAAGTTGTAACAGCTCAGTATTTCCCCCAGGACCTGTGTTTAAAGTTGCAACGGCTCGGTATTTGCATCAGGACCTGTGTTTAAAGTTGTGACAGCTCAGTATTTCCCTAGGCCCTGTGTTTAAAGTTGTGCCAGTTCAGTATTTCCTCCAGGACCTGTCTGTAAAGTTGAAACAGCTCAGTATTTGCCACAGGACCTGTGTGTAAAGTTGCAACGGCTCGGTATTTGCCTCAGGACCTGTGTTTAAAGTTGTGACAGCTCAGTATTTCCCCCAGGACCTGTGATTACGTATGGGACAGTTCAGTATTTCCTCCAGGGCATGTGTTTAAAATTATGACATGTCAGTATTACCCCCAGGCCTTTATTTAAAGTTGTGACAGATCAGCGTTTGCCCCAGGCCCTGTTTTTACAGTTGTGACTATTCAGTATTTCCCCCAGGCCCTGTGCTTAAAGATGTGATAGCTCAGTATTTGCCACCAAGACCTGCGTTTAATGCTGTGACAGCTCAGTATTTCCCCCAGGACCTTAGAATATTACAGCGCAGTACAGGCCCTTCGGCCCTCGATGTTGCGCCGACCTGTGAAACCATCTGACCTACACTATTCCATTTTCATCCATATGTCTATCCAATGACCACTTAAATGCCCTTAAAGTTGGCGAGTCTCCTACTGTTGCAGGCAGGGCATTCCACGCCCCTACTACTCTCTGAGTAAAGAAACTACCTCTCACATCTGTCCTATATCTATCACCCCTCAACTTAAAGCTATGTCCCCTCGTGTTTGCCATCACCATCCGAGGAAAAAGACTCTCACTATCCACCCTATCTAACCCTCTGATTATCTTATATGTCTCTATTAAGTCACCTCTCCTCCTCCTTCTCTCCAATGAAAAGAGCCTCAAGTCCCTCAGCCTTTCCTCGTAAGACCTTCCCTCCATACCAGGCAACATCCTAGTAAAGCTCCTCTGCACCCTTTCCATAGCTTCCACATCCTTCCTATAATGCAGTGACCAGAACTGCACGCAATACTCCAGGTGCGGTCTCACCAGAGTTTTGTACAGCTGCAGCATGACCTCATGGCTCCGAAACTCGATCCCCCTACTAATAAAAGCTAACACACCATATGCCTTCTTAACAGCCCTATTAACCTGGGTAGCAACCTTCAGGGATTTATGCACCTGGACACCAAGATCTCTCTGTTCATCTACACTACCAAGAATCTTCCCATTAGCCCAGTACTCTGCATTCCTGTTACTCCTTCCGAAGTGAATCACCTCACACTTTTCCGCATTAAACTCCATTTGCCATCTCTCAGCCCAGCTCTGCAGCCTATCTATGTCCCTCTGTACCCTACAACATCCTTCGGCACTATCCACAACTCCACCGACCTTCGTGTCATCCGCAAATTTACTAACCCACCCTTCTACACCCTCTTCCAGGTCATTTATAAAAATGACAAACAGCAGTGGCCCCAAAACAGATCCTTGCGGTACACCACTAGTAACTAAACTCCAGGATGAACATTTGCCATCAACCACCACCCTCTGTCTTCTTTCAGCTAGCCAATTTCTGATCAAAAGCTCTAAATCACCTTCAACCCCATACTTCCGTATTTTCTGCAATAGCCTACCGTGGGGAACCTTATCAAACGCCTTTCTGAAATCCATATACACCACATCCACTGCTTTACCCTCATCCACCTGTTTGGTCACCTTCTCGAAAAACTCAATAAGGTTTGTGAGGCACGACCTACCCTTCACAAAACCGTGCTGAATATCGCTAATGAACTTATTCTTTTCAAGATGATTATAAATCCTGTCTCTTATAACCTTTTCCAACATTTTACCCACAACCGAAGTAAGGCTCACAGGTCTATAATTACCAGGGCTGTCTCTACTCCCCTTCTTGGACAAGGGGACAACATTTGCTATCCTCCAGTCTTCCGGCACTATTCCTGTCGACAATGACGACATAAAGATCAAGGACAAAGGCTCTGCAATCTCTTCCCTAGCTTCCCAGAGAATCCTAGGATAAATCCCATGTGGCCCAGGGGACCTATCTATTTTCACACTTTCCAAAATTGATCACACCTCCTCCTTGTGAACCTCAATCCCATCTAGCCTAGTAGTCTGAATCTCAGTATTCTCCTCGACAACATTTTCATTCTCTACTGTAAATACTGACGCAAAATATTCATTTATCACTTCCCCTATCTCCTCTGATTCCACACACAACTTCCCACTACTATCCTTGATTGGCCCTAATCTAACTCTAGTCATTCTTTTATTCCTGATATACCTATAGAAAGCCTTAGGGTTTTCTTTGATCCTATCCGCCAATGACTTCTCGTGTCCTCTCCTTGCTCTTCTTAGCTCTCCCTTTAGATCCTTCCTGGCTAGCTTGTAACTCTCAAGCGCCCTAACTGAGCCTTCACGTCTCATCCTAACATCAGCCTTCTTCTTCCTCTTGACAAGCGCTTAAACTTCTTTAGTAAACCACGGCTCCCTCGCTCGACAACTTCCTCCCTGCCTGACAGGTACATACTTATCAAGGACACACAGTAGCTGCTCCTTGAATAAGCTCCACATTTCGATTGTTCCCATCCCCTGCAGTTTCCTTCCCCATCCTACGCATCCTAAATCTTGCCTAATCGCATCATAATTTCCTTTCCCCCAGCTATAATTTTTGCCCTGCGGTATATACCTGTCCCTGCCCATCGCTAAGGTAAACCTAACCGAATTGTGATCACTATCACCAAAGTGCTCACCTACATCTAAATCTAACACCTGGCCGGGTTCATTACCCAATACCAAATCCAATGTGGCGTGGCCCCTGGTTGGCCTGTCTACATACTGTGTCAGAAAACCCTCCTGCACACACTGGACAAAAACTGACCCATCTAAAGTACTCGAACTATAGTATTTCCAGTCAATATTTGGAAAGTTAAAGTCCCCCATAACAACTACCCTGTTACTCTCGCCCCTGTCGAGAATCATCTTCGCTATCCTTTCCTCTACATCTCTGGAACTATTCGGAGGTCTATAAAAGACTCCCAACAGGGTGACCTCACCTCTCCTGTTTCTAACCTCGGCCCATACTACCTCAGTAGACGAGTCCTCAAACGTCCTTTCTGTCGCTGTAATACTCTCCTTGATTAACAATGCCACACCCCTCCCCCCCCCCTCTTTTACCATCTTCTCTGTTCTTACTCAAACATCTAAATCCCAGAACCCGCAACATCCATTCCTGTCCCCGCTCTACCCATGTCTCCGAAATGGCCACTACATCGAGATCCCAGGTACCAACCCATGCTGCAAGCTCACCCACCTTATTCCGGATGCTCCTGGCATTGAAGTAGACACACTTTAAACCAGGTTCTTGCTTGCCAGTGCCCTCTTGCGTCCTTGTAACCTTATCCCTGACCTCACTACTCTCAACATCCTGTACACTGGCACTACAATTTAGATTCCCATTCCCCTGCTGAATTAGTTTAAACCCCCCCCCGAAGAGCACTAGCAAATCTCCCCCCCAGGATATTGGTACCCCTCTGGTTCAGGTGAAGACCATCCTGTTTGTAGAGGTCCCACCTACCCCAGAAAGAGCCCCAATTATCCAGGAAACCAAAACCGTCCCTCCTGAACCATCCCTACAGCCACGTGTTCAACTCCTCTCTCTCCCTATTCCTCTCTTCGCTAGCACGTGGCACGGGCAACAACCCAGAGATAACAACTCTGTTTGTTCTCGCTCTAAGCTTCCACCCTAGCTCCCTGAATTTCTGTCTTAAATCCCCATCTCTCTTCCTACCTATGTCGTTGGTGCCTATGTGGACCACGACTTGGGGGTGCTCCCCCCTCCCCCTTAAGGATCCCAAAAACACGATCCGAGACATCATGTACCCTGGCACCTGGGAGGCAACATACCAACCATGAGTCTCTCTCGTTCCCACAGAACCTCCTATCTGTTCCCCTAACTATGGAGTCCCCAATGACTAATGCTCTGCTCCTCTTCCCCTTTCCCTTCTGAGCTACAGGGACAGACTCTGTGCCAGATACCTGTACCCCATTGCTTACCCCTGGAAAGTCGTCCCCCCCAACAGTATCCAAAACGGTATACCTGTTGTTGAGGGAAACGGCCACAGGGGATCCCTGCACTGCCTGCTGGTTCCCTTTCCTTCCCCTGACGGTAACCCATCTACCTACTTCTTTTACCTGAGGTGTGACTACCTCCCCATAACTCCTCTCAATAACCCCCTCCGCCTCCCGAATGATCCGAAGTTCATCCAGCTCCAGCTCCAGTTCCCTAACGCGGTTCTCGAGGAGCTGGAGTTGGGTGCACTTCCCACAGATGCAGTCAGCAGGGACACTCTTGGCGACCCTTACCTCCCACATTCTGCAGGAGGAACATACAACTGCCTTAACCTCCATTCCCTCTATTCTAAATTCCCAACAAATCTACTGAAAAACCAAAAAAAATGAAATGTCAGAACTTGTTAGGTTAGAAATCCAACGGACAGAACTTCTTAAATAAAAAGCTTACCTTATCAACACAACAGAGTCCTTTTTTTGTTGGTTAGCGGAGGAGGGTGGGTGGAAGACACTACACGTGTAGTGTCTCGGGTACAGCCACCACCCAAATATATAGTTTTTACTTACCCAGCAGTCCCCTGGTCCTCCGAAAACAAAAGGGAATTAACTTTTAAACTTCCACTGAAATTGACTTCCCAGCTGTTAGCTCGCTCTCGCACCTCCGCTACAGTCAAGCTGCAGTCACCAAAACTGTGCTAAAATATGTGACAGGTGAGTATTTCCCCCAGGACCTGCGTTTAAAGTTGTGACAACTCAGCATTTCCCACAGGACCTTTCTTTAAAGTTGTGACAGCTCAGTATTTCCCGCAGAACCTGTGTTTAAAGTTGTGACAGTTCAGTGTTTCCCCCAGGCCCTGTGTCTACAATTGTGAAAGCTCAGTATTTCCCCCAAGACCTGTGTTTAAATTTTTGACAGTTCAGTATTTCCTCCAGGCCTTGTGTTTAAATTTGTGACAGTTCAGTATTTCGTCCAGGCCTTGTGTTTAAATTTGTGACAGTTCAGTATTTCCTCCAGGCCCTGTGTCTACAATTGTGAAAGCTCAGTATTTCCCCCAAGACCTGTGTTTAAATTTTTGACAGTTCAGTATTTCCTCCAGGCCTTGTGTTTAAATTTGTGACAGTTCAGTATTTCGTCCAGGCCTTGTGTTTAAATTTGTAACAGTTCAGTATTTCCTCCAGGCCTTGTGTTTAAATTTGTGACAGTTCAGTATTCCCTCCAGGCCCTGTGTTTAAATTTGTGACAGTTCAGTATTCCCTCCAGTCCCTGTGTTTAAATTTGTGACAGTTCAGTATTTCCTCCAGGCCTTGTGTTTAAATTTGTGACAGTTCAGCATTTTCTCCAGGCCTTGTGTTTAAATTTGTGACAGTTCAGTATTCCCTCCAGGCCCTGTGTTTAAATTTGTGACAGTTCAGTATTTCCTCCAGGCCTTGTGTTTAAATTTGTGACAGTTCAGTATTTCCCTCCAGGCCTTGTGTTTAAATTTGTGACAGTTCAGTATTTCCCCCAAGACCTGTGTTTAAATTTGTTACAGCTCAGTCTTTCTTCCAGGCCCTGTGTTTACAATTGTGACAGCTCAGTATTTCCCCCAGGACCTGTCTTTGAAGTTGTGACAGCTCAGTATTTCGCCCAGGCACTTTATAGACCATTGTGACAGTTCAGTGTTTCCCCCAGGCCCTGTGATTACGTTTGGGACAGTTCAGTATTTCCTCCAGGCCCTGTGTTTAAAGTTATGACAGCTCAGTCTTTCCCCCAGGACCTTTCTTTAAAGTTGTGACAGATTAGCTTTTCATCCAGGCCCTGTGTTTACAGTTGTGACAGCTCAGTATTTCACCCAGGGCTGTGTTTACAGTTGTGACAGCTCAGTATTTCACCCAGGGCTGTGTTTACAGTTGTGACAGTTCAGTAATTCCCCCAGGCCCGGTGTTTACAGTTGTGACAGCTCAGTATTTCACCCAGGGCTGTGTTTACAGTTGTGACAGTTCAGTAATTCCCCCAGGCCCTGTGTTTACAGTTGTGACAGCTCAGTATTTCACCCAGGGCTGTGTTTACAGTTGTGACAGCTCAGTATTTCACCCAGGGCTGTGTTTACAGTTGTGACAGTTCAGTAATTCCCCCAGGCCCGGTGTTTACAGTTGTGACAGCTCAGTATTTCACCCAGGGCTGTGTTTACAGTTGTGACAGTTCAGTAATTCCCCCAGGCCCGGTGTTTACAGTTGTGACAGCTCAGTATTTCACCCAGGGCTGTGTTTACAGTTGTGACAGTTCAGTAATTCCCCCAGGCCCTGTATTTAAAGCTGTGACAGCTCAGTATTTCCCCAGGACCTTTCTTTAAAGTTGTGACAGTTCAGTATTTCCCCCAAGACCTGTGTTTAATGTTGTGACAGTTCAGTATTTCCACCAAGACCTGTGTTTAAAGCATTGACAGTTCAGTATTTCCACCAAGACCTGTGTTTAATGTTGTGACCGCTCAGAATTTCCCACAGGACGTGTGCTTAAAGATGTGACAGCTCGGTATTTATCCCAGGACCTTTGTTCACAATTGTGACAGCTCAGTATTTCCCCCAGGACCTGTGTTTAAAGTTGTGACAGCTCAGTATTTCCCCCAAAACCTGTGTTTAAAGTTGTGACAGCTCAGTATTTCTTCCAGGCCCTGTGTTTACAATTGTGACAGCTCAGTATTTCCCCCAAGACCTGTGTTTAAAGTTGTGACAGCTCAGTATTTCTTCCAGGCCCTGTGTTTACAATTGTGACAGCTCAGTATTTCCCCCAGGACCTGTGTTTAATGCTGTTACAGTTCAGTGTTTCCCCCAGTACCTGTGTTTAAAGTTCTGACAGTTCAGTATTTCCTCCAGGACCTGTCTTTAAAGTTGTGACAGCTCATTAGTTGCCCCAGTACCTGTGTTTAAAGATGTGACAGTTCATTGTTTCCCCCAAGACCTGTCTTTAATGTTGTGACAGTTCAGTATTCCTTCCAGGCCCTGTGTTTACAATTGTGACAGTTCAGTATTTCCTCCAGGACCTGTGTTTAAAGTTGTGACAGTTCAGTATTTCCACCAGGACCTGTGTTTAATGCTGTTACAGTTCAGTGTTTCCCCCAAGACCTGTGTTTCAAGTTGTGACAGCTCAGTATTTCCCCCAGGCCCTGTGTTTAAAGTTCTGACAGTTCAGTATTTCCTCCAGGACCTGTCTTTAAAGTTGTGACAGCTCATTAGTTGCCCCAGTACCTGTGTTTAAAGATGTGACAGTTCATTGTTTCCCCCAAGACCTGTCTTTAATGTTGTGACAGTTCAGTATTCCTTCCAGGCCCTGTGTTTACAATTGTGACAGTTCAGTATTTCCTCCAGGACCTGTGTTTAAAGTTGTGACAGTTCAGTATTTCCACCAGGACCTGTGTTTAATGCTGTTACAGTTCAGTGTTTCCCCCAAGACCTGTGTTTAAAGTTGTGACAGCTCAGTATTTCCACCAGGACCTGTGTTTAATGCTGTTACAGTTCAGTGTTTCCCCCAAGACCTGTGTTTAAAGTTGTGACAGTTCAGTATTTCCACCAGGACCTGTGTTTAATGCTGTTACAGTTCAGTGTTTCCCCCAAGACCTGTGTTTAAAGTTGTGACAGCTCAGTATTTCCACCAGGACCTGTGTTTAATGCTGTTACAGTTCAGTGTATCCCCCAAGACCTGTGTTTAAAGTTGTGACAGTTCAGTATTTCCACCAGGACCTGTGTTTAATGCTGTTACAGTTCAGTGTTTCCCCCAAGACCTGTGTTTAAAGTTGTGACAGTTCAGTATTTCCCCAGAACCTGTGCTTAAAGTTGTGACAGTTCAGTATTTCCCCCAGGTCCTGTGTTTAAAGTTGCGACAGCTCAGTATTTCCACCAGGACCTGTGTTTAATGCTGTTACAGTTCAGTGTTTCCCCCAAGACCTGTGTTTACAATTGTGACAGCTCCGTATTTCGCCCAGGACCTGTGTTAAAAGTTGTGACAGCTCAGTATTTCCACCAGGACCTGTGTTTAATGCTGTTACATTTCAGTGTTTCCCCCAAGACATGTGTTTACAATTGTGACAGCTCCGTATTTCGCCCAGGACCTGTTTTAAAAGTTGTGCCAGCTCAGTATTTCTTCCAGGCCCTGTGTTTACAATTGTAACAGTTCAGTATTACCCCACGGACCTGTAATTAAAGTTATGACAGTTCAGTATTTCCCCCAGGACCTGTAATTAAAGTTGTGACAGCTCAGAATTTCCCCCAAGACCAGTGTTTAAAGTTGTGACAGATCAGTATTTCCTCCAGGCCCTGTGTTTAAATTTGTGACAGTTCAGTATTTCCCCCATGACCTGTCTTTAAAGTTGTGACAGTTCAGTATTTCCTCCAGGCCTTGTGTTTAAATTTGTGACAGTTCAGTATTTCCCTCCAGGTCTTGTGTTTAAATTTGTGACAGTTCAGTATTTCATCCAGGCCTTGTGTTTAAATTTGTGACAGTTCAGTATTTCCTCCAGGCCTTGTGTTTAAATTTGTGACAGTTCAGTATTTCCTCCAGCCACTGTGTTTAAATTTGTGACAGTTCAGTATTTCCCTCCAGGCCTTGTGTTTAAATTTGTGACAGTTCAGTATTTCCTCCAGGCCTTGTGTTCAAATTTGTGACAGTTCAGTATTTCATCCAGGCCTTGTGTTTAAATTTGTGACAGTTCAGTATTTCCTCCAGGCCTTGTGTTTAAATTTGTGACAGTTCAGTATTTCCTCCAGGCCTTGTGTTTAAATTTGTGACAGTTCAGTATTTCCTCCAGCCACTGTGTTTAAATTTGTGACAGTTCAGTATTTCCTCCAGGCCTTGTGTTTAAATTTGTGACAGTTCAGTATTTCCTCCAGGCCTTGTGTTTAAATTTGTGACAGTTCAGTATTTCCTCCAGGCCTTGTGTTTAAATTTGTGACAGTTCAGTATTTCCTCCAGGCCTTGTGTTTAAATTTGTGACAGTTCAGTATTTCCTCCAGCCACTGTGTTTAAATTTGTGACAGTTCAGTATTTCCCCCAGGCCCTGTGTTTAAATTTGTGACAGTTCAGTATTTCATCCAGGCCTTGTGTTTAAATTTGTGACAGTTCAGTATTTCCTCCAGGCCTTGTGTTTAAATTTGTGACAGTTCAGTATTTCCTCCAGGCCTTGTGTTTAAATTTGTGACAGTTCAGTATTTCCTCCAGCCACTGTGTTTAAATTTGTGACAGTTCAGTATTTCCCTCCAGGCCTTGTGTTTAAATTTGTGACAGTTCAGTATTTCCCTCCAGGCCTAGTGTTTAAATTTGTGACAGTTCAGTATTTCCCCCAGGACCTGTGTTTAAATTTGTGACAGTTCAGTATTTCCTCCAGGCCTTGTGTTTAAATTTGTGACAGTTCAGTATTTCCTCCAGGCCTTGTGTTTAAATTTGTGACAGTTCAGTATTTCCTCCAGGCCCTGTGTTTAAATTTGTGACAGTTCAGTATTCCCTCCAGGCCTTGTGTTTAAATTTGTGACAGTTCAGTATTTCCTCCAGGCCTTGTGTTTAAATTTGTGACAGTTCAGTATTTCCTCCAGGCCCTGTGTTTAAATTTGTGACAGTTCAGTATTCCCTCCAGGCCTTGTGTTTAAATTTGTGACAGTTCAGTATTTCCTCCAGGCCTTGTGTTTAAAGTTGTGACAGTTCAGTATTTCCTCCAGGCCCTGTGTTTAAATTTGTGACAGTTCAGTATTTCCTCAACGCCTTGTGTTTAAATTTGTGACAGTTCAGTATTTCCTCCAGGCCCTGTGTTTAAATTTGTGACAGTTCAGTATTTCCTCCAGGCCTTGTGTTTAAATTTGTGACAGTTCAGTATTTCCTCCAGGCCCTGTGTTTAAATTTGTGACAGTTCAGTATTTCCTCCAGGCCTTGTGTTTAAATTTGTGACAGTTCAGCATTTTCTCCAGGCCTTGTGTTTAAATTTGTGACAGTTCAGTATTTACTCCAGGCCCTGTGTTTAAATTTGTAACAGTTCAGTATTTCCTCCAGCCCCTGTGTTTAAAGCTGTGACAGTTCAGTATTTCCTCCAGGCCTTGTGTTTAAATTTGTGACAGTTCAGTATTTCCTCCAGGCCTAGTGTTTAAATTTGTGACAGTTCAGCATTTCCTCCAGACCTAGTGTTTAAATTTGTGACAGTTCAGTATTTCCTCCAGGCCTTGTGTTTAAATTTGTGACAGTTCAGTATTTCCTCCAGGCCCTGTGTTTAAATTTGTGACAGTTCAGTATTTCCTCCAGGAGCTGTGTTTAAATTTGTGACAGTTCAGTATTCCCTCCAGGCCTTGTGTTTAAATTTGTGACAGTTCAGTATTTCCTCCAGGCCCTGTGTTTAAATTTGTGACAGTTCAGTATTTCCTCCAGGCCTTGTGTTTAAATTTGTGACAGTTCAGTATTTCCTCCAGGCCCTGTGTTTAAATTTGTGACAGTTCAGTATTTCCTCCAGGCCTTGTGTTTAATTTTGAGACAGTTAAGTATTTCCTCCAGGCCTAGTGTTTAAATTTGTGACAGTTCAGCATTTCCTCCAGACCTAGTGTTTAAATTTGTGACAGTTCAGTATTTCCTCCAGGCCTTGTGTTTAAATTTGTGACAGTTCAGTATTTCCTCCAGGCCTTGTGTTTAAAGTTGTGGCAGTTCAGTATTCCCTCCAGGCACTGTGTTTAAATTTGTGACAGTTCAGTATTTCCTCCAGGTCCTGTGTATAAAGTTGTGGCAATTCAGTATTTCCTCCAGGCCTAGTGTTTAAATTTGTGACAGTTCAGTATTTCCTCCAGGCCTTGTGTTTAAATTTGTGACAGTTCAGTATTTCCTCCAGGCCTTGTGTTTAAAGTTGTGGCAGTTCAGTATTTCCTCCAGGCCTTGTGTTTAAATTTGTGACAGTTCAGTATTTCCTCCAGGCCTTGTGTTTAAATTTGTGACAGTTCAGTATTTCCTCCAGGCCTTGAGTTTAAAGTTGTGGCAGTTCAGTATTTCATCCAGGCCCTGTGTTTAAATTTGTGACAGTTCAGTATTTCCTCCAGACCTTGTGTTTAAATTTGTGACAGTTCAGTATTTCCTCCCGGCCTTGTGTTTAAAGTTGTGGCAGTTCAGTATTTCCTCCAGGCCTTGTGTTTAAATTTGTGACAGTTCAGTATTTCCTCCAGGCCTTGTGTTTAAAGTTGTGACAGTTCAGTATTTCCACCAGGCCTTGTGTTTAAATTTGTGACAGTTCAGTATTTCCTCCAGGCCTTGTGTTTAAATTTGTGACAGTTCAGTCTTTCCTCCAGACCCTGTGTTTAAATTTGTGACAGTTCAGTATTTCCTCCAGGCCTTGTGTTTAAATTTGTGACAGTTCAGTATTTCCTCCAGGCACTGTGTTTAAATTTGTGACAGTTCAGTATTTCCTCCAGGCCTTGTGTTTATATTTGTGACAGTTCAGTATTTCCTCCAGGCCTTGTGTTTATATTTGTGACAGTTCAGTATTTCCTCCAGGCCTTGTGTTTAAATTTGTGACAGTTCAGTATTTCCTCCAGACCCTGTGTTTAAATTTGTGACAGTTCAGTATTTCCTCCAGGCCTTGTGTTTAAATTTGTGACAGTTCAGTATTTACTCCAGTCCCTGTGTTTAAATTTGTGACAGTTCAGTATTTCCTCCAGGCCCTGTGTTTAAATTTGTGACAGTTCAGTATTTCCTCCAGGCCTTGTGTTTATATTTGTGACAGTTCAGTATTTCCTCCAGGCCTTGTGTTTAAATTTGTGACAGTTCAGTATTTCCTCCAGACCCTGTGTTTAAATTTGTGACAGTTCAGTATTTCCTCCAGGCCTAGTATTTAAATTTGTGACAGTTCAGTATTTCCTCCAGGCCTTGTGTTTAAATTTGTGACAGTTCAGTATTTCCCTCCAGGCCTTGTGTTTAAAGTTGTGACAGTTCAGTATTTCCTCCAGGCCTTGTGTTTAAATTTGTGACAGTTCAGTATTTCCTCCAGGCCTTGTGTTTAAATTTGTGACAGTTCAGTATTTCCTCCAGGCCTTGTGTTTAAATTTGTGACAGTTCAGTATTTCCTCCAGGCCTAGTGTTTAAATTTGTGACAGTTCAGTATTTCCTCCAGGCCCTGTGTTTAAATTTGTGACAGTTCAGTATTTCCTCCAGGCCTTGTGTTTAAAGTTGTGACAGTTCAGTATTTCCTCCAGGCCTAGTGTTTAAATTAGTGACAGTTCAGTATTTCCTCCAGGCCCTGTGTTTAAATTTGTGACAGTTCAGTATTTCCTCCAGACCCTGTGTTTAAATTTGTGACAGTTCAGTATTTCCTCCAGGCCTTGTGTTTAAATATGTGACAGTTCAGTATTCCCTCCAGGCCTTGTGTTTAAATTTGTAACAGTTCAGTATTTCCTCCAGGCCTTGTGTTTAAATTTGTGACAGTTCAGTATTTCCTCCAGGCCCTGTGTTTAAATTTGTGACAGTTCAGTATTCCCTCCAGGCCTAGTGTTTAATGTTGTGGCAGTTCAGTATTTCCTCCAGGCCTAGTGTTTAAATTTGTGACAGTTCAGTATTTCCTCCAGGCCCTGTGTTTAAATTTGTGACAGTTCAGTATTTCCTCCAGGCCTTGTGTTTAAATTTGTGACAGTTCAGTATTTGCTCCAGACCCCGTGTTTAAATTTGTGACAGTTCAGTATTTCCTCCAGGCCTTGTGTTTAAATTTGTGACAGTTCAGTATTTCCTCCAGGCCTTGTGTTTAAATTTGTGACAGTTCAGTATTTCCTCCAGGCCTTGTGTTTAAATTTGTGACAGTTCAGTATTTCCTCCAGGCCTTGTGTTTAAATTTGTGACAGTTCAGTATTTACTCCAGGCCTTGCGTTTAAATTTGTGACAGTTCAGTATTTCCTCCAGGCCTTGTGTTTAAATTTGTGACAGTTCAGTATTTCCTCCAGGACTTGTGTTTAAATTTGTGACAGTTCAGTATTTCCTCCAGGCCTTGTGTTTAAATTTGTGACAGTTCAGTATTTCCTCCAGGCCCTGTTTTTAAATTTGTGACAGTTCAGTATTTACTCCAGGCCTTGTGTTTAAATTTGTGACAGTTCAGTATTCCCTCCAGGCCTTGTGTTTAAATTTGTGACAGTTCAGTATTTACTCCAGGCCTTGTGTTTAAATTTGTGACAGATCAGTATTTCCTCCAGGCCCTGTGTTTAAAGTTGTGACAGTTCAGTATTTCCTCCAGGACTTGTGTTTAAATTTGTGACAGTTCAGTATTTCCTCCAGGCCTTGTGTTTAAATTTGTGACAGTTCAGTATTTCCTCCAGGCCCTGTGTTTAAATTTGTGACAGTTCAGTATTTCCTCCAGGACTTGTGTTTAAATTTGTGACAGTTCAGTATTTCCTCCAGGCTTTTTGTTTAAATTTGTGACAGTTCAGTATTTCCTCCAGGCCCTGTGTTTAAAGTTGTGGCAGTTCAGTATTTCCTCCAGGCCTTGTGTTTAAAGTTGTGGCAGTTCAGTATTTCCTCCAGGCCTTGTGTTTAAATTTGTGACAGTTCTGTATTTCCTCCAGGCCCTGTGTTTAAATTTGTGACAGTTCAGTATTTCCTCCAGGCCTTGTGTTTAAATTTGTGAGAGTTCAGTATTTACTCCTGGCCCTGTGTGTAAATTTGTGACAGTTCAGCATTTTCTCCAGGCCTTGTGTTTAAATTTGTGACAGTTCAGCATTTTCTCCAGGCCTTGTGTTTAAATTTGTGACAGTTCAGTATTTACTCCTGGCCTTGTGTTTAAATTTGTGACAGTTCAGTATTTCCTCCAGGCCTTGTGTTTAAATTTGTGACAGTTCAGTATTTCCTCCAGGCCTTGTGTTTAAATTTGTGACAGTTCAGTATTTCCTCCAGGCCTTGTGTTTAAATTTGTGACAGTTCAGTATTTACTCCAGGCCTTGTGTTTAAATTTGTGACCGTTCAGTATTTCCTCCAGGCCTTGTGTTTAAATTTGAAACAGTTCAGTATTTCCTCCAGGCCTTGTGTTTAAATTTGTGACAGTTCAGTATTTCCTCCAGGACTTGTGTTTAAATTTGTGACAGTTCAGTATTTCTTCCAGGCCTTGTGTTTAAATTTGTGACAGTTCAGTATTTCCTCCAGGCCCTGTGTTTAAATTTGTGACAGTTCAGTATTTCCTCCAGGCCTTGTGTTTAAATTTGTGACAGTTCAGTATTTCCTCCAGGCTTTTTGTTTAAATTTGTGACAGTTCAGTATTTCCTCCAGACCCTGTGTTTAAATTTGTGACAGTTCAGTATTTCCTCCAGGCCTTGTGTTTAAATTTGTGACAGTTCTGTATTTCCTCCAGGCCTTGTGTTTAAATTTGTGACAGTTCAGTATTTCCTCCAGACCCTGTGTTTAAATTTGTGACAGTTCAGTATTTCCTCCAGGCCTTGTGTTTAAATTTGTGACAGTTCAGTATTTCCTCCAGGCCTTGTGTTTAAATTTGTGACAGTTCAGTATTTCCTCCAGACCCTGTGTTTAAATTTGTGACAGTTCAGTATTTCCTCCAGGCCTTGTGTTTAAATTTGTGACAGTTCAGTATTTACTCCTGGCCCTGTGTGTAAATTTGTGACAGTTCAGCATTTTCTCCAGGCCTTGTGTTTAAATTTGTGACAGTTCAGCATTTTCTCCAGGCCTTGTGTTTAAATTTGTGACAGTTCAGTATTTACTCCTGGCCCTGTGTTTAAATTTGAAACAGTTCAGTATTTCCTCCAGACCTTGTGTTTAAATTTGAAACAGTTCAGTATTTCCTCCAGACCTTGTGTTTAAATTTGTGACAGTTCAGTATTTCCTCCAGGCCTTGTGTTTAAATTTGTGACAGTTCAGTATTTCCTCCAGGCCTTGTGTTTAAATTTGTGACAGTTCAGTATTCCTTCAGACCCTGTGTTTAAATTTGTGACAGTTCAGTATTTCCTCCAGGCCTTGTGTTTAAATTTGTGACAGTTCAGTATTTACTCCTGGCCCTGTGTGTAAATTTGTGACAGTTCAGCATTTTCTCCAGGCCTTGTGTTTAAATTTGTGACAGTTCAGCATTTTCTCCAGGCCTTGTGTTTAAATTTGTGACAGTTCAGTATTTACTCCTGGCCCTGTGTTTAAATTTGAAACAGTTCAGTATTTCCTCCAGACCTT
Source organism: Heterodontus francisci (assembly GCF_036365525.1). Classification (NCBI taxonomy): domain Eukaryota; kingdom Metazoa; phylum Chordata; class Chondrichthyes; order Heterodontiformes; family Heterodontidae; genus Heterodontus; species Heterodontus francisci. The sequence goes on from NW_027140639.1 coordinate 1,674,721, forward strand.
GTGTTTAAATTTGAAACAGTTCAGTATTTCCTCCAGACCTTGTGTTTAAATTTGTGACAGTTCATTATTCCCTCCAGGCTTTGTGTTTAAATTAGTGACAGTTCAGTATTTCCTCCAGGCCTTGTGTTTAAATTTGTGACAGTTCAGTATTTCCTCCAGGCCTTGTGTTTAAATTTGTGACATTTCAGTATTTCCTCCAGGCCTTGTGTTTAAATTTGTGACAGTTCAGTATTCCCTCCAGCCCCTGTGTTTAAATTTGTGACAGTTCAGCATTTTCTCCAGGCCTTGTGTTTAAATTTGTGACAGTTCAGTATTTCCTCCAGGCCTTGTGTTTAAATTTGAAACAGTTCAGTATTTCCTCCAGACCTTGTGTTTAAATTTGTGACAGTTCAGTATTTCCTCCAGGCCTTGTGTTTAAATTTGTGACAGTTCAGTATTTCCTCCAGGCCTTGTGTTTAAATTTGTGACATTTCAGTATTTCCTCCAGGCCTTGTGTTTAAATTTGTGACAGTTCAGTATTTCCTCCAGGCCTTGTGTTTAAATTTGTGACAGTTCAGTATTTCCTCCAGGCCTAGCGTTTAAATTTGTGACAGTTCAGTATTTCCTCCAGACCTAGTGTTTAAATTTGTGACAGTTCAGTATTTCCTCCAGGCCTTGTGTTTAAATTTGTGACAGTTCAGTATTTCCTCCAGACCTAGTGTTTAAATTTGTGACAGTTCAGTATTTCCTCCGGGCCCTGTGTTTAAATTTGTGACAGTTCAGTATTTCCTCCAGGCACTGTGTTTAAATTTGTGACAGTTCAGTATTTCCTCCAGGCCCTGTGTATAAAGTTGTGGCAGTTCAGTATTTCCTCCAGGCCTAGTGTTTAAATTTGTGACAGTTCAGTATTTCCTCCAGGCCTTGTGTTTAAATTTGTGACAGTTCAGTATTTCCTCCAGGCCTTGTGTTTAAATTTGTGACAGTTCAGTATTTCCTCCAGTCCCTGTGTTTACATTTGTGACAGTTCAGTATTTCCTCCAGGCCTTGTGTTTAAATTTGTGACAGTTCAGTATTTCCTCCAGGCCTTGTGTTTAAATTTGTGACAGTTCAGTATTTCCTCCAGGCCCTGTGTTTAAATTTGTGACAGTTCAGTATTTCCTCCAGGCCTTGTGTTTAAATTTGTGACAGTTCAGTATTTCCTCCAGGCCCTGTGTTTAAATTTGTGACAGTTCAGTATTTCCTCCAGGCCTTGTGTTTAAAGTTGTGGCAGTTCAGTATTTCCTCCAGGCCTTGTGTTTAAATTTGTGACAGTTCAGTATTTCTTCCAGGCCTTGTGTTTAAATTTGTGACAGTTCAGTATTTCTTCCAGGCCTTGTGTTTAAAGTTGTGACAGTTCAGTATTTCCTCCAGGCCTAGTGTTTAAATTTGTGACAGTTCAGTATTTCCTCCAGGCCCTGTGTTTAAAGTTGTGACAGTTCAGTATTTCCTCCAGGCCTTGTGTTTAAATTTGTGACAGTTCAGTATTTCCTCCAGGCCTTGTGTTTAAATTTGTGACAGTTCAGTATTTCCTCCAGGCCTTGTGTTTAAAGTTGTGACAGTTCAGTATTTCCTCCAGGCCTAGTGTTTAAATTTGTAACAGTTCAGTATTTCCTCCAGCCCCTGTGTTTAAAGCTGTGACAGTTCAGTATTTCCTCCAGGCCTTGTGTTTAAATTTGTGACAGTTCAGTATTTCCTCCAGGCCTTGTGTTTAAATTTGTGACAGTTCAGTATTTCCTCCAGGCCCTGTCTTTAAATTTGTGACAGTTCAGTATATCCTCCAGGACTTGTGTTTAAATTTGTGACAGTTCAGTATTTCCTCCAGGCCTTGTGTTTAAATTTGTGACAGTTCAGTATTTCCTCCAGGCCTTGTGTTTAAATTTGTGACAGTTCAGTATTTCCTCCAGGCCTTGTGTTTAAATTTGTGACAGTTCAGTATTTCCTCCAGGCCTTGTGTTTAAATTTGTGACAGTTCAGTATTTCCTCCAGGCCTTGTGTTTAAATTTGTGACAGTTCAGTATTTCTTCCAGGCCTTGTGTTTAAAGTTGTGACAGTTCAGTATTTCCTCCAGGCCTAGTGTTTAAATTTGTGACAGTTCAGTATTTCCTCCAGGCCCTGTGTTTAAAGTTGTGACAGTTCAGTATTTCCTCCAGGCCTTGTGTTTAAATTTGTGACAGTTCAGTATTTCCTCCAGGCCTTGTGTTTAAATTTGTGACAGTTCAGTATTTCTTCCAGGCCTTGTGTTTAAAGTTGTGACAGTTCAGTATTTCCTATAGGCCTAGTGTTTAAATTTGTGACAGTTCAGCATTTTCTCCAGGCCTTGTGTTTAAATTTGTGACAGTTCAGTATTTACTCCAGGCCCTGTGTTTAAATTTGTAACAGTTCAGTATTTCCTCCAGGCCTTGTGTTTAAATTTGTGACAGTTCAGTATTTCCTCCAGGCCTAGTGTTTAAATTTGTGACAGTTCAGCATTTTCTCCAGGCCTTGTGTTTAAATTTGTGACAGTTCAGTATTTCCTCCAGGCCTTGTGTTTAAATTTGTGACAGTTCAGTATTTCCTCCAGGCCTTGTGTTTAAAGTTGTGGCAGTTCAGTATTTCCTCCAAGCCTTGTGTTTAAATTTGTGACAGTTCAGTATTTCCTCCAGGCCTTGTGTTTAAAGTTGTGGCAGTTCAGTATTTCCTCCAGGCCTTGTGTTTAAAGTTGTGGCAGTTCAGTATTTCCTCCAAGCCTTGTGTTTAAATTTGTGACAGTTCAGTATTTCCTCCAGGCCTTGTGTTTAAAGTTGTGGCAGTTCAGTATTTCCTCCAAGCCTTGTGTTTAAATTTGTGGCAGTTCAGTATTTCCTCCAGGCCTTGTGTTTAAAGTTGTGGCAGTTCAGTATTTCCTCCAAGCCTTGTGTTTAAATTTGTGACAGTTCAGTATTTCCTCCAGGCCTTGTGTTTAAAGTTGTGGCAGTTCAGTATTTCCTCCAAGCCTTGTGTTTAAATTTGTGACAGTTCAGTATTTCCTCCAGGCCTTGTGTTTAAAGTTGTGGCAGTTCAGTATTTCCTCCAGGCCTTGTGTTTAAATTTGTGACAGTTCAGTATTTCCTCCAGGCCTTGTGTTTAAAGTTGTGGCAGTTCAGTATTTCCTCCAAGCCTTGTGTTTAAATTTGTGACAGTTCAGTATTTCCTCCAGGCCTTGTGTTTAAAGTTGTGGCAGTTCAGTATTTCCTCCAAGCCTTGTGTTTAAATTTGTGACAGTTCAGTATTTCCTCCAGGCCTTGTGTTTAAATTTGTGACAGTTCAGTATTTCCTCCAGGCCTTGTGTTTAAATTTGTAACAGTTCAGCATTTCCTCCAGGCCTAGTGTTTAAATTTGTGACAGTTCAGTATTTCCTCCAGACCTAGTGTTTAAATTTGTGACAGTTCAGTATTTCCTCCAGGCCCTGTGTTTAAATTTGTGACAGTTCATTATTTCCTCCAGACCTAGTGTTTAAATTTGTGACAGTTCAGTATTTCCTCCGGGCCCTGTGTTTAAATTTGTGACAGTTCAGTATTTCCTCCAGGCACTGTGTTTAAATTTGTGACAGTTCAGTATTTCCTCCAGGCCCTGTGTATAAAGTTGTGGCAGTTCAGTATTTCCTCCAGGCCTAGTGTTTAAATTTGTGACAGTTCAGTATTTCCTCCAGGCCCTGTGTTTAAATTTGTGACAGTTCAGTATTTCCTCCAGGCCTTGTGTTTAAATTTGTGACAGTTCAGTATTTCCTCCAGGCCCTGTGTTTAAATTTGTGACAGTTCAGTATTTCCTCCAGGCCTTGTGTTTAAATTTGTGACAGTTCAGTATTTCCTCCAGGCCTTGTGTTTAAAGTTGTGGCAGTTCAGTATTTCCTCCAGGCCTTGTGTTTAAATTTGTGACAGTTCAGTATTTCTTCCAGGCCTTGTGTTTAAATTTGTGACAGTTCAGTATTTACTCCAGGCCTTGTGTTTAAAGTTGTGACAGTTCAGTATTTCCTCCAGGCCTAGTGTTTAAATTTGTGACAGTTCAGTATTTCCTCCAGGCCCTGTGTTTAAAGTTGTGACAGTTCAGTATTTCCTCCAGGCCTTGTGTTTAAATTTGTGACAGTTCAGTATTTCCTCCAGGCCTTGTGTTTAAATTTGTGACAGTTCAGTATTTCCTCCAGGCCTTGTGTTTAAAGTTGTGACAGTTCAGTATTTCCTCCAGGCCTAGTGTTTAACTTTGTGACAGTTCAGTATTTCCTCCAGGCCCTGTGTTTAAAGTTGTGACAGTTCAGTATTTCCTCCAGGCCTTGTGTTTAAATTTGTGACAGTTCAGTATTTCCTCCAGGCCTTGTGTTTAAATTTGTGACAGTTCAGTATTTCCTCCAGGCCTTGTGTTTAAATTTGTGACAGTTCAGTATTTCCTCCAGGCCTTGTGTTTAAATTTGTGACCGTTCAGTATTTCCTCCAGGACTTGTGTTTAAATTTGTGACAGTTCAGTATTTCCTCCAGGCATTGTGTTTAAATTTGTGACAGTTCAGTATTTCCTCCAGGACTTGTGTTTAAATTTGTGACAGTTCAGTATTTCCCTCCAGGCCTTGTGTTTAAATTTGTGACAGTTCAGTATTTCCTCCAGGCCTTGTGTTTAAATTTGTGACAGTTCAGTATTTACTCCAGGCCTTGTGTTTAAATTTGTGACAGTTCAGTATTCCCTCCAGGCCTTGTGTTTAAATTTGTGACAGTTCAGTATTTCCTCCAGGCCTTGTGTTTAAATTTGTGACAGTTCAGTATTTCCTCCAGGCCTTGTGTTTAAATTTGTGACAGTTCAGTATTTCCTCCAGGCCTTGTGTTTAAATTTGTGACAGTTCAGTATTTCCTCCAGGCCTTGTGTTTAAATTTGTGACAGTTCAGTATTTCCTCCAGGCCTTGTGTTTAAATTTGTGACAGTTCAGTATTTCCTCCAGGCCTTGTGTTTAAATTTGTGACAGTTCAGTATTTCCTCCAGGCCTTGTGTTTAAATTTGTGACAGTTCAGTATTTACTCCAGGCCTTGTGTTTAAATTTGTGACAGTTCAGTATTTCCTCCAGGCCTTGTGTTTAAATTTGTGACAGTTCAGTATTTCCTCCAGGCCCTGTGTTTAAATTTGTGACAGTTCAGTATTTCCTCCAGGCCTTGTGTTTAAATTTGTGACAGTTCAGTATTCCCTACAGGCCTTGTGTTTAAATTTGTGACAGTTCAGTATTTCCTCCAGGCCTTGTGTTTAAATTTGTGACAGTTCAGTATTTCCTCCAGACCCTGTGTTTAAATTTGTGACAGTTCAGTATTTCCTCCAGGCCTTGTGTTTAAATTTGTGACAGTTCAGTATTTCCTCCAGACCCTGTGTTTAAATTTGTGACAGTTCAGTATTTCCTCCAGTCCCTGTGTTTAAATTTGTGACAGTTCAGTATTTCCTCCAGGCCTTGTGTTTAAATTTGTGACAGTTCAGTATTTACTCCAGGCCCTGTGTTTAAATTTGTGACAGTTCAGTATTTCCTCCAGGCCTTGTGTTTAAATTTGTGACAGTTCAGTATTTCCTCCAGACCCTGTGTTTAAATTTGTGACAGTTCAGTATTTCCTCCAGTCCCTGTGTTTAAATTTGTGACAGTTCAGTATTTCCTCCAGGCCTTGTGTTTAAATTTGTGACAGTTCAGTATTTACTCCAGGCCCTGTGTTTAAATTTGTGACAGTTCAGTATTTCCTCCAGGCCTTGTGTTTAAATTTGTGACAGTTCAGTATTTCCTCCAGTCCCTGTGTTTAAATTTGTGACAGTTCAGTATTTCCTCCAGGCCTTGTGTTTAAATTTGTGACAGTTCAGTATTTCCTCCAGGCCTTGTGTTTAAATTTGTGGCAGTTCAGTATTTCCTCCAGGCCCTGTGTTTAAATTTGTGACAGTTCAGTATTTCCTCCAGGCCCTGTGTTTAAATTTGTGACAGTTCAGTATTTCCTCCAGGCCTTGTGTTTAAATTTGTGACAGTTCAGTATTTCCTCCAGGCCTTGTGTTTAAATTTGTGGCAGTTCAGTATTTCCTCCAGGCCCTGTGTTTAAATTTGTGACAGTTCAGTATTTCCTCCAGGCCTTGTGTTTAAATTTGTGACAGTTCAGTATTTCCTCCAGGCCTTGTGTTTAAATTTGTGACAGTTCAGTATTTCCTCCAGGCCTTGTGTTTAAATTTGTGACAGTTCAGTATTCCCTCCAGGCCTTGTGTTTAAATTTGTGACAGTTCAGTATTTCCTCCAGACCTTGTGTTTAAATTTGTGACAGTTCAGTATTTCCTCCAGGCTCCGTGTTTAAATTTGTGACAGTTCAGGATTCCCTCCAGGCCTTGTGTTTACATTTGTGACAGTTCAGTATTTCCTCCAGGCCCTGTGTTTAAATTTGTGACGGTTCAGTATTTCCTCCATGCCTTGTGTTTAAATTTGTGACAGTTCAGTATTTCCTCCAGGCCTTGTGTTTAAATTTGTGACAGTTCAGTATTTCCTCCAGGCCTTGTGTTTAAATTTGTGACAGTTCAGTATTTCCTCCAGGCCTTGTGTTTAAATTTGTGACAGTTCAGTATTTCCTCCATGCCTTGTGTTTAAATTTGTGACAGTTCAGTATTTCCTCCAGGCCTTGTGTTTAAATTTGTGACAGTTCAGTATTTCCTCCAGGCCTTGTGTTTAAATTTGTGACAGTTCAGTATTTCCTCCAGGCCTTGTGTTTAAATTTGTGACAGTTCAGTATTTCCTCCATGCCTTGTGTTTAAATTTGTGACAGTTCAGTATTTCCTCCAGGCCTTGTGTTTAAATTTGTGACAGTTCAGTATTTCCTCCAGGCCTTGTGTTTAAATTTGTGACTGTTCAGTATTTCCTCCAGACCCTGTGTTTAAATTTGTGACAGTTCAGTATTTCCTCCAGGCCTTGTGTTTAAATTTGCAACAGTTCAGTATTTCCTCCAGGCCTTGTGTTTAAATTTGTGACAGTTCAGTATTTCCTCCAGGCCTTGTGTTTAAATTTGTGACAGTTCAGTATTTACTCCAGACCCTGTGTTTAAATTTGTGACAGTTCAGTATTTCCTCCAGGCCTTGTGTTTAAATTTGTGACAGTTCAGTATTTCCTCCAGTCCCTGTGTTTAAATTTGTGACGGTTCAGTATTTCCTCCAGGCCTTGTGTTTAAATTTGTGACGGTTCAGTATTTCCTCCAGGCCTTGTGTTTAAATTTGTGACAGTTCAGTATTTCCTCCAGGCCTTGTGTTTAAATTTGTGACAGTTCAGTATTTCCTCCAGGCCCTGTGTTTAAATTTGTGACAGTTCAGTATTCCCTCCAGGCCTTGTGTTTAAATTTGTGACAGTTCAGTATTTCCTCCAGTCCCTGTGTTTAAATTTGTGACGGTTCAGTATTTCCTCCAGGCCTTGTGTTTAAATTTGTGACGGTTCAGTATTTCCTCCAGGCCTTGTGTTTAAATTTGTGACAGTTCAGTATTTCCTCCAGGCCTTGTGTTTAAATTTGTGACAGTTCAGTATTTCCTCCAGTCCCTGTGTTTAAATTTGTGACGGTTCAGTATTTCCTCCAGGCCTTGTGTTTAAATTTGTGACGGTTCAGTATTTCCTCCAGGCCTTGTGTTTAAATTTGTGACAGTTCAGTATTTCCTCCAGTCCCTGTGTTTAAATTTGTGACAGTTCAGTATTTCCTCCAGACCCTGTGTTTAAATTTGTGACAGTTCAGTATTTCCTCCAGGCCTTGTGTTTATATTTGTGACAGTTCAGTATTTCCTCCAGACCCTGTGTTTAAATTTGTGACGGTTCAGTATTTCCTCCAGGCCTTGTGTTTAAATTTGTGACAGTTCAGTATTTCCTCCAGGCCTTGTGTTTAAATTTGTGACAGTTCAGTATTTCCTCCAGGCCCTGTGTTTAAATTTGTGACAGTTCAGTATTTCCTCCAGGCCTAGTGTTTAAATTTGTGACAGTTCAGTATTTCCTCCAGGCCTTGTGTTTAAATTTGTGACAGTTCAGTATTTCCTCCAGTCCCTGTGTTTAAATTTGTGACAGTTCAGTATTTCCTCCAGACCCTGTGTTTAAATTTGTGACAGTTCAGGATTCCCTCCAGTCCCTGTGTTTAAATTTGTGACAGTTCAGTATTTCCTCCAGGCCTAGTGTTTAAATTTGTGACAGTTCAGTATTTCCTCCAGGCCTTGTGTTTAAATTTGTGACAGTTCAGTATTTCCTCCAGGCCTTGTGTTTAAATTTGTGACAGTTCAGTATTTACTCCAGGCCTTGTGTTTAAATGTGTGACAGTTCAGTATTCCCTCCAGGCCTTGTGTTTAAATTTCTGACAGTTCAGTATTTCCTCCAGGCCTTGTGTTTAAAGTTGTGGCAGTTCAGTATTCCATCCAGGCCTTGTGTTTAAATTTGTGACAGTTCAGTATTTCCTCCTGGCCTTGTGTTTAAATTTGTGACAGTTCAGTATTTCCTCCAGGCCTTGTGTTTAAATTTGTGACAGTTCAGTATTTCCTCCAGGCCTTGTGTTTAAATTTCTGACAGTTCAGTATTTCCTCCAGGCCTTGTGTTTAAATTTGTGGCAGTTCAGTATTCCCTCCAGGCCTTGTGTTTAAATTTGTGACAGTTCAGTATTTCCTCCAGGCCTTGTGTTTAAATTTGTGACAGTTCAGTATTTCCTCCAGGCCTTGTGTTTAAATTTGTGACAGTTCAGTATTCCCTCCAGGCCTTGTGTTTAAATTTGTGACAGTTCAGTATTTCCTCCAGGCCTTGTGTTTAAATTTGTGACAGTTCAGTATTTACTCCAGGCCCTGTGTTTAAATTTGTGGCAGTTCAGTATTTCCTCCAGGCCTTGTGTTTAAATTTGTGGCAGTTCAGTATTTCCTCCAGGCCTTGTGTTTAAATTTGTGGCAGTTCAGTATTCCCTCCAGGCCTTGTGTTTAAATTTGTGACAGTTCCGTATTTCCTCCAGGCCTTGTGTTTAAATTTGTGACAGTTCAGTATTTCCTCCAGGCCTTGTGTTTAAATTTGTGACAGTTCAGTATTTACTCCAGGCCCTGTGTTTAAATTTGTGACAGTTCAGTATTTCCTCCAGGCCTTGTGTTTAAATTTGTGACAGTTCAGTATTTACTCCAGGCCTTGTGTTTAAATTTGTGACAGTTCAGTATTTCCTCCTGGCCTTGTGTTTAAATTTGTGACAGTTCAGTATTTCCTCCAGGCCTTGTGTTTAAATTTGTGGCAGTTCAGTATTTCCTCCAGGCCTTGTGTTTAAATTTGTGGCAGTTCAGTATTCCCTCCAGGCCTTGTGTTTAAATTTGTGGCAGTTCAGTATTCCCTCCAGGCCTTGTGTTTAAATTTGTGACAGTTCAGTATTTACTCCAGGCCTTGTGTGTAAATTTGTGACAGTTCAGTATTTCCTCCAGGCCTTGTGTTTAAATTTGTGACAGTTCAGTATTTCCTCCAGGCCTTGTGTTTAAATTTGTGACAGTTCAGTATTTCCTCCAGGCCTTGTGTTTAAATTTGTGACAGTTCAGTATTTCCTCCAGGCCCTGTGTTTAAATTTGTGACAGTTCAGTATTTCCTCCAGGCCTTGTGTTTAAATTTGTGACAGTTCAGTATTTCCTCCAGGCCTTGTGTTTAAATTTGTGACAGTTCAGTATTTCCTCCAGGCCTTGTGTTTAAATTTGTGACAGTTCAGTATTTCCTCCAGGCCTTGTGTTTAAATTTGTGACAGTTCAGTATTTCCTCCAGGCCCTGTGTTTAAATTTGTGACAGTTCAGTATTTCCTCCAGGCCTTGTGTTTAAATTTGTGACAGTTCAGTATTTCCTCCAGGCCTTGTGTTTAAATTTGTGACAGTTCAGTATTTCCTCCAGGCCTTGTGTTTAAATTTGTGACAGTTCAGTATTTCCTCCAGGCCTTGTGTTTAAATTTGTGACAGTTCAGTATTTCCTCCAGGACTTGTGTTTAAATTTGTGACAGTTCAGTATTTACTCCAGGCCTTGTGTTTAAATTTGTGACAGTTCAGTATTTCCTCCAGGCCTTGTGTTTAAATTTGTGACAGTTCAGTATTTCCTCCAGGCCTTGTGTTTAAATTTGTGACAGTTCAGTATTCCCTCCAGGCCTAGTGTTTAAAGTTGTGGCAGTTCAGTATTTCCTCCAGGCCTAGTGTTTAAATTAGTGACAGTTCAGTATTTCCTCCAGGCCTTGTGTTTAAATTTGTGACAGTTCAGTATTTCCTCCAGGCATTGTGTTTAAATTTGTGACAGTTCAGTATTTCCTCCAGGACTTGTGTTTAAATTTGTGACAGTTCAGTATTTCCTCCAGGCCTTGTGTTTAAATTTGTGACAGTTCAGTATTCCCTCCAGGCCTAGTGTTTAAATTTGTGGCAGTTCAGTATTTCCTCCAGGCCTAGTGTTTAAATTTGTGACAGTTCAGTATTTCCTCCAGGCCTTGTGTTTAAATTTGTGACAGTTCAGTATTTCCTCCAGGCCTTGTGTTTAAAGTTGTGACAGTTCAGTATTTCCTCCAGGCCTTGTGTTTAAAGTTGTGGCAGTTCAGTATTTCCTCCAGTCCCTGTGTTTAAATTTGTGACAGTTCAGTATTTCCTCCAGACCCTGTGTTTAAATTTGTGACAGTTCAGGATTCCCTCCAGGCCTTGTGTTTAAATTTGTGACAGTTCAGTATTTCCTCCAGGCCTTGTGTTTAAATTTGTGACAGTTCAGTATTTCCTCCAGGCCTTGTGTTTAAATTTGTGACAGTTCAGTATTTCCTCCAGGCCTTGTGTTTAAATTTGTGACAGTTCAGTATTTCCTCCAGACCCTGTGTTTAAATTTGTGACAGTTCAGGATTCCCTCCAGGCCTTGTGTTTAAATTTGTGACAGTTCAGTATTTCCTCCAGGCCTTGTGTTTAAATTTGTGACAGTTCAGTATTTCCTCCAGGCCTTGTGTTTAAATTTGTGACAGTTCAGTATTTCCACCAGGCCTTGTGTTTAAATTTGTGACAGTTCAGTATTTCCTCCAGTCCCTGTGTTTAAATTTGTGACAGTTCAGTATTTCCTCCAGGCCTAGTGTTTAAATTTGTGACAGTTCGGTATTTCCTCCAGGCCTTGTGTTTAAATTTGTGACAGTTCAGTATTTCCTCCAGGCCTTGTGTTTAAATTTGTGACAGTTCAGTATTTACTCCAGGCCTTGTGTTTAAATGTGTGACAGTTCAGTATTCCCTCCAGGCCTTGTGTTTAAATTTCTGACAGTTCAGTATTTCCTCCAGGCCTTGTGTTTAAAGTTGTGGCAGTTCAGTATTCCCTCCAGGCCTTGTGTTTAAATTTGTGACAGTTCAGTACTTCCTCCAGGCCTTGTGTTTAAATTTGTGACAGTTCAGTATTTCCTCCAGGCCTTGTGTTTAAATTTGTGACAGTTCAGTATTTACTCCAGGCCCTGTGTTTAAATTTGTGGCAGTTCAGTATTTCCTCCAGGCCTTGTGTTTAAATTTGTGGCAGTTCAGTATTTCCTCCAGGCCTTGTGTTTAAATTTGTGACAGTTCAGTATTTCCTCCAGGCCCTGTGTTTAAATTTGTGACAGTTCAGTATTTCCTCCAGGCCCTGTGTTTAAATTTGTGACAGTTCAGTATTTCCTCCAGGCCTTGTGTTTAAATTTGTGACAGTTCAGTATTTCCTCCAGGACTTGTGTTTAAATTTGTGACAGTTCAGTATTTCCTCCAGGCCTAGTGTTTAAAGTTGTGGCAGTTCAGTATTTCCTCCAGGCCTAGTGTTTAAATTTGTGACAGTTCAGTATTTCCTCCAGGCCTTGTGTTTAAATTTGTGACAGTTCAGTATTTCCTCCAGGCCTTGTGTTTAAAGTTGTGACAGTTCAGTATTTCCTCCAGGCCTTGTGTTTAAAGTTGTGACAGTTCAGTATTTCCTCCAGGCCTTGTGTTTAAATTTGTGACAGTTCAGTATTTCCTCCAGACCTCGTGTTTAAATTTGTGACAGTTCAGTATTTCCTCCAGGCCTTGTGTTTAAATTTGTGACAGTTCAGTATTTCCACCAGGCCTTGTGTTTAAATTTGTGCCAGTTCAGTATTTCCTCCAGGCCTTGTGTTTAAATTTGTGACAGTTCAGTATTTCCTCCAGGCCTTGTGTTTAAATTTGTGACAGTTCAGTATTTCCTCCAGGCCTTGTGTTTAAAGTTGTGGCAGTTCAGTATTTCCTCCAGTCCCTGTGTTTAAATTTGTGACAGTTCAGTATTTCCTCCAGACCCTGTGTTTAAATTTGTGACAGTTCAGGATTCCCTCCAGGCCTTGTGTTTAAATTTGTGACAGTTCAGTATTTCCTCCAGGCCTTGTGTTTAAATTTGTGACAGTTCAGTATTTCCTCCAGGCCTTGTGTTTAAATTTGTGACAGTTCAGTATTTCCTCCAGGCCTTGTGTTTAAATTTGTGACAGTTCAGTATTTCCTCCAGTCCCTGTGTTTAAATTTGTGACAGTTCAGTATTTCCTCCAGGCCTAGTGTTTAAATTTGTGACAGTTCAGTATTTCCTCCAGGCCTTGTGTTTAAATTTGTGACAGTTCAGTATTTCCTCCAGGCCTTGTGTTTAAATTTGTGACAGTTCAGTATTTACTCCAGGCCTTGTGTTTAAATGTGTGACAGTTCAGTATTCCCTCCAGGCCTTGTTTTAAATTTCTGACAGTTCAGTATTTCCTCCAGGCCTTGTGTTTAAATTTGTGACAGTTCAGTATTTCCTCCAGGCCTTGTGTTTAAATGTGTGACAGTTCAGTATTTCCTCCAGGCCTTGTGTTTAAATTTGTGACAGTTCAGTATTTACTCCAGGCCCTGTGTTTAAATTTGTGGCAGTTCAGTATTTCCTCCAGGCCTTGTGTTTAAATTTGTGGCAGTTCAGTATTTCCTCCAGGCCTTGTGTTTAAATTTGTGACAGTACAGTATTTCCTCCAGGCCCTGTGTTTAAATTTGTGACAGTTCAGTATTTCCTCCAGGCCTTGTGTTTAAATTTGTGGCAGTTCAGTATTTCCTCCAGGCCTTGTGTTTAAATTTGTGACAGTTCAGTATTTACTCCAGGCCCTGTGTTTAAACTTGTGGCAGTTCAGTATTTCCTCCAGGCCTTGTGTTTAAATTTGTGACAGTTCAGTATTTACTCCAGGCCCTGTGTTTAAATTTGTGGCAGTTCAGTATTTCCTCCAGGCCTTGTGTTTAAATTTGTGGCAGTTCAGTATTTCCTCCAGGCCTTGTGTTTAAATTTGTGACAGTACAGTATTTCCTCCAGGCCCTGTGTTTAAATTTGTGACAGTTCAATATTTCCTCCAGGCCCTGTGTTTAAATTTGTGACAGTTCAGTATTTCCTCCAGGCCTTGTGTTTAAATTTGTGACAGTTCAGTATTTCCTCCAGGACTTGTGTTTAAATTTGTGACAGTTCAGTATTTCCTCCAGGCCTTGTGTTTAAATTTGTGACAGTTCAGTATTCCCTCCAGGCCTAGTGTTTAAAGTTGTGGCAGTTCAGTATTTCCTCCAGGCCTAGTGTTTAAATTTGTGACAGTTCAGTATTTCCTCCAGGCCTTGTGTTTAAATTTGTGACAGTTCAGTATTTCCTCCAGGCCTTGTGTTTAAAGTTGTGACAGTTCAGTATTTCCTCCAGGCCTTGTGTTTAAAGTTGTGACAGTTCAGTATTTCCTCCAGGCCTTGTGTTTAAATTTGTGACAGTTCAGTATTTCCTCCAGACCCCGTGTTTAAATTTGTGACAGTTCAGTATTTCCTCCAGGCCTTGTGTTTAAATTTGTGACAGTTCAGTATTTCCTCCAGGCCTTGTGTTTAAATTTGTGACAGTTCAGTATTTCCTCCAGGCCTTGTGTTTAAATTTGTGACAGTTCAGTATTTCCTCCAGGCCTTGTGTTTAAATTTGTGACATTTCAGTATTTCCTTCAGGCCTTGTGTTTAAATTTGTGACAGTTCAGTATTTCCTCCAGGACTTGTGTTTAAATTTGTGACAGTTCAGTATTTCCTCCAGGCCTTGTGTTTAAATTTGTGACAGTTCAGTATTTCCTCCAGGCCTTGTGTTTAAATTTGTGACAGTTCAGTATTTCCTCCAGGCCTTGTGTTTAAATTTGTGACAGTTCAGTATTTCCTCCAGGCCTTGTGTTTAAATTTGTGACAGTTCAGTATTTCCTCCAGTCCCTGTGTTTAAATTTGTGACAGTTCAGTATTTCCTCCAGGCCTTGTGTTTAAATTTGTGACAGTTCAGTATTTCCTCCAGTCCCTGTGTTTAAATTTGTGACAGTTCAGTATTTCCTCCAGGCCTTGTGTTTAAATTTGTGACAGTTCAGTATTTCCTCCAGGCCTTGTGTTTAAATTTGTGACAGTTCAGTATTTCCTCCAGGCCTTGTGTTTAAATTTGTGACAGTTCAGTATTTCCCTCCAGCCCCTGTGTTTAAATTTGTGACAGTTCAGTATTTCCTCCAGGCCCTGTGTTTAAATTTGTGACAGTTCAGTATTTCCTCCAGGACCTGTGTTTAAATTTGTGACAGTTCAGTATTCCCTCCAGGCCTTGTGTTTAAATTTGTGACAGTTCAGTATTTCCTCCAGGCCCTGTGTTTAAATTTGTGACAGTTCAGTATTTCCCCCTGGCCTTGTGTTTAAATTTGTGACAGTTCAGTATTTCCTCCAGACGCTGTGTTTAAATTTGTGTCAGTTCAGTATTTCCTTCAGGCCTTGTGTTTAAATTTGTGTCAGTTCAGTATTTCCTTCAGGTCTTGTGTTTAAATTTGTGACAGTTCAGTATTTCCTCCAGACGCTGTGTTTAAATTTGTGTCAGTTCAGTATTTCCTTCAGGCCTTGTGTTTAAATTTGTGTCAGTTCAGTATTTCCTTCAGGCCTTGTGTTTAAATTTGTGACAGTTCAGTATTTCCTCCAGACGCTGTGTTCAAATTTGTGTCAGTTCAGTATTTCCTTCAGGCCTTGTGTTTAAATTTGTGTCAGTTCAGTATTTCCTCCAGGCCCTGTGTTTAAATTTGTGACAGTTCAGTATTTACTCCAGGCCTTGTGTTTAAATTGGTGACAGTTCAGTATTTCCTCCAGACGCTGTGTTTAAATTTGTGTCAGTTCAGTATTTCCTTCAGGCCTTGTGTTTAAATTTGTGTCAGTTCAGTATTTCCTTCAGGCCTTGTGTTTAAATTTGTGACAGTTCAGTATTTCCTCCAGGCCTTGTGTTTAAATTTGTGACAGTTCAGTATTTCCTCCAGGCCCTGTGTTTAAATTTGTGACAGTTCAGTATTTCCTCCAGGCCTTGTGTTTAAATTTGTGACAGTTCAGTATTTCCTCCAGGCCTTGTGTTTAAATTTGTGACATTTCAGTATTTCCTCCAGGCCCTGTGTTTAAATTTGTGACAGTTCAGTATTTCCTTCAGGCCTTGTGTTTAAATTTGTGACAGTTCAGTATTTACTCCAGGCCTTGTGTTTAAATTTGTGTCAGTTCAGTATTTCCTTCAGGCCTTGTGTTTAAATTTGTGTCATTTCAGTATTTCCTTCAGGCCTTGTGTTTAAATTTGTGACAGTTCAGTATTTCCCCCTGGCCTTGTGTTTAAATTTGTGACAGTTCAGTATTTCCTCCAGACGCTGTGTTTAAATTTGTGTCAGTTCAGTATTTCCTTCAGGCCTTGTGTTTAAATTTGTGTCAGTTCAGTATTTCCTTCAGGCCTTGTGTTTAAATTTGTGACGGTTCAGTATTTCCTCCAGGCCTTGTGTTTAAATTTGTGACAGTTCAGTATTTCCTCCAGACCTCGTGTTTAAATTTGTGACAGTTCAGTATTTCCTCCAGGCCTTGTGTTTAAATTTGTGACAGTTCAGTATTTCCTCCAGGCCTTGTGTTTAAATTTGTGACAGTTCAGTATTTCCTCCAGGCCTTGTGTTTAAATTTGTGACAGTTCAGTATTTCCTCCAGGCCTTGTGTTTAAATTTGTGACAGTTCAGTATTTCCTCCAGACCCTGTGTTTAAATTTGTGACAGTTCAGTATTTCCTCCAGACCCTGTGTTTAAATTTGTGACAGTTCAGTATTTCCTCCAGGCATTGTGTTTAAATTTGTGACAGTTCAGTATTTCCTCCAGGCCTTGTGTTTAAATTTGTGACAGTTCAGTATTTCCTCCAGGCCTTGTGTTTAAATTTGTGACAGTTCAGTATTCCCTCCAGGCCTAGTGTTTAAAGTTGTGGCAGTTCAGTATTTCCTCCAGGCCTAGTGTTTAAATTTGTGACAGTTCAGTATTTCCTCCAGGCCTTGTGTTTAAATTTGTGACAGTTCAGTATTTCCTCCAGGCCTTGTGTTTAAAGTTGTGACAGTTCAGTATTTCCTCCAGGCCTTGTGTTTAAAGTTGTGGCAGTTCAGTATTTCCTCCAGTCCCTGTGTTTAAATTTGTGACAGTTCAGTATTTCCTCCAGACCATGTGTTTAAATTTGTGACAGTTCAGGATTCCCTCCAGGCCTTGTGTTTAAATTTGTGACAGTTCAGTATTTCCTCCAGGCCTTGTGTTTAAATTTGTGACAGTTCAGTATTTCCTCCAGGCCTTGTGTTTAAATTTGTGACAGTTCAGTATTTCCTCCAGGCCTTGTGTTTAAATTTGTGACAGTTCAGTATTTCCTCCAGTCCCTGTGTTTAAATTTGTGACAGTTCAGTATTTCCTCCAGGCCTAGTGTTTAAAGTTGTGACAGTTCAGTATTTCCTCCAGGCCTTGTGTTTAAATTTGTGACAGTTCAGTATTTCCTCCAGGCCTTGTGTTTAAATTTGTGACAGTTCAGTATTTACTCCAGGCCTTGTGTTTAAATGTGTGACAGTTCAGTATTCCCTCCAGGCCTTGTGTTTAAAGTTGTGGCAGTTCAGTATTCCCTCCAGGCCTTGTGTTTAAATTTGTGACAGTTCAGTATTTCCTCCAGGCCTTGTGTTTAAATGTGTGACAGTTCAGTATTTCCTCCAGGCCTTGTGTTTAAATTTGTGACAGTTCAGTATTTACTCCAGGCCCTGTGTTTAAATTTGTGGCAGTTCAGTATTTCCTCCAGGCCTTGTGTTTAAATTTGTGGCAGTTCAGTATTTCCTCCAGGCCTTGTGTTTAAATTTGTGACAGTACAGTATTTCCTCCAGGCCCTGTGTTTAAATTTGTGACAGTTCAATATTTCCTCCAGGCCCTGTGTTTAAATTTGTGACAGTTCAGTATTTCCTCCAGGCCTTGTGTTTAAATTTGTGACAGTTCAGTATTTCCTCCAGGACTTGTGTTTAAATTTGTGACAGTTCAGTATTTCCTCCAGGCCTTGTGTTTAAATTTGTGACAGTTCAGTATTCCCTCCAGGCCTAGTGTTTAAAGTTGTGGCAGTTCAGTATTTCCTCCAGGCCTAGTGTTTAAATTTGTGACAGTTCAGTATTTCCTCCAGGCCTTGTGTTTAAATTTGTGACAGTTCAGTATTTCCTCCAGGCCTTGTGTTTAAAGTTGTGACAGTTCAGTATTTCCTCCAGGCCTTGTGTTTAAATTTGTGACAGTTCAGTATTTCCTCCAGGCCCTGTGTTTAAATTTGTGACAGTTCAGTATTTCCTCCAGTCCCTGTGTTTAAATTTGTGACAGTTCAGTATTTCCTCCAGGCCCTGTGTTTAAATTTGTGACAGTTCAGTATTTCCTCCAGGCCCTGTGTTTAAATTTGTGACAGTTCAGTATTTCCTCCAGGCCCTGTGTTTAAATTTGTGACAGTTCAGTATTTCCTCCAGGCCTTGTGTTTAAATTTGTGACAGTTCAGTATTTCCTCCAGGCCTTGTGTTTAAATTTGTGACAGTTCAGTATTTCCTCCAGGCCTTGTGTTTAAATTTGTGACAGTTCAGTATTTCCCTCCAGCCCCTGTGTTTAAATTTGTGACAGTTCAGTATTTCCTCCAGGCCCTGTGTTTAAATTTGTGACAGTTCAGTATTTCCTCCAGGACCTGTGTTTAAATTTGTGACAGTTCAGTATTCCCTCCAGGCCTTGTGTTTAAATTTGTGACAGTTCAGTATTTCCTCCAGGCCCTGTGTTTAAATTTGTGACAGTTCAGTATTTCCCCCTGGCCTTGTGTTTAAATTTGTGACAGTTCAGTATTTCCTCCAGACGCTGTGTTTAAATTTGTGTCAGTTCAGTATTTCCTTCAGGCCTTGTGTTTAAATTTGTGTCAGTTCAGTATTTCCTTCAGGTCTTGTGTTTAAATTTGTGACAGTTCAGTATTTCCTCCAGACGCTGTGTTTAAATTTGTGTCAGTTCAGTATTTCCTTCAGGCCTTGTGTTTAAATTTGTGTCAGTTCAGTATTTCCTTCAGGCCTTGTGTTTAAATTTGTGACAGTTCAGTATTTCCTCCAGACGCTGTGTTTAAATTTGTGTCAGTTCAGTATTTCCTTCAGGCCTTGTGTTTAAATTTGTGTCAGTTCAGTATTTCCTCCAGGCCCTGTGTTTAAATTTGTGACAGTTCAGTATTTACTCCAGGCCTTGTGTTTAAATTGGTGACAGTTCAGTATTTCCTCCAGACGCTGTGTTTAAATTTGTGTCAGTTCAGTATTTCCTTCAGGCCTTGTGTTTAAATTTGTGTCAGTTCAGTATTTCCTTCAGGCCTTGTGTTTAAATTTGTGACAGTTCAGTATTTACTCCAGGCCTTGTGTTTAAATTTGTGACAGTTCAGTATTTCCTCCAGGCCTTGTGTTTAAATTTGTGTCAGTTCAGTATTTCCTTCAGGCCTTGTGTTTAAATTTGTGTCATTTCAGTATTTCCTTCAGGCCTTGTGTTTAAATTTGTGACAGTTCAGTATTTCCCCCTGGCCTTGTGTTTAAATTTGTGACAGTTCAGTATTTCCTCCAGACGCTGTGTTTAAATTTGTGTCAGTTCAGTATTTCCTTCAGGCCTTGTGTTTAAATTTGTGTCAGTTCAGTATTTCCTTCAGGCCTTGTGTTTAAATTTGTGACAGTTCAGTATTTACTCCAGGCCTTGTGTCTAAATTTGTGACAGTTCAGTATTTCCTCCAGGCCCTGTGTTTAAATTTGTGTCAGTTCAGTATTTCCTTCAGGCCTTGTGTTTAAATTTGTGACAGTTCAGTATTTCCTCCAGGCCTTGTGTTTAAATTTGTGACTGTTCAGTATTTCCTCCAGGCCTTGTGTTTAAATTTGTGACAGTTCAGTATTTCCTCCAGGCCCTGTGTTTAAATTTGTGACAGTTCAGTAGTTCCTCCAGGCCTTGTGTTTAAATTTGTGACAGTTCAGTATTTCCTCCAGGCCTTGTGTTTAAATTTGTGTCAGTTCAGTATTTCCTTCAGGCCTTGTGTTTAAATTTGTGTCAGTTCAGTAGTTCCTCCAGGCCTTGTGTTTAAATTTGTGACAGTTCAGTATTTCCTCCAGGCCTTGTGTTTAAATTTGTGACAGTTCAGTATTTCCTCCAGGCCTTGTGTTTAAATTTGTGACAGTTCAGTATTTCCTCCAGACGCTGTGTTTAAATTTGTGTCAGTTCAGTATTTCCTTCAGGCCTTGTGTTTAAATTTGTGTCAGTTCAGTATTTCCTTCAGGCCTTGTGTTTAAATTTGTGACAGTTCAGTATTTACTCCAGGCCTTGTGTCTAAATTTGTGACAGTTCAGTATTTCCTCCAGGCCCTGTGTTTAAATTTGTGTCAGTTCAGTATTTCCTTCAGGCCTTGTGTTTAAATTTGTGACAGTTCAGTATTTCCTCCAGGCCTTGTGTTTAAATTTGTGACTGTTCAGTATTTCCTCCAGGCCTTGTGTTTAAATTTGTGACAGTTCAGTATTTCCTCCAGGCCCTGTGTTTAAATTTGTGACAGTTCAGTAGTTCCTCCAGGCCTTGTGTTTAAATTTGTGACAGTTCAGTATTTCCTCCAGGCCTTGTGTTTAAATTTGTGACAGTTCAGTATTTCCTCCAGGCCTTGTGTTTAAATTTGTGACAGTTCAGTATTCCCTCCAGGCCTTGTGTTTAAATTTGTGACAGTTCAGTATTTCCTCCAGGCCCTGTGTTTAAATTTGTGACAGTTCAGTAGTTCCTCCAGGCCTTGTGTTTAAATTTGTGACAGTTCAGTATTTCCTCCAGGCCTTGTTTTAAATTTGTGACTGTTCAGTATTTCCTCCAGGCCTTGTGTTTAAATTTGTGACAGTTCAATATTTCCTCCAGGCCTTGTGTTTAAATTTGTGACAGTTCAGTATTTCCTCCAGGCCTTGTGTTTAAATTTGTGACAGTTCAGTATTTCCTCCAGGCCTTGTGTTTAAATTTGTGACAGTTCAGTATTTCCTCCAGGCCTTGTGTTTAAATTTGTGACAGTTCAGTATTTCCTCCAGACCCTGTGTTTAAATTTGTGACAGTTCAGTATTCCCTCCAGGCCTTGTGATTAAATTTGTGACAGTTCAGTATTTCCTCCAGGCCTTGTGTTTAAATTTGTGACAGTTCAGTATTTCCTCCAGGCCTTGTGTCTAAATTTGTGACAGTTCAGTATTTCCTCCAGGCCCTGTGTTTAAATTTGTGTCAGTTCAGTATTTCCTTCAGGCCTTGTGTTTAAATTTGTGACAGTTCAGTATTTCCTCCAGGCCTTGTGTTTAAATTTGTGACTGTTCAGTATTTCCTCCAGGCCTTGTGTTTAAATTTGTGACTGTTCAGTATTTCCTCCAGGCCTTGTGTTTAAATTTGTGACAGTTCAGTATTTCCTCCAGGCCCTGTGTTTAAATTTGTGACAGTTCAGTAGTTCCTCCAGGCCTTTTGTTTAAATTTGTGACAGTTCAGTATTTCCTCCAGGCCTTGTGTTTAAATTTGTGACAGTTCAGTATTTCCTCCAGGCCTTGTGTTTAAATTTGTGACAGTTCAGTATTCCCTCCAGGCCTTGTGTTTAAATTTGTGACAGTTCAGTATTTCCTCCAGGCCCTGTGTTTAAATTTGTGACAGTTCAGTAGTTCCTCCAGGCCTTGTGTTTAAATTTGTGACAGTTCAGTATTTCCTCCAGGCCTTGTTTTAAATTTGTGACTGTTCAGTATTTCCTCCAGGCCTTGTGTTTAAATTTGTGACAGTTCAATATTTCCTCCAGGCCTTGTGTTTAAATTTGTGACAGTTCAGTATTTCCTCCAGGCCTTGTGTTTAAATTTGTGACAGTTCAGTATTTCCTCCAGGCCTTGTGTTTAAATTTGTGACAGTTCAGTATTTCCTCCAGGCCTTGTGTTTAAATTTGTGACAGTTCAGTATTTCCTCCAGACCCTGTGTTTAAATTTGTGACAGTTCAGTATTCCCTCCAGGCCTTGTGATTAAATTTGTGACAGTTCAGTATTTCCTCCAGGCCTTGTGTTTAAATTTGTGACAGTTCAGTATTTCCTCCAGGCCTTGTGTTTAAATTTGTGACAGTTCAGTATTTCCTCCAGACCCTGTGTTTAAATTTGTGACAGTTCAGTATTGCCTCCAGGCCTTGTGTTTAAATTTGTGACGGTTCAGTATTTCCTCCAGGCCTTGTGTTTAAATTTGTGACAGTTCAGTATTACCTCCAGGCCTTGTGTTTAAAGTTGTGACAGTTCAGTATTTCCTCCAGGCCTTGTGTTTAAATTTGTGACAGTTCAGTATTTCCTCCAGGCCCTGTGTTTAAATTTGTGACAGCTCAGTATTTCCTCCAGGCCTTGTGTTTAAATTTGTGACAGTTCAGTATTTCCTCCAGTCCCTGTGTTTAAATTTGTGACAGTTCAGTATTTCCTCCAGACCCCGTGTTTAAATTTGTGACAGTTCAGTATTTCCTCCAGACCCTGTGTTTAAATTTGTGACAGTTCAGTATTTCCTCCAGGCCTTGTGTTTAAATTTGTGACAGTTCAGTATTTCCTCCAGGCCCTGTGTTTAAATTTGTGACAGTTCAGTATTTCCTCCAGGCCTTGTGTTTAAATTTGTGACAGTTCAGTATTTCCTCCAGGCCTTGTGTTTAAATTTGTGACAGTTCAGTATTTCCTCCAGGCCTTGTGTTTAAATTTGTGACAGTTCAGTATTTCCTCCAGGCCTTGTGTTTAAAATTGTGACAGTTCAGTATTTCCTCCAGTCCCTGTGTTTAAATTTGTGACAGTTCAGTATTTCCTCCAGGCCCTGTGTTTAAATTTGTGACAGTTCAGTATTTCCTCCAGACCTTGTGTTTAAATTTGTGACAGTTCAGTATTTCCTCCAGGCCTTGTGTTTAAATTTGTGACAGTTCAGTATTTCCTCCAGGCCTTGTGTTTAAATTTGTGACAGTTCAGTATTTCCTCCAGGCCTTGTGTTTAAATTTGTGACAGTTCAGTATTTCCTCCAGGCCTTGTGTTTAAATTTGTGACTGTTCAGTATTTCCTCCAGTCCCTGTGTTTAAATTTGTGACAGTTCAGTATTTCCTCCAGACCTTGTGTTTAAATTTGTGACAGTTCAGTATTTCCTCCAGGCCTTGTGTTTAAATTTGTGACAGTTCAGTATTTCCTCCAGGCCTTGTGTTTAAAATTGTGACAGTTCAGTATTTCCTCCAGGACTTGTGTTTAAATTTGTGACAGTTCAGTATTTCATCCAGGCCTTGTGTTTAAATTTGTGACAGTTCAGTATTTCCTCCAGGCCTTGTGTTTAAATTTGTGACAGTTCAGTATTTCCTCCAGGCCTTGTGTTTAAATTTGTGACAGTTCAGTATTTCCTCCAGGCCCTGTGTTTAAATTTGTGACAGTTCAGTATTTCCCTCCAGCCCCTGTGTTTAAATTTGTGACAGTTCAGTATTTCCTCCAGGCCCTGTGTTTAAATTTGTGACAGTTCAGTATTTCCCTCCAGCCCCTGTGTTTAAATTTGTGACAGTTCAGTATTTCCTCCAGGCCCTGTGTTTAAATTTGTGACAGTTCAGTATTTCCTCCAGGCCCTGTGTTTAAATTTGTGACAGTTCAGTATTCCCTCCAGGCCTTGTGTTTAAATTTGTGACAGTTCAGTATTTCCTCCAGGCCTTGTGTTTAAATTTGTGACAGTTCAGTATTTCCCTCCAGGCCCTGTGTTTAAATTTGTGACAGTTCAGTATTTCCTCCAGGCCTTGTGTTTAAATTTGTGACAGTTCAGTATTTCCTCCAGGCCTTGTGTTTAAATTTGTGACAGTTCAGTATTTCCTCCAGGCCTTGTGTTTAAATTTGTGACAGTTCAGTATTTCCTCCAGGCCTTGTGTTTAAATTTGTGACAGTTCAGTATTTCCTCCAGGCCCTGTGTTTAAATTTGTGACAGTTCAGTATTTCCTCCAGGCCCTGTGTTTAAATTTGTGACAGTTCAGTATTTCCTCCAGGCCTTGTGTTTAAATTTGTGACAGTTCAGTATTTCCTCCAGGCCTTGTGTTTAAATTTGTGACAGTTCAGTATTCCCTCCAGGCCTAGTGTTTAAAGTTGTGGCAGTTCAGTATTTCCTCCAGGCCTAGTGTTTAAATTTGTGACAGTTCAGTATTTCCTCCAGGCCTTGTGTTTAAATTTGTGACAGTTCAGTATTTCCTCCAGGCCTTGTGTTTAAATTTGTGACAGTTCAGTATTTCCTCCAGGCCTTGTGTTTAAAGTTGTGACAGTTCAGTATTTCCTCCAGGCCCTGTGTTTAAATTTGTGACAGTTCAGTATTTCCTCCAGGCCTTGTGTTTAAATTTGTGACAGTTCAGTATTTCCTCCAGACCCCGTGTTTAAATTTGTGACAGTTCAGTATTTCCTCCAGGCCTTGTGTTTAAATTTGTGACAGTTCAGTATTTCCTCCAGGCCTTGTGTTTAAATTTGTGAAAGTTCAGTATTTCCTCCAGGCCTTGTGTTTAAATTTGTGACAGTTCAGTATTTCCTCCAGGCCTTGTGTTTAAATTTGTGACAGTTCAGTATTTCCTCCAGGCATTGTGTTTAAATTTGTGACAGTTCAGTATTTCCTCCAGGCCTTGTGTTTAAATTTGTGACAGTTCAGTATTTCCTCCAGGAGCTGTGTTTAAATTTGTGACAGTTCAGTATTTCCTCCAGGCCTTGTGTTTAAATTTGTGACAGTTCAGTATTTCCTCCAGGCCTTGTGTTTAAATTTGTGACAGTTCAGTATTTCCTCCAGGCCTTGTGTTTAAATTTGTGACAGTTCAGTATTTACTCCAGGCCTTGTGTTTAAATTTGTGACAGTTCAGTATTTCCTCCAGGACTTGTGTTTAAATTTGTGACAGTTCAGTATTTACTCCAGGCCTTGTGTTTAAATTTGTGACAGTTCAGTATTTCCTCCAGGCCTTGTGTTTAAATTTGTGACAGTTCAGTATTTCCTCCAGGCCTTGTGTTTAAATTTGTGACAGTTCAGTATTTCCCTCCAGCCCCTGTGTTTAAATTTGTGACAGTTCAGTATTTCCTCCAGGCCTTGTGTTTAAATTTGTGACAGTTCAGTATTTCCTCCAGGACCTGTGTTTAAATTTGTGACAGTTCAGTATTCCCTC
This sequence comes from Heterodontus francisci, assembly GCF_036365525.1. Classification (NCBI taxonomy): domain Eukaryota; kingdom Metazoa; phylum Chordata; class Chondrichthyes; order Heterodontiformes; family Heterodontidae; genus Heterodontus; species Heterodontus francisci. Next base: position 1,699,153 of record NW_027140639.1, read on the forward strand.
CAGGCCTTGTGTTTAAATTTGTGACAGTTCAGTATTTCCTCCAGGCCCTGTGTTTAAATTTGTGACAGTTCAGTATTTCCTTCAGGCCTTGTGTTTAAATTTGTGTCAGTTCAGTATTTCCTCCAGACGCTGTGTTTAAATTTGTGTCAGTTCAGTATTTCCTTCAGGCCTTGTGTTTAAATTTGTGTCAGTTCAGTATTTCCTCCAGACGCTGTGTTTAAATTTGTGTCAGTTCAGTATTTCCTTCAGGCCTTGTGTTTAAATTTGTGTCAGTTCAGTATTTCCTTCAGGCCTTGTGTTTAAATTTGTGACAGTTCAGTATTTCCTCCAGGCCTTGTGTTTAAATTTGTGACAGTTCAGTATTTCCTCCAGACGCTGTGTTTAAATTTGTGTCAGTTCAGTATTTCCTTCAGGCCTTGTGTTTAAATTTGTGACAGTTCAGTATTTCCTCCAGGCCTTGTGTTTAAATTTGTGACAGTTCAGTATTTCCTCCAGGCCCTGTGTTTAAATTTGTGACAGTTCAGTATTTCCTCCAGGCCTTGTGTTTAAATTTGTGACAGTTCAGTATTTCCTCCAGGCCTTGTGTTTAAATTTGTGACAGTTCAGTATTTCCTCCAGGCCTTGTGTTTAAATTTGTGACAGTTCAGTAGTTCCTCCAGGCATTGTGTTTAAATTTGTGACAGTTCAGTATTCCCTCCAGGCCTTGTGTTTAAATTTGTGACAGTTCAGTATTTCCTCCAGGCCCTGTGTTTAAATTTGTGACAGTTCAGTAGTTCCTCCAGGCCTTGTGTTTAAATTTGTGACAGTTCAGTATTTCCTCTAGGCCTTGTGTTTAAATTTGTGACTGTTCAGTATTTCCTCCAGGCCTTGTGTTTAAATTTGTGACAGTTCAATATTTCCTCCAGGCCTTGTGTTTAAATTTGTGACAGTTCAGTATTTCCTCCAGGCCTTGTGTTTAAATTTGTGACAGTTCAGTATTTCCTCCAGGCCTTGTGTTTAAATTTGTGACAGTTCAGTATTTCCTCCAGGCCTTGTGTTTAAATTTGTGACAGTTCAGTATTTCCTCCAGGCCTTGTGTTTAAATTTGTGACAGTTCAGTATTTCCTCCAGGCCTTGTTTTTAAATTTGTGACAGTTCAGTATTACCTCCAGGCCTTGTGTTTAAAGTTGTGACAGTTCAGTATTTCCTCCAGACCCTGTGTTTAAATTTGTGACAGTTCAGTATTCCCTCCAGGCCTTGTTTTTAAATTTGTGACAGTTCAGTATTTCCTCCAGGCCTTGTGTTTAAATTTGTGACAGTTCAGTATTTCCTCCAGACCCTGTGTTTAAATTTGTGACAGTTCAGTATTCCCTCCAGGCCTTGTTTTTAAATTTGTGACAGTTCAGTATTTCCTCCAGGCCTTGTGTTTAAATTTGTGACAGTTCAGTATTTCCTCCAGACCCTGTGTTTAAATTTGTGACAGTTCAGTATTCCCTCCAGGCCTTGTGTTTAAATTTGTGACGGTTCAGTATTTCCTCCAGGCCTTGTGTTTAAATTTGTGAAGTTCAGTATTACCTCCAGGCCTTGTGTTTAAAGTTGTGACAGTTCAGTATTTCCTCCAGGCCTTGTATTTAAATTTGTGACAGTTCAGTATTTCCTCCAGGCCTTGTGTTTAAATTTGTGACAGTTCAGTATTTCCTCCAGGCCCTGTGTTTAAATTTGTGACAGTTCAGTATTCCCTCCAGACCCCGTGTTTAAATTTGTGACAGTTCAGTATTTCCTCCAGGCCTTGTGTTTAAATTTGTGACAGTTCAGTATTTCCTCCAGGCCTTGTGTTTAAATTTGTGACAGTTCAGTATTTCCTCCAGGCCTTGTGTTTAAATTTGTGACAGTTCAGTATTTCCTCCAGGCCTTGTGTTTAAATTTGTGACAGTTCAGTATTTCCTCCAGGCCTTGTGTTTAAATTTGTGACAGTTCAGTATTTCCTCCAGGCCTTGTGTTTAAATTTGTGACAGTTCAGTATTTCCTCCAGGACTTGTGTTTAAATTTGTGACAGTTCAGTATTTCCTCCAGGCCTTGTGTTTAAATTTGTGACAGTTCAGTATTTCATCCAGGCCCTGTGTTTAAATTTGTGACCGTTCAGTATTTCCTCCAGGCCTTGTGTTTAAATTTGTGACAGTTCAGTATTTCCTCCAGGCCTTGTGTTTAAATTTGTGACAGTTCAGTATTTCCTCCAGGCCTTGTGTTTAAAATTGTGACAGTTCAGTATTTCCTCCAGTCCCTGTGTTTAAATTTGTGACAGTTCAGTATTTCCTCCAGGCCTTGTGTTTAAATTTGTGACAGTTCAGTATTTCCTCCAGGCCTTGTGTTTAAATTTGTGACAGTTCAGTATTTCCTCCAGGCCTTGTGTTTAAAATTGTGACAGTTCAGTATTTCCTCCAGGACTTGTGTTTAAATTTGTGACAGTTCAGTATTTCCTCCAGGCCTTGTGTTTAAATTTGTGACAGTTCAGTATTTCCTCCAGGCCTTGTGTTTAAATTTGTGACAGTTCAGTATTTCCTCCAGGCCTTGTGTTTAAATTTGTGACAGTTCAGTATTTCCTCCAGGCCCTGTGTTTAAATTTGTGACAGTTCAGTATTTCCCTCCAGCCCCTGTGTTTAAATTTGTGACAGTTCAGTATTTCCTCCAGGCCCTGTGTTTAAATTTGTGACAGTTCAGTATTTCCTCCAGGCCCTGTGTTTAAATTTGTGACAGTTCAGTATTTCCTCCAGACCCTGTGTTTAAATTTGTGACAGTTCAGTATTTCCTCCAGGCCTTGTGTTTAAATTTGTGACAATTCAGTATTTCCTCCAGACCCTGTGTTTAAATTTGTGACAGTTCAGTATTCCCTCCAGGCCTTGTGATTAAATTTGTGACAGTTCAGTATTTCCTCCAGGCCCTGTGTTTAAATTTGTGACAGTTCAGTATTTCCTCCAGGTCTTGTGTTTAAATTTGTGACAGTTCAGTATTTCCTCCAGGCCTTGTGTTTAAATTTGTGACAGTTCAGTATTTCCTCCAGACCCTGTGTTTAAATTTGTGACAGTTCAGTATTCCCTCCAGGCCTTGTGTTTAAATTTGTGACGGTTCAGTATTTCCTCCAGGCCTTGTGTTTAAATTTGTGACAGTTCAGTATTTCCTCCAGGCCCTGTGTTTAAATTTGTGACAGCTCAGTATTTCCTCCAGGCCTTGTGTTTAAATTTGTGACAGTTCAGTATTTCCTCCAGTCCCTGTGTTTAAATTTGTGACAGTTCAGTATTTCCTCCAGACCCCGTGTTTAAATTTGTGACAGTTCAGTATTTCCTCCAGGCCTTGTGTTTAAATTTGTGACAGTTCAGTATTTCCTCCAGGCCTTGTGTTTAAATTTGTGACAGTTCAGTATTTCCTCCAGGCCTTGTGTTTAAATTTGTGACAGTTCAGTATTTCCTCCAGGCCTTGTGTTTAAATTTGTGACAGTTCAGTATTTCCTCCAGGCCTTGTGTTTAAATTTGTGACAGTTCAGTATTTCCTCCAGGCCTTGTGTTTAAATTTGTGACAGTTCAGTATTTCCTCCAGGACTTGTGTTTAAATTTGTGACAGTTCAGTATTTCCTCCAGGCCTTGTGTTTAAATTTGTGACAGTTCAGTATTTCCTCCAGGCCCTGTGTTTAAATTTGTGACTGTTCAGTATTTCCTCCAGGCCTTGTGTTTAAATTTGTGACAGTTCAGTATTTCCTCCAGGCCTTGTGTTTAAATTTGTGACAGTTCAGTATTTCCTCCAGGCCTTGTGTTTAAAATTGTGACAGTTCAGTATTTCCTCCAGGCCTTGCGTTTAAATTTGTGACAGTTCAGTATTTCCTCCAGGCCTTGTGTTTAAATTTGTGACAGTTCAGTATTTCCTCCAGTCCCTGTGTTTAAATTTGTGACAGTTCAGTATTTCCTCCAGGCCCTGTGTTTAAATTTGTGACAGTTCAGTATTTCCTCCAGGCCTTGTGTTTAAATTTGTGACAGTTCAGTATTTCCTCCAGGCCTTGTGTTTAAATTTGTTACAGTTCAGTATTTCCTCCAGGCCTTGTGTTTAAAATTGTGACAGTTCAGTATTTCCTCCAGGACTTGTGTTTAAATTTGTGACAGTTCAGTATTTCCTCCAGGCCTTGTGTTTAAATTTGTGACAGTTCAGTATTTCCTCCAGGCCTTGTGTTTAAATTTGTGACAGTTCAGTATTTCCTCCAGGCCTTGTGTTTAAATTTGTGACAGTTCAGTATTTCCTCCAGGCCCTGTGTTTAAATTTGTGACAGTTCAGTATTTCCCTCCAGCCCCTGTGTTTAAATTTGTGACAGTTCAGTATTTCCTCCAGGCCCTGTGTTTAAATTTGTGACAGTTCAGTATTTCCTCCAGGCCCTGTGTTTAAATTTGTGACAGTTCAGTATTTCCTCCAGGCCTTGTGTTTAAATTTGTGACAGTTCAGTATTTCCTCCAGGACTTGTGTTTAAATTTGTGACAGTTCAATATTTCCTCCAGGCCTTGTGTTTAAATTTGTGACAGTTCAGTATTTCCTCCAGGCCCTGTGTTTAAATTTGTGACAGTTCAGTATTTCCTCCAGGCCCTGTGTTTAATTTTGTGACAGTTCAGTATTTCCTCCAGGCCTTGTGTTTACATTTGTGACAGTTCAGTATTCCCTCCAGGCCTTGTGTTTAAATTTGTGACAGTTCAGTATTTCCTCCAGGCCCTGTGTTTAAATTTGTGACAGTTCAGTATTTCCTCCAGGCCCTGTGTTTAATTTTGTGACAGTTCAGTATTTCCTCCAGGCCTTGTGTTTACATTTGTGACAGTTCAGTATTCCCTCCAGGCCTTGTGTTTAAATTTGTGACAGTTCAGTATTCCCTCCAGCCCCTGTGTTTAAATTTGTGACAGTTCAGTATTTCCTCCAGGACCTGTGTTTAAAGTTGTGACAGCTCAGTATTTCCTCCAGGCCCTGTGTTTAAATTTGTGACAGTTCAGTATTTCCTCCAGGCCCTGTGTTTAAATTTGTGACAGTTCAGTATTCCCTCCAGGCCCTGTGTTTAAATTTGTGACAGTTCAGTATTTCCTCCAGGCCCTGTGTTTAAATTTGTGACAGTTCAGTATTTGCTCCAGGCCCTGTGTTTAAATTTGTGACAGTTCAGTATTTCCCCCAGGCCTTGTGTTTAAATTTGTGACAGTTCAGTATTTCCTCCAGGCCTTGTGTTTAAATTTGTGACAGTTCAGTATTTCCCTCCAGCCCCTGTGTTTAAATTTGTGACAGTTCAGTATTTCCTCCAGGCCCTGTGTTTAAATTTGTGACAGTTCAGTATTTCCTCCAGGCCCTGTGTTTAAATTTGTGACAGTTCAGTATTCCCTCCAGGCCCTGTGTTTAAATTTGTGACAGTTCAGTATTTCCTCCAGGCCCTGTGTTTAAATTTGTGACAGTTCAGTATTTCCTCCAGGCCCTGTGTTTAAATTTGTGACAGTTCAGTATTTCCTCCAGGCCTTGTGTTTAAATTTGTGACAGTTCAGTATTTCCTCCAGGCCTTGTGTTTAAATTTGTGACAGTTCAGTATTTACTCCAGGCCCTGTGTTTAAATTTGTGACAGTTCAGTATTTACTCCGGGCCCTGTGTTTAAATTTCTGACAGTTCAGTATTTCCTCCAGGCCTTGTGTTTAAATTTGTGACAGTTCAGTATTTCCTCCAGGCCTTGTGTTTAAATTTGTGACAGTTCAGTATTTCCTCCAGGCCTTGTGTTTAAAGTTGTGGCAGTTCAGTATTTCCTCCAGGCCTTGTGTTTAAATTTGTGGCAGTTCAGTATTTCCTCCAGGCCTTGTGTTTAAATTTGTGACAGTTCAGTATTTCCCCCAGGCCTTGTGTTTAAATTTGTGACAGTTCAGTATTTCCTTCAGGCCTTGTGTTTAAATTTGTGTCAGTTCAGTATTTCCTTCAGGCCTTGTGTTTAAAGTTGTGGCAGTTCAGTATTTCCTCCAGGCCTTGTGTTTAAATTTGTGACAGTTCAGTATTTCCTCCAGGCCTTGTGTTTAAATTTGTGACAGTTCAGTATTTCCTCCAGGCCCTGTGTTTAAATTTGTGACAGTTCAGTAGTTCCTCCAGGCCTTGTGTTTAAATTTGTGACAGTTCAGTATTCCCTCCAGGCCTTGTGTTTAAATTTGTGACAGTTCAGTATTCCCTCCAGGCCTTGTGTTTAAATTTGTGACAGTTCAGTATTTCCTCCAGGCCTTGTGTTTAAATTTGTGACAGTTCAGTATTTCCTCCAGGCCTAGTGTTTAAATTTGTGACAGTTCAGTATTTCCTCCAGGCCTTGTGTTTAAATTTGTGACAGTTCAGTATTTCCTCCAGGCCTTGTGTTTAAATTTGTGACAGTTCAGTATTTCCTCCAGGCCTTGTGTTTAAATTTGTGACAGTTCAGTATTTACTCCAGGCCCTGTGTTTAAATTTGTGACAGTTCAGTATTTCCTCCAGGCCTTGTGTTTAAATTTGTGACAGTTCAGTATTTCCTCCAGGCCTTGTGTTTAAATTTGTGACAGTTCAGTATTTCCTCCAGGCCTTGTGTTTAAATTTGTGACAGTTCAGTATTTCCTCCAGGCCTTGTGTTTAAAGTTGTGACAGTTCAGTATTTCCTCCAGACGCTGTGTTTAAATTTGTGTCAGTTCAGTATTTCCTTCAGGCCTTGTGTTTAAATTTGTGTCAGTTCAGTATTTCCTTCAGGCCTTGTGTTTAAATTTGTGACAGTTCAGTATTTCCTCCAGGCCTTGTGTTTAAATTTGTGTCAGTTCAGTATTTCCTCCAGGCCTTGTTTTTAAATTTGTGACAGTTCAGTATTTCCTCCAGGCCCTGTGTTTAAATTTGTGACAGTTCAGTAGTTCCTCCAGGCCTTGTGTTTAAATTTGTGACAGTTCAGTATTTCCTCCAGGCCTAGTGTTTAAATTTGTGACAGTTCAGTATTTCCTCCAGGCCTTGTGTTTAAATTTGTGACAGTTCAGTATTTCCTCCAGGCCTTGTGTTTAAATTTGTGACAGTTCAGTATTTCCTCCAGGCCCTGTGTTTAAATTTGTGACAGTTCAGTATTTCCTCCAGGCCCTGTGTTTAAATTTGTGACAGTTCAGTATTCCCTCCAGGCCCTGTGTTTAAATTTGTGACAGTTCAGTATTTCCTCCAGGCCCTGTGTTTAAATTTGTGACAGTTCAGTATTTCCTCCAGGCCCTGTGTTTAAATTTGTGACAGTTCAGTATTTCCTCCAGGCCTTGTGTTTAAATTTGTGACAGTTCAGTATTTCCTCCAGGCCTTGTGTTTAAATTTGTGACAGTTCAGTATTTACTCCAGGCCCTGTGTTTAAATTTGTGACAGTTCAGTATTTACTCCGGGCCCTGTGTTTAAATTTCTGACAGTTCAGTATTCCCTCCAGGCCCTGTGTTTAAATTTGTGACAGTTCAGTATTTCCTCCAGGCCTTGTGTTTAAATTTGTGACAGTTCAGTATTTCCTCCAGGCCTTGTGTTTAAAGTTGTGGCAGTTCAGTATTTCCTCCAGGCCTTGTGTTTAAATTTGTGGCAGTTCAGTATTTCCTCCAGGCCTTGTGTTTAAATTTGTGACAGTTCAGTATTTCCCCCAGGTCTTGTGTTTAAATTTGTGACAGTTCAGTATTTCCTTCAGGCCTTGTGTTTAAATTTGTGTCAGTTCAGTATTTCCTTCAGGCCTTGTGTTTAAAGTTGTGGCAGTTCAGTATTTCCTCCAGGCCTTGTGTTTAAATTTGTGACAGTTCAGTATTTCCTCCAGGCCTTGTGTTTAAATTTGTGACAGTTCAGTATTTCCTCCAGGCCCTGTGTTTAAATTTGTGACAGTTCAGTAGTTCCTCCAGGCCTTGTGTTTAAATTTGTGACAGTTCAGTATTCCCTCCAGGCCTTGTGTTTAAATTTGTGACAGTTCAGTATTTCCTCCAGGCCTTGTGTTTAAATTTGTGACAGTTCAGTATTTCCTCCAGGCCTTGTGTTTAAATTTGTGACAGTTCAGTATTTCCTCCAGGCCTTGTGTTTAAATTTGTGACAGTTCAGTATTTCCTCCAGGCCTTGTGTTTAAATTTGTGACAGTTCAGTATTTCCTCCAGGCCTTGTGTTTAAAGTTGTGACAGTTCAGTATTTCCTCCAGGCCTTGTGTTTAAAGTTGTGACAGTTCAGTATTTCCTCCAGACCTTGTGTTTAAATTTGTGTCAGTTCAGTATTTCCTTCAGGCCTTGTGTTTAAATTTGTGTCAGTTCAGTATTTCCTTCAGGCCTTGTGTTTAAATTTGTGACAGTTCAGTATTTCCTCCAGGCCTTGTGTTTAAATTTGTGTCAGTTCAGTATTTCCTCCAGGCCTTGTTTTTAAATTTGTGACAGTTCAGTATTTCCTCCAGGCCCTGTGTTTAAATTTGTGACAGTTCAGTAGTTCCTCCAGGCCTTGTGTTTAAATTTGTGACAGTTCAGTATTTCCTCCAGGCCTAGTGTTTAAATTTGTGACAGTTCAGTATTTCCTCCAGGCCTTGTGTTTAAATTTGTGACAGTTCAGTATTTCCTCCAGGCCTAGTGTTTAAATTTGTGACAGTTCAGTATTTCCTCCAGGCCTTGTGTTTAAATTTGTGACAGTTCAGTATTTCCTCCAGGCCCTGTGTTTAAATTTGTGACAGTTCAGTAGTTCCTCCAGGCCTTGTGTTTAAATTTGTGACAGTTCAGTATTCCCTCCAGGCCTTGTGTTTAAATTTGTGACAGTTCAGTATTTCCTCCAGGCCCTGTGTTTAAATTTGTGACAGTTCAGTATTTCCTCCAGGCCCTGTGTTTAAATTTGTGACAGTTCAGTAGTTCCTCCAGGCCTTGTGTTTAAATTTGTGACAGTTCAGTATTTCCTCCAGGCCTTGTGTTTAAATTTGTGACAGTTCAGTATTTCCTCCAGGCCCTGTGTTTAAATTTGTGACAGTTCAGTATTTCCTCCAGGCCTTGTGTTTAAATTTGTGACAGTTCAGTATTTCCTCCAGGCCTTGTGTTTACATTTGTGACAGTTCAGTATTTCCTCCAGGCCTTGTGTTTAAATTTGTGACAGTTCAGTATTTCCTCCAGACCCTGTGTTTAAATTTGTGACAGTTCAGTATTCCCTCCAGGCCTTGTGTTTAAATTTGTGACGGTTCAGTATTTCCTCCAGGCCTTGTGTTTAAATTTGTGACAGTTCAGTATTTCCTCCAGTCCCTGTGTTTAAATTTGTTACAATTCAGTATTTCCTCCAGGCCTTGTTTTTAAATTTGTGACAGTTCAGTATTTCCTCCAGGCCTTGTGTTTAAATTTGTGACAGTTCTGTATTTCCTCCAGGCCTTGTGTTTAAAGTTGTGGCAGTTCAGTATTTCCTCCAGGCCTTGTGTTTAAATTTGTGACAGTTCAGTATTTCCTCCAGGCTTTGTGTTTAAATTTGTGACAGTTCAGTATTCCCTCCAGGCCTTGTGTTTAAATTTGTGACAGTTCTGTATTTCCTCCAGGCCTTGTGTTCAAAGTTGTGGCAGTTCAGTATTTCCTCCAGGCCTTGTGTTTAAATTTGTGACAGTTCAGTATTTCCTCCAGGCTTTGTGTTTAAATTTGTGACAGTTCAGTATTCCCTCCAGGCCTTGTGTTTAAATTTGTGACAGTTCAGTATTTCCTCCAGGCCTTGTGTTTAAATTTGTGACAGTTCAGTATTTCCTCCAGGCCTTGTTTTTAAATTTGTGACAGTTCAGTATTTCCTCCAGGCTTTGTGTTTAAATTTGTGACAGTTCAGTATTCCCTCCAGGCCTTGTGTTTAAATTTGTGACAGTTCAGTATTTCCTCCAGGCCTTGTGTTTAAATTTGTGACAGTTCAGTATTTCCTCCAGGCCTTGTGTTTAAATATGTGACAGTTCAGTATTCCCTCCAGGACCTGTGTTTAAATTTGTGGCAGTTCAGTATTTCCTCCAGGCCTTGTGTTTAAATTTGTGACAGTTCAGTATTTCCTCCAGGCCTTGTGTTTAAATTTGTGACAGTTCAGTATTTCCTCCAGGCCTTGTGTTTAAATTTGTGACAGTTCAGTATTCCCTCCAGGCCTTGTGTTTAAATTTGTGACAGTTCAGTATTTCCTCCAGGCCTTGTGTTTAAATTTGTGACAGTTCAGTATTCCCTCCAGGCCTTGTGTTTAAATTTGTGACAGTTCAGTATTTCCTCCAGGCCTTGTGTTTAAATTTGTGACAGTTCAGTATTTCCTCCAGGCCCTGTGTTGAAATTTGTGACAGTTCAGTATTTCCTCCAGGCCTTGTGTTTAAATTTGTGACAGTTCAGTATTCCCTCCAGGCCCTGTGTTTAAATTTGTGACAGTTCAGTATTTCCCCCAGGACCTGTGTTTAAATTTGTGACAGTTCAGTATTTCCTCCAGGCCCTGTGTTCAAATTTGTGACAGTTCAGTATTTTCTCCAGGCCCTGTGTTTAAATTTGTGACAGTTCAGTATTTCCTCCAGGCACTGTGTTTAAATTTGTGACAGTTCAGTATTTTCTCCAGGCCCTGTGTTTAAATTTGTGACAGTTCAGTATTTCCTCCAGGCCTTGTGTTTAAATTTGTGACAGTTCAGTATTCCCTCCAGACCTTGTGTTTAAATTTGTGACAGTTCAGTATTTCCTCCAGGCCTTGTGTTTAAATTTGTGACAGTTCAGTATTTCCTCCAGGCCTTGTGTTTAAATTTGTGACAGTTCAGTATTTCCTCCAGGCCCTGTGTTTAAATTTGTGACAGATCAGTATTTCCCTCCAGGCACTGTGTTTAAATTTGTGACAGTTCAGGATTTCCTCCAGGCCCTGTGTTTAAATTTGTGACAGTTCAGTATTTCCTCCAGGCCCTGTGTTTAAATTTGTGACAGATCAGTATTTCCCTCCAGGCACTGTGTTTAAATTTGTGACAGTTCAGGATTTCCTCCAGGCCCTGTGTTTAAATTTGTGACAGTTCAGTATTTCCTCCAGGCCTTGTGTTTAAATTTGTAACAGTTCAGTATTTTCTCCAGGCCCTGTGTTTAAATTTGTGACAGTTCAGTATTTCCTCCAGGCCCTGTGTTTAAATTTGTGACAGTTCAGTATTTCCTCCAGGCCCTGTGTTTAAATTTGTGACAGTTCAGCATTTTCTCCAGGCCTTGTGTTTAAATTTGTGACAGTTCAGTATTTACTCCAGGCCCTGTGTTTAAATTTGTAACAGTTCAGTATTTCCTCCAGCCCCTGTGTTTAAAGTTGTGGCAGTTCAGTATTTCCTCCAGGCCTAGTGTTTAAATTTGTGACAGTTCAGTATTTCCTCCAGGCCTTGTGTTTAAATTTGTGACAGTTCAGTATTTCCTCCAGGCCTTGTGTTTAAAGTTGTGGCAGTTCAGTATTTCCTCCAGGCCTTGTGTTTAAATTTGTGACAGTTCAGTATTCCCTCCAGGCACTGTGTTTAAATTTGTGACAGTTCAGTATTTCCTCCAGGCCCTGTGTATAAAGTTGTGGCAGTTCAGTATTTCCTCCAGGCCTAGTGTTTAAATTTGTGACAGTTCAGTATTTCCTCCAGTCCCTGTGTTTAAAGTTGTGGCAGTTCAGTATTTCCTCCAGGCCTTGTTTTTAAATTTGTGACAGTTCTGTATTTCCTCCAGGCCTTGTGTTTAAAGTTGTGACAGTTCAGTATTTCCTCCAGGCCTAGTGTTTAAATTTGTGACAGTTCAGTATTTCCTCCAGGCCTTGTGTTTAAATTTGTGACAGTTCAGTATTTCCTCCAGGCCTTGTGTTTAAATGTGTGACAGTTCAGTATTTCCTCCAGGCCCTGTGTTTAAATTTGTGACAGTTCAGTATTTCCTCCAGGCCCTGTGTTTAAATTTGTGACAGTTCAGTATTTCCTCCAGACCTTGTGTTTAAATTTGTGACAGTTCAGTATTTCCTCCAGGCCCTGTGTTTAAAGCTGTGACAGACCAGTATTTCCTCCAGGCCTTGTGTTTAAATTTGTGACAGTTCAGTATTTCCTCCAGGCCTTGTGTTTAAATTTGTGACAGTTCAGTATTTCCTCCAGGCCTTGTGTTTAAATTTCTGACAGTTCAGTATTTCCTCCAGGCCTTGTGTTTAAATTTGTGACAGTTCAGTATTTCCTCCAGGCCTTGTGTTTAAATTTGTGACAGTTCAGTATTTCCTCCAGGCCCTGTGTTTAAATTTGTGACAGTTCAGGATTTCCTCCAGGCCCTGTGTTTAAAGCTGTGACAGATCAGTATTTCCTCCAGGCCTTGTGTTTAAATTTGTGACAGTTCAGTATTTTCTCCAGGCCCTGTGTTTAAATTTGTGACAGTTCAGTATTTCCTCCAGGCCTTGTGTTTAAATTTGTGACAGTTCAGTATTTCCTCCAGGCCTTGTGTTTAAATTTGTGACCGTTCAGTATTTCCTCCAGTCCCTGTGTTTAAATTTGTGACAGTTCAGTATTTCCTCCAGGCCTTGTGTTTAAATTTGTGGCAGTTCAGTATTTCCTCCAGGCCTTGTGTTTAAATTTGTGACAGTTCAGTATTTCCTCCAGGCCCTGTGTTTAAATTTGTGACAGTTCAGTATTTCCTCCAGGCCCTGTGTTTAAATTTGTGACAGTTCAATATTTCCTCCAGGCCTTGTGTTTAAATTTGTGACAGTTCAGTTTTTCCTCCAGGCCTTGTGTTTAAATTTGTGACAGTTCAGTATTTCCTCCAGGCCTTGTGTTTAAATTTGTGACAGTTCAGTTTTTCCTCCAGGCCTTGTGTTTAAATTTGTGACAGTTCAGTATTTCCTCCAGGCCTTGTGTTTAAATTTGTGACAGTTCAGTATTTCCTCCAGGCCCTGTGTTTAAATTTGTGACAGTTCAGTATTCCCTCCAAGCCTAGTGTTTAAAGTTGTGGCAGTTCAGTATTTCCTCCAGGCCTAGTGTGTAAATTTGTGACAGTTCAGTATTTCCTCCAGGCCTTGTGTTTAAATTTGTGACAGTTCAGTATTTCCTCCAGGCCTTGTGTTTAAATTTGTGACAGTTCAGTATTTCCTCCAGGCCTTGTGTTTAAATTTGTGACAGTTCAGTATTTACTCCAGGCCCTGTGTTTAAATTTGTAACAGTTCAGTATTTCCTCCAGCCCCTGTGTTTAAAGTTGTGGCAGTTCAGTATTTCCTCCAGGCCTAGTGTTTAAATTTGTGACAGTTCAGTATTTCCTCCAGGCCTTGTGTTTAAATTTGTGACAGTTCAGTATTTCCTCCAGGACTTGTGTTTAAATTTGTGACAGTTCAGTATTTCCTCCAGGCCTTGTGTTTAAATTTGTGACAGTTCAGTATTCCCTCCAGGCACTGTGTTTAAATTTGTGACAGTTCAGTATTTCCTCCAGGCCCTGTGTATAAAGTTGTGGCAGTTCAGTATTTCCTCCAGGCCTAGTGTTTAAATTTGTGACAGTTCAGTATTTCCTCCAGTCCCTGTGTTTAAAGTTGTGGCAGTTCAGTATTTCCTCCAGGCCTTGTTTTTAAATTTGTGACAGTTCGGTATTTCCTCCAGGCCTTGTGTTTAAAGTTGTGACAGTTCAGTATTTCCTCCAGGCCTAGTGTTTAAATTTGTGACAGTTCAGTATTTCCTCCAGGCCTTGTGTTTAAATTTGTGACAGTTCAGTATTTCCTCCAGGCCTTGTGTTTAAATGTGTGACAGTTCAGTATTTCCTCCAGGCCCTGTGTTTAAATTTGTGACAGTTCAGTATTTCCTCCAGGCCTTGTGTTTAAATGTGTGACAGTTCAGTATTTCCTCCAGGCCCTGTGTTTAAATTTGTGACAGTTCAGTATTTCCTCCAGGCCCTGTGTTTAAATTTGTGACAGTTCAGTATTTCCTCCAGGCCTTGTGTTTAAATTTGTGACAGTTCAGTATTTACTCCAGGCCCTGTGTTTAAATTTGTAACAGTTCAGTATTTCCTCCAGCCCCTGTGTTTAAAGTTGTGGCAGGTCAGTATTTCCTCCAGGCCTAGTGTTTAAATTTGTGACAGTTCAGTATTTCCTCCAGGCCTTGTGTTTAAATTTGTGACAGTTCAGTATTTCCTCCAGGACTTGTGTTTAAATTTGTGACAGTTCAGTATTTCCTCCAGGCCTTGTGTTTAAATTTGTGACAGTTCAGTATTCCCTCCAGGCACTGTGTTTAAATTTGTGACAGTTCAGTATTTCCTCCAGGCCCTGTGTATAAAGTTGTGGCAGTTCAGTATTTCCTCCAGGCCTAGTGTTTAAATTTGTGACAGTTCAGTATTTCCTCCAGTCCCTGTGTTTAAAGTTGTGGCAGTTCAGTATTTCCTCCAGGCCTTGTTTTTAAATTTGTGACAGTTCGGTATTTCCTCCAGGCCTTGTGTTTAAATTTGTGACAGTTCAGTATTTCCTCCAGGCCTAGTGTTTAAATTTGTGACAGTTCAGTATTTCCTCCAGTCCCTGTGTTTAAAGTTGTGGCAGTTCAGTATTTCCTCCAGGCCTTGTTTTTAAATTTGTGACAGTTCGGTATTTCCTCCAGGTCTTGTGTTTAAATTTGTGACAGTTCAGTATTTCCTCCAGGCCTAGTGTTTAAATTTGTGACAGTTCAGTATTTCCTCCAGGCCTTGTGTTTAAATTTGTGACAGTTCAGTATTTCCTCCAGGCCTTGTGTTTAAATGTGTGACAGTTCAGTATTTCCTCCAGGCCCTGTGTTTAAATTTGTGACAGTTCAGTATTTCCTCCAGGCCCTGTGTTTAAATTTGTGACAGTTCAGTATTTCCTCCAGACCTTGTGTTTAAATTTGTGACAGTTCAGTATTTCCTCCAGGCCCTGTGTTTAAAGCTGTGACAGACCAGTATTTCCTCCAGGCCTTGTGTTTAAATTTGTGACAGTTCAGTATTTCCTCCAGGCCTTGTGTTTAAATTTGTGACAGTTCAGTATTTCCTCCAGGCCTTGTGTTTAAATTTCTGACAGTTCAGTATTTCCTCCAGGCCTTGTGTTTAAATTTGTGACAGTTCAGTATTTCCTCCAGGCCTTGTGTTTAAATTTGTGACAGTTCAGTATTTCCTCCAGGCCCTGTGTTTAAATTTGTGACAGTTCAGGATTTCCTCCAGGCCCTGTGTTTAAAGCTGTGACAGATCAGTATTTCCTACAGGCCTTGTGTTTAAATTTGTGACAGTTCAGTATTTTCTCCAGGCCCTGTGTTTAAATTTGTGACAGTTCAGTATTTCCTCCAGGCCTTGTGTTTAAATTTGTGACAGTTCAGTATTTCCTCCAGGCCTTGTGTTTAAATTTGTGACCGTTCAGTATTTCCTCCAGTCCCTGTGTTTAAATTTGTGACAGTTCAGTATTTCCTCCAGGCCTTGTGTTTAAATTTGTGGCAGTTCAGTATTTCCTCCAGGCCTTGTGTTTAAATTTGTGACAGTTCAGTATTTCCTCCAGGCCCTGTGTTTAAATTTGTGACAGTTCAGTATTTTCTCCAGGCCCTGTGTTTAAATTTGTGACAGTTCAATATTTCCTCCAGGCCTTGTGTTTAAATTTGTGACAGTTCAGTTTTTCCTCCAGGCCTTGTGTTTAAATTTGTGACAGTTCAGTATTTCCTCCAGGCCTTGTGTTTAAATTTGTGACAGTTCAGTATTTCCTCCAGGCCCTGTGTTTAAATTTGTGACAGTTCAGTATTCCCTCCAAGCCTAGTGTTTAAAGTTGTGGCAGTTCAGTATTTCCTCCAGGCCTAGTGTGTAAATTTGTGACAGTTCAGTATTTCCTCCAGGCCTTGTGTTTAAATTTGTGACAGTTCAGTATTTCCTCCAGGCCTTGTGTTTAAATTTGTGACAGTTCAGTATTTCCTCCAGGCCTTGTGTTTAAATTTGTGACAGTTCAGTATTTCCTCCAGGCCTTGTGTTTAAATTTGTGACAGTTCAGTATTTCCTCCAGGCCCTGTGTTTAAATTTGTGACAGTTCAGTATTTCCTCCAGGCCCTGTGTTTAAAGTTGTGGCAGTTCAGTATTTCCTCCAGGCCTTGTGTTTAAATTTGTGACAGTTCAGTATTTCCTCCAGACCCGTGTTTAAATTTGTGACAGTTCAGTATTTACTCCAGGCCTTGTGTTTAAATTTGTGACAGTTCAGTATTTACTCCAGGCCCTGTGTTTAAATTTGTGACAGTTCAGTATTTACTCCAGGCCTTGTGTTTAAATTTGTGACAGTTCAGTATTTCCTCCAGGCCTTGTGTTTAAATTTGTGACAGTTCAGTATTTCCTCCAGGCCTTGTGTTTAAATTTGTGACAGTTCAGTATTCCCGCCAGGCCTTGTGTTTAAATTTGTGACAGTTCAGTATTTACTCCAGACCTTGTGTTTAAATTTGTGACAGTTCAGTATTTCCTCCAGGCCTTGTGTTTAAATTTGTGACAGTTCAGTATTTCCTCCTGGCCCTGCGTTGAAATTTGTGACAGTTCAGTATTTCCTCCAGGCCTTGTGTTTAAATTTGTGACAGTTCAGTATTTCCCCCAGGACCTGTGTTTAAATTTGTGACAGTTCAGTATTTCCTCCAGGCCCTTTGTTTAAATTTGTGACAGTTCAGTATTTCCCCCAGGACCTGTGTTTAAATTTGTGACAGTTCAGTATTTCCTCCAGGCCCTGTGTTTAAATTTGTGACAGTTCAGTATTTCCTCCAGGCCTTGTGTTTAAAGTTCTGGCAGTTCAGTATTTCCTCCAGGCCTAGTGTTTAAATTTGTGACAGTTCAGTATTTCCCTCGAGGCACTGTGTTTAAATTTGTGACAGTTCAGTATTTTCTCCAGGCCCTGTGTTTAAATTTGTGACATTTCAGTATTTCCTCCAGGCCTTGTGTTTAAATTTGTGACAGTTCAGTATTTCCTCCAGGCCCTGTGTTTAAATTTGTGACAGTTCAGTATTACCCTCCAGGCACTGTGTTTAAATTTGTGACAGTTCAGTATTTTCTCCAGGCCCTGTGTTTAAATTTGTGACAGTTCAGTATTACCCTCCAGGCACTGTGTTTAAATTTGTGACAGTTCAGTATTTCCTCCAGGCCCTGTGTTTAAATTTGTGACAGTTCAGTATCTTCTCCAGGCCCTGTGTTTAAATTTGTGACAGTTCAGTATTACCCTCCAGGCACTGTGTTTAAATTTGTGACAGTTCAGTATTTCCTCCAGACCCTGTGATTAAATTTGTAACAGTTCAGTATTTCCTCCAGGACCTGTGTTTAAAGTTGTGGAAGTTCAGTATTTCCTCCAGGCCTAGTGTTTAAATTTATGACAGTTCAGTATTTCCTCCAGCCCCTGTGTTTAAAGTTGTGGCAGTTCAGTATTTCCTCCAGGCAGAGTGTTTAAATTTGTGACAGTTCAGTATTTCCTCCAGGCCTAGTGTTTAAATTTATGACAGTTCAGTATTTCCTCCAGCCCCTGTGTTTAAATTTGTGACAGTTCAGTATTTCCTCCGGACCCTGTGTTTAAATTTGTGACAGTTCAGTATTTCCTCCAGGCCTAGTGTTTAAATTTGTGACAGTTCAGTATTTCCTCCAGTTCCTGTGTTTAAAGTTGTGGCAGTTCAGTATTTTCTCCAGGCCTTGTGTTTAAATTTGTGACAGTTCAGTATTTCCTCCAGGCCTTGTGTTTAAAGTTGTGACAGTTCAGTATTTCCTCCAGGCCTAGTGTTTAAATTTGTGACAGTTCAGTATTTCCTCCAGGCCTTGTGTTTAAAGTTGTGACAGTTCAGTATTTCCTCCAGGCCTTGTGTTTAAATTTGTGACAGTTCAGTATTTCCTCCAGGCCCTGTGTTTAAATTTGTGACAGTTCAGTATTTCCTCCAGGCCCTGTGTTTATATTTGTGACAGTTCAGTATTTCCTCCAGGCCCTGTGTTTAAATTTGTGACAGTTCAGTATTTCCTCCAGGCCTTGTGTTTAAATTTGTGACAGTTCAGTATTTCCTCCAGGCCTTGTGTTTAAATTTGTGACAGTTCAGTATTTCCTCCAGGCCTTGTGTTTAAATTTGTGACAGTTCAGTATTTCCTCCAGGCCCTGTGTTTAAAGCTGTGACAGACCAGTATTTCCTCCAGGCCTTGTGTTTAAATTTGTGACAGTTCAGTATTTCCTCCAGGCCTTGTGTTTAAATTTGTGACAGTTCAGTATTTCCTCCAGGCCTTGTGTTTAAATTTCTGACAGTTCAGTATTTCCTCCAGGCCTTGTGTTTAAATTTGTGACAGTTCAGGATTTCCTCCAGGCCCTGTGTTTAAAGCTGTGACAGACCAGTATTTCCTCCAGGCCCTGTGTTTAAATTTGTGACAGTTCAGTATTTCCTCCAGGCCCTGTGTTTAAATTTGTGACAGTTCAGGATTTCCTCCAGGCCCTGTGTTTAAAGCTGTGAAAGACCAGTATTTCCTCCAGGCCCTGTGTTTAAATTTGTGACAGTTCAGTATTTCCTCCAGGCCTTGTGTTTAAATTTGTGACAGTTCAGTATTTCCTCCAGGCCTTGTGTTTAAATTTGTGACAGTTCAGTATTTCCTCCAGGCCTTGTGTTCAAATTTCTGACAGTTCAGTATTTCCTCCAGGCCTTGTGTTTAAATTTGTGACAGTTCAGTATTTCCTCCAGGCCTTGTGTTTAAATTTGTGACAGTTCAGTATTTCCTCCAGGCCTTGTGTTTAAATTTGTGACAGTTCAGGATTTCCTCCAGGCCCTGTGTTTAAAGCTGTGACAGACCAGTATTTCCTCCAGGCCCTGTGTTAAATTTGTGACAGTTCAGTATTTCCTCCAGGCCTTGTGTTTAAATTTGTGACAGTTCAGTATTTCCTCCAGGCCTTGTGTTTAAATTTGTGACAGTTCAGTATTTCCTCCAGGCCTTGTGTTCAAATTTCTGACAGTTCAGTATTTCCTCCAGGCCTTGTGTTTAAATTTGTGACAGTTCAGTATTTCCTCCAGGCCTTGTGTTTAAATTTGTGACAGTTCAGTATTTCCTCCAGGCCTTGTGTTTAAATTTGTGACAGTTCAGTATTTCCTCCAGGCCTTGTGTTTAAATTTGTGGCAGTTCAGTATTTCCTCCTGGCCTTGTGTTTAAATTTGTGACAGTTCAGTATTTCCTCCAGGCCCTGTGTTTAAATTTGTGACAGTTCAGTATTTCCTCCAGGCCCTGTGTTTAAATTTGTGACAGTTCAGTATTTCCTCCAGGCCTTGTGTTTAAATTTGTGACAGTTCAGTATTTCCTCCCGGCCTTGTGTTTAAATTTGTGACAGTTCAGTATTTCCTCCAGGCCTTGTGTTTAAATTTGTGACAGTTCAGTATTCCCTCCAGGCCTAGTGTTTAAAGTTGTGGCAGTTCAGTATTTCCTCCAGGCCTAGTGTTTAAATTTGTGACAGTTCAGTATTTCCTCCAGGCCTTGTGTTTAAATTTGTGACAGTTCAGTATTTCCTCCAGGCCTTGTGTTTAAATTTGTGACAGTTCAGTATTTCCTCCAGGCCTTGTGTTTAAATTTGTGACAGTTCAGTATTTCCTCCAGGCCCTGTGTTTAAATTTGTGACAGTTCAGTATTTCCTCCAGGCCTTGTGTTTAAATTTGTGACAGTTCAGTATTTCCTCCAGGACTTGTGTTTAAATTTGTGACAGTTCAGTATTTCCTCCAGGCCTTGTGTTTAAATTTGTGACAGTTCAGTATTTCCTCCAGGCCCTGTGTTTAAATTTGTGACAGTTCAGTATTTCCTCCAGGCCTTGTGTTTAAATTTGTGACAGTTCAGTATTTCCTCCAGGCCTTGTGTTTAAATTTGTGACAGTTCAGTATTTCCTCCAGGCCCTGTGTTTAAATTTGTGACAGTTCAGTATTTCCTCCAGGCCTTGTGTTTAAATTTGTGACAGTTCAGTATTTCCTCCAGGCCTTGTGTTTAAAGTTGTGACAGTTCAGTATTTCCTCCAGGCACTGTGTTTAAATTTGTGACAGTTCAGTATTCCCTCCAGGCCTTGTGTTTAAATTTGTGACAGTTCAGTATTTCCTCCAGACCCTTTGTTTAAATTTGTGACAGTTCAGTATTTCCTCCAGGCCTTGTGTTTAAATTTGTGACAGTTCAGTATTTCCTCCAGGCCTTGTGTTTAAATTTGTGACAGTTCAGTATTTACTCCAGGCCTTGTGTTTAAATTTGTGACTGTTAAGTATTCCCTCCAGGCCTTGTGTTTAAATTTGTGACAGTTCAGTATTGCCCTCCAGCCCCTGTGTTTAAATTTTTGACAGTTCAGTATTTCCTCCAGTCCCTGTGTTTAAATTTGTGACAGTTCAGTATTTCCTCCAGGCCTTGTGTTTAAATTTGTGACAGTTCAGTATTTCCTCCAGCCCCTGTGTTTAAATTTGTGACAGTTCAGTATTTCCTCCAGGCCTTGTGTTTAAATTTGTGACAGTTCAGTATTTCCTCCAGGCCTTGTGTTTAAATTTGTGACAGTTCAGTATTCCCTCCAGGCCCTGTGTTTAAATTTGTGACAGTTCAGTATTCCCTCCAGGCCCTGTGTTTAAATTTGTGACAGTTCAGTATTTCCTCCAGGCCCTGTGTTTAAATTTGTGACAGTTCAGTATTTCCTCAGGCCTTGTGTTTAAATTTGTGACAGTTCAGTATTTCGTCCAGGCCTTGTGTTTAAATTTGTGACAGTTCAGTATTTCCTCCAGGCCTTGTGTTTAAATTTGTGACAGTTCAGTATTTCCTCAGGCCTTGTGTTTAAATTTGTGACAGTTCAGTATTTCGTCCAGGCCTTGTGTTTAAATTTGTGACAGTTCAGTATTTCCTCAGGCCTTGTGTTTAAATTTGTGACAGTTCAGTATTTCGTCCAGGCCTTGTGTTTAAATTTGTGACAGTTCAGTATTCCCTCCAGGCCCTGTGTTTAAATTTGTGACAGTTCAGTATTTCCTCCAGGCCCTGTGTTTAAATTTGTGACAGTTCAGTATTTCCTCCAGGCCTTGTGTTTAAATTTGTGACAGTTCAGTATTTCCTCCAGGCCTTGTGTTTAAATTTGTGACAGTTCAGTATTTACTCCAGGCCTTGTGTTTAAATTTGTGACAGTTCAGTATTTCCTCCAGGCCTTGTGTTTAAATTTGTGACAGTTCAGTATTTCCTTCAGGCCTTGTGTTTAAATTTGTGACAGTTCAGTATTTCCTCCAGGCCTTGTGTTTAAATTTGTGACAGTTCAGTATTTCCTCCAGACCCTGTGTTTAAATTTGTGACAGTTCAGTATTTCCTCCAGACCCTGTGTTTAAATTTGTGACAGTTCAGTATTTCCTCCAGACCCTGTGTTTAAATTTATGACAGTTCAGTATTCCCTCCAGGCCTTGTGTTTAAATTTGTGACGGTTCAGTATTTCCTCCAGGCCTTGTGTTTAAATTTGTGACAGTTCAGTATTTCCTCCAGGCCTTGTGTTTAAATTTGTGACAGTTCAGTATTTCCTCCAGGCCTTGTGTTTAAATTTGTGACAGTTCAGTATTTCCTCCAGGCCTTGTGTTTAAATTTGTGACAGTTCAGTATTCCCTCCAGGCCTAGTGTTTAAAGTTGTGGCAGTTCAGTATTTCCTCCAGGCCTAGTGTTTAAATTTGTGACAGTTCAGTATTTCCTCCAGGCCTTGTGTTTAAATTTGTGACAGTTCAGTATTTCCTCCAGGCCTTGTGTTTAAATTTGTGACAGTTCAGTATTTCCTCCAGGCCTTGTGTTTAAATTTGTGACAGTTCAGTATTTCCTCCAGGCCCTGTGTTTAAAGTTGTGGCAGTTCAGTATTTCCTCCAGGCCTTGTGTTTAAATTTGTGACAGTTCAGTATTTCCTCCAGACCCGTGTTTAAATTTGTGACAGTTCAGTATTTCCTCCAGGCCTTGTGTTTAAATTTGTGGCAGTTCAGTATTTCCTCCAGGCCTTGTGTTTAAATTTGTGACAGTTCAGTATTTCCTCCAGACCCGTGTTTAAATTTGTGACAGTTCAGTATTTCCTCCAGGCCTTGTGTTTAAATTTGTGACAGTTCAGTATTTCCTCCAGGCCTTGTGTTTAAATTTGTGACAGTTCAGTATTTCCTCCAGGCCTTGTGTTTAAATTTGTGACAGTTCAGTATTTCCTCCAGGCCTTGTGTTTAAATTTGTGACAGTTCAGCATTTTCTCCAGGCCTTGTGTTTAAATTTGTGACAGTTCAGTATTTACTCCAGGCCTTGTGTTTAAATTTGTGACAGTTCAGTATTTCCTCCAGGCCTTGTGTTTAAATTTGTGACAGTTCAGTATTTCCTCCAGGACTTGTGTTTAAATTTGTGACAGTTCAGTATTTCCTCCAGGCCTTGTGTTTAAATTTGTGACAGTTCAGTATTTCCTCCAGGCCCTGTGTTTAAATTTGTGACAGTTCAGTATTTCCTCCAGGCCTTGTGTTTAAATTTGTGACAGTTCAGTATTTCCTCCAGGCCTTGTGTTTAAATTTGTGACAGTTCAGTATTTCCTCCAGGCCCTGTGTTTAAATTTGTGACAGTTCAGTATTTCCTCCAGGCCTTGTGTTTAAAGTTGTGACAGTTCAGTATTTCCTCCAGGCACTGTGTTTAAATTTGTGACAGTTCAGTATTCCCTCCAGGCCTTGTGTTTAAATTTGTGACAGTTCAGTATTTCCTCCAGGCCTAGTGTTTAAATTTGTGACAGTTCAGTATTTCCTCCAGGCCTTGTGTTTAAATTTGTGACAGTTCAGTACTTCCTCCAGACCCTTTGTTTAAATTTGTGACAGTTCAGTATTTCCTCCAGACCCTGTGTTTAAATTTGTGACAGTTCAGTATTTCCTCCAGGCCTTGTGTTTAAATTTGTGACAGTTCAGTATTTCCTCCAGGCCTTGTGTTTAAATTTGTGACAGTTCAGTATTTACTCCAGGCCTTGTGTTGAAATTTGTGACAGTTAAGTATTCCCTCCAGGCCTTGTGTTTAAATTTGTGACAGTTCAGTATTGCCCTCCAGCCCCTGTGTTTAAATTTGTGACAGTTCAGTATTTCCTCCAGTCCCTGTGTTTAAATTTGTGACAGTTCAGTATTTCCTCCAGGCCTTGTGTTTAAATTTGTGACAGTTCAGTATTTCCTCCAGGCCTTGTGTTTAAATTTGTGACAGTTCAGTATTTCCTCCAGGCCCTGTGTTTAAATTTGTGACAGTTCAGTATTTCCTCCAGGCCTTGTGTTTAAATTTGTGACAGTTCAGTATTTCCTCCAGGCCTTGTGTTTAAATTTGTGACAGTTCAGTATTTCCTCCAGGCCCTGTGTTTAAATTTGTGACAGTTCAGTATTTCCTCCAGGCCTTGTGTTTAAATTTGTGACAGTTCAGTACTTCCTCCAGACCCTTTGTTTAAATTTGTGACAGTTCAGTATTTCCTCCAGACCCTGTGTTTAAATTTGTGACAGTTCAGTATTTCCTCCAGGCCTTGTGTTTAAATTTGTGACAGTTCAGTATTTCCTCCAGGCCTTGTGTTTAAATTTGTGACAGTTCAGTATTTACTCCAGGCCTTGTGTTGAAATTTGTGACAGTTAAGTATTCCCTCCAGGCCTTGTGTTTAAATTTGTGACAGTTCAGTATTGCCCTCCAGCCCCTGTGTTTAAATTTGTGACAGTTCAGTATTTCCTCCAGTCCCTGTGTTTAAATTTGTGACAGTTCAGTATTTCCTCCAGGCCTTGTGTTTAAATTTGTGACAGTTCAGTATTTCCTCCAGGCCTTGTGTTTAAATTTGTGACAGTTCAGTATTTCCTCCAGGCCCTGTGTTTAAATTTGTGACAGTTCAGTATTTCCTCCAGGCCTTGTGTTTAAATTTGTGACAGTTCAGTATTTCCTCCAGGCCTTGTGTTTAAATTTGTGACAGTTCAGTATTTCCTCCAGGCCCTGTGTTTAAATTTGTGACAGTTCAGTATTTCCTCCAGGCCTTGTGTTTAAATTTGTGACAGTTCAGTATTTCCTCCAGGCCCTGTGTTTAAATTTGTGACAGTTCAGTATTTCCTCCAGGCCTTGTGTTTAAATTTGTGACAGTTCAGTATTTCCTTCAGGCCTTGTGTTTAAAGTTGTGACAGTTCAGTATTTCCTCCAGGCACTGTGTTTAAATTTGTGACAGTTCAGTATTTCCTCCAGGCCTTGTGTTTAAATTTGTGACAGTTCAGTATTTCCTCCAGGCCTTGTGTTTAAATTTGTGACAGTTCAGTATTTCCTCCAGGCCTTGTGTTTAAATTTGTGACAGTTCAGTATTTCCTCCAGACCCTTTGTTTAAATTTGTGACAGTTCAGTATTTCCTCCAGACCCTTTGTTTAAATTTGTGACAGTTCAGTATTTCCTCCAGGCCTTGTGTTTAAATTTGTGACAGTTCAGTATTTACTCCAGGCCTTGTGTTGAAATTTGTGACAGTTAAGTATTCCCTCCAGGCCTTGTGTTTAAATTTGTGACAGTTCAGTATTGCCCTCCAGCCCCTGTGTTTAAATTTGTGACAGTTCAGTATTTCCTCCAGTCCCTGTGTTTAAATTTGTGACAGTTCAGTATTTCCTCCAGGCCTTGTGTTTAAATTTGTGACAGTTCAGTATTTCCTCCAGACCCTGTGTTTAAATTTGTGACAGTTCAGTATTTCCCCCAGGACCTGTGTTTAAATTTGTGACAGTTCAGTATTTTCTCCAGGCCTTGTGTTTAAATTTGTGACAGTTCAGTATTTCCTCCAGGCCTTGTGTTTAAATTTGTGACAGTTCAGTATTTTCTCCAGGCCTTGTGTTTAAATTTGTGACAGTTCAGTATTTCCTCCAGGCCCTGTGTTTAAATTTGTGACAGTTCAGTATTTCCTCCAGGCCTTGTGTTTAAATTTGTGACTGTTCAGTATTTCCTCCAGGCCTTGTGTTTAAAGTTGTGACAGTTCAGTATTTCCTCCAGGCACTGTGTTTAAATTTGTGACAGTTCAGTATTCCCTCCAGGCCTTGTGTTTAAATTTGTGACAGTTCAGTATTTCCTCCAGACCCTTTGTTTAAATTTGTGACAGTTCAGTATTTCCTCCAGGCCCTGTGTTTAAATTTGTGACGGTTCAGTATTTCCTCCAGGCCCTGTGTTTAAATTTGTGACAGTTCAGTATTTCCTCCAGGCCTTGTGTTTAAATTTGTGACAGTTCAGTATTTCCTCCAGGCCTTGTGTTTAAATTTGTGACAGTTCAGTATTTCCTCCAGGCCTTGTGTTTAAATTTGTGACAGTTCAGTATTTCCTCCAGGCCCTGTGTTTAAATTTGTGACAGTTCAGTATTTCCTCCAGGCCTTGTGTTTACATTTGTGACAGTTCAGTATTTCCTCCAGGCCCTGTGTTTAAATTTGTGACAGTTCAGTATTTCCTCCAGGCCTTGTGTTTAAATTTGTGACAGTTCAGTATTTCCTCCAGGCCTTGTGTTTAAATTTGTGACAGTTCAGTATTTCCTCCAGGCCTTGTGTTTAAATTTGTGACAGTTCAGTATTTCCTCCAGGCCCTGTGTTTAAATTTGTGACAGTTCAGTATTTCCTCCAGGCCCTGTGTTTAAATTTGTGACAGTTCAGTATTTCCTCCAGGCCTTGTGTTTAAATTTGTGACAGTTCAGTATTTCCTCCAGGCCTTGTGTTTAAATTTGTGACAGTTCAGTATTTCCTCCAGGCCCTGTGTTTAAATTTGTGACAGTTCAGTATTTCCTCCAGGCTTTGTGTTTAAATTTGTGACAGTTCAGTATTTCCTCCAGGCCTTGTGTTTAAATTTGTGGCAGTTCAGTATTTCCTCCAGGCCTTGTGTTTAAATTTGTGACAGTTCAGTATTTCCTCCAGGCCTTGTGTTTAAAGTTGTGACAGTTCAGTATTTCCTCCAGGCCTTGTGTTTAAATTTGTGACAGTTCAGTATTTCCTCCAGACCCTTTGTTTAAATTTGTGACAGTTCAGTATTTCCTCCAGGCCCTGTGTTTAAATTTGTGACAGTTCAGTATTTCCTCCAGACCCTGTGTTTAAATTTGTGACAGTTCAGTATTTCCTCCAGGCCTTGTGTTTAAATTTGTGACAGTTCAGTATTCCCTCCAGGCCTTGTGTTTAAATTTGTGACAGTTCAGTATTTCCTCCAGACCCTTTGTTTAAATTTGTGACAGTTCAGTATTTCCTCCAGGCCCTGTGTTTAAATTTGTGACAGTTCAGTATTTCCTCCAGACCCTGTGTTTAAATTTGTGACAGTTCAGTATTTCCTCCAGGCCTTGTGTTTAAATTTGTGACAGTTCAGTATTTCCTCCAGACCCTGTGTTTAAATTTGTGACAGTTCAGTATTTCCTCCAGGCCTTGTGTTTAAATTTGTGACAGTTCAGTATTTCCTCCAGGCCTTGTGTTTAAATTTGTGACAGTTCAGTATTTACTCCAGGCCTTGTGTTTAAATTTGTGACAGTTCAGTATTTCCTCCAGGCCTTGTGTTTAAATTTGTGACAGTTCAGTATTTCCTCCAGGACTTGTGTTTAAATTTGTGACAGTTCAGTATTTCCTCCAGGCCTTGTGTTTAAATTTGTGACAGTTCTGTATTTCCTCCAGGCCCTGTGTTTAAATTTGTGACAGTTCAGTATTTCCTCCAGGCCTTGTGTTTAAATTTGTGACAGTTCAGTATTTCCTCCAGACCCTGTGTTTAAATTTATGACAGTTCAGTATTCCCTCCAGGCCTTGTGTTTAAATTTGTGACAGTTCAGTATTTCCTCCAGACCCTGTGTTTAAATTTATGACAGTTCAGTATTCCCTCCAGGCCTTGTGTTTAAATTTGTGACAGTTCAGTATTGCCCTCCAGCCCCTGTGTTTAAATTTGTGACAGTTCAGTATTTCCTCCAGTCCCTGTGTTTAAATTTGTGACAGTTCAGTATTTCCTCCAGGCCTTGTGTTTAAATTTGTGACAGTTCAGTATTTCCTCCAGGCCCTGTGTTTAAATTTGTGACAGTTCAGTATTTCCTCCAGGCCTTGTGTTTAAATTTGTGACAGTTCAGTATTTCCTCCAGACCCTGTGTTTAAATTTGTGACAGTTCAGTATTTCCTCCAGGCCTTGTGTTTAAATTTGTGACAGTTCAGTATTTCCTCCAGGCCTTGTGTTTAAATTTGTGACAGTTCAGTATTTCCTCCAGGCTTTGTGTTTAAATTTGTGACAGTTCAGTATTTCCTCCAGACCCTGTGTTTAAATTTATGACAGTTCAGTATTCCCTCCAGGCCTTGTGTTTAAATTTGTGACAGTTCAGTATTTCCTCCAGACCCTGTGTTTAAATTTATGACAGTTCAGTATTCCCTCCAGGCCTTGTGTTTAAATTTGTGACAGTTCAGTATTTCCTCCAGACCCTGTGTTTAAATTTGTGACAGTTCAGTATTTCCTCCAGGCCTTGTGTTTAAATTTGTGACAGTTCAGTATTTCCTCCAGACCCTGTGTTTAAATTTGTGACAGTTCAGTATTTCCTCCAGGCCTTGTGTTTAAATTTGTGACAGTTCAGTATTTCCTCCAGGCCTTGTGTTTAAATTTGTGACAGTTCAGTATTTACTCCAGGCCTTGTGTTTAAATTTGTGACAGTTCAGTATTTCCTCCAGGCCTTGTGTTTAAATTTGTGACAGTTCAGTATTTCCTCCAGGACTTGTGTTTAAATTTGTGACAGTTCAGTATTTCCTCCAGGCCTTGTGTTTAAATTTGTGACAGTTCTGTATTTCCTCCAGGCCCTGTGTTTAAATTTGTGACAGTTCAGTATTTCCTCCAGGCCTTGTGTTTAAATTTGTGACAGTTCAGTATTTCCTCCAGACCCTGTGTTTAAATTTATGACAGTTCAGTATTCCCTCCAGGCCTTGTGTTTAAATTTGTGACAGTTCAGTATTTCCTCCAGACCCTGTGTTTAAATTTATGACAGTTCAGTATTCCCTCCAGGCCTTGTGTTTAAATTTGTGACAGTTCAGTATTGCCCTCCAGCCCCTGTGTTTAAATTTGTGACAGTTCAGTATTTCCTCCAGTCCCTGTGTTTAAATTTGTGACAGTTCAGTATTTCCTCCAGGCCTTGTGTTTAAATTTGTGACAGTTCAGTATTTCCTCCAGGCCCTGTGTTTAAATTTGTGACAGTTCAGTATTTCCTCCAGGCCTTGTGTTTAAATTTGTGACAGTTCAGTATTTCCTCCAGACCCTGTGTTTAAATTTGTGACAGTTCAGTATTTCCTCCAGGCCTTGTGTTTAAATTTGTGACAGTTCAGTATTTCCTCCAGGCCTTGTGTTTAAATTTGTGACAGTTCAGTATTTCCTCCAGGCTTTGTGTTTAAATTTGTGACAGTTCAGTATTTCCTCCAGACCCTGTGTTTAAATTTATGACAGTTCAGTATTCCCTCCAGGCCTTGTGTTTAAATTTGTGACAGTTCAGTATTTCCTCCAGACCCTGTGTTTAAATTTATGACAGTTCAGTATTCCCTCCAGGCCTTGTGTTTAAATTTGTGACAGTTCAGTATTTCCTCCAGACCCTGTGTTTAAATTTATGACAGTTCAGTATTCCCTCCAGGCCTTGTGTTTAAATTTGTGACAGTTCAGTATTGCCCTCCAGCCCCTGTGTTTAAATTTGTGACAGTTCAGTATTTCCTCCAGTCCCTGTATTTAAATTTGTGACAGTTCAGTATTTCCTCCAGGCCTTGTGTTTAAATTTGTGACAGTTCAGTATTTCCTCCAGGCCTTGTGTTTAAATTTGTGACAGTTCAGTATTTCCTCCAGGCCTTGTGTTTAAATTTGTGACAGTTCAGTATTTCCTCCAGGCCCTGTGTTTAAATTTGTGACAGTTCAGTATTTCCTCCAGGCCTTGTGTTTAAATTTGTGACAGTTCAGTATTTCCTCCAGGCCTTGTGTTTAAAGTTGTGACAGTTCAGTATTTCCTCCAGGCACTGTGTTTAAATTTGTGACAGTTCAGTATTCCCTCCAGGCCTTGTGTTTAAATTTGTGACAGTTCAGTATTTCCTCCAGACCCTTTGTTTAAATTTGTGACAGTTCAGTATTTCCTCCAGGCCCTGTGTTTAAATTTGTGACAGTTCAGTATTTCCTCTAGGCCCAGTGTTTAAAGTTGTGGCAGTTCAGTATTTCCTCCAGGCCTTGTGTTTAAATTTGTGACAGTTCAGTATTTCCTACAGACCCGTGTTTAAATTTGTGACAGTTCAGTATTTCCTCCAGGCCTTGTGTTTAAATTTGTGACAGTTCAGTATTTCCTCCAGGCCTTGTGTTTAAATTTGTGACAGTTCAGTATTTCCTCCAGGCCTTGTGTTTAAATTTGTGACAGTTCAGTATTTCCTCCAGGCCTTGTGTTTAAATTTGTGACAGTTCAGTATTTCCCTCCAGGCCTTGTGTTTAAATTTGTGACAGTTCAGTATTTCCTCCAGGCCTTGTGTTTAAATTTGTGACAGTTCAGTATTGACTCCAGGCCTTGTGTTTAAATTTGTGACAGTTCAGTATTTCCTCCAGGCCTTGTGTTTAAATTTGTGTCCGTTCAGTATTTCCTCCAGGCCTTGTGTTTAAATTTGTGACAGTTCAGTATTTCCTCCAGGACTTGTGTTTAAATTTGTGACAGTTCAGTATTTCCTCCAGGCCCTGTGTTTAAATTTGTGAAAGTTCAGTATTTCCTCCAGGCCTTGTGTTTAAATTTGTGACAGTTCAGTATTTCCTCCAGGCCTTGTGTTTAAATTTGTGACAGTTCAGTATTTCCTCCAGGCCCTGTGTTTAAATTTGTGACAGTTCAGTATTTCCTCCAGGCCTTGTGTTTAAATTTGTGACAGTTCAGTATTTCCTCCAGGCCTTGTGTTTAAAGTTGTGACAGTTCAGTATTTCCTCCAGGCACTGTGTTTAAATTTGTGACAGTTCAGTATTCCCTCCAGGCCTTGTGTTTAAATTTGTGACAGTTCAGTATTTCCTCCAGGCCCTGTGTTTAAATTTGTGACAGTTCAGTATTTCCTCCAGTCCCTGTGTTTAAATTTGTGACTGTTCAGTATTCCCTCCAGGCCTTGTGTTTAAATTTGTGACAGTTCAGTATTTCCTCCAGGCCCTGTGTTTAAATTTGTGACAGTTCAGTATTTCCTCCAGGCCCTGTGTTTAAATTTGTGACAGTTCAGTATTTCCTCCAGACCCTTTGTTTAAATTTGTGACAGTTCAGTATTTCCTCCAGGCCCTGTGTTTAAATTTGTGACAGTTCAGTATTTCCTCCAGGCCTTGTGTTTAAATTTGTGACAGTTCAGTATTTCCTCCAGGCCTTGTGTTTAAATTTGTGACAGTTCAGTATTTACTCCAGGCCTTGTGTTTAAATTTGTGACTGTTAAGTATTCCCTCCAGGCCTTGTGTTTAAATTTGTGACAGTTCAGTATTGCCCTCCAGCCCCTGTGTTTAAATTTGTGACAGTTCAGTATTTCCTCCAGTCCCTGTGTTTAAATTTGTGACAGTTCAGTATTTCCTCCAGGCCTTGTGTTTAAATTTGTGACAGTTCAGTATTTCCTCCAGGCCCTGTGTTTAAATTTGTGACAGTTCAGTATTTCCTCCAGGCCTTGTGTTTAAATTTGTGACAGTTCAGTATTTCCTCCAGGCCTTGTGTTTAAATTTGTGACAGTTCAGTATTCCCTCCAGGCCTTGTGTTTAAATTTGTGACAGTTCAGTATTCCCTCCAGGCCCTGTGTTTAAATTTGTGACAGTTCAGTATTTCCTCCAGGCCCTGTGTGTAAATTTGTGACAGTTCAGTATTTCCTCAGGCCTTGTGTTTAAATTTGTGACAGTTCAGTATTTCGTCCAGGCCTTGTGTTTAAATTTGTGACAGTTCAGTATTCCCTCCAGGCCCTGTGTTTAAATTTGTGACAGTTCAGTATTTCCTCAGGCCTTGTGTTTAAATTTGTGACAGTTCAGTATTTCCTCCAGACCCTGTGTTTAAATTTGTGACAGTTCAGTATTTCCTCCAGTCCCTGTGTTTAAATTTGTGACAGTTCAGTATTTCCTCCAGACCCTTTGTTTAAATTTGTGACAGTTCAGTATTTCCTCCAGGCCCTGTGTTTAAATTTGTGACAGTTCAGTATTTCCTCCAGGCCTTGTGTTTAAATTTGTGACAGTTCAGTATTGCCCTCCAGCCCCTGTGTTTAAATTTGTGACAGTTCAGTATTTCCTCCAGTCCCTGTGTTTAAATTTGTGACAGTTCAGTATTTCCTCCAGGCCTTGTGTTTAAATTTGTGACAGTTCAGTATTTCCTCCAGCCCCTGTGTTTAAATTTGTGACAGTTCAGTATTTCCTCCAGGCCTTGTGTTTAAATTTGTGACAGTTCAGTATTTCCTCCAGGCCTTGTGTTTAAATTTGTGACAGTTCAGTATTCCCTCCAGGCCCTGTGTTTAAATTTGTGACAGTTCAGTATTCCCTCCAGGCCCTGTGTTTAAATTTGTGACAGTTCAGTATTTCCTCCAGGCCCTGTGTTTAAATTTGTGACAGTTCAGTATTTCCTCAGGCCTTGTGTTTAAATTTGTGACTGTTCAGTATTTCGTCCAGGCCTTGTGTTTAAATTTGTGACAGTTCAGTATTTCCTCCAGGCCTTGTGTTTAAATTTGTGACAGTTCAGTATTTCCTCCAGGCCTTGTGTTTAAATTTGTGACAGTTCAGTATTTCCTCCAGGCCTTGTGTTTAAATTTGTGACAGTTCAGTATTTCCTCCAGACCCTGTGTTTAAATTTGTGACAGTTCAGTATTTCCTCCAGGCCCTGTGTTTAAATTTGTGACAGTTCAGTATTTCCTCCAGACCCTGTGTTTAAATTTATGACAGTTCAGTATTCCCTCCAGGCCTTGTGTTTAAATTTGTGACGGTTCAGTATTTCCTCCAGGCCTTGTGTTTAAATTTGTGACAGTTCAGTATTTCCTCCAGGCCTTGTGTTTAAATTTGTGACAGTTCAGTATTTCCTCCAGGCCTTGTGTTTAAATTTGTGACAGTTCAGTATTTCCTCCAGGCCTTGTGTTTAAATTTGTGACAGTTCAGTATTCCCTCCAGGCCTAGTGTTTAAAGTTGTGGCAGTTCAGTATTTCCTCCAGGCCTAGTGTTTAAATTTGTGACAGTTCAGTATTTCCTCCAGGCCTTGTGTTTAAATTTGTGACAGTTCAGTATTTCCTCCAGGCCTTGTGTTTAAATTTGTGACAGTTCAGTATTTCCTCCAGGCCTTGTGTTTAAATTTGTGACAGTTCAGTATTTCCTCCAGGCCCTGTGTTTAAAGTTGTGGCAGTTCAGTATTTCCTCCAGGCCTTGTGTTTAAATTTGTGACAGTTCAGTATTTCCTCCAGACCCGTGTTTAAATTTGTGACAGTTCAGTATTTCCTCCAGGCCTTGTGTTTAAATTTGTGACAGTTCAGTATTTCCTCCAGGCCTTGAGTTTAAATTTGTGACAGTTCAGTATTTCCTCCAGGCCTTGTGTTTAAATTTGTGACAGTTCAGCATTTCCTCCAGGCCTTGTGTTTAAATTTGTGACAGTTCAGTATTTCCTCCAGGCCTTGTGTTTAAATTTGTGACAGTTCAGTATTTCCCCCAGGCCTTGTGTTTAAATTTGTGACAGTTCAGTATTTCCTCCAGGCCTTGTGTTTAAATTTGTGACAGTTCAGTATTTACTCCAGGCCTTGTGTTTAAATTTGTGACAGTTCAGTATTTCCTACAGGCCTTGTGTTTAAATTTATGACAGTTCAGTATTTCCTCCAGGACTTGTGTTTAAATTTGTGACAGTTCAGTATTTCCTCCAGGCCTTGTGTTTAAATTTGTGACAGTTCAGTATTTCCTCCAGGCCCTGTGTTTAAATTTGTGACAGTTCAGTATTTCCTCCAGGCCTTGTGATTAAATTTGTGACAGTTCAGTATTTCCTCCAGGCCTTGTGTTTAAATTTGTGACAGTTCAGTATTTCCTCCAGGCCCTGTGTTTAAATTTGTGACATTTCAGTATTTCCTCCAGGCCTTGTGTTTAAATTTGTGACAGTTCAGTATTTCCTCCAGGCCTTGTGTTTAAAGTTGTGACAGTTCAGTATTTCCTCCAGGCACTGTGTTTAAATTTGTGACAGTTCAGTATTCCCTCCAGGCCTTGTGTTTAAATTTGTGACAGTTCAGTATTTCCTCCAGACACTTTGTTTAAATTTGTGACAGTTCAGTACTTCCTCCAGGCCCTGTGTTTAAATTTGTGACAGTTCAGTATTTCCTCCAGGCCTTGTGTTTAAATTTGTGACAGTTCAGTATTTCCTCCAGGCCTTGTGTTTAAATTTGTGACAGTTCAGTATTTACTCCAGGCCTTGTGTTTAAATTTGTGACAGTTAAGTATTCCCTCCAGGCCTTGTGTTTAAATTTGTGACAGTTCAGTATTGCCCTCCAGCCCCTGTGTTTAAATTTGTGACAGTTCAGTATTTCCTCCAGTCCATGTGTTTAAATTTGTGACAGTTCAGTATTTCCTCCAGGCCTTGTGTTTAAATTTGTGACAGTTCAGTATTTCCTCCAGCCCCTGTGTTTAAATTTGTGACAGTTCAGTATTTCCTCCAGGCCTTGTGTTTAAATTTGTGACAGTTCAGTATTTCCTCCAGGCCTTGTGTTTAAATTTGTGACAGTTCAGTATTCCCTCCAGGCCCTGTGTTTAAATTTGTGACAGTTCAGTATTCCCTCCAGGCCCTGTGTTTAAATTTGTGACAGTTCAGTATTTCCTCAGGCCTTGTGTTTAAATTTGTGACAGTTCAGTATTTCGTCCAGGCCTTGTGTTTAAATTTGTGACAGTTCAGTATTTCCTCCAGGCCTTGTGTTTAAATTTGTGACAGTTCAGTATTTCCTCCAGGCCTTGTGTTTAAATTTGTGACAGTTCAGTATTTCCTCCAGGCCTTGTGTTTAAATTTGTGACAGTTCAGTATTTCCTCCAGACCCTGTGTTTAAATTTGTGACATTTCAGTATTTCCTCCAGACCCTGTGTTTAAATTTGTGACAGTTCAGTATTTCCTCCAGACCCTGTGTTTAAATTTATGACAGTTCAGTATTCCCTCCAGGCCTTGTGTTTAAATTTGTGACGGTTCAGTATTTCCTCCAGGCCTTGTGTTTAAATTTGTGACAGTTCAGTATTTCCTCCAGGCATTGTGTTTAAATTTGTGACAGTTCAGTATTTCCTCCAGGCCCTGTGTTTAAATTTGTAACAGTTCAGTATTTCCTCCAGGCCTTGTGTTTAAATTTGTGACAGTTCAGTATTTCCTCCAGGCCTTGTGTTTAAATTTGTGACAGTTCAGTATTTCCTCCAGGCCCTGTGTTTAAATTTGTAACAGTTCAGTATTTCCCTCCAGGCCCTGTGTTTAAATTTGTGACAGTTCAGTATTTCCTCCAGACCCTGTGTTTAAATTTATGACAGTTCAGTATTCCCTCCAGGCCTTGTGTTTAAATTTGTGACGGTTCAGTATTTCCTCCAGGCCTTGTGTTTAAATTTGTGACAGTTCAGTATTTCCTCCAGGCATTGTCTTTAAATTTGTGACAGTTCAGTATTTCCTCCAGACCCTGTGTTTAAATTTGTGACAGTTCAGTATTTCCTCCAGACCCTGTGTTTAAATTTATGACAGTTCAGTATTCCCTCCAGGCCTTGTGTTTAAATTTGTGACGGTTCAGTATTTCCTCCAGGCCTTGTGTTTAAATTTGTGACAGTTCAGTATTTCCTCCAGGCATTGTGTTTAAATTTGTGACAGTTCAGTATTTCCTCCAGGCCCTGTGTTTAAATTTGTAACAGTTCAGTATTTCCTCCAGGCCTTGTGTTTAAATTTGTGACAGTTCAGTATTTCCTCCAGGCCTTGTGTTTAAATTTGTGACAGTTCAGTATTTCCTCCAGGCCCTGTGTTTAAATTTGTAACAGTTCAGTATTTCCTCCAGGCCCTGTGTTTAAATTTGTAACAGTTCAGTATTTCCTCCAGGCCCTGTGTTTAAATTTGTGACAGTTCAGTATTTCCTCCAGGCCTTGTGTTTAAATTTGTGACAGTTCAGTATTTCCTCCAGGCCTAGTGTTTAAATTTGTGACAGTTCAGTATTTCCTCCAGGCCCTGTGTTTAAATTTGTGACAGTTCAGTATTTCCTCCAGGCCATGTGTTTAAATTTGTGACAGTTCAGTATTTCCTCCAGGCCTTGTGTTTAAATTTGTGACAGTTCAGTTTTTCCTCCAGGCACTGTGTTTAAATTTGTGACAGTTCAGTATTTCCTCCAGGCACTGTGTTTAAATTTGTGACAGTTCAGTTTTTCCTCCAGGCCTTGTGTTTAAATTTGTGACAGTTCAGTATTTCCTCCAGACCCTGTGTTTAAATTTGTGACAGTTCAGTATTTCCTTCAGGCCTAGTGTTTAAATTTGTCACAGTTCAGTATTTCCTCCAGGCCTAGTGTTTAAATTTGTGACAGTTCAGTATTTCCTCCAGGCCTTGTGTTTAAATTTGTGACAGTTCAGTATTTCCTCCAGGCCTTGTGTTTAAATTTGTGACAGTTCAGTATTTCCTCCAGGCCTTGTGTTTAAATTTGTGACAGTTCAGTATTTCCTCCAGGCCCTGTGTTTAAAGTTGTGGCAGTTCAGTATTTCCTCCAGGCCTTGTGTTTAAATTTGTGACAGTTCAGTATTTCCTCCAGACCCGTGTTTAAATTTGTGACAGTTCAGTATTTCCTCCAGGCCTTGTGTTTAAATTTGTGACAGTTCAGTATTTCCTCCAGGCCTTGTGTTTAAATTTGTGACAGTTCAGTATTTCCTCCAGGCCTTGTGTTTAAATTTGTGACAGTTCAGCATTTCCTCCAGGCCTTGTGTTTAAATTTGTGACAGTTCAGTATTTCCTCCAGGCCTTGTGTTTAAATTTGTGACAGTTCAGTATTTCCCCCAGGCCTTGTGTTTAAATTTGTGACAGTTCAGTATTTCCTCCAGGCCTTGTGTTTAAATTTGTGACAGTTCAGTATTTCCTCCAGGACTTGTGTTTAAATTTGTGACAGTTCAGTATTTCCTCCAGGCCTTGTGTTTAAATTTGTGACAGTTCAGTATTTCCTCCAGGCCCTGTGTTTAAATTTGTGACAGTTCAGTATTTCCTCCAGGCCTTGTGTTTAAATTTGTGACAGTTCAGTATTTCCTCCAGGCCTTGTGTTTAAATTTGTGACAGTTCAGTATTTCCTCCAGGCCCTGTGTTTAAATTTGTGACATTTCAGTATTTCCTCCAGGCCTTGTGTTTAAATTTGTGACAGTTCAGTATTTCCTCCAGGCCTTGTGTTTAAAGTTGTGACAGTTCAGTATTTCCTCCAGGCACTGTGTTTAAATTTGTGACAGTTCAGTATTCCCTCCAGGCCTTGTGTTTAAATTTGTGACAGTTCAGTATTTCCTCCAGACACTTTGTTTAAATTTGTGACAGTTCAGTACTTCCTCCAGGCCCTGTGTTTAAATTTGTGACAGTTCAGTATTTCATCCAGGCCTTGTGTTTAAATTTGTGACAGTTCAGTATTTCCTCCAGGCCTTGTGTTTAAATTTGTGACAGTTCAGTATTTACTCCAGGCCTTGTGTTTAAATTTGTGACAGTTAAGTATTCCCTCCAGGCCTTGTGTTTAAATTTGTGACAGTTCAGTATTGCCCTCCAGCCCCTGTGTTTAAATTTGTGACAGTTCAGTATTTCCTCCAGTCCCTGTGTTTAAATTTGTGACAGTTCAGTATTTCCTCCAGGCCTTGTGTTTAAATTTGTGACAGTTCAGTATTTCCTCCAGCCCCTGTGTTTAAATTTGTGACAGTTCAGTATTTCCTCCAGGCCTTGTGTTTAAATTTGTGACAGTTCAGTATTTCCTCCAGGCCTTGTGTTTAAATTTGTGACAGTTCAGTATTCCCTCCAGGCCCTGTGTTTAAATTTGTGACAGTTCAGTATTCCCTCCAGGCCCTGTGTTTAAATTTGTGACAGTTCAGTATTTCCTCCAGGCCCTGTGTTTAAATTTGTGACAGTTCAGTATTTCCTCAGGCCTTGTGTTTAAATTTGTGACAGTTCAGTATTTCGTCCAGGCCTTGTGTTTAAATTTGTGACAGTTCAGTATTTCCTCCAGGCCTTGTGTTTAAATTTGTGACAGTTCAGTATTTCCTCCAGGCCTTGTGTTTAAATTTGTGACAGTTCAGTATTTCCTCCAGGCCTTGTGTTTAAATTTGTGACAGTTCAGTATTTCCTCCAGACCCTGTGTTTAAATTTGTGACAGTTCAGTATTTCCTCCAGACCCTGTGTTTAAATTTGTGACAGTTCAGTATTTCCTCCAGACCCTGTGTTTAAATTTATGACAGTTCAGTATTCCCTCCAGGCCTTGTGTTTAAATTTGTGACGGTTCAGTATTTCCTCCAGGCCTTGTGTTTAAATTTGTGACAGTTCAGTATTTCCTCCAGGCATTGTGTTTAAATGTGTGACAGTTCAGTATTTCCTCCAGGCCCTGTGTTTAAATTTGTAACAGTTCAGTATTTCCTCCAGGCCTTGTGTTTAAATTTGTGACAGTTCAGTATTTCCTCCAGGCCTTGTGTTTAAATTTGTGACAGTTCAGTATTTCCTCCAGGCCCTGTGTTTAAATTTGTAACAGTTCAGTATTTCCCTCCAGGCCCTGTGTTTAAATTTGTGACAGTTCAGTATTTCCTCCAGACCCTGTGTTTAAATTTATGACAGTTCAGTATTCCCTCCAGGCCTTGTGTTTAAATTTGTGACGGTTCAGTATTTCCTCCAGGCCTTGTGTTTAAATTTGTGACAGTTCAGTATTTCCTCCAGGCATTGTCTTTAAATTTGTGACAGTTCAGTATTTCCTCCAGACCCTGTGTTTAAATTTGTGACAGTTCAGTATTTCCTCCAGACCCTGTGTTTAAATTTATGACAGTTCAGTATTCCCTCCAGGCCTTGTGTTTAAATTTGTGACGGTTCAGTATTTCCTCCAGGCCTTGTGTTTAAATTTGTGACAGTTCAGTATTTCCTCCAGGCATTGTGTTTAAATTTGTGACAGTTCAGTATTTCCTCCAGGCCCTGTGTTTAAATTTGTAACAGTTCAGTATTTCCTCCAGGCCTTGTGTTTAAATTTGTGACAGTTCAGTATTTCCTCCAGGCCTTGTGTTTAAATTTGTGACAGTTCAGTATTTCCTCCAGGCCCTGTGTTTAAATTTGTAACAGTTCAGTATTTCCTCCAGGCCCTGTGTTTAAATTTGTAACAGTTCAGTATTTCCTCCAGGCCCTGTGTTTAAATTTGTGACAGTTCAGTATTTCCTCCAGGCCTTGTGTTTAAATTTGTGACAGTTCAGTATTTCCTCCAGGCCTAGTGTTTAAATTTGTGACAGTTCAGTATTTCCTCCAGGCCCTGTGTTTAAATTTGTGACAGTTCAGTATTTCCTCCAGGCCATGTGTTTAAATTTGTGACAGTTCAGTATTTCCTCCAGGCCTTGTGTTTAAATTTGTGACAGTTCAGTTTTTCCTCCAGGCCTTGTGTTTAAATTTGTGACAGTTCAGTATTTCCTCCAGACCCTGTGTTTAAATTTGTGACAGTTCAGTATTTCCTCCAGGCCTTGTGTTTAAAGTTGTGACAGTTCAGTATTTCCTCCAGGCCCTGTGTTTAAATTTGTGACAGTTCAGTATTTCCTCCAGGCCTAGTGTTTAAATTTGTGACTGTTCAGTATTTCCTCCAGGCCTAGTGTTTAAATTTGTGACAGTTCAGTATTTCCTCCAGGCCCTGTGTTTAAATTTGTGACAGTTCAGTATTTCCACCAGGCCCTGTGTTTAAATTTGTGACAGTTCAGTATTTCCTCCAGGCCCTGTGTTTAAATTTGTGACAGTTCAGTATTTCCTCCAGGCCCTGTGTTTAAATTTGTGACAGTTCAGTATTTCCTCCAGGCCTTGTGTTTAAATTTGTGACAGTTCAGTATTTCCTCCAGGCCCTGTGTTTAAATTTGTGACAGTTCAGTATTTCCTCCAGGCCCTGTGTTTAAATTTGTGACAGTTCAGTATTTCCTCCAGGCCTTGTGTTTAAATTTGTGACAGTTCAGTATTTCCTCCAGGCCTTGTGTTTAAATTTGTGACAGTTCAGTATTTCCTTCAGGCCCTGTGTTTAAATTTGTGACAGTTCAGTATTTCCTCCAGGCCTTGTGTTTAAATTTGTGACAGTTCAGTATTTCCTCCAGACCCTGTGTTTAAATTTGTGACAGTTCAGTATTTCCTCCAGGCCCTGTGTTTAAATTTGTGACAGTTCAGTATTTCCTCCAGGCCTTGTGTTTAAATTTGTGACAGTTCAGTATTTCCTCCAGGCCTTGTGTTTAAATTTGTGACAGTTCAGTATTTCCTCCAGGCCCTGTGTTTAAATTTGTGACAGTTCAGTATTTCCTCCAGACCCTGTGTTTAAATTTGTGACAGTTCAGTATTTCCTCCAGACCATGTGTTTAAATTTGTGACAGTTCAGTATTTCCTCCAGGCCTTGTGCTTAAATTTGTGACAGTTCAGTATTTCCTCCAGGCCCTGTGTTTAAATTTGTGACAGTTCATTCTTTCCTCCAGGCCTTGTGTTTAAATTTGTGACAGTTCAGTATTTCCTCCAGACCCTGTGTTTAAATTTGTGACAGTTCATAATTCCTCCAGACCCTGTGTTTAAATTTGTGACAGTTCAGTATTTCCTCCAGACCCTGTGTTTAAATTTGTGACAGTTCATAATTCCTCCAGACCCTGTGTTTAAAGTTGTGACAGTTCAGTATTTCCTCCAGGCCTTGTGTTTAAATTTGTGACAGTTCATTCTTTCCTCCAGGCCTTGTGTTTAAATTTGTGACAGTTCAGTATTTCCTCCAGACCCTGTCTTTAAATTTGTGACAGTTCATAATTCCTCCAGACCCTGTGTTTAAATTTGTGACAGTTCAGTATTTCCTCCAGGCCTTGTGTTTAAATTTGTGACAGTTCAGTATTTCCTCCAGGCCCTGTGTTTAAATTTGTGACAGTTCAATATTTCCTCCAGGCCTTGTGTTTAAATTTGTGACAGTTCAGTATTTCCTCCAGGCCCTGTGTTTAAATTTGTGACAGTTCAGTATTTCCTCCAGGCCCTGTGTTTAAATTTGTGACAGTTCAGTATTTCCTCCAGGCCTTGTGTTTAAATTTGTGACAGTTCAGTATTTCCTCCAGGCCTTGTGTTTAAATTTGTGACAGTTCAGTATTTCCTTCAGGCCCTGTGTTTAAATTTGTGACAGTTCAGTATTTCCTCCAGGCCCTGTGTTTAAATTTGTGACAGTTCAGTATTTCCTCCAGACCCTGTGTTTAAATTTGTGACAGTTCAGTATTTCCTCCAGGCCCTGTGTTTAAATTTGTGACAGTTCAGTATTTCCTCCAGGCCTTGTGTTTAAATTTGTGACAGTTCAGTATTTCCTCCAGGCCTTGTGTTTAAATTTGTGACAGTTCAGTATTTCCTCCAGGCCCTGTGTTTAAATTTGTGACAGTTCAGTATTTCCTCCAGGCCTTGTGTTTAAATTTGTGACAGTTCAGTATTTCCTCCAGGCATTGTGTTTAAATTTGTGACAGTTCAGTATTTCCTCCAGGCATTGTGTTTAAATTTGTGACAGTTCAGTATTTCCTCCAGGCCTTGTGTTTAAATTTGTGACAGTTCAGTATTTCCTCCAGGCATTGTGTTTAAATTTGTGACAGTTCAGTATTTCCTCCAGGCCTTGTGTTTAAATTTGTGACAGTTCAGTATTTCCTCCAGGCATTGTGTTTAAATTTGTGACAGTTCAGTATTTCCTCCAGCCCTTGTGTTTAAATTTGTGACAGTTCAGTATTTCCTCCAGGCCTTGTGTTTAAATTTGTGACAGTTCAGTATTTCCTCCAGGCCTTGTGTTTAAATTTGTGACAGTTCAGTATTTCCTCCAGGCCCTGTGTTTTAATTTGTGACAGTTCATTATTTACTACAGGCCTTGTGTTTAAATTTGTGACAGTTCAGTATTTCCTCCAGACCCTGTGTTTAAATTTGTGACAGTTCAGTATTTCCTCCAGGCCTTGTGCTTAAATTTGTGACAGTTCAGTATTTCCTCCAGGCCCTGTGTTTAAATTTGTGACAGTTCATTCTTTCCTCCAGGCCTTGTGTTTAAATTTGTGACAGTTCAGTATTTCCTCCAGACCCTGTGTTTAAATTTGTGACAGTTCAGTATTTCCTCCAGACCCTGTGTTTAAATTTGTGACAGTTCATAATTCCTCCAGACCCTGTGTTTAAATTTGTGACAGTTCAGTATTTCCTCCAGGCCTTGTGTTTAAATTTGTGACAGTTCAGTATTTCCTCCAGGCATTGTGTTTAAATTTGTGACAGTTCAGTATTTCCTCCAGGCCTTGTGTTTAAATTTGTGACAGTTCAGTATTTCCTCCAGGCCTTGTGTTTAAATTTGTGACAGTTCAGTATTTCCTCCAGGCCTTGTGTTTAAATTTGTGACAGTTCAGTATTTCCTCCAGGCCCTGTGTTTTAATTTGTGACAGTTCATTATTTACTACAGGCCTTGTGTTTAAATTTGTGACAGTTCAGTATTTCCTCCAGACCCTGTGTTTAAATTTGTGACAGTTCAGTATTTCCTCCAGGCCTTGTGCTTAAATTTGTGACAGTTCAGTATTTCCTCCAGGCCCTGTGTTTAAATTTGTGACAGTTCATTCTTTCCTCCAGGCCTTGTGTTTAAATTTGTGACAGTTCAGTATTTCCTCCAGACCCTGTGTTTAAATTTGTGACAGTTCATAATTCCTCCAGACCCTGTGTTTAAATTTGTGACAGTTCAGTATTTCCTCCAGACCCTGTGTTTAAAGTTGTGACAGTTCAGTATTTCCTCCAGGCCTTGTGTTTAAATTTGTGACAGTTCAGTATTTCCTCCAGGCCTTGTGTTTAAATTTGTGACAGTTCAGTATTGCCTCCAGGCCCTGTGTTTAAATTTGTGACAGTTCAGTATTTCCTCCAGGCCTTGTGTTTAAATTTGTGACAGTTCAGTATTTCCTCCAGGCCTTGTGTTTAAATTTGTGACAGTTCAGTATTTCCTCCAGGCCTTGTGTTTAAATTTGTGACAGTTCAGTATTTCCTCCAGGCCTTGTGTTTAAATTTGTGACAGTTCAGTATTTCCTCCAGGCCTTGTGTTTAAAGTTGTGACAGTTCAGTATTTCCTCCAGGCCTTGTGTTTAAATTTGTGACAGTTCAGTATTTCCTCCAGGCCCTGTGTTTAAATTTGTGACAGTTCAGTATTTCCTCCAGGCCTTGTGTTTAAATTTGTGACAGTTCAGTATTTCCTCCAGGCCCTGTGTTTAAATTTGTGACAGTTCAGTATTTCCTCCAGGCCTTGTGTTTAAAGTTGTGACAGTTCAGTATTTCCTCCAGGCCTTGTGTTTAAATTTGTGACAGTTCAGTATTTCCTCCAGGCCTTGTGTTTAAATTTGTGACAGTTCAGTATTTCCTCCAGGCCTTGTGTTTAAAGTTGTGACAGTTCAGTATTTCCTCCAGACCCCGTGTTTTAATTTGTGACAGTTCAGTATTTCCACCAGGCCTTGTGTTTAAATTTGTGACAGTTCAGTATTTCCTCCAGGCCTTGTGTTTAAATTTGTGACAGTTCAGTATTTCCTCCAGGCCTTGTGTTTAAATTTGTGACAGTTCAGTATTTCCTCCAGGCCCTGTGTTTAAATTTGTGACAGTTCAGTATTTCCTCCAGGCCTTGTGTTTAAATTTGTGACAGTTCAGTATTTCCTCCAGACCCTGTGTTTAAATTTGTGACAGTTCAGTATTTCCTCCAGACCCTGTGTTTAAATTTGTGACAGTTCAGTATTTCCTCCAGACCCTGTGTTTAAATTTGTGACAGTTAAGTATTCACTCCAGGCCTTGTGTTTAAATTTGTGACAGTTCAGTATTGCCCTCCAGCCCCTGTGTTTAAATTTGTGACAGTTCAGTATTTCCTCCAGTCCCTGTGTTTAAATTTGTGACAGTTCAGTATTTCCTCCAGGCCTTGTGTTTAAATTTGTGACAGTTCAGTATTTCCTCCAGGCCTTGTGTTTAAATTTGTGACAGTTCAGTATTTCCTCCAGGCCTTGTGTTTAAATTTGTGACAGTTCAGTATTTCCTCCAGGCCTTGTGTTTAAATTTGTGACAGTTCAGTATTTCCTCCAGGCCTTGTGTTTAAATTTGTGACAGTTCAGCATTTTCTCCAGGCCTTGTGTTTAAATTTGTGACAGTTCAGTAATTCCTCCAGGCCTTGTGTTTAAATTTGTGACAGTTCAGTATTTCCTCCAGGCCTTGTGTTTAAATTTGTGACAGTTCAGTATTTCCTCCAGGCCTTGTGTTTAAATTTGTGACAGTTCAGTATTTCCTCCAGGCCTTGTGTTTAAATTTGTGACAGTTCAGTATTTCCTCCAGGCCTTGTGTTTAAATTTGTGACAGTTCAGTATTTCCTCCAGGCCTTGTGTTTAAATTTGTGACAATTCAATATTTCCTCCAGGCCTTGTGTTTAAAGTTGTGACAGTTCAG
Source organism: Heterodontus francisci (assembly GCF_036365525.1). Lineage (NCBI taxonomy): Eukaryota > Metazoa > Chordata > Chondrichthyes > Heterodontiformes > Heterodontidae > Heterodontus > Heterodontus francisci. Next base: position 1,742,566 of record NW_027140639.1, read on the forward strand.
TATTTCCTCCAGGCCTTGTCTTTAAATTTGTGACAGTTCAGTATTTCCTCCAGGCCTTGTGTTTAAATTTGTGACAGTTCAGTATTTCCTCCAGGCCTTGTGTTTAAAGTTGTGACAGTTCAGTATTTCCTCCAGGCCTTGTGTTTAAATTTGTGACAGTTCAGTATTTCCTCCAGGCCTTGTGTTTAAATTTGTGACAGTTCAGTATTTCCTCCAGGCCTTGTGTTTAAATTTGTGACAGTTCAGTATTTCCTCCAGGCCTTGTGTTTAAAGTTGTGACAGTTCAGTATTTCCTCCAGGCCTTGTGTTTAAATTTGTGACAGTTCAGTATTTCCTCCAGGCCTTGTGTTTAAATTTGTGACAGTTCAGTATTTCCTCCAGGACTTGTGTTTAAAGTTGTGACAGTTCAGTATTTCCTCCAGACCCCGTGTTTAAATTTGTGACAGTTCAGTATTTCCTCCAGGCCTTGTGTTTAAATTTGTGACAGTTCAGTATTTCATCCAGGCCTTGTGTTTAAATTTGTGACAGTTCAGTATTTCCTCCAGGCCTTGTGTTTAAATTTGTGACAGTTCAGTATTTCATCCAGACCCTGTGTTTAAATTTGTGACAGTTCAGTATTTCCTCCAGGCCTTGTGTTTAAAGTTGTGACAGTTCAGTATTTCCTCCAGACCCCGTGTTTAAATTTGTGACAGTTCAGTATTTCCTCCAGGCCTTGTGTTTAAATTTGTGACAGTTCAGTATTTCATCCAGGCCTTGTGTTTAAATTTGTGACAGTTCAGTATTTCCTCCAGGCCTTGTGTTTAAATTTGTGACAGTTCAGTATTTCCTCCAGGCCCTGTGTTTAAATTTGTGACAGTTCAGTATTTCCTCCAGATCCTGTGTTTAAATTTGTGACAGTTCAGTATTTCCTCCAGACCCTGTGTTTAAATTTGTGACAGTTCAGTATTTCCTCCAGGCCTTGTGCTTAAATTTGTGACAGTTCAGTATTTCCTCCAGGCCCTGTGTTTAAATTTGTGACAGTTCAGTATTTCCTCCAGGCCTTGTGTTTAAATTTGTGACAGTTCAGTATTTCCTCCAGGCCTTGTGTTTAAATTTGTGACAGTTCAGTATTTCCTCCAGGCCTTGTGTTTAAAGTTGTGACAGTTCAGTATTTCCTCCAGGCCTTGTGTTTAAATTTGTGACAGTTCAGTATTTCCTCCAGGCCTTGTGTTTAAATTTGTGACAGTTCAGTATTTCCTCCAGGCCTTGTGTTTAAAGTTGTGACAGTTCAGTATTTCCTCCAGACCCCGTGTTTAAATTTGTGACAGTTCAGTATTTCCACCAGGCCTTGTGTTTAAATTTGTGACAGTTCAGTATTTCCTCCAGGCCTTGTGTTTAAATTTGTGACAGTTCAGTATTTCCTCCAGGCCTTGTGTTTAAATTTGTGACAGTTCAGTATTTCCTCCAGGCCCTGTGTTTAAATTTGTGACAGTTCAGTATTTCCTCCAGGCCTTGTGTTTAAATTTGTGACAGTTCAGTATTTCCTCCAGACCCTGTGTTTAAATTTGTGACAGTTCAGTATTTCCTCCAGACCCTGTGTTTAAATTTGTGACAGTTCAGTATTTCCTCCAGACCCTGTGTTTAAATTTGTGACAGTTAAGTATTCCCTCCAGGCCTTGTGTTTAAATTTGTGACAGTTCAGTATTGCCCTCCAGCCCCTGTGTTTAAATTTGTGACAGTTCAGTATTTCCTCCAGTCCCTGTGTTTAAATTTGTGACAGTTCAGTATTTCCTCCAGGCCTTGTGTTTAAATTTGTGACAGTTCAGTATTTCCTCCAGGCCTTGTGTTTAAATTTGTGACAGTTCAGTATTTCCTCCAGGCCTTGTGTTTAAATTTGTGACAGTTCAGTATTTCCTCCAGGCCTTGTGTTTAAATTTGTGACAGTTCAGTATTTCCTCCAGGCCTTGTGTTTAAATTTGTGACAGTTCAGTATTTCCTCCAGGCCTTGTGTTTAAATTTGTGACAGTTCAGTATTTCCTCCAGGCCTGGTGTTTAAATTTGTGACAGTTCAGCATTTTCTCCAGGCCTTGTGTTTAAATTTGTGACAGTTCAGTAATTCCTCCAGGCCTTGTGTTTAAATTTGTGACAGTTCAGTATTTCCTCCAGGCCTTGTGTTTAAATTTGTGACAGTTCAGTATTTCCTCCAGGCCTTGTGTTTAAATTTGTGACAGTTCAGTATTTCCTCCAGGCCTTGTGTTTAAATTTGTGACAGTTCAGTATTTCCTCCAGGCCTTGTGTTTAAATTTGTGACAGTTCAGTATTTCCTCCAGGCCTTGTGTTTAAATTTGTGACAGTTCAGTATTTCCTCCAGGCCTTGTGTTTAAATTTGTGACAGTTCAGTATTTCCTCCAGGCCTTGTGTTTAAATTTGTGACAGTTCAATATTTCCTCCAGGCCTTGTGTTTAAAGTTGTGACAGTTCAGTATTTCCTCCAGGCCTTGTGTTTAAATATGTGACAGTTCAGTATTTCCTCCAGGCCTTGTGTTTAAATTTGTGACAGTTCAGCATTTTCTCCAGGCCTTGTGTTTAAATTTGTGACAGTTCAGTAATTCCTCCAGGCCTTGTGTTTAAATTTGTGACAGTTCAGTATTTCCTCCAGGCCTTGTGTTTAAATTTGTGACAGTTCAGTATTTCCTCCAGGCCTTGTGTTTAAATTTGTGACAGTTCAGTATTTCCTCCAGGCCTTGTGTTTAAATTTGTGACAGTTCAGTATTTCCTCCAGGCCTTGTGTTTAAATTTGTGACAGTTCAGTATTTCCTCCAGGCCTTGTGTTTAAATTTGTGACAGTTCAGTATTTCCTCCAGGCCTTGTGTTTAAATTTGTGACAGTTCAGTATTTCCTCCAGGCCTTGTGTTTAAATTTGTGACAGTTCAGTATTTCCTCCAGGCCTTGTGTTTAAATTTGTGACAGTTCAATATTTCCTCCAGTCCTTGTGTTTAAAGTTGTGACAGTTCAGTATTTCCTCCAGGCCTTGTGTTTAAATTTGTGACAGTTCAGTATTTCCTCCAGGCCTTGTGTTTAAATTTGTGACAGTTCAATATTTCCTCCAGGCCTTGTGTTTAAAGTTGTGACAGTTCAGTATTTCCTCCAGGCCTTGTGTTTAAATTTGTGACAGTTCAGTATTTCCTCCAGGCCTTGTGTTTAAATTTGTGACAGTTCAGTATTTCCTCCAGGCCTTGTGTTTAAATTTGTGACAGTTCAGTATTTCCTCCAGGCCTTGTGTTTAAAGTTGTGACAGTTCAGTATTTCCTCCAGGCCTTGTGTTTAAATTTGTGACAGTTCAGTATTTCCTCCAGGCCTTGTGTTTAAATTTGTGACAGTTCAGTATTTCCTCCAGGCCTTGTGTTTAAAGTTGTGACAGTTCAGTATTTCCTCCAGACCCCGTGTTTAAATTTGTGACAGTTCAGTATTTCCTCCAGGCCTTGTGTTTAAATTTGTGACAGTTCAGTATTTCATCCAGGCCTTGTGTTTAAATTTGTGACAGTTCAGTATTTCCTCCAGGCCTTGTGTTTAAATTTGTGACAGTTCAGTATTTCCTCCAGGCCTTGTGTTTAAATTTGTGACAGTTCAGTATTTCCTCCAGGCCTTGTGCTTAAATTTGTGACAGTTCAGTATTTCCTCCAGGCCCTGTGTTTAAATTTGTGACAGTTCAGTATTTCCTCCAGGCCTTGTGTTTAAATTTGTGACAGTTCAGTATTTCCTCCAGACCCTGTGTTTAAATTTGTGACAGTTCAGTATTTCCTCCAGACCCTGTGTTTAAATTTGTGACAGTTCAGTATTTCCTCCAGACCCTGTGTTTAAAGTTGTGACAGTTCAGTATTTCCTCCAGGCCTTGTGTTTAAATTTGTGACAGTTCAGTATTTCCTCCAGGCCCTGTGTTTAAATTTGTGACAGTTCAGTATTTCCTCCAGGCCTTGTGTTTAAATTTGTGACAGTTCAGTATTTCCTCCAGGCCTTGTGTTTAAATTTGTGACAGTTCAGTATTTCCTCCAGGCCTTGTGTTTAAATTTGTGACAGTTCAGTATTCCCTCCAGGCCCTGTGTTTAAATTTGTGACAGTTCAGTATTTCCTCCAGGCCTTGTGTTTAAATTTGTGACAGTTCAGTATTTCCTCCAGGCCCTGTGTTTAAATTTGTGACAGTTCAGTATTTCCTCCAGGCCTTGTGTTTAAATTTGTGACAGTTCAGTATTTCCTCCAGGCCTTGTGTTTAAATTTGTGACAGTTCAGTATTTCCTCCAGGCCTTGTGTTTAAATTTGTGACAGTTCAGTATTTCCTCCAGGCCTTGTGTTTAAATTTGTGACAGTTCAGTATTTCCTCCAGGCCTTGTGTTTAAAGTTGTGACAGTTCAGTATTTCCTCCAGGCCTTGTGTTTAAATTTGTGACAGTTCAGTATTTCCTCCAGGCCTTGTGTTTAAATTTGTGACAGTTCAGTATTTCCTCCAGGCCTTGTGTTTAAAGTTGTGACAGTTCAGTATTTCCTCCAGGCCTTGTGTTTAAATTTGTGACAGTTCAGTATTTCCTCCAGGCCTTGTGTTTAAATTTTTAACAGTTCAGTATTTCCTCCAGGCCTTGTGTTTAAATTTGTGACAGTTCAGTATTTCCTCCAGGCCATGTGTTTAAATTTGTGACAGTTCAGTATTTCCTCCAGACCCTGTGTTTAAATTTGTGACAGTTCAGTATTTCCTCCAGGCCTTGTGTTTAAATTTGTGACAGTTCAGTATTTCCTCCAGGCCCTGTGTTTAAATTTGTGACAGTTCAGTATTTCCTCCAGGCCTTGTGTTTAAATTTGTGACAGTTCAGTATTTCCTCCAGGCCTTGTGTTTAAATTTGTGACAGTTCAGTATTTCCTCCAGGCCTTGTGTTTAAATTTGTGACAGTTCAGTATTTCCTCCAGGCCTTGTGTTTAAAGTTGTGACAGTTCAGTATTTCCTCCAGGCCTTGTGTTTAAATTTGTGACAGTTCAGTATTTCCTCCAGGCCTTGTGTTTAAATTTGTGACAGTTCAGTATTTCCTCCAGGCCTTGTGTTTAAAGTTGTGAAAGTTCAGTATTTCCTCCAGGCCTTGTGTTTAAATTTGTGACAGTTCAGTATTTCCTCCAGGCCTTGTGTTTAAATTTGTGACAGTTCAGTATTTCCTCCAGGCCTTGTGTTTAAAGTTGTGACAGTTCAGTATTTCCTCCAGACCCCGTGTTTAAATTTGTGACAGTTCAGTATTTCCACCAGGCCTTGTGTTTAAATTTGTGACAGTTCAGTATTTCCTCCAGGCCTTGTGTTTAAATTTGTGACAGTTCAGTATTTCCTCCAGGCCTTGTGTTTAAATTTGTGACAGTTCAGTATTTCCTCCAGGCCCTGTGTTTAAATTTGTGACAGTTCAGTATTTCCTCCAGGCCTTGTGTTTAAATTTGTGACAGTTCAGTATTTCCTCCAGACCCTGTGTTTAAATTTGTGACAGTTCAGTATTTCCTCCAGACCCTGTGTTTAAATTTGTGACAGTTCAGTATTTCCTCCAGACCCTGTGTTTAAATTTGTGACAGTTAAGTATTCCCTCCAGGCCTTGTGTTTAAATTTGTGACAGTTCAGTATTGCCCTCCAGCCCCTGTGTTTAAATTTGTGACAGTTCAGTATTTCCTCCAGTCCCTGTGTTTAAATTTGTGACAGTTCAGTATTTCCTCCAGGCCTTGTGTTTAAATTTGTGACAGTTCAGTATTTCCTCCAGGCCTTGTGTTTAAATTTGTGACAGTTCAGTATTTCCTCCAGGCCTTGTGTTTAAATTTGTGACAGTTCAGTATTTCCTCCAGGCCTTGTGTTTAAATTTGTGACAGTTCAGTATTTCCTCCAGGCCTTGTGTTTAAATTTGTGACAGTTCAGTATTTCCTCCAGGCCTTGTGTTTAAATTTGTGACAGTTCAGTATTTCCTCCAGGCCTTGTGTTTAAATTTGTGACAGTTCAGCATTTTCTCCAGGCCTTGTGTTTAAATTTGTGACAGTTCAGTAATTCCTCCAGGCCTTGTGTTTAAATTTGTGACAGTTCAGTATTTCCTCCAGGCCTTGTGTTTAAATTTGTGACAGTTCAGTATTTCCTCCAGGCCTTGTGTTTAAATTTGTGACAGTTCAGTATTTCCTCCAGGCCTTGTGTTTAAATTTGTGACAGTTCAGTATTTCCTCCAGGCTTTGTGTTTAAATTTGTGACAGTTCAGTATTTCCTCCAGGCCTTGTGTTTAAATTTGTGACAGTTCAATATTTCCTCCAGGCCTTGTGTTTAAAGTTGTGACAGTTCAGTATTTCCTCCAGGCCTTGTGTTTAAATTTGTGACAGTTCAGTATTTCCTCCAGGCCTTGTGTTTAAAGTTGTGACAGTTCAGTATTTCCTCCAGGCCTTGTGTTTAAATTTGTGACAGTTCAGTATTTCCTCCAGGCCTTGTGTTTAAATTTGTGACAGTTCAGTATTTCCTCCAGGCCTTGTGTTTAAATTTGTGACAGTTCAGTATTTCCTCCAGGCCTTGTGTTTAAAGTTGTGACAGTTCAGTATTTCCTCCAGGCCTTGTGTTTAAATTTGTGACAGTTCAGTATTTCCTCCAGGCCTTGTGTTTAAATTTGTGACAGTTCAGTATTTCCTCCAGGCCTTGTGTTTAAAGTTGTGACAGTTCAGTATTTCCTCCAGAACCCGTGTTTAAATTTGTGACAGTTCAGTATTTCCTCCAGGCCTTGTGTTTAAATTTGTGACAGTTCAGTATTTCATCCAGGCCTTGTGTTTAAATTTGTGACAGTTCAGTATTTCCTCCAGGCCTTGTGTTTAAATTTGTGACAGTTCAGTATTTCCTCCAGGCCTTGTGTTTAAATTTGTGACAGTTCAGTATTTCCTCCAGGCCTTGTGTTTAAATTTGTGACAGTTCAGTAATTCCTCCAGGCCTTGTGTTTAAATTTGTGACAGTTCAGTATTTCCTCCAGGCCTTGTGTTTAAATTTGTGACAGTTCAGTATTTCCTCCAGGCCTTGTGTTTAAATTTGTGACAGTTCAGTATTTCCTCCAGGCCTTGTGTTTAAAGTTGTGACAGTTCAGTATTTCCTCCAGGCCTTGTGTTTAAATTTGTGACAGTTCAGTATTTCCTCCAGGCCTTGTGTTTAAATTTTTAACAGTTCAGTATTTCCTCCAGGCCTTGTGTTTAAATTTGTGACAGTTCAGTATTTCCTCCAGGCCTTGTGTTTAAATTTGTGACAGTTCAGTATTTCCTCCAGTCCCTGTGTTTAAATTTGTGACAGTTCAGTATTTCCTCCAGTCCCTGTGTTTAAATTTGTGACAGTTCAGTATTTCCTCCAGGCCTTGTGTTTAAATTTGTGACAGTTCAGTATTTCCTCCAGGCCTTGTGTTTAAATTTGTGACAGTTCAGTATTTCCTCCAGGCCTTGTGTTTAAATTTGTGACAGTTCAGTATTTCCTCCAGGCCATGTGTTTAAATTTGTGACAGTTCAGTATTTCCTCCAGACCCTGTGTTTAAATTTGTGACAGTTCAGTATTTCCTCCAGGCCTTGTGTTTATATTTGTGACAGTTCAGTATTTCCTCCAGGCCCTGTGTTTAAATTTGTGACAGTTCAGTATTTCCTCCAGGCCTTGTGTTTAAATTTGTGACAGTTCAGTATTTCCTCCAGGCCTTGTGTTTAAATTTGTGACAGTTCAGTATTTCCTCCAGGCCTTGTGTTTAAATTTGTGACAGTTCAGTATTTCCTCCAGGCCTTGTGTTTAAAGTTGTGACAGTTCAGTATTTCCTCCAGGCCTTGTGTTTAAATTTGTGACAGTTCAGTATTTCCTCCAGGCCTTGTGTTTAAATTTGTGACAGTTCAGTATTTCCTCCAGGCCTTGTGTTTAAAGTTGTGACAGTTCAGTATTTCCTCCAGGCCTTGTGTTTAAATTTGTGACAGTTCAGTATTTCCTCCAGGCCTTGTGTTTAAATTTGTGACAGTTCAGTATTTCCTCCAGGCCTTGTGTTTAAATTTGTGACAGTTCAGTATTTCCTCCAGACCCCGTGTTTAAATTTGTGACAGTTCAGTATTTCCACCAGGCCTTGTGTTTAAATTTGTGACAGTTCAGTATTTCCTCCAGGCCTTGTGTTTAAATTTGTGACAGTTCAGTATTTCCTCCAGGCCTTGTGTTTAAATTTGTGACAGTTCAGTATTTCCTCCAGGCCCTGTGTTTAAATTTGTGACAGTTCAGTATTTCCTCCAGGCCTTGTGTTTAAATTTGTGACAGTTCAGTATTTCCTCCAGACCCTGTGTTTAAATTTGTGACAGTTCAGTATTTCCTCCAGACCCTGTGTTTAAATTTGTGACAGTTCAGTATTTCCTCCAGACCCTGTGTTTAAATTTGTGACAGTTAAGTATTCCCTCCAGGCCTTGTGTTTAAATTTGTGACAGTTCAGTATTGCCCTCCAGCCCCTGTGTTTAAATTTGTGACAGTTCAGTATTTCCTCCAGTCCCTGTGTTTAAATTTGTGACAGTTCAGTATTTCCTCCAGGCCTTGTGTTTAAATTTGTGACAGTTCAGTATTTCCTCCAGGCCTTGTGTTTAAATTTGTGACAGTTCAGTATTTCCTCCAGGCCTTGTGTTTAAATTTGTGACAGTTCAGTATTTCCTCCAGGCCTTGTGTTTAAATTTGTGACAGTTCAGTATTTCCTCCAGGCCTTGTGTTTAAATTTGTGACAGTTCAGTATTTCCTCCAGGCCTTGTGTTTAAATTTGTGACAGTTCAGTATTTCCTCCAGGCCTTGTGTTTAAATTTGTGACAGTTCAGCATTTTCTCCAGGCCTTGTGTTTAAATTTGTGACAGTTCAGTAATTCCTCCAGGCCTTGTGTTTAAATTTGTGACAGTTCAGTATTTCCTCCAGGCCTTGTGTTTAAATTTGTGACAGTTCAGTATTTCCTCCAGGCCTTGTGTTTAAATTTGTGACAGTTCAGTATTTCCTCCAGGCCTTGTGTTTAAATTTGTGACAGTTCAGTATTTCCTCCAGGCTTTGTGTTTAAATTTGTGACAGTTCAGTATTTCCTCCAGGCCTTGTGTTTAAATTTGTGACAGTTCAATATTTCCTCCAGGCCTTGTGTTTAAAGTTGTGACAGTTCAGTATTTCCTCCAGGCCTTGTGTTTAAATTTGTGACAGTTCAGTATTTCCTCCAGGCCTTGTGTTTAAAGTTGTGACAGTTCAGTATTTCCTCCAGGCCTTGTGTTTAAATTTGTGACAGTTCAGTATTTCCTCCAGGCCTTGTGTTTAAATTTGTGACAGTTCAGTATTTCCTCCAGGCCTTGTGTTTAAATTTGTGACAGTTCAGTATTTCCTCCAGGCCTTGTGTTTAAAGTTGTGACAGTTCAGTATTTCCTCCAGGCCTTGTGTTTAAATTTGTGACAGTTCAGTATTTCCTCCAGGCCTTGTGTTTAAATTTGTGACAGTTCAGTATTTCCTCCAGGCCTTGTGTTTAAAGTTGTGACAGTTCAGTATTTCCTCCAGACCCCGTGTTTAAATTTGTGACAGTTCAGTATTTCCTCCAGGCCTTGTGTTTAAATTTGTGACAGTTCAGTATTTCATCCAGGCCTTGTGTTTAAATTTGTGACAGTTCAGTATTTCCTCCAGGCCTTGTGTTTAAATTTGTGACAGTTCAGTATTTCCTCCAGGCCTTGTGTTTAAATTTGTGACAGTTCAGTATTTCCTCCAGGCCTTGTGTTTAAATTTGTGACAGTTCAGTAATTCCTCCAGGCCTTGTGTTTAAATTTGTGACAGTTCAGTATTTCCTCCAGGCCTTGTGTTTAAATTTGTGACAGTTCAGTATTTCCTCCAGGCCTTGTGTTTAAATTTGTGACAGTTCAGTATTTCCTCCAGGCCTTGTGTTTAAATTTGTGACAGTTCAGTATTTCCTCCAGGCTTTGTGTTTAAATTTGTGACAGTTCAGTATTTCCTCCAGGCCTTGTGTTTAAATTTGTGACAGTTCAATATTTCCTCCAGGCCTTGTGTTTAAAGTTGTGACAGTTCAGTATTTCCTCCAGGCCTTGTGTTTAAATTTGTGACAGTTCAGTATTTCCTCCAGGCCTTGTGTTTAAAGTTGTGACAGTTCAGTATTTCCTCCAGGCCTTGTGTTTAAATTTGTGACAGTTCAGTATTTCCTCCAGGCCTTGTGTTTAAATTTGTGACAGTTCAGTATTTCCTCCAGGCCTTGTGTTTAAATTTGTGACAGTTCAGTATTTCCTCCAGGCCTTGTGTTTAAAGTTGTGACAGTTCAGTATTTCCTCCAGGCCTTGTGTTTAAATTTGTGACAGTTCAGTATTTCCTCCAGGCCTTGTGTTTAAATTTGTGACAGTTCAGTATTTCCTCCAGGCCTTGTGTTTAAAGTTGTGACAGTTCAGTATTTCCTCCAGACCCCGTGTTTAAATTTGTGACAGTTCAGTATTTCCTCCAGGCCTTGTGTTTAAATTTGTGACAGTTCAGTATTTCATCCAGGCCTTGTGTTTAAATTTGTGACAGTTCAGTATTTCCTCCAGGCCTTGTGTTTAAATTTGTGACAGTTCAGTATTTCCTCCAGGCCTTGTGTTTAAATTTGTGACAGTTCAGTATTTCCTCCAGGCCTTGTGTTTAAATTTGTGACAGTTCAGTATTGCCCTCCAGCCCCTGTGTTTAAATTTGTGACAGTTCAGTATTTCCTCCAGTCCCTGTGTTTAAATTTGTGACAGTTCAGTATTTCCTCCAGGCCTTGTGTTTAAATTTGTGACAGTTCAGTATTTCCTCCAGTCCCTGTGTTTAAATTTGTGACAGTTCAGTATTTCCTCCAGGCCTTGTGTTTAAATTTGTGACAGTTCAGTATTTCCTCCAGGCCTTGTGTTTAAATTTGTGACAGTTCAGTATTTCCTCCAGGCCTTGTGTTTAAATTTGTGACAGTTCAGTATTTCCTCCAGGCCCTGTGTTTAAATTTGTGACAGTTCAGTATTTCCTCCAGGCCTTGTGTTTAAATTTGTGACAGTTCAGTATTTCCTCCAGGCCTTGTGTTTAAATTTGTGACAGTTCAGTATTTCCTCCAGGCCCTGTGTTTAAATTTGTGACAGTTCAGTATTCCCTCCAGGCACTGTGTTTAAATTTGTAACAGTTCAGTATTGACTACAGGCCCTGTGTTTAAATTTGTGACAGTTCAGTATTTCCTCCAGACCTTGTGTTTAAATTTGTGACAGTTCAGTATTTCCTCCAGGCCTTGTGTTTAAATTTGTGACAGTTCAGTATTTCCTCCAGGCCTTGTGTTTAAATTTGTGACAGTTCAGTATTTCCTCCAGGCCTTGTGTTTAAATTTGTGACAGTTCAGTATTTCCTCCAGGCCTTGTGTTTAAATTTGTGACAGTTCAGTATTTCCTCCAGGCCCTGTGTTTAAATTTGTGACAGTTCAGTATTTCCTCCAGGCCTTGTGTTTAAATTTGTGACAGTTCAGTATTTCCTCCAGACCCTGTGTTTAAATTTGTGACAGTTCAGTATTTCCTCCAGTCCCTGTGTTTAAATTTGTGACAGTTCAGTATTTCCTCCAGACCCTGTGTTTAAATTTGTGACAGTTAAGTATTCCCTCCAGGCCTTGTGTTTAAATTTGTGACAGTTCAGTATTCCCTCCAGTCCCTGTGTTTAAATTTGTGACAGTTCAGTATTTCCTCCAGACCCTGTGTTTAAATTTGTGACAGTTAAGTATTCCCTCCAGGCCTTGTGTTTAAATTTGTGACAGTTCAGTATTTTCTCCAGGCCTTGTGTTTAAATTTGTGACAGTTCAGTAGTTCCTCCAGGCCTTGTGTTTAAATTTGTGACAGTTCAGTATTCCCTCCAGGCCTTGTGTTTAAATTTGTGACGGTTCAGTATTTCCTCCAGGCCTTGTGTTTAAATTTGTGACAGTTCAGTATTTCCTCCAGGCCTTGTGTTTAAATTTGTGACAGTTCAGTATTTCCTCCAGGCCCTGTGTTTAAATTTGTGACAGTTCAGTATTTCCTCCAGGCCTTGTGTTTAAATTTGTGACGGTTCAGTATTTCCTCCAGGCCTTGTGTTTAAATTTGTGACAGTTCAGTATTTCCTCCAGGCCTTGTGTTTAAATTTGTGACAGTTCAGTATTTCCTCTAGGCCCTGTGTTTAAATTTGTGACAGTTCAGTATTTCCTTCAGGCCCTGTGTTTAAATTTGTGACAGTTCAGTATTTCCTCCAGGCCTTGTGTTTAAATTTGTGACAGTTCAGTATTTCCTCCAGGCTTTGTGTTTAAATTTGTGACAGTTCAGTATTTCCCCCAGGCCCTGTGTTTAAATTTGTGACAGTTCATTATTTCCTCCAGGCCTTGTGTTTAAATTTGTGACAGTTCAGTATTTCCTCCAGGCCTTGTGTTTAAATTTGTGACAGTTCAGTATTTCCT